>NC_083096.1:67824063-68511687 GCF_949774975.1 Lagenorhynchus albirostris | reverse complement strand
GGTAGACTTTCTTTGGACTTTTTAAAGATATGGCTAATTATTTTTGTGAAAGAGTGTATGTGGTCTTACAGTTAAGGAATTTGGGTTTTTCATTTCCTTCTACTGCATAAAACTATATGTCTGAAAAACCCAAATCCTTGAGTCTTAGCATGATTATATTAAAAAGCAAAGCAAATTTCCAGTTTAAAAACATGAGGTGTTTCATTGTAATTTGTACTTCTCGCCACCATTCTGCAATTTTTAATAAGAATCCTTGACTTATAAAACAGGATAGAACACAAGAGAGTTTGTAACACATAATTACTAAACCATTTCCAAAAGCCCATTTTCCGTGCCATATTTTTTGTTTGTTTAAAAAGGCAAACCTGCATTTCAGAGCATGTTTAGACAAACTGTTATGAGAGAAAGGATCAAACATACAAAGGCTCATCTTTAAGAATGAAAGCCAAAGTTTAGTTAATCAGGAACTGAACAGTTGAACTTAGAGAAGAGTCTATTAGTGTTTAGCTCAGCATTTCCCAGACTATATTCTTGGAACACTAACATGCTGTATGATATTAAGAGAAGCTTTGGGGAGCAGGGTAGGATGAAAATATTCCATGGTTAAATAAGTTGGATATGCTGCATACATTTTCCCAATTTTATTAGAGACGTCTTGAACAGAAGCCTGTTTAAACAAAGAGTTAGAAGGATAGTATAAGTTGATGCCAAAATACTTTTCACCTACATTCACCTATTGTTAACATTTTGCCACATTAAAAAATTTTTTTGTGAAGTATAGTTGATTTACAATGTATTGGTTTCTGGTGTACAGCAAAGTGATTCAGTTTTATATATATATATATATATATATATTCTTTTTCATATTCTTTCCTATTGTGGTTTATTACAGGATATTGAATATAGTTCCCTGTGCTATACAGTAGGACCTTGTTGTTTACCTATTTTATATATAGTAGTTTGTATCTGCTAATCCCAGTCTCCTAATTTATCCCTCCCCCACCCCTTTTACCCTTTGGTAACCGTAAGTTTGTTTTCTATATCTGTGAGTCTGTTTCTGTTTCATAAATAAGTTCATTTGTGCCATATTTTAGATTCCACATATAAGTGATATCATATGATATTTGTCTTTCTTTGACTGACTTCACTTAGTGTGATAATCTCTAGGTCCATCCATGTTGCTGCAAATGGCATTTCATTCTTTTTATGGATGAGTAATATTCCATTGTGTATACATACCACATCTTCTTTATCCATTCATCTGTTGATGGACATTTAAGTCGCTTCCATGTGTTGGCTGTTGTGAATAGTGCTGCTATGAACATTGGAGACCATGTATCTTTCTGAATTATAGTTTTGTCTGGATGTATGTCCAGGAGTGGGATTGCTGGACCATATGGCAACTCTGTTTTTAGGTTTTTTGTTTTTTTTTTTGCGGTATGCGGACCTCTCACTGTTGTGGCCTCTCCCGTTGCGGAGCACAGGCTCCGGACGCGCAGGCTCAGCAGCCATGGCTCATGGACCTAGCCGCTCCATGGCATGTGGGATCTTCCCAGACCGGGGCACGAACCCGTGTTCCCTGCAACGGCAGGGGGACTCTCAACCACTGCGCCACCAGGGAAGCCCTATTTTTAGTTTTTTAAGGAACCTACGTACAGTTTTCCACAGTGGCTGCACCAATTTACAATCCCACCAGCGCTGTAGGAGAGTTCCCTATTCTCCACACCCTCTCCAGTATTTATTATTCGTAGACTTTTATCTTTTTAATACATCTTTATTGGAGTATAATTGCTTCACAATACTGTGTTAGTTTCTGTTGCACAACAAAGCGAATCAGCCGTATACATACACATGTCCCCATATCCCCTCCCTCTTGAGCCTCCCTCCCATCCTCCCTGTCCCACCCCTCTAGGTCATTGCAAAGCACCAAGCTGATCTCCCTGTGCTGTGCTGCTGTTTCCCACCAGCCAACTATTTTACATTTGGTAGTGTATATATGTTGATGCTACTTTCAGTTCGCTCCAGCTTTGCCCTCCCACCCCATGTCATCAAGTCCATTCTCTATGTCTACCTCTTTATCCCTGCCCTGCAATTAGGTTTATCAGTACCATTTTTGTTTTTTTAGATTCCATGTATATGCGTTAGCATACAGTATTTGTTTTTCTCTTTCTGACTTACTTCACTCTGTATGACAGACTCTGGGTCCATCCACCTCACTACAAATAGCTCAATTTCGTTTCCTTTTATGGCTGAGTAATATTCCATTGTATATATGTGCCACATCTTCTTTATCCATTCATCTGTTGTTGGACATTTAGGTTGCTTCCATGTCCTGGCTATTGTAAGTAGTGCTACAATGAATATTGTGTTTGAATTATGTTTTTCTCAGGATATATGCCCAGTAGTAGGATTGCTGGGTCATATGGTAGTTCTATTTTTAGTTTTTTAAGGAACCTCCATACTGTTTTCCATAGTCGTTGTATCAGTTTACATTCCCACCAACAGTGCAAGAGGGTTCCCTTTTCTCCACACCCTCTCCAGCATTTGTTGTTTGTAGATTTTTTGATGATGGCCATTGTGACCTGTGTGAGGTGATACCTCATTGTAGTTTTGATTTGCATTTCTCTAATGATTAGTGATGTTGAGCATCTTTTCTTGTGCCTCTTGGCCATCTGTATGTCTTCCTCGGTGAAATGTCTATTTAGCTCTTCCACCTGCTTTTTAACTGGATTGTTTGTTTTTCTGATATTGAGCTCCATGAGCTGTTTGTTTTGGAGATTTATACCCTGTCTGTTGCTTCGTTTGCAGATATTTTCTCTCATTCTGAGGGTTGTCTTTTTCATCTTGTTTATAGTTTCCTTTGCTGTGAAAAGGTTTTAAGTTTCATTAGGTCCCATTTGTTTATTTTTCTTTTTATTTCCCTTACTCTAGGAGGTGGGTCAAAAAAGATCTTGCTGTGATTTATGTCATAGAGTGTTCTGCCTATGTTTTCCTCTAGAAGTTTTATATTGTCTGGTCTTACATTTAAGTCTTTAATCCATTTTGAGTTTACTTTTGTGTATGGTGTTAGGGAGTGTTCTGATTTCATTCTTTTACATGTAGCTGTCCAGTTTTCCCAGCACCACTTACTGAAGAGGCTGTCTTTTCTCCATTTTATGTTCTTGCCTCCTTTGTCGTAAATTAGGTGCCCATATGTGCATGGGTTTATCTCTGGGCATTCTATCCTGTACCATTGATTTATATTTCTGTTTTTGTGCCAGTACCATACTGTCTCATTACTGTAGCTTTGTGGTATAGTTTGAAGTTGGGGAGCCTGATTCCTCCGTTTTTCCTTCTCAAGATTGCTTTGGCTATTCGGGGTCTTCTGTGTTTCCATACGGATTGTAAGATTTTTTTGTTCTAATTCTGTGAAGAATACCATTGGTAGTTTGATAGGGATTGCATTGAATCTGCAGATTGCTTTGGGCAGTATAGTCATTTTCACAATATTGATTCTTCCAATCCAATAACATGGTATATTTCTCCATTTGTTTATGTCATCTTTGATTTCTTTCCTCAGTGTTTTATAGTTTTCTGAGTACAAGTCTTTCACATCCTTAGGCAGGTTTATTCCTAGGTATTTTATTCTTTTTGTTGAAATGGTAAATGGGAGTGTTGCCTTAATTTCTCTTTCTGATTTTTCGTTGTTGGTGTATAGGAATGCCAGAGATTTCTGTGCATTAATTTTGTATCCTACAACCTTACCAAATTCATTGATTAGTTGTAGTAGTTTTCCAGTGGCATCTTTAGGATTTTCTATGTATAGTATCATGTCATCAGCAAATAGTGACAGTTTTACTTCTTCTTTTCCAATTATATTCCTTTAATTTCTTTTTCTTCTCTGATTGACGTGGCTAGGACTTCCAAAACTGTGTTGAATAAGAGTGGCAAGAGTGGATATCCTTGTCTTGTTCCTGATCCTAGTGGAAATGCTTTCAGTTTTTCACCATTGAGTTTGATGTTTACTGTGGGATCGTCATATATGGCTTTTATTATGTTGAGGTAGGTTCCCTCTATACCCATTTTCTGGAGTTTTTATCATAAATCGGTTTTGAATTTTGTCAGAAGCTTTTTCTGCATTTATTGACATGGTCATATGTTTTTTATTCCTTAATTTGTTAATGTGGTGTATCACATTGATTGATTTGTATATATTGAAGAATTCTTGCATCCCTGAGATAAATCCCACTTGATCATGGTGTATGATCCTTTTAATGTGCTGTTGGATTCTGTTTGCTAGTATTTTGTTCAGGATTTTTGCATCTATGTTCACCAGTGATATTGGTCTGTAATTTTCTATTTCGTCATATCTGTTTCTGGTTTTGGTATCAGGGTGATGGTGGCTTCCTAGAATGAAATTGGGAGTGTTTCTCCCTCTGCAGGTTTTTGCAAGAGTTTGAGAAGGATTGGTGTTAACTCTTCTCTAAATGTTTGATAGAATTTGCCTGTGAAGCCATCTGGTCCTGGATTTTTGTTTGTTGGGAGATTTTTAATTATGGCTTCAATTTCATTACTTGTGATAGGTCTGTTTATATTTTCTGATTCTTCCTGGTTCAGTCTTGGAAAATTGTACCTTTCCAAGAATTTGTCCATTTCTTCATGGTTGTCCATTTTATTGTCCTATAGTTGTTTGTAGTAGTCTCTTATAATCCTTTGTATTTCTGCAGTGTCAGTTGTGATTTCTCCTTTTTCATTTCTGATTATATCGATTTGAGTCTTCTCCCTTTTTTTCTTGATTAGTCTGGCTAAGGGTTTATGAATTTTGTTTATCTTCTCAAAGAACCAGCTTTTAGTTTTATTGATGCTTGCTATTGTTTTCTTTGTTTCTATTTCATTTATTTCTGCTCTGATATTTATGATTTCTTTCCTTCTACTGACTTGGGTTTTCTTTGTTCTTCTTTAGTTGTTTTAAGTGTAGGGTTAGATTGTTTATTTGAGATTTTTCTTGTTTCTTGAAGTGAGATCAAATTGCTATAGACTTCCCTCTTAGAACTGCTTTTGCTGCATCCCATAGGTTTTGGGTCGTCCTGTTTTTGTTGTCATTTATTTCTACGTATTTCTTTATTCTTTGATTTCTTCAGTGATCTCTTGGTTATTTAGTAGTGCACTGTTTAGCCTCCATGTATTTGTGGTTTTTATAGTTTTTTCCTTTAATTGATTTCTGATCTCATAGCGTTGTGGTCAGAAAAGATGTTTGATATGATTTCAGTTTTCTTAAATTTTCCAAGGCTTGATTTGTGACCCAAGATGTGATCTATCCTGGAGAATGTTCCATGTGCACTTGAAAAGAAAGTGTATTCTGCCCCTTTTGGGTGGAAAGTTCTGTAAATATCAGTTAGATCTATCTGGTCTATTGTGTCATTTAAAGCTTGTGTTTCCTTATTTATTTTCTGTTTGGATGATCTGTCCATTGGTGTGAGTGGGGTGTTAAAGTCCCCTACTATTATTGTGTTACTATCGATTTCTCCATTCATGGTTGTTAGCATTTGCCTTATGTATTGAGGTGCTTCTATGTTGGGTGCATATATATTTATACTTGTTATATCTTCTTATTGGCTTGATCCTTTGATCATTGTGTAGTGTCCCTCCTTATCTCTTGTAATAGTCTTTATTTTAAAGTCTATTTTATCTAATATATGTATTGCTACTCCAGCTTTCTTTTGATTTCCATTTGCATGGAATATCTTTTTCCATCCCTTCACTTTCAGTCTGTATGTGTCCCTAGGTCTGAAATGGGTCTCTTGTAGACAGTATATATATGGGTCTTGTTTTGTATCCATTCAGCCAGTCTTTGTCTTTTGGTTGGGGCATTTAATCCATTTACATTCAAGGTTATTATCGATATGTGTATTCCTATTACCATTTACTTAATTGTTTTGGGTTTGTTCTTGTGGGTCTTTTTCCTCTCTTGTGTTTCCTGCTTAGAGAAGTTTCTTTAGCATTTGTTGTAAAGCTGGTTTGGTAATGCTGAATTCTTTTAGCTTTTGTTCGAAAAGCTTTTGACTTCTCCATTGAATCTGAATGAGATCCTTGCTGGGTAGAGTAATCTTGGTTGTAGGTTTTTCTCTTTCATCACTTTAAGCATATCCTGCCACTCCCTTCTGGCCTGCAGAGCTTCCACTGAAAAATCAGCTGATAACCTTATGGGGATTCCTTTGTATGTTTTTCCCTTGCTGCTTTTAATATGTTTTTCTTTGAATTTAATTTCTGTTAGTTTGATTAATACATGTCTTGGTGTGTTTTTCCTAGGGTTTATCCTGTATGGGACTCTCTGCTTCCTGGACTTGGGTGACTCTTTCCTTTCCCATGCTAGGGAAATTTTCCACTATAATATCTTCAAATATATTCTCAGAACCTTTATTTTTCTCTTCTTCTGGGATCCCTATAATTCAAATGTTGGTGTATTTAGTGTTGTCCCAGAAGTCTCTGAGATTGTCTTCAATTCTTTTCATTCTTTTTTCTTTATTCTGCTCCTCAGCAATTATTTCCACCATTTTGTCTTCCAGCTCACTTATTCATTCTTCTGCCTCCATTATTCTGTTATTGATTCCTTCTAGTGTATTTTTCATTTCATGTTCATCTCTGTTTGTTTGTTCTTTAGTTCTTCTAGATCTTTGTTAAACATTTCTTGTATTTTCTCAATCCGTGCTTCCATTCTATTTCCGATATTCTGGATCATCTTTACTATCATTAGTCTGAATTATTTTTGTGGTAGATTGCTATTTCCTCTTCATTTATTTGGTCTTGTAGATTTTTACCTTGCTCCTTCATCTGTGACATATTTTTTAGCCATCTCATTTTTTTTCTTTTTATGAGTGGGATTGTGTTCCTGTTTTACTGGTTTTTTGGCCTGAGGCTTCCAACACTGGAGTTTGTAGGCTATTGGGTAGAGCTGGGTCTTGGTGCTGAGATGAGGAACTCTGTGAGACCTCACTCCAATGAATATTCCCTGGGGTCTGAGGTTCTCTGCTAGTCCAGTGGTTCGGACTCAGAGCTCCCATTGCAGGAGCTTCCGCCCGACCCCAGGCTCGTGAATCAAGATCCTGCAAGCCACGTGGGGCAGCAAAAAAGAAAAAAAAGACAACAATAACAAAGTAAAAACTAAAATTAGACTAGGAAGCTAACAGATATGTTAGAAAGAATGTAAAAATAAAAATATAGATGAATCAACAACCAGAAGGTACATCAGTAACGCAATAATAAAAAAGAGCAGGAGGGAAAAGGAAAAAAAAAAAGGGTGGGGAGGGGAAGGCCTTGGCTGTGGAGGGTGGGGCCTACAGCAAGGGCAAGGTTTGGATGGTGGGTGGGGCCAATGGTCAGGACCCACAGGGCTGGAAAAGGCCCTGGGGGATGTGGGGGATGGGGTTTAGGCTCAAGGAACATAAGGGGCCCAGGCGTGCCCCCCACCCCTGGTTTTAGAGAGCAGGGTACCTCACCAGGGAGCCCAGCAGGCTTCCTGGGCTTAAGTGGGTGGGGCAGATGCCCTCCTCTCCTGCTTCTCAGGTCTGGGGTCTGGGAGGGCCCCTCCTGCCTGCCTATCCTGATCTCCCTGGTCTCCCTCCTATGCCCCCAAGGACCTACATGGCCTAGAGGGGGCTTTGGAGGGCAGGGCATCCACCTGGGAGCTCAGCAGGCTTGCTGGGCCCCAGTGGGTGGGGCAATCGCCCTCCACTCATCTCCTGCTCCTTCCTGAGGGCCCCTCCCACCTGCCTCTTCTGATCCAGTAACCCCCTCGCCCCCCGGCCTCCCTATTGTGCCCCCAAGGACCCATGCATCCTGGAGGGGGCTTTGGAGGGCGGGGGATCAGCCTGGGACCTCAGCAGGCTCCCCAGGCCTGAGTGGGCAGGCCAGTCACCCTCCGCTCCTCTCCCGCTCCTCCTGGGTGTCCCCTCCTGCCTACCACTCCTGATCTCCCCTGGCCTCCCTCCTATGCCCCCAGGACCCATGTGGCCTGGATGGGGCTTTGGAGACACGGCAACCGGCTTGGGGGCTCAGCAAGTTCCCCGGCCCGAGTGGGCCTGGAGATCGCCCTCCACTCCTCTCCTGCTCTTCCCAGAGAGTCCCTCCCACCTGCCTCTCTTGATCTCCCTGGCCTCAGGCGTGCTATCTTGTCTGGCCTCCACTTCTCCTCCCCCCTCGGTCCTCCTACATCCTACCAGTTCACTCTGGGGTTCCTCCCATCTCCTTGGGGGTCAGAGTCTCCCACCAGTGGCAGGCAGGTGCCCTAGTTGTGGGGAGATGCTAACTCTTATCTTCCCACACTGCCATCTTCTATTTGTAGAGATGACCATTCTGACTGGTGTGAGGTGGTACCTCATTGTAGTTTTGATTTGTATTTCTCTAGTAATTCGTGATGTTGAACATCTTTTCATGTGCCTATTGGCTATCTGTATGTCTTCTCTGGAGAAATGTCTGTTTAGGTCTTATGCCCATTTTTGGATTGGATTGTTTTTTTTTGTTATTGAGTTGTATGAGCTGTTTGTATATTTTGGAAATTAAGCCCTTGTCAGTTGCGTTTGTAAATATCTTCTCCCAGTCCATAGGTTGTCTTTTCTTTTCTTTTTTTTTTTTTTTTTTGCTGTACGCGGGCCTCTCACTGTTGTGGCCTCTCCCGTTGCGGAGCACAGGCTCTGGATGCGCAGCCTCAGTGGCTGTGGCTCATGGGCCCAGCCGCTCCACGGCATGTGGGATCTTCCCGGACCGGGGCATGAACCCGTGTCCCCTGCATCAGCAGGCGGACTCTCAACCACTGCGCCACCAGGGAAGCCCTGTCTTTTCATTTTGCATATGGTTTCCTTTGCTGTGCAAAAGCTCATTAGTTTGATTAAGTCCCATTTGTTTGTTTTTGCTTTTATTTCTATTGCCTTGGGAGACTGACCTAAGAAATCATTGATGTGATTTATGTCAGAGAATGTTTTGCCTATGTCCACTTCTAGGAGTTTTGTGGTGTCATGTCTTATATTTAAGTCAAGCCATTTTGAGTTTATTTTGTGTATGATATGAGGGTGTGTTCTAACTTCATTGATTTACATGTGGCTGTTCAGCTTTCCCAACACCACTTGCTGAAGAGACTGTCTTTTCTCCATTGTATATTCTTGCCTCCTTTGTTGAAGATTAATTGACTGTAGGCGTGTGGGTTTATTTATGGCTCTCTATTCTGTTCCATTGATCTATGTGTCTGTTTTTATGCCAGTACCACACTGTTTTGATTACTGTAGCTTTTTGGTATTGTCTGAAGTCCGGGGGGGTTATGCCTACAGCTTTGTTCTTTGTCCTCAGGACTGCTTTGGCAATTCTGTGTCTTTTATGGTTCCATCTAAATTTAAGATTATTTGTTCTAGTTAATTAACCAGAAAATGTCTGGTTAATTTGATAGGGATCGCATTAAATCTGTAGATTGCTTTGGGTAGTATGGCCATTTTAACAATGTTAATTCTTCCTATCCAAGAGAGTGGGATATCCTTCCATTTCTTTGAATCATCTTCAATTTCCTATATTAATATTTTATAGTTCTCAGCATATAGGTCTTTCACCTCCTTGGTCAGGTTTATTCCTAACTATTTTTTTGGGTGAAATTTTTTTTTTTTTTTTTTGCGGTACACGGACCTCCCAATGCTGTGGCCTCTCCTGTTGCGGAGCACAGGCTCCGGACGTGCAGGCTCAGTGTCCATGGCTCACAGGCCCAGCCGCTCCACAGCATGTGGGATCTTCCTGGACCGGGGCACGAACCTGTGTCCCCTGCACCAGCAGGCGGACTCTCAACCACTGCGCCACCAGGGAAGCCCTGGGTGCAATTTTAAAAGGGATTTTTTTTTTTTTACTTTCTCTTTCTGATATTGTTATTGTAAAGAAATGCAACAGATTTCTGTATGCTAATCTTGTATCCTGCTACCTTGTTGAATATATTTATCAGTTCAAGTAGTTTTTGTGTGCAGTCTTCAGGGTTTTCTCTATATAGTATCATGTCATCTGCATATAATGGCAGTTTTACCTCTTCTCTTCCAATTTGGATACATTTTATTTCTTTTTCTTGTCTGATTGCTGTGGCTAGGACCAATACTGTGTTAAATAGAGAGTGGGCATCCTTGTTTTGTTCCAGATTTTAGCGGGAAGGCTTTCAACTTTTCACCTTTTTGTATTATGTTGACAGTGGGTTTGTCATAAATAGCTTTTATTATGTTGAGGTACGTTCCCTCTATACCCACTTTGGTAAGAGTTTTAATCATGAATGGATGTTGAATTTTTATCAAATGCCTTTATGCATCTATTGCAATGATCATGTGGTGTGTCTTTTCTTTTGTTGATGTGGTGTATCACATTGATTGATTTGCGTATGTTGAACCATACTTGTGACCCTGGGATGAAGCCAGCATGATCGTGGTGTATGATCTTTTTTATATGTTGTTGGATTCAGTTTGCTAATTTTGTGTTGAGGATTTTTCAGTCTATATTTATCAAAGATATTGGCCTGTAATTTTTTTTTTTGGTAGTGTCTTTGTCTGATTTTGATATCTGGATGATGGTGGCTTCATAGAATGACTTTGAGAGTGTTTCTTCCTCTTCAATTTTTTGGAAGAGTTTGAGAAGGATCAGTATATTTTTGTATTTCTTCTTTGTATTTTTGGTAGAATTCCCCAGTGAATCCATCTGGACCTTGACTTTTGTTTGCAGGGAGTTTTTTTTTATTATTATTATTATAGATTCTATTTCACCTCTATTGATATGTCTGTTCAAATTATCTATTTCTTCTTGATTCGCTTTTGGTGGGCTGTATATTTCTAGAAACTTGTCCATTTCTTCTAGGTCATCCAGTTTGTTGGCATATAACCGTTCATAGTATTCTCTTATGATCTTTTGTATTTCTGCGGTGTTGGTTGTTATTTCTCCTCCTTCATTTCTTATTTGTTTATTTGAGTCCACTCTCTTCTTGGTAAACCTGGCCAGAGGTTTGTCGATTTTGTTTACCTTTTCACAAAACCAGCTCTTGGGTTTTTTTGTTGTTGTTGTTTGTTTTTTAATCTCTACTTTATCAATGTTTAATTCCCTCTGATGTTTATTTCCTTCCTTCTGCTGACTTTAAGTTTTGTTTGTTCTTGTTTCTCTAGTTCTTTTAGATGGTAGGTTAGGTTTTTTATTTGAGATTTTTCATGTTTTTTGAGGAAGGCCTGTATTGCTATGAACTTCCCTCTTAGGACTGCTTTTGCTGCATCTCATAGATATTGTATGGTTGTATTTTCATTGCCATTTTTCTCAAGGTATTTTTAAATTTCCTCTTTGATTTCATTGTTGACCCATTGGTTTTTTAGTAGCATGTTGTTTAGTCTTCATATAATTGTTTTTTTCTCGTTTCTCTTTCCGTGGTTGATTTCTAATTTCACACTGTTGTGGTCAGGAAAGATGCTTGAAATAATTTCTATTCTCTTAAATTTGTTGAGGCTTGTTTTGTGTCCTAGTATGTGATCAATCCTAGAGAATGTTCCATGTGCACTTGGAAAGAATGTGTATTGTTTTTTTTTGTTTTTTGGATGTAATGTCCTGAAAATATCAATTAAGCCTAAGTGTTCTGTTGTATGATTTAGGATCTCTGTTGCCTTATTTTCTGTTTGGAAGATCTGTCCATTGATGTGAGTGGGGTGTTAAATTCTCCTTCTATTATTGTATTCCCATCAGTTTTTCCCTTTATGTCTGCTAGTATTTCCTTTATGTATTTTGGTGCTGCTATATTGGGTGCATATATGTTAATGAGTGTAATATCCTCTTGTATTGATCCTTTTATCATTATATAGGTCCTTCTTTATCTTTCTTTATGGCCTTTGCTTTAAAGTCTATTTTATCTGATATGAATATTACTACCCTCACTTTATTTCCATTTGAGTGAAATATCTTTTTCCATCCTCTTACTTTTAATCTATGTGTGTTATTTGCCCTGAAGTGGGTCTCTTGTAGGCAGCATGTTGTAGGCTCTTGTTTTTTATCCAATGTACCACTCTATGTGTTTTGATTGGAACATTTAGTTCATTGACATTTAAGGTAATTATTGATAGATATGTATTTATTGCCATTTTATACCTTGTTTTCCAGTTGATTTTGTATTTCTTCTTTGTTCCTTTTTCTTTCTGTTTTTCCTTTTGTGGTTTGATGGTTTTCTTTTGTATTATGCTTGTGTTCTTTGCTTTTTGGTTTTTGTGACTCTATTGTATATTTTTGATTCCTGGTTCCCCTGTTTTTTAAGTATGTTAACCCATTACTATATCTACTTGCTTTAGACTGGTAGTCATATAGGTTCAAACACATTCTTAAAAAAGAAAAGAAAATCTACATTTTCTTACTCTCCTCCCTGCCATTTTATGATTTTGATGCCCTCCTTTACATCTTCATGCTTATCCTTTTGCTGTTCATTGTAGTTTTCATCACTTTCACAAAAATTTGGAAAAAAATTTTTTTTTGATAATCTATGTACAGACTTATTTAAGTGATTTACTCTATAGTCGTTTTCTTTTTCTTATAGATTCTTGCTTCTTTTCTATTTCAAAAAGACCTTTTAATATTTCTTTTAGGATAGGTTTAATATTGCTGTATTCTTTCAGTTTTTGCTTGTCTGGGAAATTCTTCCTCTCTCCTATTCTAAATGATAATCTTGCTGGGTAGAGGATCCCAGGTTTCAGGTTTTTCCCTTCCAGGACTTTGAATATATCTTACCACTCCCTTCTGGCCTGCAACATTTCTGTAGAGAAATCAGCTGATAGCCTTATGGCAGGGGGTCCCTTGTAATTAACTCTGTTTTTCTCTTGCTGACTTTTGAATCCTGCCTTTAACTTTTGCCATTTTAATTATAATGTCTTGGTGTAGGTCTGTTTGGGTTCATCTTGTTTGGTATCCTCTGTACTTCCTGTCCGTGGATATCTGTTTCCTTCTTTAGGTTTGGGAAGTTTTCAGCCATAATTTCTTCGAGTACATTTTCAGTCCCATTTTCTTCTGGAACTCCTATTATGCACAGATTGGCACAATTTGTATTATCCCATAAGTCTCTTATGCTGCTTTTATTTGTTTTTGTTTTTTTTCATTTGGCTTTCTGTCTGCTGTTTTGTTGGGTGATTTACATTATTCTATATTTCAGATCACTTATTCATTTTTCTGCGTTATTCATTCTGCTATTCATTGCCTTTAGCTCAGCTTTCATCTTGGCAACAGAGTTTTCTAATTTTTCTTGGCTCCTCTTTATAGTTTCTAGTTCCTTTTTACAGTGATCCGTATTTCTATGAATAGGCTTTCTTTTTTAAAATAATTAATTAATTAATTAATTAATTATATTTTTGGCTGCCTTGGGTCTTCATTGCTGCCTGCAGGCTTTCTCTAGTTGCAGTGAGCGGGGGCTACTCTTCGTTGCAGTATGCGGGCTTCTCATTGCGGTGGCTTCTCTCGTTGCAGAGCATGGGCTCTAGGCACATGGGCTTCAGTAGTTGTGGCATGCAGACTCAGTAGTTGTGGCTCACGGGCTCTAGAACACAGGCTCAGTAGTTGCGGCGCATGGGCTTATGTGCCCCACAGCATGTGGGATCTTCCTGGGCCAGGGCTCGAACCCATGTCCGCTGCATTGGTAGGTGGATTCTTAACCACTGAGCCACCAGGGAAGTCCTCAATAGCCTTTCTTAATTCCTTCAGTATTTTAATTATCTCTTTTTTGAACTTGGTGTCTACCAGACTGAAGAGGTCTGTTTCATTGTTTGTTTCAGGGGAGTTCTCTTGACCATTTAACTTGGAGTGGTTCCTCTTCTTCTTCATTTTACTTATATTTCTCTGACTCTATATGGGTTTAGGAGAAACTGCTATCTACTGTGGTCTTGAAGGGCTGTTTTTATATAGGAGTGTACCTGTGTAGCCTCCATGAGTCCAGTATTTTTGGTGCAAGGGCTGTTTTTAGTATGGATGCCTGCCTCATTTTTCCTCAGTGTGTGCTGGCCGTTATCCACTTGTTAGGGGATGTGATTGTTGTTGTGATGACCAGAGCCTGAACTGGTTGTTGAGTGGAGCCTCCTCTTTGCTCTGTGGTTGTCACAGACCTGTGGAGACAGGTCTGCTCTCCTGTTGTTGGAGTAGACTCCCCCACATCTGTTTCTGAGCTGCGGTGTGAGATAGGTGGGGCTGGAGTGTTCCTGCTGAGAGAGGAGCCACTGAGTATTCCTTCACAGGAGTTGTCCACCAGGAAGTGTGCTCTGTGGTGTCACCTGTCACCTGTTGTGTGGGCTCACAAAGTACACTGTTTTTGGCACTGCCATCGGCCCTGCCTCAACTGTGGGAATTCAGCTAATCGGACTAGTTTTCCCTCAGGCACTGTACACAAAGCCACAAATGCAGATCTGTTGGCACAGAACTGCTGAGGTCAGGCACAGGGACCACTGCAGTAACGCATCTGGACCCGCAGTGGGAGCTACTGAGTCTCCCCAGACCTCAGCCCTGCCTCTGCGTGTGCGCACCCACAGAGCCCACAGCCACCATTGCTGGACCCGTGCAGCTGCAGGAGCACCAGTAATCCACTTCGATGTCCCGCGGGCAATGAGTTTACAAAAACACTGCCAGCACATAAATCTATGGATTGCACAGCCGCTGAGACAGGGCTAGGATTTCAGCTCCGCTTCTGCATGGGGACAGCCGCCAGTGCTTGCATGGTCCCAGAACTCTTAGAGGTGGAACTGCACCAGCTGTGAGCAGGCCGAGAATGAGGCTGCTGTGGTGGGCCCAGCCCCTCCCTTTGAGCACGCAAATTAACAATGGGGCTTCAGTGGCGGACCTGGGCTCCTTCCTGCACACACCCTGGGTGTGGCCCAGACCACACTCCAGCTCCTTCAGACTGTCTCCATGCAGCCTACCCCAGCCCTCTCCCTGGGTCTGCCTGCTGAAGCCAGAGTTTCAGCATCCAGCCCCCATGTGCACCAGCAGACACGTCTTGGGCCTGGGGAGTGTAGAGAGGTGGCACAGACCCTCTGTGCTGGTCTCTCTCTGTTCTGCCTGCTGCAAGCTGGCTGCTGTACTCTCCTCTGAGCCTCTGAAGCTTCCTTTCTGTCCTGGCTGACGTCCCCACTGGTGAAGGGGCCTCTCAGGGTGAGGGAACATTTCCTCTTTCACAGTTTCCTCCTCTGGTCCCGATTCCTTTTTTTTTCTTTCATCCTACACAGTTACTTGGTGATCTTTCTTGCAATTTTGTTTTATGAGATCTGCCAGCGTTCAGCAAGTATTCTGTGAGCATTGTTCCACATGTATTTTTGATGTGTTTTTGGGAGGAGGTGAGCTCCATGTCCTTTTAGTCTGCCATCTTGATCCGGCCCTCTCTAGGAATTTGCCACATTTGTTTTATCTCTTGCTCTTCCCCCTTTATATACATAAGTGAATGGTAATTTCTCTTTTTCTGAACCATTTGAAAGTTGAAGATATCATGACACTTGACCCCTAAGTACTTCAGCATGACTCTCCTAAGAATAAAAACATTGGGGACGTCCCTGGCGGTCCAGTGGTTAAGACTCCACACTTCCAATGCAAGGGCTGTGGGTTCAGTCCCTGGTCAGGGAACTAAGATCCCACATGCCACGTGGTGCGGCCAAAATAGATAAATAAATAAATAAAAACATTGTCCTCTATTACCATGAAACCTTTATCACACCCTTGGAATTTAGCATTGATACAGAAATATTCAATATACAGTCCATATTCAGTTTGTCTCAATTGTCTCAATGTCTTTTATAACATGTTTTTCCTCCTCCCCAGGACTCAATCAATACTCTTTTGTATTTAAAATACCTGTTGGGAATTTGTGGGATGTTAGTGTTCTGCAGAACTGAGTTTGGGAAAAAGTAACTTAGATTGTATATTTAAATCTGTCCCTTTTCTTGTAATTTAATAAATGCTAACACTTCATTTAAAATGTGTTTTCCAGGAATTCCCTGGTGGTCCAGTGGTTAGGACTCTGTGCTTTCACTGCCAGGGCCTGGGTTCAATCCCTGGTCAGAGAACTAAGATCCCGCAAGCTACATGGCACGGCCAAAAAATAAAAAGAAATTTAAAAATAAAAATTTTTTTAGGGGAAACAATGTTGCCTGAACTGTATATTTTATCCTTTGGATTTCTCAATTATGACTGCAGGGGAAAGCAGAGCTATAATTACTAAGTACCTGAATATGCCTGACAAAATAGTAAATATCATACAAAAAAATTATCTTCAGGACTACGCCTTTTATTTTTAAATTTTTTTTTAAGATTTTTTTTTTTATGTGGACCATTTTTTTTTTTTTTTTTTTGCGGTACGCGGGCCCCTCACTGCTGTGACCTCTCCCGCTGCGGAGCGCAGGCTCCGGACGCGCAGGCCCAGCGGCCATGGCTCACGGGCGCAGCCGCTCCGCGGCATGTGGGATCCTCCCAAACCAGGGCACGAACCCACGTCCCCCGCATCGGCAGGCGGACCCTCAACCACTGCGCCACCAGGGAAGCCCATATGAGGACCATTTTTTTAAAGTCTTAACTGAATTTGTTATAGTATTGCTTCTGGGTTTTTTTTACATTTTGTTTTTTTGGCCGCAAGGCACGTGGGATATTAGCTCCCTAACCAGGGATCAAACCCGCACCCCCTGCATTGAAAGGGGGAGTCTTAACACTGGACCACCAGGGAAGTCCCAAAACCATGCCTTTTAAATTTAGTATGTGTTAATTGCTAACAATGTATGGAAAACAGTAGATTTTTTTAAAAATTCTATTTCTAATGACAAATTCCATGGTCAAAGAAAATTTGGAAGAATTAAAATGTTTCCTTCCTGTCTTTTTTCTATGTCACTAACTATGGATTTGGGACAGAAGAATGGCATGCTGAAAATGGCATATGCTTCAGGGCCTAAACTTTAAAACAATATTTTAATGGAATGTGTGACTTTAAAAGGAAAAAAAAGGAACAAGTAAGATCCAAGGAACCATCATAACTGACAAACGTCTTAGTGATCTTTAATAAAAAAGTTAAACATTTTATTGCCCAAAGTCCATGACAAATAATGCTTAACACTTGTTTGGACATCATCCCAGACCACATCCCAGGGCCACTGCTAATTTAGTAGGTGTGGTCAAGTTTTGACTCCACGAGGCATTCTGGTCCTCATTTGTAGCTAAGCTAAGAAATCCTTCCCAATCTCTTTAGCAAATCAGTTGTTGTATTGTTGTATTGCATCCTGAATTTCTGCATTCTGTGAAGTAGGTGATAGGGTCATCAAAGCTGTCCAGTAGTAGTTGGGTTTTCCTGAAAGGAAATGGAAGGCACTGCATGAACATTCTTGCTCCACTGGAGTAAATACTACTATGTCAAATTTGCATGTAGAGGTTTCTTTCTAATAATGTCTGCCATTACTCATCACTTACAGTATTATTAGATTAATTATGTTTTTAGACCTTAATCATACTTAATAATTCTAAGAATTAAGGAAGATTCTATTTTTAACCACAATAACCAAAGGATCTTTTCTACTCCCTCAGAAATAGCAAGCCTTTAACTTTCCTCCAGAATCATTTTAATGTCTAGATAGCTTATATTTATCTCCTTTCCTATGATCTAAGTGACCATAACCATTCTCACTCAACCTCAACCTATATGCCAAACACAGGCAAATACGTATTTCATCCCAGCCATTCCACCGCTTTTTTGCACACCAGACTAATGTATCAAACATCCTACTAGATGTTTTCACTTGGATGTCCTGTGGATACTTCAAATTTTGATATGTCCAAAACCCAGTATGCGGTCTTTATCCCTGTATGGCACATAAAAGAGAGCTGAATTGAACAGACCAAAAAACAAAAGAATGTATCATAAGGACACAGTTGAGTTTATGAAATATAAGAGTAGCAATACAGCCAGGTCTTACACAGAGGTTGGAACCAAAAATGGGAAGCTGCCGGTATTCTTCCTGGTTATTTTCTTAGTCTCTGCTAATCTGGGTGTATGCCTGCTTTAGTAGTGCCTCTCCTCTTCCTCTTCTTCCTGCTACTACTACTATTACTATTGCTGTCTTCTCTCTGGATATGGCTACCCACAGCACAAACAATTAAAATTCCAGCCACAGTTTAAAAACTCTGGTTTTCCATAGGTCCAATCACAAATTACCAGAAAAGAATCTAATTGGCATAGTGTTTTTAAATGTCCATACTAGATCAATAAGATACGATCAGTCCACACTGTGCAAAGATTATTGTGGACTCTTCCTTTGGAGAGGGGGCAGTGCTTACAGAAGGGACAGTTGCTCATTAGCTAAGGAGATACCTCAAAACCTACCTTGACTGTCTTCTCTTTCCTGCTTATAGCCTATCCACCCAGTGACCTATGTCGGAAACAGGAGCCCCCCAGTTTCTCCGTCATTGTCAGTATGCAGTCAGTTAAGTCCTGCCCATCCTACACCTTAAATATCTTTTAAATTTATTCCTTGGCCTTTATGCCCATTGTCAACAGCACATTTGGGACCACCAGAGCCTCAAACTATTATAGTGAGCTCCCTGTCTTCAAGCTCCACTGTATCAACAGCTAAAAATTCTGTTCTTATTAGATTCCTCCATTTCTTGAAGCTCTTCAATGGCTCCTCAAGTTTAGTTAGTGTTTCCCAAACTTTCCTGATCAAAAAATTACCTGGGGTGCTGGTTAAAAATACAGATTCCCAGGTTACTCCTCCCTCTGGATCAGTAAATTTGTAGTATAACCTGGTCATTTGTGTTTTTTTGTTTTTGCGTTACGTGGGCCTCTCACTGTTGTGGCCTCTCCCGTTGCGGAGCACAGGCTCCATACGCGCAGGCCCAGCGGCCATGGCTCACGGGCCCAGCCGCTCGGCGGCATGTGGGATCTTCCCGGACCGGGGCACGAACCCGTGTCCCCTGCATCAGCAGGCAGACTCTCAACCACTGTGCCACCAGGGAAGACCCCATTTGTGTTTTTAACAAGCACTCCAGTTGTTTCCAATGTTTACCAAACTCTTCAACATATACCCTGCCTTCTCCTCCCCAACTCTGTATTGGACGTTGGACCCAGTGTTCCAATATCTGCTCAGAGTACTTTGTCCATTTCTGTGCATCAGTGCTTGGCAAACAACTACTCATCCTTTAAGAATCAGCCTGTACACCACCACCATCTTTGTAAAGCTATGGTCTGTGGATTGACTCAACTACTCTTTCCTTGGTGCTCCAGTGAATCTTGTGCTCCACCTCTGTTAGAATTTCTTCACGCTAAATAACTTTTCTGTTTCTCCCCATTGCATTTGAGAACTTTAAGAGCAGTAACTGAGTTTTATTTATCTTGCATCTAAAAGGACATGTGTTTTAATAGGAACACTACATTATTTCTGTCAGGGAAAGAGAGAGTTAAAAAAAATGATACCGGGCTTCCCTGGTGGCGCAGTGGTTAGGAGTCTGCATGCCAATGCAGGGGACACGGGTTCGAGCCCTGGTCTGGGAGGATCCTGCATGCCGCGGAGCAACTAAGCCCGTGCTGTACAACTACCGAGCCTGTGCTCTAGAGCCCGTGAGCCACAACCACTGAGCCTGCATGCCACAACTGTTGGGGCCCGCGTGCCTAGACCCCATGCTCCGCAACAAGAGAAGCCACCGCAATGAGAAGCCCACACACTGCAACAAAGAGTAGCCCCCTCTCGCCACAACTAGAGAAAACCTGCGCACAGCAATGAAGACCCAACGTAGCCAAAAATAAATAAAATAAAATAATTAAAAAAAAATGATACCCCTCTTCTCTGAACCAGGTCCTGAATTTATTGAGATAAAGAAGTCAGGCAATTGGAGCTCAAATGGCTACTGTTTACTGATGCACAGCTGGAGAATGCAGTTCTGGTGCATGACTACGATAAGCTTCCTAATACTGCACCATAGAATTAGACTTAACATCCAGTGACGACGAGTGCAGAGGATTTACTACTAAGCTTACCAAATGGCTGACATTTGCAGAAAACCTATGCTTTCTGCAGAACCAAAGAAAAGATGGGTTATGAAAGCCCAGTTCCTATTCCCAAACTTACCTGTCGGTTCCCTCGTGGTCCTCTGGAAATGAGTAGGTAAACACGTGGAGTGATGGCAAGAGTGAGACTCTGAAGGTGCTCTTTACACATGGAGCAGCAGGGGTGGGGACTAAGTGTTCACTCAGCACTTTGAATCAGAGATGGCTTCCAGCTTGTGGTAAAGCGCTCTCTTCTTATCATTGCTGCATATCCATCAAGGGCCTCAGCATCTGACTTTTAGATTGTAGCCAAGAAAGAGAACTTGGAGGTTGGTGCTGTGATGATAGGTAACATGGAGCTATAGCCACTGACCTAGGCTGCTTCCAAGTGGTGACTTGGTGTCACTTTCATGGTTTCGGCAAATGGGAATTCTGCCACTCAAAATGGCTTCCGGCCACTTACTCATATTATCTATTCATGCACATAATCATTTTCTTCTTCCAGTCCAAAGGAAAATCAGCTAATGGGCTAACCTTTAGGAATAGGGAAGATCTGGCAAGGCTGCTGATGGTGCAACATTGGTGGGTATCACAAGTGGACATAATGGCCAAGAGTTAAGGAACAGAAGGTTTTTTTTCCCCTTTTTAATATCTGTTCTTTTTAATGCTATATGTTCCCCAATATCTTTTTGGACAGAACATCAGGGCCACTTGCCTGCTTACAAAGGCCAAATTACTAGGGTAAGAGACAGAGATAATCAGATGCCATACGTGTGTGTGTGTGAGAGAGAGAGACAGAGAGAAAGACAGATAGAGACAATTAGAGATTTAAAGACCAGGCAAAGGAGGTGACTTGGAAATGCAGAGAGACAGGTACGTTTGAGTGATAAGGGATTGTATGATTCACCATCGCAGTTTTACAGCTGGAGAGACTTCCTCACATGTTAATTCTGTGACTGAAGCAGCTGCTTAAACTCTACACGCCTTGGTTTTCTCATTCGTAACAGAGATAATAGTTGTAATTACATCATAAAATTGTTATGATGACTAAATGAGCTAATTCACATGAAACGCCCCATTAAGAGTTTTTTTCTGTACTTTTGCTTTGTTCTCATCATCATCCTAATTATTCTGGTCATGTCATGCTGCAGGTTGAACTTTTCAAAGCTTTTTCCTTTCAGTATTATCTCCATTTCTCTAACCGTATTGGTTTAGTACATAGTTCACCCTGACTACGTTTGATGTAAGAAACATCCCAAATATCAGGATTTTTGGGCAAATCCATACTTTTAATTTCTATCAAGTTGACATTTGGAAAACTCATTTCTACTTGCAGTTGTTGGAAAATGTGTCAACTATGATGGTCCAGCGTATAGTTATTAAGGTTTTTTCCTTCTTCCTTGTTTTTACTGTTATTATTCTTTTAAGTTCTTAAGCCTGTCTAAGGATGATTAAGTATAAACTATATATTCTTTACCCTTTGACGTTGTGGGCAAAAAATAAATATTGCAACCATCAAATTTTTGTTTCATATAAAATTATTATATTAAAGTTAACCTCATTAATACAATTTTGCTGTCAGGCAGGTCTAAATGAAGCTTTGGGCAAGAGTTTTGTTTGGGATTTTAATATTATCTTTTCCTTCCAAAGATTATGAGCTCTTCATTTTGCTTATAGTTTATAGCTGTGTGACTAGCTAAAAGAGGATTATTACTTCAGGATGAAAAGCTGGGTTAGTTGGCTGATGACTAATTTACAAAGGATATTTTACTATTAATGTAGGTGAGGGCCCATGTGGGCTAATTTTTTCTTAAGCTATTGGTTTAATATGCTAAGAGTAAAGTTTTGTGGCCTAATTCAGTCTATCCCCAGGGTAGCCAGAATTTCTAGCCTTAAGTCTCTCTTTAATTACACTTTTCACAGTTAGCTTCAATAAAGCGGAACAATTTTGTAGATATGCCCCACATACATATGTTCTATGTAGACAGACTACGGTGCTTGGATAAAATCCACACTTCATTCATTGCTCATGATATTTCTTTGAGCTCCAGGAACATGATCTGGGACACTAATTTTCTACTTTTTCAAGAGAAAACAAAAATTACACTAGTAATGACTGACCTCATGATATGAATGGACTTGGACTACGACATGTCTCAGCCTTCCAGTTGCCTGAGTTCATAGGCCTTTCATTATTCTTGCCCTGCACCACCCCTACCACACCTTCAGCCCTTCTGAAGTTCCTTAGCAACACAGAAACTCGAAACTTTGTTTATGGAAAAACAAAGTTCTCAATCAAGGGTAAGTACAATAACTGTGATCTCTGTTAGAACAACTCAACAAATGCTCATAGCCCATCTACAGAAAAGGGCAGGTTTGCCCGACTACGCTGAGTTAGCAGCCAAGCCTGATGGGTGACATAACCCTTCTCTTTCTAATCTAGGGAATTGGTATGATATAGGAAGTTATATTTTTCCAGTCCAAAGACATTGTTCGCAAAAAAACCAGGCACCATGTTAAAAAAAATCTAAATGGAATAATTAAGATCCTAGATATAAGTTCTGAACAAGAAACCAGGGAATCCCTGATCATTTTAGCAGAGTTTTGGGGTGGCTTTCCCAGATTGAAAAACTATTACGATTTCACAAGCTGCATTTTATACCTCCAAAGAGAATTCATCTTTTCTTTGGGGGAGCAATTTAATGGGCATTTGGGCTATGTAAAGATAGTACTCACAGACGAGTGTGTGGAAATAAGGAGCCCAGCTGCTTGGTATGTCCAAGATTGTGTTCCTTGGGTACAGAGCATGTTGAGTGGTCACCTGATTTTCTGCTTGTGGGAAACCCAAAGACATGAAATTGGGATTATCTTATTATTTGGATTTCAAAAATATCTTGCTCTCAGAAGCTAAAAAAATACAGTGCAGATGGACTACATATTGGGTCCATTTGAGATAGTTTGGAACTCTGGTGCAGTACCCACATGCATCTTAGACTGATAGCTTCCCTAGAACTGAGTCAAGAGCAGATCCTCACCATGGCTACCAAATAGGTTTACAGAGTCTGCACTGACTGATCAATCAATCTCTTCTTCCACAACCCCCTCTTCCCTCAGTTCTCCTCTGTTCTCTCACAGCCTCTGCCATCAAACTCCCTCAACTGAGTGGCCTCACAGCTTCTGTTCCCTTGGGAGAGTCCAGTCCCATCTACTGGAGAAAGAACTTTTTCCCCTCTTTCTCAACATTTCAGGGGAATGCCTCAGGCTTTGGTTAGATGGTAATGATGACTCCCTTTCATTCAGACTGCGTCAGCTCCTGGGAAAAGAGGAACTAGCTGTCCTTTCTGGACTGAGAGTTATGGGGATACTCCAGTTCTATTTGTTTCCCCATCAATGAGAGCAGCCAACGATTTCTTACTCACTTCACGTAAAAAAATGAGTAAAACTCAAACTAACCAAGAGCAGCATTTATTTTTTCCCTCTTGGGAGAAAGAAGACAAGACATTAAAGATTGCTATTGGTTTGGCTGCTTCTTTCAACCAACATACCCTTGGTTATTGAAGATTTGCTTCTTCCTGGGCCTGGCTGTAAATTACATTTTGCTTCCTATAAAAAAAAAAAAAAAAGAAAGAAAGAAAAAGGGGGAAGCACCAGCTCAAATTAAGATTATTTTCTTCTCTAGTCCAAGTTTTCTCCTGATAGCAGTCTATCCTACTGTTAACAATAATTTTTAAGAGCAAAGCAGTCAATCCATATTTATATTTTAAAAATTCTTAGAGGATAAAATATGTACCCACAGAGAAAAAACTCTTGCATATAGAGGGCAATATAGTTTTTGGAGCTAAACATCTGGTTTCTCCTTGAAGAACAGAATCTTTGCTTATCTTTGTATAACCAAAATGTATGTCTTAGGCACTGTTCAAGTTCGAAGGGCTATGGCTTTCTCTTCTACCCCAGTAGTTGGAATGAGAAAAAGATTTTTACAAATCTTAGAACCTTGGAAGAGGGCTATGATCTTGAGAGCAGATTTAATTCCCACCTTCTGCAACTAATTTCAAAACACACACACACAGATTTAAAGGGTGGAGGGGGAGAGGGGAAGTAGACTGATGTTAAGTATGTCTTTCTCTAGATGGTGACATTATAAAATATTTCTGGAGAGATGAATCTTTTCTGTATTGTTCAATTTTTCAAAAACCAGTTTATGCTGCATTTACAGTTATAAAAAGCCCACAATCATTATTTTAAAGAGAAATAGAGCATGAGAGAGTGTATCATGTCAGTAGCCTGGTATATGCTCAGTAAATGTAAGTCCCCTGTTATCTCTCATGAAAAGGAACTAGCTGTACTTCCAATAGGAAAAAATAAAGTTAAAATGTGACACTCTAGAGCAATAAGTTTCTATAATAGGATAGGAAATCACTCCTACTGCCCTGAGCAGCCAAAATTATAAAGCGTTAAGTCAATGGCTGTTCTAAGCATTAAATCCTTTGAGAATATTTAATCTATATAAATCAGAGAGCAGTACTTCTGGCAGAAAATGCTCTCCCCAAAAAACAAGTACAAAACTAGACAAAAATTTCAAAAAATGATCATTTCAGGAGTCTGGGAAAAGACCAAAGACAAACAACAAATTAAGAAATATTTATTTGTGAGAAACTGCTGAACTTCTATACAAGCAGTGGGAGTCTGTGGTATTCTTGCCTGGGGATGTTTCCAACTCCCCAACCCTAATACCTTGATAGTGCTACCAAGGTGGGGCTGGCTGTAAAAACCAGCAGCTTCACTGCTAGAAGGGCTGGCTTGATCTGGGTGGAAAGTGAGAAACCCATATCCATTGGAATTGTCAGTAAAAATAGAAAATTTGATGAGAAATAAATGAGTAAACTTCATGTTCTGGAAAACCATGATTCAAAAAACGAGGGTAAATTACAAATATTCCCAGATAAAAAAAATCTTAGGGAATTTATTCCTAGCAGGCCTGCCTTCAAGAAATACTAAAGGATGTACTTCAGGCTGACAGGATGTGGTGCCAGATGGCAGTTTGAATCCACACAAAGAAATGAAGAGCATCAGAAATGGTAAATATGTGTAAATATAAGACAAAGATAGATTTTAATCTTTTCTTCTCTTAACTTAAAAAAAAAAGACCTAAGATCGTATTAAAGAATAACTTTAACACTTTACTTTTGGGTTTATAACATATAAATATGTAATATATATGAGAAAATGAAGCTATATTAGAGCAAGTTTGCTAAACTTTACCAGAATTGTGATTACTAACCAAAAGTAGATTGTGAAAACTTACAAGGCATATTGTATTTCTTAAAGTAACTGTTAAAAAATAACACCAAACAATTATAGTTAAATCAGCAGAGGAATTAAGATGCTACACTAAAAATAATTGTTTAACATAAGGAAAGCAATAAAGGAAGAATGGAGGTCCAAAAAAGACATGAGACATAAAGAAAACAAATAGCAAAATTTCAGGTATAAATCCAACCATATTAATAATCACATTAAATGTAAATGGGCTAAACACTAATATAGTGGCAGAGGACGTCAGACTGGAAAAAGGTCAGGATACAACTATATGCTGTCTATAAGAGATAAACTTCAGAATAAAAGACACAAATTGGTTGAAAATAAAAAGATAAAAAATAATATACCAACTCAGTTAAAAAAAAATGGGCCAAAGACCTTAACAAACACCTCACCAAAGAAAATATACAGATGGTTGGTAAATACGCATATGAAAAGATGCTCCACATCCTATGTCATCAGGGAAATGCAAATTAAAACAATAAGATATCACTACATTACTGATTAGAAGTACACAGATACTTAATTTGTCACCATTGTCTTTTTTAGACATCACCAAGCAATATATATCTAAATGGGTGGTGAGTGATGAGGAGAGTACTTACTGTTTTGGAAATTAAAGGGTTGGAGATATGGACTTATTAAAACAGTGATTAAGAGAATGAAATTTTTAGTCAGACAAATATGTGTTCAAATTCAAAATCTGCCACTGGTATGAGACCTTGCAAAAGTCACCTAACATTTCATGTAAAATAGATAGCTAGTGGGAAGCAGCTGCATAGCACAGGGAGATCAGCTCGGTGCTTTGTGACCACCTAGAGGGACAGGAGAAGGAGGGTGGGAGGGAGGTGCAAGAGGGAGGGGATATGGGGATATATGTATACATATAGCTGATTCACTTTGTTTCACAGCAGAAACTAACACAAAATTGTAAAGCAATTATACTCCAATAAAGATGTTTTAAAAAAATCACTTAACATTTCTAAGCCTAAGGTTATTGATGTATAAGATGAAGATGATATTGAAATTAGCCTAGTGGATTATTATGAAGATGAAATGAGACTATAAGAAAAAAATGCATGTAAAATTCACTAGAAATTGTTCTGTACATCTTAGTTGATTTTGAGAAGAGCTCAATGATTTAGAAACATCCTTGCTTTCTAAGCCATGATTTACTTGATTGATATTTATTTCTTTTGTTGAAACTTGATTTCTGAGAGAAGTTATGACAGCATAGAATCACTTAAGGGGCACTTTCACATTTTAAAAAAGTTGTGTTTTAGGTCTACTATTTCACAATATGCACCTAAGAAATAATGGAAATTTACCTATAGTTATAAATAACTAAAGGATTTGCAAACATTAATTTTATACTAAATTTAGCCAAATGTACTTTGTTGTGCATAACAAATGTCAAGCCAATATATTTAATAATGAAATTCTGGAAATCTGCCAGTCTTGTAACTATCATATTTAGGGCATTGTTCATAGATACTTTTATTGGATCAATTGTGAAGAGAATGGGTGATGAAAAAAATGACCAAAATAATTATTAGAAAATGTTCTTAAATTTTTGTGGTCAGAAAATTTTTAAGCACATAATTGGAAAGATTTCATATTGTTTGTTAATTAAATGTGTACTTTCCTCATTCTAAAAATAATCCAAACTGGCTATAATTGGATGCTGTAATCAATGAGTCACCAACTGCCATTTGGAAAGTTTCATTTATATTTTAAAATTTCTAAATTACTTTTTATCAATTACTATTTCTGTGTACTGAATTGTGACCTAAAGCTTCATCTTTTATGGCTACCAATAAATAGCAATCTTTAAAGAGTTATATAAACAAAAATGATGATGTCCAAACAAAATATTACAACTTTTTAAAATAGTTACAATAGAACTAATAAAACCTAACACTAATAGGATAGTATATTCAGTGACAGATAAATAAAAGGAGAAATCAATTTTTAAAAAACACAGAGATCAGTAGAATTCTATCCTGATATAATTTAATGAGGGATTCTAGTGAGAAGAAGAGAGTTTGTATGGTCATTTCAATTTGAAAAGATTTATTCTATTCTTGGGTAGCCTGCTTATATTTTATCACTCATTCATTAAAACTGCTGAAAATGTAGTGCAACTAAATTTATCCTTTTTCTATCAAGAGAAAAATCAAGAATCTCTTTTAAAAACAGCCTTATGGCCAAGACAAAACCTAGTCAGAAGTTACTTGAGTGAAATGCCAGAAAGGTCATGGACTCATAAGCAAACCCCCTTTTCTAAAACTTGTGGGTGAGAAGTGAACTCAGCCAGGGCAGGGTGTGGCATCCTAAATGAAGTCAAGCCTTCAGAGGAGAAGCTACTGTTCCTCCCACTTCCCTGGGGAGGGGAGGGGTGGGGGTGGTTTAAAAAGTAATTTAACATAATTGTTAATAGGAACTGTTTTATGTGGCAGGTTCTTCAGATGATTTTTTTCCTTTCCTTCCTTCCTTCCTTCCTTCCTTCCTTATTTCTTCCTTTCTTCCTTTCTTTCTTTCTTTCTTTCTTTCTTTCTTTCTTTCTTTCTTTCTCTCTCTCTCTCTTTCATCTCTTTTCTTTCTTTCCCTTCCTTCCTTCCTTCCTTCTTTCCTTCCTTCCCTCCCTCCCTCCTTCCTTCCTTTCTTACTTTTCTATCTCTTTTTCTCTCCCTCCCCCTTTCCTCCCTCTCCTTCCCTCCCTTTCTCCCTCCTTCCTTCCTTACCTCTTTTGTACATTCCAAATTTTAATACTTATAATACTTGTATAATACAAAAAATTAAGGAAAAACTTTTAAAAACATTAAGAGTTTCAGTCTTTAAATTTTCTGCTTTTAATCTTTCTTTTGGCACAAAAAGGAAAATAAGAAATGTATCTCAAGCCCCACCAACTATGCAAAGGGATCCTTTGTGCCCTTGCTGGGGGCAGCAAGGCCCATCGCAACAGTTTCGTAGTAGTGCAGGTCTGTGATATTAACTGTCTATCTTTTGTCCTACGTTATAGGCAGAGAAGAAAGAAAGATGGCTTGTAAAACTTGTCAGGGCCTTCCCACCACTCTCAGGACAAATTCTAAGCTCCAGTGTGGCTGGGGTCTGGTGAACCAGGGCAGGATATGGAGAACATAAAAGGGGGGAGTTAGAGAAGGACTGTATGTGGGGGTGGGGTGGGGTGGGGTGGGGTGGGGTGGAGCTCTTGTAGGACCTTGCGGGTCTTTTGATGATTTGTTTTTTTTTCCCCGGTACACGGGCCTCTCACCGCCGCGGCCTCTCCCGTTGCGGAGCACAGGCTCCAGAGGCGCAGGCTCAGCTGCCATGGCTCACGGGCCCAGCCGCTCCACGGCATGTGGGATCTTCCCGGACCGGGACACGAACCCGCGTCCCCTGCATCGGCAGGCGGCCTCTCAACCACTGCGCCACCAGGTAAGCCCTCTTTTGATGATTTTGCCCTAGTTGTTTTTTTTTTTTTTTTTTTTGCGGTACGCGGGCCTGTCACTGTTGTGGCCTCTCCCGTTGCGGAACACAGGCTCCGGACGCGCAGGCTCAGCTGCCATGGCTCACGGGCCCAGCCGCTCCGCGGCATGTGGGATCCTCCTGGACCAGGGCACGAACCCATGTCCCCTGCATTGGCAGGCGGACTCTCAACCACTGCGCCACCAGGGAAGCCCTCTTTTGATGATTTTGCCTTTTAGTCCCAGTGAGATAAAAAGCCGTTAGAGGGTTTCGCGCAGAAGAGTGATGCAATTCGAGAGATCATTCTGGCTGCTATATTGAGAATGGCTGGCAGAGGGGCAAGGGTAGAAGCAAGGAGATCTGTTGCGGGTTTATTGCTCTGTACAATTCAAGTAAGAGATGATGCTGGATTAGACATGGATGGAAGAAAGTGATGGTGAAAATGGATAGGATTCTGGATATATTTTGAAGATAGAGTGCATGGGATTTACTGTAGATTGGCTCTGGGACGAGAGAAGGTGCCAAGGATGACTCTAAGTTTTTTGGCCTGAGAAACCAGTGGCATGCAGTTACCATAGAGTAGACTGAGAGAAGTAGGTTTGTATGTGGGGCAGAGTGGAGAGGATAATAGGAGTAGATCAGGAGCTTAGTTAAAGACATGCCAATTTTGAGATACCTATTAGGAATCATGATATCCTTAAGGAGGCATAAGGGGATGGGACCTAGCTCATGGGTAGAAGGATTGGACCATGATAGTTTATTCTAAGCACTTGGAGACAAGATAAAAATACAGGTACAGATACAGTAGATGGCTGGATGTGGTGGTGGGAGCTTGAGGAAGCTCTTTTCTGATTGTTCCTTTTTCTCAATGAAAGGAGAAGCAAGGTTATCTGCTGAGAATGAGCATGGGGGAGAAGGTTATTACAAACGTTTCTCTTTGAGAGAAATAAAAGATGTGAAACAGTTATCTAGGAGAATTGCAAAATGAGTGGACTATAGAAATATATGGTATTTGCGTAGTATTGTAGTTATGAATTTAAAGTGACTCCAGTCAGAATGGTTGTGTGTTTTTCTCCAACCTGTTCAGCTACCTGGGGCATCTGGTTCAGGGTCTCTCAAAAGGCTGTAATCCAGGTGTTGGGCAAGGCTTAGTTTTCTGCTTCAAGGTCTCACTGCAGTGCAATCAAGGTGTCAGCTGGGCTGCATTCTCTTCTGGAGGCTCGATTGGAGTAGAATCCACTTCCAAGCTGGCAAGTTGTTGGCAGAATTTATTTCCTCATGGCTGTAGGACTGCAAATTTAAGGGTTTTTTGTTTATTTGTATTTTTACTGGCTGGAGGCCACTCTCAGCTCCTAGAACATGTGTGAAGTTCCCTGCCATGTGGCTCTCTCCATAGGCAGTTCTCAACATAGCAGTTTGTTTCTTCAAGGCCAGTAAAAAAAAAGTCAAAGTGAGTCTGCTAGCAAAAAGTCTTAAATAATATAACCTAATAATTGGAGTGACATCCCATCACTTTTGTCATATAGCATAATGTATTCATGGGAATGATTATCTCATCACCTTTTCCATATTCTATTGGAAGTGAGTCATGGGTCCTGCCCACCTTCGAGGGGAGGGGATTACACAACCCAGGAGGCAGGGATCATGGGAGTTACTTTAGAGTCTGTCTGCTGCACCATTCTAGTCCCAATACCTGACACCCAGTAAGCCAAACTTAGTAAATATTATTTTTTAAACAAAAGCTTACCAAGCTCTTATTCTGAGTCAGAAACTGCTCTAAGCACTTTAAAAATATTAATCCCCACAGCAACCCTAGTAAGTAGGTCCTACCATTATCCCCATTTTACAGATGGGGGGATGAGGGACAGAGACATCAATTAATTCAAGGTCATTCAGCTAAGTAATTGCATAGTCAGCACTTAAACTCATGCTCTCTGGCTTCAGAGTCCATATTCTTACCTATTATGCTAAGCGGCCAAAACCAAAGTGAATGAGTAAATGAGTGCTGTTGAGAGGTACAGGAAATAATTACCTAGCAGCTCTGAGAACCAAGAAAGTTTTGAAACTGCATTTTGTATTTCAATTTTGATGCTAAGCCAGTTGGCACTATCAGAGACTTTTATTGCGATTTTAGGTCTTTTTTCTATTAATATTAAGTAACACAGGCCAAGTGGAGAGGTGGAGCCTGGAACAAAAAAAATCTGTGGAACTCCTTGCTGTGCATGAGATTTCTCGGAGGTGACATGCCATTTTTATCTTTTCCTTATTTAAAGATATTACCTGGAAAATATAAAATAAATTTCAGCTGTAGTAGATTCATAAGGAAGGAATAGGTGACTAGGAGATATCTCCAACAATAACCACTTATGCTATACCTTGGTTTGTCATTCATATTGAGTTGAGAGGCATAAGAGAACAATGACCAGATAGGTGGTGAGACAGGTTTAGAACAAAATATGTTGCAGCTCTGGTTTCAGTGCTGGCCAGATGCCATTCTAGGCTAAGTTTCCAAGGAATTTCCCCTGGGGACAGCCCCCCTGTGCTTTAGAAATATCCAGCTAAGTGGCCTCCCAAGAGGGTGCATTAAATATTTGACCCAGGACTCAGAATGTAGAGAGCCTTTTAGCTTGAAGAGAAGAAAATATACTCGAAACATTTATTATGGTGGTTGAGGTTTTTAATGACTGGATTATTTTTCCACTCATTAAATCCAGAAAAACCCTGTTATACAGTGATAGGCTTCTAATCTTGGTTCTGCTTCTTAATTATCTATTCTATCCTTTGATAAGTCACTTAACTTTAGGGGGGTTTTGTTTCCTTTTCTATTAATTAAGGGAGATGGACCAGACAATCTCTGGCTAACAGCACTGGAATGGAATTTAAAGTCCACTCTCCCACACCATAACAGCCTACTCAATTTGGAGTCCTGAGGCTGTGTATCTCTGTAATTATTACACACAGCACTCATCTACTCTCTCCCTGGTTCATTTCTTCCTGTTATTTATTTACTTCCTAGATTATAGTCAGTTTAGAGGGGCTGTATGTTGAGTGTGTATATATATATATATATATATATATATATATAAAAATAAAAGGGTGTATTCATTATTTCACAATATTTCAAAACACAGCCTGAGCTACAGAAAATTTAGAGAGTGGGAGGAATGATGAGCTATTACGTTAGGATGACTCAAGCCCTAGGAAAATATCAACAGGAAAGTCAAAGCCCTAATTCCTCCACCACTCATCTGTTTGTCTCTTGGAAATAGTGATCTCATGAAACACTCATGCTAAGCCAGACCTCCTGGTGATCTGATGAACTGCTGAGAAATAACCTGGGTCCTTTAGATTTTCAGGGGCCTAGCTGAGGCCATCACATTCAGGACAGTGAAGGGAGGACTCCTGGTATACGCTCACTAATACCAGCCCCCTGTTTGAAAAGTCTGTGTGGATCCTCACTGGTTGTACTACAAAAGGAAGTGTGGACAGACTGACACATATCCGATACAACTTCAGGGAAAAACAAGCAAGCAAGTAGCCTCTTTACTTGTGAAGTAACATACTTGCTTTTCTGAAATTAAAAAATATATATTCTCTTAATTGTAAAATAATTTTCATTTTAGTAAATTTAGAAAACACCCCGAAGTCACCGGAATCCCATTGTCCCTAAAAGATAAAACATAAGATCTTCTTTGGTATACACTTCTGAATTTTTGAATGTGTCTGATAATAGCCCATTTAAAACACCTTTCTTGGAATCCCAACATGATTCTGTATTTTTAATAGAGGACCACTCCATTTCCCTTATTTTCTTTATTTTTCTTTCCTTCTCTTATTTATTCACCTAACACTTATTGAATAATTGCTGTGTGCTGGGTCCTTTCTCTTTTAATTCTCTTTCCAACTCTGTAAGATATATTGCATGTATTGTTATCTCTATTTTGTAGATAAGGAAAGGGAAGTTCAGTGAATTAGGGTGATTTTTCCTAATCTCACAGCCTCTATCTACCTATTATCTATCTAATCTATCTTACCTATCTATCTAACTAATGAAAGTATTATCTTTTTTTTTTTAAAGCCAAGTTGGGATCATACGTACTACCCAAAATACATACCCTTTGGTAAATATTCCCTTTTCGATGCTTCTGATTTCACAGTTTATTTAGTACCAACCCTACTAGATCTCTTGCTAAGTTCTCTGAGTACAAATTCCTTGGTTTATTTTGCTAAGGAGGCATCAGGTGTTGCCCGTGTGAAAACAAATAACTGGCTCATAGAAGCCCCATTATTAAGGCTGGGGATCAAGGGGTGGCACTCTTAAAGAGTGAGGCTTCTCACCTCCTGGCTCTCTCAAACCCTACTGGCCTATCCTTTTAAGAAATTTCTTTATTTGATTCTCTCCCTTCTCTGAGCTCTGAAATCCTTCATTTGTGCATTCACTGTGGCACTATGGCCCCTTGGCTTGAAAAAGGAACATCTCCCCCATGTTTATATATTCCCTGGGGACCCAGACCCTAGCTCTTGATTCCCCGTGGTATCTATCACAAGGACTGGCACAGAACAACCCAGTAAACATATTTTGAAAAAAAATCTATTTGTTCTTGACTGAATACCGAAAAATGTGCCAGTTTGTTCTTAAGAGAATAGTTCAAGCCCAGGGACACCCATATAAATAGCCAGGGATTCCAGGCCATTCCCCACTCTGCACAACACGTTTCCATACTCCTCATCTAAGCCTGTTTTCAACTGGAAGGTTGAGAATTAGAGAAAAACACTTCCCTAGCATGATGCCTGTCCTAAGGGAGCACAGCTGTCACCCAAAACAGTACTGTGTGGCATTTACAGCTTCCCAGGTGATGAGGCTTTCCGACCCGGTGATTGAGGGCATGTGACAGGGGACAGGCAAATGATGCTGTTGACTCTCACACCCTCGGTCCTTTCCTCCAGAGCTGTGTGCTCCGTGGGTTGAAGATTTTCTTTTTTTGTTTGGACTGATAGTGAAGAACTCCACCATTAGTTGTATTCTAATTTTTTGAACTTTAAAATTTTTATATAATTTCAACCTTACAGAGAAATTGTCGAGCAGTATAAAGAAGTTCCATATACCCGTTACCCAAATTCACTAATTGCTAGCATTTTCCCCAAAATATGCATTTCTATCACATATACACACATATGTATGCCAATTTCTGTACTGGGATTAATAATCATGAGTTCATGCTAACTTCAATTCCAATCTGCACTAAAGAGGTAATTCTAGCCTCTCTGCCTTTCCATATGTGTAATTTTCTTCTCCAGAAGTAACTTCTCTCTCATTATCTTCAATACATTTAGTCATTTGCTCACCTCCACGATACAAACAAAATAGTTTCAGAATTGCTAACCCACACCACTGTGAAAAGCCAACCTACTAGAGTAACTAGAGTTTAACACTTGTTTACAATTCATTTTGTCTTTAGATTGAGGGTAGAAAGTTAAAATACTGTGCCCACAGGTATATTCATATGTCAAAAATCACCAAATTGTCCATTTTAAATATCTGTAGTTTATTTGAAGTCAACCTCAATAAAGCTGTGAAAAAATACTGTCTTCAAAATTTACTTGGGTTAATTCCCCCAAGGAACCTTCAGTAAAAAGTTATGTTATTTAAGATACAGTTAGGTTGATTTGTTTGTTTGGTTTCTGTTTCAGGGTTCAACCTCCCTCTTTGTTATTTTTATTTCATTTTTTGAATATGTAAAGCATTAACAGGGTTCCAAAAGTCAAAACTATACAGAAAGTTGTATTTAGAAAAGTGTGACTTCCCTCCCCATTCCTCCACTTGATTCCTACCCACCCGCTGCAGATAACTAATCTTATTGGTTTCTGGTTTGTCTTTCCTGCTTTGTTTTGTTTCCAAAAATAAGCAGATGTGTGTACATTTTCTTATTTCCCCTTCTTTCATTATGTATACTTGTTTGCACTTTGCTTTCTTTCACACATACCAATGTCCTGAAAGTCACCCCTTTTCAGTTCGTATCAGTCTCTCTTTTTGTTTTGTGTAGTATTCCATGTAGCTATGTAGTATTCCATGTTTTCTTCTACTACCTGTATGATTTCATACTTTACTCTTAGATCTCTGATGTATTTGGAGTTTATTCTTACGAATGGTGTGAAGTACGGATCTAGTTTCATCTTTTTCCAAGTGGCTACCTAGTTGTCCCATTTACTCAAAAGTCTAGTGGTTTGAGATGCCACCTTTATGATATAGTACTTGGGCCTAAATAGGCCCAAGTACTATATCATAAAGGTGGACTGTCTAGTCTATTCCATTTGACTATTCACAATTGTTCACATTGTTCACATGTATTCACAATCTACCACATTGTTTTAATTATAGGGGTTTCATAGAATATTTTAGTATCTGGTAGGTAGGCTTCTTATTGTAGTTTTTTAGTTTTTTTCAGTGTTTTCCTGGTTATCCTTTCATGTTTCTTTTTCCATGAGCACTTTGGTATCAGCTTATCTAGTTTATACATTTATAATATAACATGGAGTGTAATTTATACATTAACAAAGGGTGTTTTTCCTTTTATCAGGTATCTTTATGGCTTTTGTGTAGGAACGTTTTACAGCTTTCTTTATACAGCTTTTGCACATTTTGTGTTACATTTAATGTCCTTTGTTGTTATCGTAAATGGGATTTTCCTCTATTATCATGTCTTCTAACTAGTTGTGTATATGAAAATGATTGACTTCTATCTGTTCATTTTATAGCCTTACTGAAATCTTTTATGATTTAGTCTTATCATTGATTCTCATAGTTTGAGTTAATCTTATTTTCTAGAGTTTTCCAGGTACTCTCATGTCATTTGAAATTCAAGGTAGTTCTGCTTATTCTTTTCTAATTCTTAAGTTTCTTAAGATTCCTCTTAATTGCATTAGAAGAGATCTTCAGTGTCATGTTAAATAATCATGGATAGTGAGCATCCTTGCCTTCTCTGCCATTATTTTTTAATTTTATTTATTTTGCACCCCACGTGGCATGCGGGGTCTTAGTTCCCCAACCAGGGATCGAACCCACACCCCCTGCAGTGGAAGCGCGAAGTCTTAACCACTGGACTGCCAGGGAAGTCACTGCCGTTAGTTTTTAAAAGACTATGTATATAAAAAATATTTTAAAAGACAGAAATAACTCTTTAGGCAAGACGTTTCTGGATATTTATCTGGTAAGATGAGATTATGGCCCTTTTTATGCCTAGAAACTAGAAAAATATTTTTAGCACAAAGGGTAAAAGTAAAAATTTGATTTTATAATAGTGCGTTGAAAACACTTGTGCTGGGCTCAGTTCTTCCTTTTTCTTTAATGAACTCTTTAATAGTGATTTTTCTCTTTATTCATTCATTCATCTAAGATTTATAGAATGCCTATAATACTCCAGACACTATTACAGAGTCTTTATCTTTTAATTTTTACTACACCCACGTGAGTTAGGTATTATCCTCATTTTATAAAGGAAGAATTCAGGGTTGAACTGTGATTTTGAATCTGGTCTCCTAGGTCAAATTTTTCTAAATTCTCATATATTTCTTCCTCAGGGAGTAGAAATGTAGATGAGTGACAGTATATTTTTAGAAAGCAATTGTCTTACATTCTTTTCCCTCCGTTAAAGGTCACAAAGCTGTATTATTGTGTGGAGGCTTCTAGGTCTCTTCAAGTGGGACCTCAGCAACATTAATGGGAGTAATTTTGTTTTTAGTTATCATGAAAGGTTTGAGAGAAATGGCTTTTTTTTTTTTTTTTTTTTTTTGCGGTTCGCGGGCCTCTCATTGTTGTGGCCTCTCCCGCTGCAGAGCACAGCCTCCGGACACGCAGGCTCAGCGGCCATGGCTCAGGGGCCCAGCCACTCTGTGGCATGTGGGATCTTCCCGGACCGGGGCGTGAACCCGTGTTCCCTGCATCGGCAGGCGGACTCCCAACCACTGCGCTATCAGGGAAGCCCAAGAAATGTTCTTTATAGTGTCAGGGATCCAAACAACAAAAGGTTTTCTAGATGATGCTAAGTATATCAAGGTATTCAGGACCTAGAACAGTGCCTGACATAGCATAAGCACTCACATAAAAACAATTACAATTTATTATTTACTCTGTTCCACATTCTGTTCTTGTATTGACTTGTTTAATCCTCACAACACCCCTAAGGGGCATATTTATTATTGTCTGTATTTTATAGATGAGAAAACTGATGTAGAAAAGTTAACTTGCCAAAGATTCCAAGCAATAAAGAAGCTGGAATTCTGCAGATCTCATGTTCATAACCACTACAACTATAAATCTTTCAAACAAATGGATGACATTCTGTGATCATGAAAGATAGTGTTCAACCTCCTGAATGTGTAACTACCAGCATTACTCATCCAGGGTAAATTTTTCAGTTACTTAATGCAGTGGATGATTTTGAAATTGATAAAATTAAAAGGCTTTTGCACTCAAGAAGGTAGAAGAAAGGCACCGAGATGCCTGAATTTCTTAGTCAGGTATTTTGTTAAATCTAGATGTTTTGGTATTTCAACATTTTGGACTTCTTGCAGAAAATGTGCCAAGTGCCACGCGTAAACACAGCTTTTAAAGGCACAGTGCCGAGCATATAATCGCATGTGCACATCCACACAAAGTTATATGGTATACAGGCAATTATAACCAGTCGCACAGCAACGGCCTTGGAGGTCAACCAGTCCAACAACACTTTTCGTGTCATATACTGAGGCCCAGAGAGGTTAAGACCACAGTCACACAAAGCTGACATTGGGCTTACCTCTCTATGGCGCGCGCTTTTCATTTTCTCAGGTTACCTAATAAATTTGCTTGCATTTCCTCTCTTTTTTTTTTTTTTTGGTGCCCATTTGTGCAAAGGTAAATGGGTCTGGCTTCACGTGTTTGCGACCCCAAACACCATAGAACAGAAAGACGGTCAGGGCCCCGACTACCTGGCCAGCTTAAGACGAAATAGTGGCGCAAGGTCAGAGGGCGCGCCAGGCCCGCCCCTGGGGTTCTGCGCAGAGACGTCGGCGGCTGCCGCGCTTTCGCAACCCTCTGTGTGGGTGGTCGGACACACGCCACCCGGATGACGCAGCTCCCAGTCCAGCTCCGCTGTCCGTTTTGGGAAAAGGGGGGCGCCCCGAGCCGTGGGGCCACAGGGAAGACTAGGAGCCGCAGGACGGCACCTCGAGGAACAACACAGTGACGTCAGGGATCTTAAGGCCTAACCGTGATACCACCGCTGGGCTCGGAACTCGCCCCACCCAGCGAAAGCAAAGTACACCCCTCCCAGCCGCGAGGACGCTGGGGGGCGGGGCCACCTAATGACAGGCCCCTCGCGCCATCCCCATTGGACTGGAGAATGAGTGACGCGAGAGGCCCCGCCCCTCCCCGCCCCGCTCCTTCGCGGCGCTCCTCTCCGCGCCCGCCTCGTCGCTTGCGCCGTGGGCGCTGACGTGTCTGGGCGGGTGGTTGCGACTCCTCCCCGCGCGGGCAGCCACTCGTCGCGGCGACGGAGGGGCGGGGTGGCCGGGGCCGGCGCTCCCCCTGGCCCCAGCTACTGGCCCCAGCTCCTGGCCCGCCCTGCCGCCCCGGCCCCACGGATGAGGGTATATATTCGGAGCGGGCGCTGGACGCCGATGAGTGGCCGCGCCGAAGGAGCCGGAGCTGGGCGGAGCTGTGGTCGCGCCGAGAGAGGTGAGGGACTCCCAGCTCAGTCGCTGTCTACTCTTGTCACCCTGGAGGAGACGGCGGGACTCGGGACCCGGGGCGGGTGGGGGCCTGGTGCCGCCACGCACCCGCTTCCACGGCCACGCGCGCGACGTGGACACGCGGCGCACGTACGTGCAAAGAGCCAGCAACCTGGCACACGCCGAGGAGCGCGCTGCCCACCCACACTGCTCCCGTGTGGCCCGCAGCGCTTCTCAGCCTCGGCGACCCCGCTGGGAGTGCTGGCATGAGGGCGCCCACATGGGCAGTGTCTGCAATCAAGGGTTTGTCAAGAGGTTGGGAGTGGAGCCTCGCCTGGACCCGGGATGGGGGCCTTGAGGTTCTCAGGCTAGGGCCTTGTGGACAGTTTTGCCAAGCTTGGGGGGGCCTACAGTGGGGACAAGTCGTTGGAACTGTGCGGTGGGAGTGAGTTGGGGTGTCCTGAGTATATGAGGAAAAGACTCTGAAAGCGTTGATGGTAAGGATTGGAGATACTTGTGGGGGCCATGAGAGTGGGACAAAACCTACTTTCCGTTTTGTTTTAATACTGATGATGGAAGAGGGTTGAAATTTCTGGCTTTCCCCTGGCTTGGCCAAGCAGCAACATGGGATTGGAGGGTTCAGAGCACACATGTGCTGTATGGCTTCCCGAAGATTTTGTTAAGTTTGGCCTGACCCTATGCTATATTTATTTGTACATGGTTTATGAAATCTGAAATCAGGGAATAGTGATTGTGATAATGTGTGTATGTTATTATGTAGTGCCTTTAGTTTAAGGGCTTTCTGGTGAAATTAACTAGGTGTGGACAGAAGGCAGTTTCTGTTCCTTCACTGTTATTGAGTTGCCTCACTTAGCTTGGGCTAAAAAAGACTTAATAGGCTGTGCTGTGAACCATTTAAAGCATTCAGTGGTTATGGCTCCTCCCCATGACTATTTTTCAAACGCTCTAAGAGGTTACTTATCAATTTGGGGGACATAATATAGCTGCAGAGATAGAGGTAGGAAGGAGACCAGAAGAGGAGGGGGAAATACTAAATATCTTTTAAACTGGAATTTAAATTCTGATAAAGTTATGTTTGATAATGGTGGGCTACTGCCAAATATGTCACGTAGCAAGTTCTGTCATAATTTCTAGATCTTCAACTTTTTCAGACTTTGGTTGTCAAAGTAAAAATCCTTGTCTAATTCTCTTATTCACTACTGCTTACCCATTACACACACGCACACACCTCTTATCAGAATTAATGGAGAAAATAATACGATTTTTGTGGCATGGAGGTGGTTATATCTGGTTCATCCTGTAAAGTTCCTCTCCTACTTGTCCTGTACATTTTCTTCCTTTCTCCATTCTGTTGGCTTATGAACTCAGTTTTGCAAAGTGACTCAGGTATAAGAAAATCAACTGTGTCTGTATTTTTGAATAAAGTACAAATCACCTGTTTCTCTTTCTCTTGCCACCCCTCTCTTACACATATACGCACATGCACATGCACATGGAGATAACAGAGTCTTTCTCTTGAGAGTCAGTATAGCATGATGGTTAAGAGCATGAATTTAGGGGTCAGGCTGTTAGGGTTTGAATCCTAGCTCCGTCACTTTACTGGTTTTGGACCTTGAGCAAGTTATCTCTGTGGCTCAATTTCTTCCTCTGTAAAGTAATCCCAATAACAGTACCTTAGAGTTGTTTTGAGGATTAGCAGCTATCTATAAAGCAATAAGAATCGTGCTGCCATATATATGGTAGTGTTTGTTGTTATTGCCCCTTCAAGGGACCCACAGATGTAGGTTCTCTTAACCTGAGTTTGTAAATGGTGTTTGATGTTTAATAGTCCTCATGAGATAGTATTATTAATCCCACTTTACAGGTGGGGAAACGGAGGCATAGGGAAATTAAGTAATTCAGCTGAACTCCAGAATTTTGCTCTCAACTACCTTGTATATTGCCTTTTACTATTCTTACATGAGAAGATTCTTGCTTTTTCTTTGATACCTACTTTTCCTCTGTCCTTTATATCTAAGCTAAGCAATTATAATGCAGTGATGATTCTTCCCAGTGTGTCTCAAATTTATCCCTTTCACTCTTATTTCCTCTGCAACAAATCTGGTTGCTCTTTGGTTTTTCACACCTGCAGTTGTCTTTTAACTTGTTTTCCTGCTTCTAGTTGTCCCTCCTTACAGTCTGTTTTGTGCCATGCTCTTTTCTCTCATCTCTCTAAAGCATGGTGGAACGGCCCTGTTTAGTAATCTGTGTTGGCTTCCTGTTACCTACTCTGTTTGGTCTAAATTCCTTTGCTTAGTTTTCAAGGCTCTTCATGGGTTAGCCCTAACCTACATCATTTCCCATCATTCTACATAAAACTTGAACTTTCTTACTGCTCTCCATCCTACACATGTTTACTTACCATGGCCACCAGGCTCTGCTTGTTTCCTAATCTTGTCTATATAATCTGTTCAACCGTTGAGGCACAGCTAGATCATATTTCCTTTGTGAACTCTTTCTGGACAATGCCTGTCTTCTCTTGCATTTATCTGTATTAGCTGAGTAGATTAAATATTTCCTCTTTCTCCTATTTTTTATTACTATTAACATTTGGCTGGATTATCATGGAATGCTCTTAAAAAGCATTACCATATCACTTGATTGTTATGTGTGTATTGCTTGTCCTTTAGGGCTCAATTCTTTTTTTTTTAAATTTAAATTATTTTTTATACAGCAGGTTCTTATTATCTGTTTTATACGTATTAGTGTATACATGTCAATCCCAATCTCCCAGTTCATCCCACTGCCACCCACCACATTCCCCCCTTGGTGTCCATACGTTTGCTCTCTACATCTGTGTCACTATTTCTGCCATGCAGACTGGTTCATCTGTACCATTTTTTTGGATTCCACATATACACGTTAATATACGATATTTGTTTTTCTCTTTCTGACTTACTTCACTCTGTATGACAGTCTCTAGATCCATCCACGTCTCTAGAAATGACTCAGTTTCGTTCCTTTTTATGGCTGAGTAATACTCCATTGTATATATGTACTAAATCTTCTTTATCCATTTGTCTGTCGATGGGCATTTAGGTTGCTTCCATGACCTGGCTGTTGTAAATAGTGCTGCAGTGAACATTGGGGTGCATGTGTCTTTTTGAATTATTGTTTTCTCTGGGTATATGCCCAGTAGTGGGATTGCTGGGTCATATGGTAATTCTATTTTTAGTTTTTTAAGGAACCTCCATAGTGGCTGTATCAATTTACATTCCCACTAACAGTGTATGAGGGTTCCCTTTTCTCCACACCCTCTCCAGCATTTGTTGTTTGTAGATTTTCTGATGATGCCCATTCTAACTGGTGTGAGGTGATACCTCATTGTAGTTTTGATTTACATTTCTCTAATAATTAGTGATGTTGAGCACCTTTTAATGTGCTTCTTGGCCATCTGTATGTCTTCTTTGGAGAAAAGTCTGTTTAGGTCTCCTGCCCATTTTTTGGTTGAGTTTTTTTTTTAATATTGAGCTGCTTGAGCTATTTACATATTTTGGAGATTAATCCTCTGTCTGTTGATTCGTTTGCAAATATTTTCTCCCATTCTGAGGGTTGTCTTTTCGTCTTGTTTATAGTTTCATTTGCTTTGCAAAAGCTTTTAAGTTTCATTAGGTCCCATTTGTTTATTTTTCTTTTTATTTCCATGACTCTAGGAGGTGGATCAAAAAAGATCTTGCTGTGATTTATGTCAAAGAGTGTTCTTCCTATGTTTTCCTCTAAGAGTTTTATAGTGTCCAGTCTTACATTTAGGTCTCTAATCCATTTTGAGTTTATTTTTGTGTATGGTGTTAGGGAGTGTTCTGATTTCATTCTTTTACATGTAGCTGTCCATTTTTCCCAGCACCACTTATTGAAGAGACTGTCTTTTCTCCGTTGTATATCCTTGCCTCCTTTATCATAGATTAGTTGACCATAAGTGTGTGGGTTTATCTCTGGGCTTTTTATCCTGTTTCATTGATCTATATTTCTGTTTTTGTGCCAGTACCATATTGTCTTGATTACTGTAGCTTTGTAGTATAGTCTTAAGTCAGGGAGCCTGATTCCTCCAACTCCATTTTTTTACCTTCAAGACTGCTTTGGCTATTCGGGATCATTTCTGTCTCCATACAAATTTTAAGATTTTTTTGTTCTAGTTCTGTAAAAAAAGCCACTGGTAATTTGATAGGGATTGCACTGAATCTACAGATTGCTTTGGGTAGTATGGTCATTATCATGATATTGATTCTTCCAATCCAAGAACATGGTATATCTCTCCATCCGTTTGTGTCATCTTTGATTTCTTTCATCAGTGTATTATAGTTTTCTGAGTACAGGTCTTTTACCTCCTTAGGTAGGTTTATTCCTAGGTATTTTATTCTTTTCGTTGCAATGGTGAAATTAAGGATTGTTTCCTTAATTTCTCTTTCTGATCTTTTGTTGTTAGTGTATAGGAATGCAAGAGATTTCTGTGCATTAATTTTGTATCCTGCAACTTTACCAAATTCATTGATTAGCTCTAGTAATTTTCTGGTGGCATCTTTAGGATTCTCTACCTATAGTATCATGTCATCTGCAAACAGTGACAGTTTTACTTCTTCATTTACAATTTGTATTCCTTTTACTTCTTTTTCTTCTCTGATTGCTGCGACTAGGACTTCCAAAAGTATGTTGAGTAATAGTGGCAAGAGTAGACATCCTTGTCTTGTTCCTGATCTTAGAGGAAACGCTTTCAGTTTTTCACCATTGAGAATGATATTTGCTGTGTGTTTGTTGTATATGGCCTTTATGATGTTGAGGTAGTTTCCCACTATGCCCACTTTCTGAAGAGTTTTTATCATAAATGGGTGTAGAATTTTGTCAAAAGCTTTTTCTGCATCTATTGAGATGATCATATGGTTTTTATTCTTCAATTTGTTGTTTTCAATAATGTTTCTTTGTCTTTAATTTTTGTCAGTTTGATTACTGTGTGTCTTAGCGTGTTTCTCCTTGGGTTTATCCTGCCTGGGACTCTTTGTGCTTCCTGGACCTGCATGGCTATTTCCTTTCCCGTGTTAAGGAAGTTTTCTACTATATTCTCTTCAAATATTTTCTCAGGTCCTTTCTCTCTCTCTTCTCCTTCTGGGACCCTATAATGCAAATGTTGTTGTGTTTAATGTTGTCCCAGAGGTCTCTTAGGCTGTCTTCATTTCTTTTCATTCTTTTTTCTTTATTCTGTTCCGCAGCAGTGAATTCCACCATTCTGTCTTCCACGTCACTTATCCGTTCTTCTGCCTCAGTTATTCTGCTGTTGATTCCTTCTAGTGTATTTTTCATTTCAGTTATTGTAGTGTTCACCTCTGTTTATTTGTTCTTTAATTCTATTAGGAGTTTGTTAAACATTTCTTGCATCTTCTCGATCTTTGCCTCCATTCTTTTTCTGAGGTCCTGTATCATCTTCACTATCATTATTCTGGATTCTTTTTCTGGAAGTTTGCTATCTGCACTTCATTTAGTTGTTCCTTCATCTGGTACAATGTCCTCTGCCTTTTCACTTTGTCTGTCTTTCTGTGAATGTGATTTTCCTTCCACAGGCTGCAGAATTGTAGTCATTCTTGCTTCTGCTGTCTGCCCTGTGGTGGATGAGGCTATCTAAGAGGCTTGTGCAAGCTTCCTGATGGGAGGGACTGGTGGTGGGTAGAGCTGGGTGTTGCTCTGGTAGGCAGAGCTCAGTACAACTTTAATCTGCTTGTCTGCTGATGGGTGGGGCTGGGTTCCCTCCCTGTTGGTTGTTTGGCCTGAGAAGACCCAGCACTGGAGCCTACCAGTGGAGCTCTTTGGTGGGGCTGATGGCCGACTCTTGGAGGGCTCACGCCAAGGAGCACTTCCCAGAACTTCTGCCACCAGTGTCCTTGTCCCTGTGGTGAGTCACAGCCACCCACCCCCCCACCTCTGCAGTAGACCCTCCAACACTAGCAAGTAGGTCCAGTTCAGTCTCCCGTAGGCTCACCGCTCACTCCCCTGGGTCCCGATGCGCACACTACTTCATGTGTGCCCTCCAAGAGTGGAGTCTCCACTTCCTCCAATCCTGTCAAAGTCCCGCAATCAAATCCCACCAGCCTTCAAAGTCTGATTCTCTAGGAATTCCTCCTCCTCTTGCCCACCCGCAGTTTGGGAAGCCTGATGTGGGGCTCAGAACTTTCACTTCATTGGGTGGACCTCTGTGGTATAAGTGTTCTCCAGTTTGTGCGTCACCCACCCAGCGACTATGGGATTTGATTTTATTGTGATTGCGCCCCTCCTACCATCTCATTGTGGTTTCTCCCCGTCCTTAGATGTGAGGCATCTTTTTTGGTGAGTTCCAATGTCCTCCTGTCGATCATTGTTCAGCAGTTGTGATTCTGGTGCTCTCGCAAGAGGGAGTGAGCGCACATTCCTTCTTTTCCACCATCTTGGACCAATCTCCTAGGGCTCAATTCATAGTAAAGACAGTGGATATATTTTATTGCTTCTTTGTGGAAGTTGCTCTTTAGATAAAATGGTTTTTTGTTTGTTTGTTTGTTTGTTTTTTGCGGTATGCGGGCGTCTCACTGCTGTGGCCTCTCCCGCCGCAGAGCACAGGCTCCGGATGTGCAGGCCCAGCGGCTATGGCTCACGGGCCCAGCCACTCCGCGGCATGCGGGATCCTCCCGGACCGGGGCACGAACCCATGTGCCTTGCATCGGCAGGCGGACTCTCAACCACTGTGCCACCAGGGAAGCCCTAAAATGTATTTTTTATAATTATAGGGTTCCTGTCTTCTTGATATTGTTGTATTCTGAATTCTGTGTTTCTGTCCTTAGAGATAAAAGAAGGGTTGAAATATTAAACAGTCAAGTGTTCTTTCAGTAGTAGCTTAGTGGTCAGAGGAGTAGTATAGAGGCAACTAGAGCCCTGGGATCAGACTGTCTGCATTCACACCCTAGCTCCACCAGTCAGCCGGGTTGCTTTGCCTCTCTGTGCCTCATTCTCCTCAACTGTAAAGCGATGATAATAATAGTATTTATGTCATAGAGTTGTTGAAAATTACATGAGACCGTGTAGGTAAAGTACTTGGTGCAGTGCCTGGTATATAAGAATAATTAGCATTGTCTTACAAGTTTGATCTCTTATGAGTATGATCATGATGGAAAGGCAGAATTTCCTTAACATCAAGGGTTGAAAAATTTTTTTTTATTTTATTAAAAAATTTTTTTGGCCATGCTGTGGGGCTTGCAGGATCTTACTTCCCCGACCAGGGATTGAACCCGGGCCCTGGCAGTGAAAGCGCTGAGTCCTAACCACTGGACCACAGGGAACTCCCAAGATTTTTTTTTTTTTTTTTTTGTGGTACGCGGGCCTCTCACTGTTGTGGCCTTTCCTGTTGCGGAGCACAGACTCCGGACGCGCAGGCTCAGCGGCCATGGCTCACGGGCCCAGCCGCTCCGTGGCATGTGGGATCTTCCCGGACTGGGGCACGAACCCATGTCCCCTGCATCGGCAGGCGGACTCTCAACCACTGCGCCACCAGGGAAGCCCCCTTTTTTTTTTTTTTTTTAATGCACTTATTTTTAGCAGGAAAAATCTCAGGTTTTAAGGTTGGACTTTGACCTGCTATTCATTTCTTTTCTCTTTCAGGTTTACAGGTGCAGAAATTACACCCCAGTTATCACAAAACTTGGCTACCAGAGCATTATGAATGTTAATGACCTCAAACTCAGGTTGTCCAAAGCTGGGCAAGAACATCTATTGCAGTTCTGGAATGAGCTGGAAGAAGCCCAACAGGTAGAACTTTTCACAGAGCTCCAGGCCATGAACTTTGAGGAGCTGAACTTCTTTTTTCAAAAGGCCATTGAAGGATTTAACCATTCTTCCCAGCCAGAGAAAGTGGACTCACGGATGGAAGCTGTCCCTCGAGAGGTGTTGGGCAGTGCTACCAGGGATCACGATCAGCTGCAGGCCTGGGAAAGTGAAGGTACTGAGCCTGGGAAGATTTGCTCTAAGGCTTATTATGAGATGTACTAAAACCATTAAAGTAACAGTATTTTCACTTCCTTAAGACCTTAAGCCAGGTGACTGATCTGAGAGTGACAGATTGTGTGGCCAAGAGGCCGCAGTGGCTCCTGTTGCCCGTCTCTCCATTCTCTTTTCATTTCTGGTGCCTGCTTCAAGGCTCTTCTCATTCAAGTCATAATTTGCCTCTAAGTCTCTTTCCTTTCTCAGTGTCCGTACTTCTATTAGATTTCCCTTCCTGAAGCACAAGCTGAATGATTCAGTTTATGCTAGCTTACTCCAAAACCCTTCCCTAACACGGCCCTATCCAATCTTGTCTCTTATGTTTCTCTCCACTGCTACTGCCCCACACCTTTCAGCTGGACCCTGTAATTCACCTTTCTCTGAACATTCTAGTATGCCTTTCCTGCCTTTGCTCATGCTCGTCCTTAGCTGGGTCTGGCCTTTACCCCTTCTCCATGTAGCTGGATCACCTTGTGACGCCACCCGTCTCCTGGAGCTGTGCAGTGAGGTTGCTGTGCCACTTGGGAAACTTACACTCATTCTCCAAGGTTCACCACATATACTCTTTCATCTGTCACCTTTCTGTCAGTGTCCCAGGTTGAAATTATTTGTCCATGCTCGTCTTTCATTTTTTCTTATAATAAGGGTTGTTTATGTCTATCTTCATCATTACATTGTAAACTTTTAAAGAGCAACCCGTGTCCTAGGTGTCTATGTATGTCACATAGCATATTTAGAGCAGTGTTTTGCAGTTATATGTTGGTCGATAAATGTTTGTTGAATTTCCCCAATGCTTTTTCCTCTAAAGCATATCATAAAATCTGTCCCCATAACTAGTACTAATGAGTGCTTTTGACAGTGGCAAAATAGCTAAAATTTAGCTTTTTTTGGTAGGGTTAAGAACTGTGGTTTTTATAATCTACTACTCCTCCATAAGTAAAAGTGACTAAATATTGCAGGCCCTTGAGTGTTTGTACATGCTGTTGTCAAATCTGGACCTCATTTCCTCAGTTGTCGAATGAACAGATTGGACTAATACTTTTTCCTTTTTAAAAAAACATTATCGCAAAAATAATATCAAAGTAACAGAACTACGGTAGAGAAATTGCCCATAACCTCATCAAGTCTATGTTTTTATTTGTCCACATTGCCACCTAGTACTTGATTATATACATATTTACTTTTATAGATATGGTTTATAGTCTAGATTTGCACCACACTATGGGTATTTTTATTGTCTTTCGCTTTTTGGCACTCCCTGCAACCCCCCAAAAAAGAAACATAACTGCCATTATGAACCTTCTTCTCTGCCATTATCTTCATGTCTTTCTCTGGGCTTACAGAGCTACTGTTTTTCAAACTGTTCCAAAGACCTCTAGGGTTTCAACTGCTGGTGAAACTGTGGAGAGGGGGGAACAGATACTAAACAGGTAGGTCTCCAGCCCCTTCATCTCCCCACTCCAGGAGCAGTTCTACTTTGACCTGTTTTTATGTATTTGATACATAAACAAATAAACCTCTTTACATGAAGTTTTACTTAAAAGGGGTTGAAGATTAAAAACATTGAAAATAATTGGATGATCTTCAAGGAGGGCCCTTTCATATTTAAAATGCTTGGTAGTGGCTAACCTCGCTTCTTACGTAGAACAGGGCTCTGCCACTAAGATGTGAGAGAGTGGCTTCCAGATGGATCCTTCTGAATGGAGGACAGTAGTGACCCCCACTAACTTTGGATTCATCAATCTTTCCCTCCCTCCCTAGGTTTCACCAAAAGCCACACAGGACCTCTTCTTACCCTCTGGTATTCCAGCTGCCTATATTTCTCCTTGTGATTTTATGGAGATAAAGTCTTAGAATTAACTCTTATGGAAAGCCAAGCTTTGGCCTTGTATAATGGGGACCATGAGCAACAGTCAAGACTATAGTTTGAGTCTATAGTTTGAGTCTCTTCTTTATGGCCTTTTTGTTGGAATCTGTGGAACTAAAAGTCCACATTTATGACTTCTCATTTAGATTAAAATCCAGAACTGTTACAAGCAAGTCTAGTATAAGAAGGTGCAAAGCAAGCTTCCTTTTGGCTTGCTGTCAAGGGAAGAATATTTGTGGCTTAAGAAGTAGGGGTGGAGAGGGAGACTTTTTAACTGGCGTTAACAACATTTTCATTAGGTAGAAACTGCCATATGTGTGCAAATTCATAACAAAAGGAAGTTTCTGCAGTAAGTTATCAAAGGAAAGAGATTGCCATTGCAAAGATTCCAATGCTTTATTTCAGATAGTAGGAAATTCCTGATAATTGTATCAAAGACAACCTCCCCCACCAGCCCCCACTGCGCCTGCCCCCATCCCACTGCCCCAGGATAGGGGAAATAAAAGCATTGTACAATAATTTCAAAGTGTCTGGTGGCTATTGACCTTAGACATTTTAACACCTAGGGTGGAAAATTATTGGTGAAGGATAAATACGTAAGTTACCACTGTGCTTTTTATTGAAGAGAGATCTTGTTTTGATTTAATTCTTGAAGTGTTCTGGCCAGTTGTAGAAAATGGAATGTAGAGTGGTAACTGAAAAACCTCTATCTTACAAAACTGAGGTCTTGGAAGAAGTAGTTCAGAAGCTTCAATGAGAATATCATTTTAGAAAAGATATTCACACTGGGAAAATATATTTGCTTAAAAAAAAAATCCCGTTCTTCATTAAAAGAAATGCATGCTTAAACTGAACACAAAACAATCTTGTAATTCTGTGTTATAATAAGAAATTAATATTCAGTGTTAGCCTTTTTTTTTTACCTGTGAGACATTTAAAAAATTAATCTATATAGCATTGTAGAAAAGTAAATGGATTGTTTAGAAAAAATGTATTCATGACATTATCCTCCTCTACATTTCCTGAAATCTAGTGCAGTGATATTTCTAACAGATTTGTTTTATTTTAAAAGTAACACATACTTATTTTGGAGAAGTTGGAAAATACTAAGAATTACAAAGGAAAAAAGATAAATCTCTGCTGTCCCACAATCTAGAGATAAATACTCGCTAGTAGTATTTTATAGTATTTTCTTATATACACACACATACATTAGGATTATAGTTTATGTATAGTCTTGTAGCCTGCTCCAGAAATTGTTATTATGAAAAATTTCAGGCATATTTGGAAGCAGATATTTGGAGACAAAAAATAGTATAATGAACTTCTATATGTGCATTACCTTAATTAAATAATTATGAAAATTTTGTTAATTTTGCTTTATCCCTCTTTCATTTTTCTCTGCTGTAGTATTTTAAGGCAACTTGCAAACATTATGTTTACCCTCATAAAATTCAGTATACATCTCTTAAGTATAAGGATATTTTCTTCCTAATTACGATGCCATTATTATACCTAATGAAATTCACAATAATCCCCCAGTATCTAAAACCAAATAGAGATTTCCCTTATTAGTCTACTTTTTGTGCTTAATATTTTGGGGAAGTAGTTAATCCATAAAAGAATTGTTTCACCTGTAAAATGTGATTAAAAATTAAAGACTTAAAATATCTCCTCTCTTGTGTATAGTCTTTCTTCATTTCCACCAGTTAAATAGCCTGTTTACCCCACCCCTTGTCCAGGAGTGCTGAAAGTTTAGATAGAAAGCTGTGGCAATGCTCTACATCAGAAGCACCTGTGCCAACCTCCTTGTTTCAGGCACATGCCCAAATCAAAGAGTATATATGAGAGGAGCTAGTCCAAGCAGGAAGTTATCCAGGAAGCAGTTGACCTGTGAGAGGCCACTGTAAACTCTTCTCTCTGTTTGTTGTAAATGTTATCAGGAAAAGTGCTCGGACTCTGTTGGGCTAACATGCATGACTCTCCAAGGAGAGAGGTATACCCCTGCCCTGGAAATGGCTCATTCTGGCTTGATTTTTTTTTTTTTTTTAAACTTCTGATTTAATGTGTGTTAGGTCCTGATTTCTGTGGGAAGGTAATTAACTCTAGTGGCCTGTAATGAAAAGATGATATAGTAATGTACTTTTCAGGGTTTTTTTTCCATATATTTGCAGAAGTTTTGGGATAGAAGTTCATAATTTCCTAATTGTCACATGGGTTAAATACATTTATAATCAGTTAACATTTTTCAAATAGGTGCAGTGCTGCCTGTATAAAATTTATGTTATGACCCATACAGTTTGAAATCATGTATATTGCCATGTAACTAAAAGGCTTACTGAATTTTATTGGCCTGCTTAATTTCAAGGAGTATTTTATCTGTCATTATAAGACAGGTACTAATTTATGTGTTACACACTTTTGATAAACATTGCAGTTTTATCGTAGTAACACAGATGAAATGGATGAATACTTCAGCCCCATATGATTTGGTATTGTTAACAACAGCTGTAGCTACATTTATTTAGTTCTTGAATTGAAGCTGGCTTTGATACTCTAGGGACTGCTTTCTTTCCTCTTGTTTTTCTCTGTCTCTTCGTAAGTGAGATGCATACAGCAGGAAGAAGTTAATGCAGAGACACCTTTTTATCACAAATATTTATGGATTGTGTTATAATTGGTTATAATAATTGTGACTAGATGGAGATGAGATGTAAATGTAGATCTGCTTGGAAATGTACCCCTGGCAAGCATGGTCTCAATGCTACTTTTAAGACATAGTGATTAGATGGGTTATCAGGTCCACAGATGGAAAGAAGAATTGGAGAAAGTATGGCTGTAGGGGGCTTAGGAAACAAACACATGCCATTTATTTCAATGAAGAAAGAGACCACTATCAGCTGTTGGTTAGCACAGCTTTAGAATGGAAACATTTGGAAATTTGGAATGAAGCAGTAGTTTAGGGAACTGATCCAAGGAAGAGAAAAGGTTATATACAGTGATATTTTGATAACCAGTAAGAATCTGTGGAAAGCGCCGGTTGGTGTTGCTTGGCCATCTGGCAAGCAGGAGCTCAGATGTGGAGCTGACTCTGGGAGTATGGCTCTTACCTTTTACAGGTAAGGGAGCTGAGAGAAGAAACTTACTTTTGGACCCCGAAGGTAAAAAAGTAAGAAGGCAGGAAGGATGATTAGAGCCATATTAACAGTACAACTTAAAACACATGTGCTCTATAAAGAAAATAAATAGTACCAAAAAAACAAAGACCTTTGTGTCCAGAATATTTATCTGGGACTTTTTGGGAACATGTTTAGAAATATTTTTGATTCCAGCACCTTTGGTGGTATGTGAGGGTCCAGACAGACTGAAGTTATTTATCTGCCATTCTAAAATGGTGCAAAACCTGACCTGAACAGACATGAGACTATTAATAAACTTTTTTTTATCCCACTTAATGTGATTATAAGGTACTGTCTCAGATCTGCTGGGGTAAAATACAACATATTGTCGGTGTACTATATTCCTTTTCTAAATTTTGAAGAGTTCTGCATTCTGAAATAAAATTCTGAAATAAATCTGGTTTAGGTAAGGGATTGTGGACCTGTATTTTAAAATAATGCTTTTTGGGTCAGTGACAGCACAGTTAAATTTATTTCCTAGAAACATAGTTTCTTTCATAACTCAAGGAATAACCAAATGTAAAATGGTTTTCAAAACTGCTTTATATGGTTCCCTGTTCCCTTCAGATTGCTTCATCTCAGGCAGTCTTCGTTACATGGTGGTTGTGGGGAGTGTTTAAGCACAACACGGAGCTGGAATGCTGTTAGAAATTCAGTGTTTGGCAAGTTTTAGAGAATGTGGGCTCTTCCCGGCTCAGCAGCTTTTCCATGTAGGGTGATGGGTAAGATAGATAAGAAAAGGCAGCACAACCGCTCATGAATTCAGTGGAAAAGAGTAGGAAGGGCAAGAAGGAAATAGGAAGGACAGTTTACACCCCTAAAAATTATGGTGCTATGTAATTTATCTGTTAAATGTTTGGGTGTGATAAGAGACTGCTGTAGGCAGTGCAGTGCTGGTGAATAGGCCCTGGGGTCAAGTTCTAATCCTGATTCACACTTTTTAGTTGTGTGACCTTGGGCAAGATCATTAACTCATCTGAGCCTATTATCTCTAAAATGGAGAAAATTATACCTGCCTTTTAGATTTTTAGTTACTATTTTGGAGTCTAACATTACCCCTGGTATTTTATTTTCAAACTCTGATAAGGTACAATGAAATGCCATGGAGAAAAGGACAAGGACAATCTAGTTATAGGCAAGGAAGAAAGAGAGAAAATTAATTCTCAGATAGCTAAGCTGGCAGCTTTACATCAAAGGTGAGAATTATGGAAATATCTAATGTGCTTTTACAGTTTTTGATTGAAAAAATTGCTAGAAAGTTCTTGCATAACATCCTTGGCTGTACTTAGTTACTGGCAAAGACAGATTGTAGAATCAGGACAGTTCTGCTTTTATAATGGATTTATTAAGAATATTTCTTTAAGTTCACAATGTACTAGTATATTAGCTTTAGGAAAGCCCAATATATCAAAAACACATAAAGCCTAAAGCTGGTAAATTAGACAAACCTGCATTCCCTAAAGATGTAAAAAATAATAATAATTGATACTGGCCACCACTGCCCCCTCTGGCTTGGCCTACAATTGTGGATAGTGGCCTGCCTTGTTCATAGAATTTCTGAGAATTTTAATGAAAGTATGAAATTCAGAAAATAGAACAAAAGCCATCAGCCATTGCTTTATCACATCTGACCTTTTACAGCTTTTCTAGCTTCCCAGAGATCCAGTTTCTATGTTGCCTCTTCCCACAAGCTACTCTACCTTCTGGTGCTGAAGCTGTCTACCTTAGAGTTATGAGGTAGCTCTTAGAAATGGTACATGGCAAGATTTTATTTTATTTTATTTTTTAATCCAAACTGAGAGCCTCTGTCTCTTAATAACATTTATAGTTTCACTTACAGTTTCAAAAAAACTCCGTGTCACATCCTTCTGAGCTGCAATAGATGACCCATTTAAAAAAAAAGAAGGCATTTTAATAAATTTTACTGAAGTATAATTACATACAATAAAATGCACTAGTTTTATGAGTTTTTAGCAAATTTACACACCCATGTAACTACCACCCCAGTCAGATATACAACATTTCCATCATTCCACAAAGTCTCCTGATGCCCTTTTGCAGGCAAATCCCCTGAGCTCATTCGCTTGAGTTGGGTTTCAAACCCAGCTGTCCTGACTTCAGAGCCCAGCTTCTCAACCGCTGGACTACACTGCTTTCCCAACTCAGGGTTTCTTTTCTTTACATTTACTGGATGGTAGCTTGTCTAGTATACTTACATGCTCATTGATTGATTAATTGTTATTGATTGATTGATCAGCTGGAGGTAATTTAATAGCATCATCATTCATCCTGAAGCCTAGGGATCTGCTTTTATCCTATCTTTTTCTTAACTTGCCACATCTGATAAGTTGTCAAGTGCTTGTACAACATTTATAACATCTCTTGGTCTTTGCCTTCCAACCTTATCAGAATAAAAATTATTAGTTCATTAAAGTATATTATTCATTGTTTGGTGTTTGGTTGGGTTATATAAATTTAATTTTTTAATAATAAAAATGTTTTTATTAACAAGATAGTCATCCATGATTACTTGTGAATTCCTTGTCTTTACGCCTTATGCAGATAGGGTGACTCTTTGCAGCTACCTTTGTATATGTAATCCTAAAGTGTTGAATTATAGAGTGATACACGTATTTTCTTTTTTAGGACTTTTCCAGATTTCTCAGAACAAAGTAGCAGTTCTTCTTCTAGCTGGTGGGCAGGGGACAAGACTTGGTGTTGCATATCCCAAGGGGATGTATGATGTTGGTTTGCCATCCCATAAGACACTTTTTCAGATTCAAGCAGAGCGTATCCTGAAGCTTCAACAGTTAGCTGAAAAATATCATGGCAACAAATGCATCATTCCGTGGTAAGATATTTCTCATTATGGGACAGTGTCTGAACATGTATTGGTTTATAATATTCAAAATGCCTATGTACTTTATTCGTAGGCAGATGTATTTCCTGTTACTACAGATTTTCTTGGGAGCTATAATTTACTATATATGTTAAAATATGTGTTACAGCTAGATTGATAATCACTGTAGCCTTAACGAGCAATATATACTCACCTCCAACTTTTAATTCCTACCTGAGTACCTTTGGGTACTCAGAGGGTTCTCTCGGTCTAGAAACTTCATGTTGATTGGTAGTTTGTCTATGTATAGAATTTCTGATTGAAAATCAGTTTCCCTCTGAAATTTGAAAGCATTGCTCTATTGTTTCAGCATTGCTTTGGAGGGGTCCATTGCCATTCTGATCCCCAATCTTTTTTTTTCCCCCTTTTGCTCTGAAAGAATTTGGGTTCTCTTTTTATCTTCAGTAACTGAAATTTCATGACGACGTGGTATGGATCTATTTTCAGTCACTGCTGTGGGCACTCAGTGGGTTCTCTCACTCTAGAAACTCATATCCTTAAGTATTGGGTTATTTAGTCCTCCTGAAACCTCACGCTTCTCCCATACACACCAGCTGAAAGCCCCATTGATTTCTCTGCTGTGGGCCAAACTGGGATTCTCAGTCTCTGATAGTATGCCAGGTCCTCAGGGCCTATCTCGGCCAGTGTTCATCTTCTAAACACCAAGAGATTACAGGAAATTCTGCTCTGTTTTTTAAAAGGTTTTGATTTAGCTCTTGAATCTGTTTCTCAGAGCAGCTTTGGAAGTTAGCATGTTTTGAGGGGGAAACCAGCTGTGCGTTTGAAATCCCTCAAGTCCCTAATCTTCTTATTTTAGCCCTAAATCTTCTTATTTTCGCCCCAGGTGACCAACAGAAACTCTGCTGGTTTCTCTGTCCTTCTGCCTGGTCCAAGCTCAGATTCTCTACCACTAGCCTTTACCCCAGATCAGCAAATACCCCCAGGAAAAGGCAGCTGCGTATCTTTAGCTCTCCTTTGAAAGATTCTCACTCTCTTGAATTTTAGTTCTAATCCATGTTGCTTTTGTAGCTCTCTGATGCCTTTAAAAATAGGCTTTTTGTAATTTCCTCAGCTTTTCTAGCTATTAAGGATGGTATTGGCCAGCTGTGAACTATTTTCTTCATTTTGATTCCCTTGGGGATTTTTGAAGGACGTCTGTGTTCTAAGTGGCCAAAATTCTACTTACAGCCCTGGCCTCCCACTATCATGTTGGATTTTCTTCTTTTTCTTTCTCCTCACAGCTCAGAATTTATTTTTCTTATGTGGAACAGTTTAGTCACTTCTTTTGTCATCTAAATCATGATGCCCAAAGTTTTTGTGCCCAGGGTTCATAATACTCATAATACCCAGGATAATTTGTTAATCAGACAGATATTGACTGTGCTGGGAAATTATATAATGTTCTTCATTTAACAGATATTAATTGAGTACCTACTTCTGGGTGCTGGGAACCGAGACAGACAGAACCAAAACAGACAAAAATCCCTACTTATATATGGTTTACATTTTAGTAAGGGGAAAAGCTATTGTAGTCACTAATTATGGTTTTAGATAGAATTTTTTTCTCTTTTGCTACAGTGGTATGGGTTGGATTTTTGTGACAACAGAGAGTATAATTACACTTCTATGATTTTAAATAAAGGGTGAGCAGAGCCCAGATTCCATTTCAATTTTTTTGTAAAAAGAACCATAAGAGATAATTAGAATGTATTACATTTATCCTTTTCTCCCTATTACTAGAATAGGAGATTTCAACCTATGATACACCTTTCAGAGTTCTAAAATGTTTACTTGAGCCAGTTGTAGGCTTTCTGTTGCAGGAGATATGTTTTAATATTGTTACAGATTTATTTTATACATAAGGATTGATGAAGTTACTGGAAGAAATTCCCCTTGGGTAGCAGCTAATGCTGCCTTATCCAGGAAGAGGATGAAGGAAGTGAAAACAAACAGTGCTCTCAAAAATTTTCTTTAGCTTAGGAAATAGACAAGACTTTACTTTGCCCTGATTCACATAGTGCTATGGCTTAGAAGATTTACTTCTCTCTTGCAAGGTATATAATGACCAGTGGCAGAACCATGGAATCTACAAAGGAATTCTTCACAAAGCACAAGTACTTTGGTTTAAAAAAAGAGAATGTAATCTTTTTTCAGCAGGGAATGCTGCCTGCTATGAGTTTTGATGGGAAAATTATTTTGGAAGAGAAGAACAAGGTTTCTATGGCTCCAGGTTTGTAACCATTCTTATTTAATGGTGACTAGAAGTGGTAGTAACACAACTCATTAAATTGTTTTTTTGAAGTACGGTTGATTTACGATATGTAGCTTTTTATGTTTTGATATATATTTTTTTAATACGGTGATTTGGATGTTAAAAATTAATATTTTAATTATTTTTAAATTTGACAATGATTAAAAAAAATGGAAATGCCCATGGGTGAAATGGATATGCTTTTATACTTCTGTGGATGTCTGCTCTTGAGAGCAATTTGAGCAGCATTCAGAGTATTTATTCTCTTTACCCAGTATTTTATATACAGTATTGTTCATGGCTACATTGTTTATTGTAGTGAAAAATTGGAAACCATCTGCTGCTTAAAAAATAAGAGGCTAGATTATAGTTTACCTGTAGCATTAATTCTTAAACAGTATTGAAATAATTGTGTGGAGATATTAATTGACAAAGCGAAATAGTTTCAGTAGGTTAAGTAAGAGAATGGGAAATACAGAGCTACATGCACAGTTGTAGTTTGCTAATGGCATCCCTAGGATTGGGCAGTGTGTTGCCTGTGTAGCCACATATAGTGACCATAAGTATGATCCCACTATAATATAAAGTAAATGTGTCACCAGATTCTCATCTCTGTGAAGCTCTTCTTGAAGGAAAGGCTGAAAGGAAATAAAAACAGTATTTACAGTGGTGCGTTGCAGGTGTAGGCTTTTATTTCATCTCAACTCTTTTCTCCCCCCCACTCAATTCCTTTTAATTAATGGAAGAGTTTACTATTTTTAGCTTTGTTTTGTGAAGTTGTCTAATTTTTTGTCATTTAAGCTGTAGCTGAGGTTGTTGATGGAAGAAGTACATTAAAGCAGCACTAAAAATAGATGGGGAAAGAAGAGGCTTTTGCATATATTTAGTTTAAATCACCATAGACCTTCATATTAATCTGGTTTCTTAACAAATCATTTGGTATCAATACTCATGTATTTTTATTTTTGAGATGGATGAAATTGTCAGTGTTGGGGCTATAAATACAGAGCTAACTTGAATCATACAAATAAAACTTGAAATGTTATAAAAAAATATTGCCTGTTAAAGAATTTTATGTTTCACAATATATTATAGGCCAAATTGTTAAAAAGGCTGAGTTAAAAAGAAAAGTATGTTCTTTGGAGTTGCCTAGCCCCACATTAATAATGTTATTATACTTACGCTAAATTACCTTCAAAATCACGTAGTATAACTTTTTGACACCTGAATCCTTCCTTATGGACATTCAATTTTCTTGGCCCTGTAATGTAAAACTGGTTTTCAGAGCTCTTCATCCCAGTTGAGAAACATTAAACAATCTTTGGGTTACCGTCACACTGAGTCTTGGTGTGCTACTAACAGGCTGTTGTGTTTCCCAGATGGGAATGGTGGTCTTTATCGGGCTCTTGCAGCCCAGAACATTGTGGAGGATATGGAGCAAAGAGGCATTTGGAGCATTCATGTCTATTGTGTTGACAACATATTAGTAAAAGTGGCAGACCCACGGTTCATTGGATTTTGCATTCAGAAAGGAGCAGACTGTGGAGCAAAGGTAATGCCTTTCTCAACTATAATGAGGCTTTAAGTGGTCTTTCTCTTGTCAGTATATACATTCTAGGAGTCAAACTAGATTTATCAGGGTGATTTGGATATTTTAGAACCATTGATCTTCAAAAGTAACTAAACTGTCCCGCACCCACTTTTTTTCTTAAATTGGCAACATTTGATTCTAGACGTAACGATGTATGCTTAGTCCATCACAAGTAAGAGTTTAAAATATACGAGGATGATTTGTAAGTACCTGGGAAAGTGAAGGGTCACCACTAGGCCTGGGATGGGCTTATTAATAGCAAGTTGTTGGATTCATTAATATCAAGTTGTATTTGATCAGATTAACCCAGTTTCTTCCTATGACAAAGTTACTGGAGTAGTAGGTAAAGGAAATATGGTAGAAATAGCAGATGTAGACTGCAGTAAGGCATTTGACAGGGTAACTCATGATAGTCTTGTGAATAAGATGGAAATATGCAGATAGGGGATAAGGACAATTAACGAAATTAAATAACTGCATGAATGACCACAAACATACTGATATTGAGACAGAGGGAGGTTTGTAATGCCATATAATACAGCTGTCCTTGGCATAGTTCTTTTTAGCATTTTTTTTTGGTTGCATAGATGATAATATAAGAGACTTGCCTTTATGACATGAAAGACCTTAATAACACTTTGGAAGATTTGAAAATATTAATGTAAATATTACTTTCCTGGAAATCCGTAAAGGTATCAGTTCTCACAGAATTAAAGTATAACACAATCCTGATCAAAGTCCTAGTGAGACTATTTTGGGGACATTTGACAAAATGATTGTAAAGTTTAGAATAAATAAATAAAGTTTAGATTGTAAAGATGACCAGGAAAATGTTGAAAAAAATGATGATAAGGAAGGAAGAGGGTTGAAGACAATCTATCAGATATTAAAATGGGTTGTAAATAAAATAACTAGGAGTGTAGTACTGAAACCAGAATAGAATGACAGGTTAATGGAACAGATCAGTCAGAAACAAACTCACGTAAAGATGGCATTTCAACTCATCGGGGGGGGAAATGAATGGGATAACTGGATAAAAATAAAGTAAGATGTCTCCCTCAGAGCTCATACCAAAATCAATTTCAAAGGCATTACCAAGTAAAAAAACCATAAAGATGATAGAAGAACGTTTAGAATAATTTTATTTATTTTTATTTTTTTATTTGAGTTTAGTTGATTTACAGTGTTGTGTTAGAATAATTTTATAATCAACATGAAGGGAAGACCTATTTCCCAGAAGCAAAAACCGTATAGGCTTCTGACAAAAACAAATTAAACTACATATAAATTTTAAATATATGAATTTAAAAAGAAGAGCTGCCATAAGAGACATATCATATCCTTGGTTGGAAATTTTCTATTATAAAGATGTAATTTCTCTCCAAATTAATCTACAAATCTAATGCAAAGTCACAGAAGCTGAAGTCTTAAATTTACTAGTACAAGTTTTGAGAGAATAAGCTGGTAGACCTAAGAAGACGACTCCTGACTCTGAAAGTAAAGGGTTGGTTTAGTTCATTGATTGAAGACCTCTATCCATTTCAGTACTCTATGAGTATCTGTGCTGTATTGTAAATGGCTACTAAACTGTAATAGAAATAGTGCATTGGATTTTAATTACGTAGCTACTAAGCTTTAAAAAACAAAACAAAACTGTATTTCTGACTTTGTTCCACTTGGTGTCACTCTTCTTTCTAAAATGGAAACTTAAAATTTTACTGCTCTGAGCTTCAGAATCAATTTAAATTCTAAATGATTAGAGAACATTGAACCTGTGAGGGACCTCAGAGATCATCTATCTGGTCAACCCCTTTGATCTCAGAAATGGACACTCTGAGTTCCAGTACTAAATAAGTTCCAGGCTCAAGGTCCTTCATCACATTAGCGGAGGCAGGATTAGAACTGTTTCCCAACTCTTAGTTTTAGTATTATATCACATTTATAAAGCCAAATTCTTTAGATTAATTATGTTTTTGCTGGCAGCTCAAAAAACGTTGAATTGGTGTGCCAACTTTTATGAGTATATTAATCATACAGGGATGTAAATATAACCATTCTCTCTTCTCCATTTCCCCTGGGTCCTCTAGGACAAATCCTGTCTCAGTCTTCCTGCTTAGTTCTGTGTCTGGCATATAATGTAATAGTCACTCAGTGAATGCATAAATACATACTCAGATGGAACCGAAATATTACAAGACTGGTATATGTTAAAAACTTTTAGAAATAGTAGAAACCATTTATGTAATCTGTCCTCCCACGCTTTTAATTAAAAAAAATCAAGATGTTAAAGTATATTTTTAAAAACACCTAAATTAGGGAGTGATTCATAGTGTGTAGTAGAATTCTATGCAGGGAATTCTTTTTTAATTCTTTAATAGGCTCCTGTCTTGGTGAATTAAGTATTTTTCATGGAGTGAGAGTCTTGAGAAAAGACTTAGTGGAGTGGTTTACAAAAGTTCATAGCTGAGAGAGTAGGAATGATTGTTAATTAAAGATAATTTTAGGGCTTCCCTGGTGGCACAGAGGTTAAGAATCCACCTGCTGGTGCAGGGGACATGGGTTTGATCCCTGGTCCGGGAAGATCCCACATGCCGCGGAGCAACTAAGCCTATGTGCCACAACTACTGAGCCTGCGCTCTAGAGCCTGCAAGCCACAAATACTGAAGCCCGCGTGCCACAACTACTGAAGCTTGCGTGCCTAGAGCCTGTGCTCTGCAGCAACAGAAGCCACCGCAATGAGAAGCCCACATACCGCAACAAAGAGTAGCCCCCGCTCACTGCAACTAGAGAAAGCCCACATGCAGCAATGAAGACCCAGTGTAGCCAAAAATAAATAAATAAATACATAAATTAAATTTAAAAAAGAAAGAAAAAATTCCTTTAAAAAATGTTTAAAAAAAGAAAAGATAATTTTGTAAAGCAGTTGCAGTAACTTTGAGGTTGAAGTGTTACTTTGAACTCAGCTTTTCAGGATTTAACTTGTAGGAAATCAAGAGACCTCTTAATTTTATGCTGTAAATCTTTTCTGTAGAATATAAACTGACTTCCAACTTCATGTACTTTACAAATGCTTTCTTTTGTAATCTGGACTTTTATAGTATTTGGAGGTTCATAGTTGTTATAAAAGTAAACCTTTTACTGGCAGATTAACACTTGGGAAGTAAAGTGTAAGTATGCTTATTTTTATTTTCCATGGCTGGTTAGGAGTAGGGTTGTATAGAAGTGATTGGAAAACAAACCTTGTGTGTGTGTGTGTGTGTGTGTGTGTGTGTGTGTGTGTGTGTGTGTGTGTGTGTGTGTGTGTGTGTGTGTGTGTGTGTGTGTGTGTGTGTGTGTGTGTGTGTGTGTGTGTGTGTGTGTGTGTGTGTGTGTGTGTTAATGTGAATGGGAAGAATCTATTCCAGATTCCCTGTCTACTGAGATACCTACTGTAGAGAATGTGAAGTGATAGACTAGAATTGCAAATAGGTCCATGATTGGTTTAAATAATTTTGCTGTATGTTTCCCTCCAGTTTAATCCACTTCTGTGGTAGAAGGTTTCTTTTCATTGAATACTGTACTCCTTTCAGGGCAGCAAACAGTGAAACTACACAGCAGGCCTACGTATCCAGTAGCCCAGCCTCACTGAGCTACACTCAGTGCCTATATCTCTAATTGCTGTGTAAACTAAGTGCTCAATAGTGGCTTTAGTTGTCTGGAAGGGACTGCTACTGGCTGTATTTATTTTAAGAGATCGGTTGCTGAAGAAAATCTTTAATTTTATTGATATAATTTCATGTATGGTTTGGATAGACTTTTCAGAGTGGGGACAGATTTTTCAAAATACTCTGGAATATGCTGAATTGTTAATTGAACAGGGCAAAAATAATATCTTCATATATTTTAATTGTTTGATTCTTCTGCTGGATATTCATCTCATCTGAGGTTTGAGTTTTCTATTAGTGCATTGCATACAGTTGTTTCATAGTTTTATTCTAAACACTTAATTTAGGTCAGTGATAATGTGCTTAGGGTAGTGGGGTATCAGAATCACCTGTGAGGTTTTTTAAAATTACATACTCTTATGTTTTCCCTCTGATTTTGACCAAATACTTTTCTCTCAGCTCCCTGATCAGCCTAGAGTCTTTGCTAGATTATCAAATCACTGGTTTTCAGACTTTTTAAAAAAGCATAGAACCTCTTACTTCAAACAAAACCTAGCCTGCAAAACATAAATATGAGTGGGCTTTTCTGATTGAAGTTGGAGTGGAACCCTGTGACCTGCCTGCTCTAACCCTCCTACCTCCTAGCCAAGTCCCTGAAAAATAAGGAATTTGCTGTATTCATGAATGAAAATGAAAGAAACACCATTTTCAAATGAAATATTGATTTGTGCAAAATGAGAGGCAAAATGCCTTACTTCTCTTGTTTTGTGAATCTCAGAGAGATTTTGTTTCATTTATTCTCAAAGTAGTTGAGTGTGGTTAAGGATAAATTCAGTAATAAAAACATATTCGGGGGGACGTAGACTCCTCATTTAGTTATTCCCAGTCCAGTGTGATTTCTTCTGGGCCCTATGTGTATGACGGAATTTCTACTGTACAGTTTAGTTAGATGATAAATAGGAGGGAGATAATTTACCTCTTCTCAGATAGATGATTATCTAAAGATTCCTCTTGACTTAATACCTTAAAGATAAAGTAAGTAAAATTGTAAATGTGGTCTTGGAAAATGACAGATCTCCAATGCAGCGCCTGATTAAATTTCTTTCTCTACTGTTGTCTTCCTTTGGTGGGCAGGTGGTAGAGAAAACGAACCCTACAGAACCAGTTGGAGTGGTTTGCCAAGTGGATGGAGTATACCAGGTGGTGGAATATAGTGAGATTTCTCTGTCTACGGCTCAAAAACGAAGCTCAGATGGACGACTGCTGTTCAATGCGGGGAACATTGCCAACCATTTCTTCACTGTACCGTTTCTGAGAGATGTTGTCAAGTATGGGCAAGATGGGGGCTTTTAAAAATTTTTATTTATTGTTAATCCGAAGCTAAGTCACTTGAGAAGTAGGAAGAAACTTCAAGACCATATCGTACATGATTCATCTTCCTTTCTGATGAGCATCTTTATCAAATGGAAGTTTACCTGACATTGTAGTTGTTTTCAGTACGATATATCATCGAGTGCAAATTTGTAGTAGTCCATTCTCCTCAGTGCATTAACTGAGTCCAAAGCAGTTCTCCCTCTTCTTCTCTTACTTCCCTCCCTCCAACTGTGCTAGGTTCTGGAGAAGCAAAGAATAAGAAAGGGAATACCCTCTCTCTACCACAGCTGGAAACCTTAAAAAATACAGATGTCTACCCTACATCTACTGAACCAGAATTTCTGGAGGTCGATGCAGACATCTGGTTTTTTTTTTGTCTGTTTGTTTGTTTTTGCGGTACGCGGGCCTCTCACTGTTGTGGCCTCTCCCATTGCGGAGCACAGGCTTCGGACGCGCAGGCTCAGCGGCTATGGCTCACGGGCCCAGCTGCTCTGCGGCATGTGGGATCCTCCCGGACCGGGACACAAACCCGCGTCCCCTGCATTGGCAGGCAGACTCTCAACCACTGCGCCACCAGGGAAGCCCACACCAGATTTTTAAATGAAGGACATTCTCAATATCTGATTCTTCACTTGATTGCTTTTTAGACATTTAAGATGACTACTTCTTAAAAAGTTACTCAGCTTTACTCTTTTTTTTTTTTTAACATCTTTACTGGAGTATAATTGCTTTACATTGTTGTGTTAGTTTCTGCTGTATAACAAAGTGAATCAGCTATGTGCATATTGTATATCCCCATTTCCCCTCCCTCTTGTGTCTCCCTCCACCCTCCTTATCCCACCCCTCCAGGTGGTCACAAAGCACCGAGCTGATCTGCCTGTGCTATGCAGCTGCTTCCCACTAGCTGTCTGTTTTACATTTGGTAGTGTGTATATGTCCATGCCACTCTCTCACTTCATCCCAGCTTACCCTTCACCCTCCCCGTGTCCTCAAGTCCATTCCGTATGTCTCTGTCTTTATTCCTGTCCTGCCCTTCGGTTCATCAGAACCTTTTTTTTAGAATCCATATATATGTGTTAGCATATGATATTTGTTTTTCTCTTTCTGACTCAATTCGCTCTGTATGACAGACTCTAGCTCCATCCACCTCACTACAAATAATTCAATTTCGTTTCTTCTTATGGCTGAGTAACATTCAATTGTATATATGTGCCACATCTTCTTTATCTATTCATCTGTCGAAGGACACTTAGGTTGCTTCCATATCCTGGCTATTGTAAATAGTGCTGCAGTGAACATTGTGGTACAAGACTCTTTTTGAATTATGGTTTTCTTAGGGTATATGGCCGGTAGTGGGATTGCTGGGTCATATGGTAGTTCTAGTTTTAGTTTTTTAAGGAACCTCCATACTGTTCTCCATAATGGCCGTATCAATTTACATTCCACCAACAATGCAAGAGGGTTCCCTTTTCCCCACACCCTCGCCAGCATTTATTGTTTGTAGATTTTTTGATGATGGCCATTCTGACCTGTGTGAGGTGATACCTCATTGTAGTTTTGATTTGCATTTATTTAATGATTAGTGATGTTGAGCATTTTGTCATGTGTTTGTTGGCAATCTGTTTATCTGTTTTGGAGAAATGTCTATTTAGGTCTTCTGCCCATTTTTGGATTGGGTTGTTTGGTTTTCTGATATTGAGCTGCATGAGCTGCTTGTATATTTTGTAGATTAATCCTTTGTCAGTTGCTTCATTTGCAAATGTTTTCTCCCATTCTGAGGGTTGTCTTTTCATCTTGTTTGTAGTTTCCTTTGCTTTTAAGTTTCATTAGATCCCATTTGTTTGTTTTTATTTCCATTTCTCTAGGAGGTGGGTCAAAAAGGATCTTGCTGTGATTTATGTCATAGAGTGTTCTGCCTATGTTTTCCTGTAAGAGTTTTATAGTGTCGGGCCTTACATTTAGGTCTTTAATCCATTTGGAGTTTATTTTTGTGTAAGGAAGTGTTCTAATTTCATTCTTTTACATGTAGCTATCCAGTTTTCCCAGCACCACTTATTGAAGAGGCTGTCTTTTCTCCATTGCATTCTCTTGCCTCCTTTATCAAAGATAAGGTGACCATAGGTGTGTGGGTCTATCTCTGGGCTTTCTGTACTGTTCCACTGATCTATGTTTCTATTTTTGTGCCAGTACCATACTGTCTTGATTACTGTAGCTTTGTAGTATAGTCTGAAGTCCAGGAGGCTGATTCCTCCAGCTCTGTTTTTCTTTCTCAAGATTGCTTTGGCTATTCGGAGTCTTTTGTGTTTCCATACAAATTGTGAAATTTTTTGTTCTAGTTCTGTGAAAAATGCAGTTGGTAGTTTGATAGGGATTGCATTGAATCTGTAGATTGCTTTGGGTATTATAGTCATTTTCACAGGCTCATTCTTCCAATCCAAGAACTTGGTATATCTCTCCATCTGTTTGTATCATCTTTAATTTCTATCATCAGTGTCTTATAGTTTTCTGCATACAGGTCTTTTGTCTCCTTAGGTAGGTTTATTCCTAGGTATTTTATTCTTTTTTTTGCAGTGGTGAATGGGAGTGTTTCCTTAATTTTTCATCATTAGTGTATAGGAATGCAAGAGATTTCTGTGCATTAATTTTGTATCCTGCTACTCTACCATATTCATTGATTAGCTCTAGTAGTTTTTTTTTTTTTTGCAGTACGCGGGCCTCTCACTGTTGTGGCCTCTCCCATTGCGGAGCACAGTCTACGGACTCGCAGGCTCAGCAGCCATGGCTCGCGGGCCCAGCCACTCCGCGGCATGTGGGATCTTCCCGGACTGGGACACGAACCCGTGTCCCCTGCATCGGCAGGCGGACTCTCAATCACTGCGCCACCAGGGAAGCCCAGCTCTAGTAGTTTTTTGGTAGCATCTTTAGGATTCTCTATGTATAGTATCATGTCATCTGCAAACAGTGACAGTTTTACTTCTTCTTTTCTGATTTGGATTCCTTTTACTTCTTTTTCTTTTCTGATTGCTGTGGTTAAAACTTCCAATACTATGTTGAATAATAGTGGTGAGAGTGGGCAACCTTGTCTTGTTCTTGATCTTAGAGGAAATGGTTTCAGTTCTTCACCGTTGAGAACAATGTTGGCTGTGGGTTTATCATATGTGGCCTTTATTATGTTGAGGTAGGTTACCTCTGTGCCTACTTTCTGGAAAGTTTTTATCATAAATGGGTGTTGAATTTTGGCCAAAGTTTTTTCTGCATCTATTGAGATTATCATATGGTTTTTGTTCTTCAATTTGTTAATATTGTGTATCACATTGATTGATTTGTGTATATTGAAGAATCCTTGCATTCCTGGGATAAACCCCACTTGATCATGGTGTATGATCCTTTTAATGTGCTGTTGCATTCTGTTTGCTGGTATTTTGTTGAGGATTTTTGCATCTATGTTTATCAATGATATTGGCCTGTAGTTTTCCTTTTTTGTGATATCTGTTTCTGGTTTGGGTATCAGGGTGATGGTGGCCTCATAGAATGAGTTTGGGAGTATTCCTCCCTCCGCTGTATTCTGGAAGAGTTTGAGAAGGGTAGGTGTTAGCTCTTCTCTAAATGTTTGGTAGAATTCACCTGTGAAGCCATCGCGTCCTGGGCTTTTGTTAATTGGAAGACTTTTAATCACAGTTTTAATTTCAGTGCTTATGATTGGTCTGTTTATATTTTCTATTTCTTCCTGGTTCAGTCTCAGAAGGTTGTGCTTTACTTAGGATTTGTCCATTTCTTCCAGGTTGTCTATTTTATAGGCATATAATTGCTTGTATTAATCTCTCATGATCCTTTGTGTTTCTTCAGTGTCAGTTGTTATTTTCCTTTTTCATTTGTAATTCTGTTGATTTTAGTTTTCTCCCTTTTTTCTTTATGAGTCTGGCTAATGGTTTATCAATTTTGTTTATCTTCTCAAAGGACCATTTTTTAGTTTTATTGATCTTTGCTGTTGTTTCCTTCATTTCTTTTTCATTTATTTCTGGTCTGATCTTTATGATTTCTTTCCTTCTGTTAACTTTGGGTTTTTTTGTTCTTCTTCTTCTATTGCTTTAGGTATAGGGTTAGGTTGTTTATTTGAGATTTTTCTTGTTTCTTGAGGTAGGACTGTATTGCTATAAAGTTCCCTCTTAGGACTGCTTTTGCTGCATCCCATAGGTTTTGGGTTGTTATCTTTTCATTGTCATTTGTTTCTAGGTATTTTTTGATTTTGTCTTTGATGTCTTCAGTGATCTCTTGGTTATTTAGTAGCGTATTGTTTAGGTTCCATGTGTTTGTACTTTTTTACAGTTTTTTTCCTGTAATTGATATCTAGTCTCAGAGCATTGTTGTTGGAAAAGATCCTTGATATGATTTCAATTTTCTTAAATTTACCAAGGCTTGATTTGTGACCAAGATATGGTCTATCCTGGAGAATGTTCCATGAGCACTTGAGAAGAAAGTGTATTCTGTTGTTTTTGGATGGAATGTCGTATAAATATCAGTCATGTCCATCTTGTTCGGTGTGTCATTTAAAGCTTGTGTTTCCTTATTTATTTTCATTTTGGATGATCTGTCCGTTGGTGAAAGTGTGGTGTTAAAGTCCACTACTATTATTGTGTTACAGTCGATTTCCCCTTTTATGGCTGTTAGCATTTGCCTTATGTACTGAGGTGCTCCTATATTGGGTACATAAATATTTACTGTTGTTATATCTTCTTCTTGGATTGATCCCTTGATCATTATGTAGTGTCCTTCTTTGTCTTTTGTAATAGTCTTTAAAGTCTGTTTTGTCTGATATGCGAATTGCTACTCCAGCTTTCTTTTGATTTCCATTTTCAGGTTTACTTTAGAATTTCAACTCCAGTCCCCAAATATTTCCCATTCCACTACGCTTTTTGTAGCTGTGTTATTAATTCATCCAAAGTAATTATAAATACTCATCTTTCCATCTAACACTTGATGGTATCTCAGTTGGGAAAGTTGGGGCGAAGAGTGGAACATTTTATAAAAGACATGGAAATCATGGGAGAGATGTTGGTGTGAGCTGTGTGTGTATTTTTTTATTTTGGAGATCATGATTTGATTTTTAATTTAAGGAAATGAATAGGGAAATCTATTCATTTAATATTTAAACATGAACTGAAATTTAACAAATGCTTTTCCCTTTGAAATCTTAGTACTCATTGTTGGCGCATTTGCTCCTGAGTATGATTATCAGATTCTCTGGCATTTTAAATTTGGAAAGTGATTTTGTTTTTTTTTTTTTCTTTTCCTACTTAGTATTTATGAACCTCAGTTGCAGCACCATGTGGCTCAAAAGAAGATTCCATATGTGGATTCCCAGGGGCAGTTAATTAAGCCAGACAAACCAAATGGAATAAAGATGGAAAAATTTGTCTTTGACATCTTCCAGTTTGCAAAGTATGTTTCGAATAGCATCAGTAAGATTAAGTATGTCTTGAAACGTTGCCCTTTACTCTTCTAGGCAGAACACTCTTTTCAGAAAACAGTTGACAGCATATATGTCAGTTATGGCATTTTGATTGTGAGTGTATAGTTTTGACTCGTTATCATCCTCTAGTGTGAAACCACCAATCCAAGAATATGGTTTGAGTTGCCTGTGAGTACTTTTTTAAAAATTTCAATTCGTTTATTATCTGACTCTCCTGCAAAATTGTTAAAGTCACTTATTTTGGCTGAGAGACAGAAAAGGTTGAGATAGAGAATTGGCCCATTTTGTGTTTAGGATGTCTTATTGATCTGAGTAAATGTTTCAGTGAACATGTTTTCATCTTATATAGCTCTCTGTTAAAGATCACATTGATGTTGACATTTGTGTCTCAGAATTTGACCAATATGAAAATGCAGAAGAGTAATCTTCCTATATACGTTTCTAAATCATCCTTTTTGCCTGTTTTTTTTGTTCCAGAATAGGTACTAATATGATCTTTTTGTATTAAGATTTCTAATCTAACTTAAGATGAAGTATTTTATTGTTGGGGTTGGAAATAATTTTTCATTTTGCAGAGAGAAGGGAATTCCAACTTTATTTCATCCAGGAATGAACATTATTTCTTTCAGCATTCGTTTGAAATTGGATTAAGAGAGACTGTAATTGAAGACCAAAGGCTTAGCTATATAGAGAGGAGTCAGAAGCTGTGTGCACAGTTTTATTTCATAATAAAGCAGTGTTTGTATGGTTCTACTCTAGGAAGTTTGTGGTGTATGAAGTATTACGGGAAGATGAGTTTTCCCCACTGAAGAATGCAGACAGTCAAAACGGGAAGGACAACCCCACTACTGCAAGGCATGCTTTGATGTCCCTCCATCATTGCTGGGTCCTCAATGCCGGGGGCCACTTCATAGATGAAAATGGCTCTCGCCTCCCAGCAATTCCGCGGTAGGTTGATGCCTTCTCTCTTTTGTGTGTATGCTTCCTGGGCTCTCCTCTTGGACTTCTTTTTCCTCTATCTCTGATGTATTCCTAGAACTTAAAAAAAAGCAAAGTATTGATGTGGGCAGATCCTGATGTGAAGTAATGAAGGCTTGGCCTGTTACAATGAGAACAATAGCTTTACTTCCCCTTAAAGAGGAATCTTCTAAAACTCTTGGTTTTTTGGATGCCTCTCTACTGTGTCAGTGAACTGACTCCTACTGAATGATGGTCAGAAGGTAATTCTTCTGGTGTGCCCCATGGTTAAAGTCCATCAGAGGCCACTATGCCACAGCGCAAGAGGATTGATTTTTGCTGCCCATATATCTGTGGCCTCACTTAAGTGCTCTCTACGAGCCCCTGCCCTCCAACCCTCAAAAGACCTGCCACCCACAGGCTGCCTGTGAGACATAGGCACACTTCAGTTCTCACCATGACACTTTCAGATTGCTGAGGGAGGTGCCAGGAAGGGATGTGCACGCTACTTACATTCACTGATACTCAAACTTTGGAAACGTTTTAGGATTTTAGAATTAAAAAAAAAAAAAAGAAGATCCTTGGAGCTATTCAAATGTGAGATAAAGTAAGTTACGTCTTATGTTTTTTGATAAAACCTCTTTTGGCACCTAGAATTCCCCCTTTCTAAATCATTCGATGTTTCTATACTTTTGTAAAAAACATTCTGCCGTATAATTTATATTCTTAAGGGATAAAAAGATTGTTTGTATGCACAAAAGCGCTAGAATGCCTTGGTAAAGGTTAGAACATTGGGCATTGGAACTTACTGGTCCATAACTGTGTTTTTACAAGAAGGAGCAGTAGTAGACTGTCTCGCAGTCCAAGGCTACTTTCAGGCTCTGTCTTGTCAACAGGCTTGCTCTGTGCCATGTCATATTGTCCTCATGCTTCATCTTTGACCATTGAGTTTTTTGTTTTTCATTTTTTTTACCCCCTCAGGTCTCCTTTGCCAAGTTTATAGTTTACCATAAATACATGCCTTTCAGTCAAGTCTATTTTGCAGTTCCACTTCATTTTTATTGTTTGGTATGTTTCCTTTCCCATTAATGCTTATTTGTTCCTACATAGCAGTGCTACAAATGGAAAGTCAGAGACCATCACAGCTGATGTCAATCACAAGTAAATATACCAGCCTGCCTGCAGTGCATGGTGATGGGGCTGTGCTTCCCTCTGTACTAACTGGCATTGTAGTTTAGTGCTCTCTGCCTTTTGGTGGTCTGGGGGGGGGGTGGATGATTGAAGCTTTGGTGGGGGTACTGCTTATTTGGTGGCAGGTATCTCGCTGGATGACACTAACTCAGAATCTCAGTGCATGCTGGAAATGGGGAGCATGCTTTTCTAAAGAATTTGACCATAGGTATTTGAGCCTGTAGTGACAAGTTAATAAGTAAAAAAGCTAAAATCTAGAGCAGGTTACAGGCCAGGGAGAACAAATTTGGATCCCAGCCTACCCCTTTTAGCATAAGCTAGATAAAAATAACATTCTGCAGATGTGTCTTATCAAATTGGATATATGCTGTCAGTATAAAGGCTAACTGCTCCTGACATAGTTGATGGCTCTTAACGTGGAGAAAACTGTTCTTTTGATTTATTCTCATAGTAACAGCTCCATTTTTCGTCTCTCTGTGTTAATTTTAGTCAGTTATTTCCTGCTCCTAAAGAAAGTGTCTTTTTGTCTTAATGGTTGATAATTTTTAGCTAGAAGTAGCATGTATCCTCTCTTGTTTGGGTACTGACAGAGTTTGAAAAAGCCATTATCTTTATAGCTAAAGAGTCAGCTTGGTATTCTTGTTACCCTTTAAAAGTAATAAGGTTTAGTTTGAATTTTAAGTTTTTAAGATAATTTGGGAAATGTGTACATAGCCAAGGATCTGGAGATGGGGGTTTTCTCAAAAATAGAGTGGCAGTGATGTCAGTTTCATCTGTATGTTTTTTCCTGCCTGTGCTGCTCATCTTTGCCCTGTAGAGACAAGTCCCTGAGAGTGTCATTGTTTCTGGGATGTGGCCCTGGAGACAAGGAAGTGGACTCACAGAGCTGGCTAGTTTCTTATAGCAGCCATAGCTAACTATTGCCCCTCATGCCATGGCAGCTGGGATGCAGTGCCCTTTGTCATTTTCTGTCCCATCCATCGTCTTTAATATGTGGAAGCAACCTACTTTTACAATTAAAAAAATAAATTTTTGACCCTAAATTTCCTTCTGATTGAACCACAGCTTTTAACCTGTAAAGTGAAATAGCTTCTTAATTATAGAGCCGAAAACAACATCCAGCTATCTCAGTTAAGATACAAAAGTTTTAAACATTATTTAGTTCTTGTTTGGGTTCTTTTATTTCACACTCCCCCCATCCCAATTTACTTCATTTTAACCATTTGTTGAATAGTTAAACTGAAATCAAAGTTTGGCCCCAAATGAGATCATGGAATTAGAAATAGGTCCTGCTGAAATTCTTAGCATTAAAGGATGCCCTTATAGAGTAGTAAAGATTACTTGAAAATGAGAGATGGAAAGAAAGTATTTTTTATAAAAGAGGGAAGAAACAGCTTGGAGGTATTCTGAAAGAATGGAAGCAAGGATGCTGAATTTTGACAAATGACATTATTTTTATTTTTTACCTGAATACCTACTCAACAGTGTTAGCTACCAGAAGGATGCTTGACTAAAGAATTAGGGGTCAGGGCTGTTGGGGGCTGATTTGCCTGTCTCCTGAGATTTTACATTTGGTGACGGGAGCTCCTCTCTTTTCTCCTCTCGGGCATCCAACTTTCTTAGTTTTTTTTGGTATCTTTGTGGTGCTAGAAGGGAAGTTATATTCAGGTCGGCTATGTGTTCCTCCGGTTCAAAAACACCTTCAGTTCCTGGCACACCAAATCCTTTAGGGGTTCAGGTGGGGCTGGGTTATATACATCTTATCAATGGAATGGGTCCTCATTTTCCCATTTGGTTTTATAGGACTCCAAGCTGCCCCAGAGGGTCTGGACCAGATCTCTTGAGCTCTTTTGATAGAATCTGATACATATCTACATCTCTGGCTGGAGAGATATGTGCTCCATCTTTTAGTTCATCTTTTACCTGAATTAGTCTGCCATCCATCTACCCTCATAGTTCGTTTATTCATTCAGCCAGCAAGCGTTTGTAGGCCTGCACACAGACCTTCAGGTACTGTTAGTATCCCAGGTGCTGAAGTAGCTTACACAAGAGAAATAAGTCATTTCTTACAGCCTACTGGGAGATTCAAGATGCACATACATAAAAGTTAAGTAACATCATCAGGCAGTATGTGTTAAATGTGTGGTATAAATAATAATTACCCTAGGAGGCAGTGACTTATCACATGTCTAATAAATTTATTTATTTTTTTATAAATAACTGAATGAGAGCAATCACTATGAAATGCATTGGTCAAAGGAAGGTTGGGGCTTGAGTTATGTCTTGGAGGGTGGGTATGATTTGGATAGTTAAAGGGACCATAGCTGAGAATGACTTGGAATAATCTAAAGTGCATGTGTCTGGGCTGGTTTGAGTGGGAAGTAGCAGGACAAGTGAGTTGGAGTAGGGTATAGAGTGCCTTGAAGGCTCACTAAATGGTTCTGTTGACAGAAAGATTGGGTGTGGCTAACCTCAGAAGCCCTCTGATTTTATTGACTCCACCAAAGTTAGTGAAGTTAGTGACTTTAAGCATATTAAAAGCACTGTTTATTGACTTTTGTGTTACGTAATTTAGAAACTCAGGATCGCAGGTGGCTGTAAATGTTAGAACGTGATCTAGAGGAAGCAAGTGGTGACTTTGGCCTTGCCTTCACTTGGATGCATTCTGCCTTAGATCTTAAAAAAGGGACCTTGGTGAAAGTAGCCGAGAAGCACCTTGAAACATTGAATAAATCAGCTCAGCTAATCTAGGAGATTTGGGCTGTACTGGGAAATAATTTAACTGACCCTTTAGTCCAATGGAATTTTCTGTAATGAAGGAAATGTTCTGTATCTGTGCTATCCAATTTGGTAGTCATTAGCCATTTATGGCTACAGAACACTTGAAGTGTGGTTATTATGACTGAGGGACTGAATTTTAAATTTTTAATTAATTTTTAAAATTTTAATTAATCTAAGTTTAAATAACCATATGTGGCTTGTGGCCGCTGCCTTGGACAGTGCAGCTTTAGAATGTTGGTCAACATTAGTATGTAACGTGCAAGGCTGTGGCAGGGGTTAAAATCAAATACGAAGGATTCAAAATGCCTTGCAGTGAGCCTGGAACACAGTGTGTACTCAGTAACTAGTCCCTTGTCTATGAACTTAAAATTTGGAAATGATAAAAAATGATATGTACGTTAGGGGGTAAGTGTGTCAATGTTGGCGAAGTACTTTGAAGAGCTACTGGTGATTACCCCAGATAGTGTCTTTTGGACCATGATGATTTCATATTAACTTACTCCTCAGGGAATTAAGTGATCATGAAGGTAGGACCTGCTCTATTTGTTTAGGAGAATTTTGTTATCTGCAGGTTTCTCAGAGGGAAATTATGGTCTGTATCTTCGCTCTGGCAAGTAACATGGGAAGCAGAATCTTTACCGTGTCTGATTTTTTTTCTTAGCTTGAAGGATGCCAATGATGTACCAATACAATGTGAAATCTCTCCTCTTATCTCCTATGCTGGAGAAGTAAGTTTGCTTTTTGCTTTTTTCCCTATTCTTCTAGAAGTAGGATTGTGATATTGTTTTATGTTGAAGTAGAGTTGTCCTTAGAGAAGATAACATCATTTTCCAGTGGCCCTGCCCTGAGGAGCTCGTCCTGAGAATGAGAAACCTTCTCTTCGAGAGTTCCTGTTATGGCTTTGCATCTGTCCATTAGTTGCCATGAACAGAATGTTTAATGTTTACTTCATTTCACCTACACGTTGAAATGCAATGGGCTTTTAAAAAATAAGCCTTGTTTTTTAGGTAAATCATCTGTCATTTTTTAGTGTGATGTAATTTTTCCTTTCAGTGGGTCTGTTTTGTTCATATGCTTAGTACTTTCACCTTTAAGACTGGGGGATGTAGGGACCCCTTTATTCTGATATGTAATATTTTTTTCTGGAGATCCTTGTCAGATTGTTCACTTCTAACATCAGAAACAGCCACCTTGCTTATTAGAATGTTAACTCTACTAAGTGATGATTATAAGGAAGAATGATTATCATCTTATTAACTTTAAAACTTTTATTATAATCAGAATAACTTTCCCTCTTTTTGTTGTTTGTTTTATGCTTCCATAAATAGGTCATTAAGCCCAGTTTAAAAAGTATACTAAGCAGATTTTTTATTGACTTGTAAATTCTGTATCTCAACCCAACTTGGCATTCATGCTTTATCATTATTATATAGCCATTAAGTCCAGCATTACATGACTAGTGTCCACCAATTTTCTAACTGTGTTTCATTTCAACCCTTCTTGTAGGGACTAGAAAGTTATGTGGCAGATAAAGAATTCCACGCACCTTTAATCATTGATGAGAATGGAGTCCATGAGCTGGTGAAGAATGGTATATGAGCCAGATTCCACCACAGTTCCACCACAATAAGAATAGCTTTTATTTTTGATAGACCGACTGTGAACCTACAGGACCTCTCCCGGAATACTCAGTTTTCAATATCCACAGGCTTCCATTTTAATTGTTGAACTCTAGTAACTACTACATATTCCCCAAGATCCAGATGACTGAACTTCAGAAAGTGTTTTTATGATTCTCAACTGATTGAAGGTCTTATTTATATTTTTCAATTGTATACTTTTTTTTTCCAAGCTAAGGAAAACATTGGCCATCTAGGAAATTTCCTACAGCTTATGTGTAGTCAGGGTGTTCAACATCACTTTACTTGGAGCTGGCAGCATTTGTTTTTGAAGTTGTACATAGTAATAATATGTCGTTGTACATGTTGAAAGGTTTCTATGGTACTAAAAGTTTGTTTTATTTTATCAAAAATTAAATTTTTTTAAGAAAATGATTGGACAATAAAATGAACTTTTCTTCTTGTCTCTGGAGTGTCATTTGTACCTTGAGGGAATTATTCCATTGGGAAAATATGAATCTTTGGAGAAACTTTGAGATAATGCAAAAAATCAAATTGATACCTCTGTGACTGCAATCTTCTAGTTTTTTTTATGAATATCTAATTTTGAACTTTATCCTCCTATCACTTTATAATAGTGGCCCTCAACCAGAGATGGTTTTGCCTTCCTCCAAGGGACGTTTGGCAATGTCTAGAGACATTTTTTTTTTTTTTTTTTTTGCGGTATGCGGGCCTCTCACTGTTGTGGCCTCTCCCGTTGTGGAGCACAGGCTCTGGACGCGCAGGCTCAGTGGCCATGACTCACGGGCCCAGCCGCTCCGCGGCATGTGGGATCTTCCCGGACCGGGGCACGAACCCGCGTCCCCTGCATCGGCAGGCGGACTCTCAACCACTGCGCCACCAGGGAAGCCCTAGAGACATTTTTTGTTATCATAACTGAGAGGGTGGGATAGTAGTACTGGCATCTAATGAATAGAGACCAGGAATATTGCTACCCATCCTGCAATGCACAGGACAACCACCTATAAACAAGAATTATCTGACCCATACTGTAAAGGTTGAAAAACCTTGTATATCATTGGCTATCCTCTTTTGCCCAAATATTTGGTGGCACTTGGGATTTCAAAAGAATATAATTCCTGCATTTCCCCAGGTGAGTTAATCACTACTATTCCAGTTTTGTTCTGTTGTTTTCAGCTAGAGGATTAAAAAGACAAAGGTGGTTTTTGGACTTCCCTGGTGGTCTGGTGGCTAAGACTCCACGCTCCCAGTGCAGCGGGCCTGGGTTCAATCCCTGATCAGGAAACTAGATCCCACACGCGTGCTGCAAATAAGTGTACTTATGCCGCAACTAAAAGAGCCCACATGCCACAACTAAAGATCCGTATGCTGCAGCTAAGACCCAGTGCAGCCAAACAAATATTTTTTTTAAAAAGATGCCATATTTAAAACAAAAAGGACAAAGGTGGTTCTTTAAATATGGGCCATAGATCATTGGTTGTTAGTAAGGATTCTCTATGTCTAACATGTAGTTTGCATAAAAATGTTGAGTTTTATAAATGCATTTTATATAGCCTTTAAGTACTGACCAAAAGCATAAAAATTGACATCTGGATAAATGAAAAATTCTAAAAATTATGTCTAAAGGAGACATTAGTAAATTTTATTTTCCATTGATAAGTTGTCACATGATAGAATGTCATGGGTGGGTCTTTTGTTCTTTATAAGTACAAAGTTTAAGGATCACTTTTTTTTTTGAAGACTGTATGATATTTATATCTAGTTAAAATTTTTGTATGTGTGTGCTAAGGCTTAAATATTGTGTCTAGCATATTTTCTGTTTTATTTCAATAACAGCCCAATTTTGCTATTGTTATCTGTTCCATTTCTCAAAAGGGTGTGAGGTTTGAGTTCTTCATCAGAACAATCTCCAAAATGGATTGTGAGTACAGAACTGCCGAGTCTTTAGCATCTGAATGGTAGGCTTCATTTCCTTTTTTCTGAACTTTCATCTGCTATTTCCTGTCTCCCTATATTTAAGATCATACTAATAGTGCCAGGGAAGGGGAGCACTGGCAGTATGGGGTTGTGGTAGTGGTTTTATAGGGGAAGAATGGCTGGGGAACACTGGGTATATTAAGGGCAAAGAGTTGGAGAGCCTCTGAGCCATGAAATTATAAGGTGATAGCATTATGTACCTTCATGAGTCCTTGTCAAATTATTGTTCTAATTCAGCAAATATAGAATTGGGTAAAATGTTTATCAAAATATGAATTAGAATCACTTGGCAACAGCATGGTAGAATTTATGTTAGAGTTAATAATCACTGAGTTTGGTCAAAATCACCCTTGCTATGTGTTAATAACTTTGCCGATAGCCACAAATGAACGTATAAGCCCAATAGAGTGTGATATTTGAATATTTCTTTTTCCTCAGTTTCTCTCTTGCTTCTCAAAATTGATCCAGTTTTGATGTCTAAAAAGGAATTATTAGTGTTATCTATAGGATGGTGAACAAAAAGAATTCCATTTTCAATTTCTAGTCCTTCTATTCCTAGAAGTTTGGGCTGTCACTGGTAGTATGTAATTTCATTTCTAACTCTATCTCTCTCCAGCATTTCTTCTTGATGATTCATCATGGTACAGTAAGATCTCAGTTATCCAGGTAAAAAAGAGGCAAGGAAAAATCATGCATAACCCAGGAGAGTGACTAAAACACAAGTCATTCAGTTGGCTTAGAAATCTGTTCTTTCTCTGGCTGAGACTGATGCTTTTGCAATTCATGATCCTCTTTGGAGCCCTGATTTAGGAAAAGCATGTTGGGAAGTGATGAATGAATGAGTCAGCCAATAAAGGTTGAGTTCCTATCACATGTCCAGCACTACTAAGGGATAAAAAGTGTAACATAGGGTCGTCTCCTTACAAAGCTTGCATTCTGCTTAAAGAGATAAAATTAACCCACTTAACACATTGGGAAGATAATCTAGTACTAAAATGTAAGGAATGAAAAGTTCAGTAACAGTTAAAGGTCATCGTTATGACCTGGAGTTTGGTGTGGCAGAACTCAACAAAGAACCTCCTCATTTCCCTTCTCAAATTGGGGTCAGAAGTTTATGTTCTAACAAGAAAATGTATGTCAATAATTCTAATATGTATAATGAAAAGTCAGTGAGGTTTTTAGTAATCAGAACCCTGTTTTGCCCCTAGTAAGCACTCAATGTTTACTCTGACTTATTGACTTTAATTGCCTTAAAATGCAAATGTATATTGTGATTCAGAAATGGATTTTTAAAGGGAGATTATTATTCTGGGAAGAAGGAGTCACTTACCTGTGAGAAGTTGCCAGGTTATGCCCAAGTTATGGGTTAATAAAATCTGTGACAGTGATTTTCTAAGTGTGGTCTCCTGATCAGGAACATCAGTATCACCTGGAAACTTGTTAGAAATGCAAATTATCAGAATTGCTACATTACACATTTGTGGGTGGGGCCCAGAAATTTGTGTTCTAACAAGCCCTCCAGGTGATTTTGTTGCATACTCAAATTTGAGAACCACTGCCATAAGAGAATTCAGGGTGGCTAATCAAACGTTCTGAGATGGTACCAAAAAGAGAACATAAATGAGGGGAGAAACAGAGTTTCCTGGAGCAAGAATAGTTGAGCCAGAAACTAAATAGCTTTATTCTTTAAAATACCAAGGGAACTCTCTTGCATTCCTATACACTAATGATGAAAAATCTGAAAAAGAAATTAAGGAAACACTCCCATTTACCACTGCAACAAAAAGAATAAAATACCTAGGAATAAACCTACCTAAGGAGACAAAAGACCTGTATACAGAAAACTATAAGACACTGATGAAAGAAATTAAAGATGATACAAACAGATGGAGAGATCTACCAAGTTCTTGGATTGGAAGAATGAGCCTGTGAAAATGACTATAATACCCAAAGCAATCTACAGATTCAATGCAATCCCTATCAAACTACCAACTGCATTTTTCACAGAACTAAACAAAAAATTTCACAATTTGTATGGAAACACAAAAGACCCCAAATAGCCAAAGCAATCTTGAGGAAGAAAAACTGAGCTGGAGGAATCAGGCTCCCTGACTCCAGACTATACTACAAAACTACAGTAATCAAGACAGTATGGTACTGGCACAAAAATAGAAATATAGATCAGTGGAACAGGATAGAAAGCCCAGAGATAGACCCACACACCTATGGTCACCTTATCTTTGATAAAGGAGGCAAGAGAATACAATGGAGAAAAGACAGCCTCTTCAATAAGTGGTGCTGGGAAAACTGGACAGCTACATGTAAAAGAATGAAAGAACACTTCCTTACACAAAAATAAACTCCAAATGGATTAAAGACCTAAATGTAAGGCCAGACACTATCAAACTCTTAGAGGAAAACATAGAACACTATATGGCATAAATCACAGCAAGATCCTTTTTGACCCACCTCCTAGAGAAATGGAAATAAAAACAAAAACTAAAAAATGTGACCTAATGAAACTTAAAAGCTTTTGCACAGCAAAGGAAACTATAAACAAGACGAAAAGACAACCCTCAGAATGGGAGAAAATACTTGCAAACGAAGCAACTGACAAAGGATTAATCTCCAAAATATACAAGCAGCTCATGCAGCTCAATATGAAAAAAACAAACAACCCAATCCAAAAATGGGCAGAAGACCTAAATAGACATTTCTCCAAAGAAGATATACAGATTGCCAGCAAACACATGAAAGGATGCTCAACATCACTAAACATTAGAGAAATGCAAATCAAAACTACAATGAGGTATCATCTCACACAGGTCAGAATGGCCATCATCAAAAAATCTACAAATGCTAGAGAGGGTGTGGAGAGAAGGGAACCTTCTTATGCTATTGATGGGAATGTAAATTGATATAGCCACTATGGAGAACAGTATGGAGGTTCCTTAAAAAACTACAAATAGAACTACCATATGACCCAGCAATCCCACTCCTGGGCATATACCCTGGGAAAACCATAATTCAAAAAGACTCACGTACCAAAACGTTCACTGCAGCACTATTTACAATAGCCAGGACATGGAAGCAACCTAAGTGTCCATCGACAGATGAATGGATAGAGAAGGTGTGGCACATATATACAATGGAATGTTACTCAGCCATAAAAAGAAACAAAATTGAGTTATTTGTAGTGAGGTGGATGGACCTAGAGTCTGTCATACAGAGTGAAGTAAGTCAGAAATAGAAAAACAAATACCATATGCTAACACATATATATGGAATCTAAAAAAAAAGACGGTTCTGACGAACGGGGCAGGACAGGAATAAAGATGCTTACGTAGAGAGTGGACTTGAGGACACGAAGAAGGGGAAAGGTAAGGTGGAACGAAGTGAGAGAGTAGCATTTATATATATACATTACCAAATGTAAAATAGATAGCTAGTGGGAAGCAGCTGTATCCCACAGGGAAATCAGCTCGGTGCTTTGTGACCACCTAGAGGGGTGGGATAGGGAGGGTGGGAGGGAGTCTCAAGAGGGAGGGGATATGGGGATATATGTATGCATATAGCTGATTCACTTTGTTATACAGCAGAAGTTAACACTCCATTTTAAAGCAATTATACTCCAATAAGGATGTTAAAAAAAAATATACCAGTACAAATACTGGTAGAAGAATGGAAGATGGAATTTGCAAGGCCTGACCAGTACAATTGTAATCGCTAGAACAGTGGTTTCCAAGCCCTGTAGTTTCTCTGAATCACTTGGAGAGCTTTAAGAAAAACATACTCCAGTCCTAGAGATTATGATTCTCAGTCTGGTGGAAGGCCTGGGTAGCTAATTTGTAAAAAACATTCAATGATTGTAAAGGGCAGCCAGAAGTGAGAATCACTGACTTGGAGATGTTGACTTAATTTAGAAATCAACAACCAAGGGTGAGAGGGGAAAAGTTTGAATGTGTTCTGGCTTTGGAAAAATAGACAAGGGGTGGGGCAAAGAGTGAAGAAGATTTCACTTGACAAGAACAGCACAAACAGGATGGATGGATGGGGCCGGGAAACAAACATTCTGGAGACGATTTGATTTTGCAGATATCTCAGACTGCTAGAAAGGAACCACCCTAAATAGTGCTCTTTTTAAATTTTATCCATCTTTGGCTTAGCGTTTCCTAAAACAAGGGATGATAGGGGACAAGAGAAAGTTAATAATTTTGTTTAAAAATATTATATTTCAAGCTGAATGAGAAGTGAAAAGTAAAATGATGCATTAAGGTGATGGCATTATGGGTGGGGTGTTTTTCTCTCATAAATTTTTGGATAATTCATTCTTAGTAACTATGATGTTTTTCCTTTTATGAAGGCTCAAAGGATAAACCATGGGTATTCACATTAACTAGTTAGGTACAGCTGTGAGAGAACTTGGAGGTAAAATGGGCTGTGGTAAAGTTGGGGGGATATAAACGTACCTTCAGATAATGGAATATAGACAGTGCACTACTGTAGCGTAGAACAACATGGTCTTCATATGCTGTTCTCTCTGAGCTTGGGCATTACTTGGAACGTCTTTGTGAAATTTGATGATGTAATTCAGACTGATGTATGAAGCAAATATGCTATAAGAATTCAAGGTAATCCACTTGGAGTTAAAGCTTTTCTGCGAGAGGCTTAACATGAGTCCTGTAGCGTAATACATGAATTCAGTATTTTATTATGGCCTCTTAAAGATGAGAGGCCTAATAGGCTTGCCAAAAGCTCAGTGAGTCAGTGTTGACACCAAATATGTTTATATAGACATAGCGTTTTCAAAGTTCTGAACAAAGGACAATGTAAGAATGAAAAGTCTATCGTCATAGCTTCATGACTCATTGTTTCCACATCAGTTTTCTTATTTCTATCTCAGTGACTCTACTTCTCAGGAAGTGTTACTTCACAGATTTTCTTCTGGCAGGCAAAGTTTTTTTTTTTTTTTAACAAAATGATGTGTAGAACTCATAATATATATATTTTATATGGTAAAATAAATAACATAGGTGATACGAATAAGATTGAAATGAGACTTGACAGATTTCGTTTTAAAGTTTAAAATTTCTCCTAATTTACGTATTTCTAAAAGATCTGAAATTTGACAGAAGGGAGATTAAATCTCATGAACATACAAAGTGAGTAATTAAGTAATGATAACTATGCCCAGCATTTCATTATGGTGCTTAACCGTGAGCCAGGCATGTATTAAGCATGTTATGTACATTGTCTCATCTAATCCTTATTACTTTCCTATGAGGTGAGAACTCTTACTGTTTGGTCCATAAGGAAACTGAGGCTTAGAGGTTAAGTAAATTGTTTAAGATTTTATATCTATCCAGTAAGAAGCAAAGCTGGAAAGTGAACCCAGTCTGAATCCAGAGACCCACTCTTTTTGTTAATTTTTTAATCAGAAAATTTCAAACATACACAATAGTAGAGAACAGAATAATGACCCTTTGTTACTTAGTTCCTAACAATTAACATTGGCTAATCCTGTTTCATTTAATTCCCACTTCCCAAACCCCAGTGAGTTACTTTAAATTTAATTCTACATAAAAACCTTAATATAATTCTTTTATGTCATCTGCTATAGACCGGATGTTTGTGTCCTCCCAGAATTTATATATTGAAAACTAACCCTCAGTGTGATAATGTTAGGAGGTGAGGCCTTTGGAAGTGATTAGGTCATGAAGGTGGAGTTCTCATGAATAGGATTAGTGCCCTTATACAAGATACCCCAGAGAGTTCCCTTGCCCCTTCTTCCCTGTGAGGACACAGTGAAAAAAGATAGCCATTTATCTATGAACCAGTAAGTGGAAACTCACCAGACAGTAAATCTGCCAGCATCTTGGTCTTAGACTTCCCAGCTTCCAGATATGTGAAAAGTAAATTTCTGTTGTCTACAAGTCACCCAGTCTATGGTATTTTTGTTATAGTAAGCCTGAATGGACCAAAATATCATCTAATATCCAACCAGTGTTCACATTTCCCCAAGTATCACATATTTATCTTTTTAATATTGATTTATTTGAATCAGGCTCTGCTTGAGTTCATTTATTGCCTTTGACTATTTGTCTGTTTTTAACCTATCCAGGTCCTCCTCCCTCTTTTTTAAAAAGTATTTATTAGTTGGAAAAAATTAGTTGTTTTTCCAGTGTCATTTTGCAGATTTTGGATTTCATGTTCATGGTGTCCTTTAGCATTTTCCTCTATCTTCCATATTTCCTGAAAATTGTAGTTGAATCTGAAGTTTGATCAGATTCAGGCTTTTTTTTTTTTGATAAAAAATACTTTGTAGATGGTTCTGCATACTTCCAATACAACTTAAATCTGGATAATTCCTCCAGACCTCACTGAGGTCACCTTCAAATGAGATTGCAAGCCCTTTAAAGATAGAGGTACCCAGTGGTGCCCAGCAGTGGGAAAGGAGTCCAACTTGTCAAAGGAAGCCATTTCTCCAAAAAGCCTTGGTTCCTTTGAATAAAAAATGGTATTTAGATACTGTAAATATCTAGGCACTAGTAGTATTTATTGCTAGAGGTTCTAGACTCTTTTAGGAGACTGAGCTAGAAAATACATTTTGTCTGTTGTGAAAAGAAAAATATGATGTGTTATACTGATAATTCCAATTTTTAAAAATCAGGTACTTTTTGGACTTTATATTTGTGTCCCTTCTTAAGCTGAAAATCTTGGTTCCTAACAATCAGTGTAATTATTTATTTTCTTTATATTACTGTGATGGTTAATTTTATGTGGCAACTTGGTTGGGCCATGATGTACAGATATTTGGTCAAACATTATTCTGGATGTTTCTGTGATAGTGTTTTTGGGTAAGATTAACCTTTAAATTATTAGACTTTAAGTAAAGCAGATTGCCCTTCTTACGTAGGCAATCCCTTCAACTCCAATCACAGTTGAAGTCCCTAATAGAACAAGGACTGACCTGTCCTGGGCAAGAAGGAATTCTGCCAGCAGATGGCCTTTGAACTTGAACTGCAACATTGGCTCTTCCCTTGGTCTCTAGCTTTCTGGCCTACCCTACAGATTTTGGATTTACCAGTCTACAATTGCATTAGCTAATTACTTAAAACAAATCTCTCAATATATACACACATCCTATTGGTCTGTTTCTGTGGAGCTTAAGAGAGACTAACTGGGTTTGCCCTCCTACCTGAAACAACTAAAAAACCAGATTAAATAAATGAAACAATGGCACTGAAGACATTGGCCATCAGGCAGTGAAGGTCAGTAATCCCTGGGAGACAGGACATAAATGAAGTAAGCCCTGTGATTGTTCCAGATGGCTGCCTGGAGAGGATTTGCAGGCAATAGCGCAGGAAGGAGGAACTAGGAAAAATATGGCTGTCTCCCTGAGTTGAGGAAATAGAGCTAGGAGTTTGGGAAAGCCAAAGTAGCTGGAGTTCACAGCACAGCATACTAGAGAAGAGAGAGCTGCACAAAGAAAACAAGATCTGCAAAGGCACTTCTTTGAGTATTCAGTTGAGTATGATCACATGTGTGCAGAGAAACTACTTGAGGCTGAGGAAAGAACCATCTGAAAGGACAGTGCTTGGAGTGGAAAACCTCGTAATTCACATTATTGGGTAGAGTACTAAGAAAGTTCTTGTTTAGACTAAGTGCAGTTCCTGTGCAGCCTAACAAAGCTTAAAAGCAAGGCCGAAAGGATCAAGCTGTGTCCACATAATTTAATGATGTCTGTATTATTTTTTTATTGCTGCATAACAAAACCATATATATTTTCTTATAGTTTCTGAAGATTCAGGCTTAGCTGCATGGTTCTGGCTCAGGTTCTCTCATCAGGTTGCAATCAATCTGTCATCCAAGGTGGAAATCATCTGATGGCTTGACTAGGGCTGGAGAATCTGATGCTAAACTCACTCATGTGGCCATTGGCAAGAGTCCCCAGTTCCTTTGCTATGGAGCCTCTCCAGATTGCTGCTTATAACAGGGAAGCTGGCTTTCCTCAGCATGAGTGATCCAAGCAAGAGAGAGAGCAAGCAAGATGGAAGCCACAGCTTCTATAAGCTAATCTCAGGAGTCACACAGCAACACTTATTGAATTTTGTATTGGTCATTTATTGTGCAATACTGGAAGGGACTGCTTAAAGGTGGCAGAGATCATTAGGAGTCATCTTAGAGGCTGGCTGCCATGAACATAGGTGTAAAATTCTTAACATTTTAGCAAATTGAATCCAATGATATATAAAATGGATAATGTATTATAACAAAGTGGGATTTATCCTGGGAATGCATGATTGGTTTAACATTTGAAAATTAATCAATGTGATTCACCATACTAACAGCCTAAAAAAGACAAATTATAGATTAAGAAAATGCATTTGACATAATTCAACATCCTTTGCTGATAAAAAGTCTTACTGCACTAGGGATAGAAGGGATGAATGAGATAAACAAATGTCATGTATGTAGAATCTACAGTTTAATATCACAATGGTGAACGATTATATGCTTTCTCTCCCAAATCAGGAACAAGGCAGTATGTTCATCCTCACCACTTCAATGTTGTATGGAAGTTTTAGCCAGTGTGATAAGGCAAGCAAAAGATATAGAAGGCATCCAGCTTGGAAAGGAAGAAGTAAACCTGTCTTTATTTGCACATGATATGACCATCTACCAAGAAAATCCTATGGGATCTACATAAAAGTTATTAGAACTGATAAGTTGGTTTACTCTTCGAAGTTGTACCTCAATTAAGAAGAAAAAATAGATATCTTACTCCCTATGCGTTTTGAGTTTTAAAATACATTTAAAAATAATTCATTGATCAAAGAGAAAGTTTAAATAACATCTAAAATTCCGTAACTTAGTAGATGGAACAGTAGGAATGAAAATCCACCTCCATCTGACTCTAAAACCCCTGCTTTTCATTACTATGCTATCTGCTTCCTGCCGTGCCTTCTCCTAATCCCAACAACATTCTAAAAAATGCTATGTGCACCAACTATAGCTTTTGAAAGAGAAAAGTAATGTAATAGTTGTGTGTTGCAACTCCTAAGTTGTCAAGGTTGAGGAGGAATGGAAAAAACTAATAGTGAAGGGAGAGCAGTTGCTCTCAGTGAACTTCACAATTAGCAGTTCAATTGAAAGGCAACTTGGTAAGAGATTGGTTTGGCCTACAGTCTCAAAGGAGGAAGGATTTTAAGCACAAGAGAGATACCAGATGATGATCAGAACCAGATGGCTGTCGCCAGGGCCGTGCTCAAGTCAGTGTGAAATAAGGGGAATCACGACAAGGTTATGCAACACCAGTCCCAAGCCAATTACTGTTCTTGAGCCTACACTACATTTCCTCTTTATAGGAAAGCGTGTGTGTGTGTGTGTGTGTGTATGTGTGTGTGTGTGTGTGTGTGTGTGTGTGTATGTGTGTGTGTAGTTGCGGGGAATAGCAAAGAGCAGTTCTGGGAGTAACTAACCAACATTCGAGAGTAGACTTGGGCTATATTTAGATAAGTGTAGTTGTTTCAATGGAAAAGTTTTTCTCATACTTTTTCCCCCCTCCCTTTCTTGTATTCTCAGCCCACATCTGTCCACTGCTCATAAAAGCCATACTAAGGGGCAGTGCATTTGGCAGGCTGAATTTGGCACTGGTTGGGTTGTCTCAGCAGAGAAAAAGGCCAGAGGACACTAAATTCTATTCAATCCCATTTACTGAGCTGTTGGGAAATGGAATGGGAATCTTGATAACTTGCTTCTGGGGAGTGAGAAGAAAAACAAACACAAAGCTACAGTTGTACTTTGGGTTGCAGGTGGAAGTTGAAAACTTATCCCCGCAGAGAACAAAGTTGTAAGACTAACTACTTTGCTTATTGGCCTATTCTCAGAGATGAGAATACCCTAATGGTGATCAAATTAAGGGCCCATAGTACTCTTTCAACTAACGACTATTAGGAAAGTGCTTTTTTGCCTCACCCTATCCTTGTATCCATCTTTCAGTGGCCTTCCAATAGTGACACTCCCAGGGACTTGTTTCTGGAGTTTTCTGGAGTCCTCTGGAATGCGGCAGCAGCCCTTGGCCCCCTTGCTTGCCCTACCTTAATTTGCCCGGCTATCAGGGGGCTGGAGTAAGCAAAACTTGAGGGTAATGATGAGGTCATATCTGAAGTACTGGAGCAGAATGTATTTGCTTAAGCAGATTTTTATAGCTTGATTTTTCACTTGTTTTCTGACTGCATTATAGGTTAGTTCCTGTGACTCACTTGCCTCCCAGAGGGCCTTGTCCTGGCTGGCTTTGGTTCTTGGAGGCCTCCTAGCCTTCCTGGTGGGATTTTTTCTGTGCAGTAGAGGGCAGCAGTTTCAAATGCTCAGCCATTAGGAGAAAAGTGGGAACTTGAGGTTCCAGAATGTTGGAATATGTATGTGTATGTCAGAATGCCAGCATAAGTGCTCCGTGAGTCCACTTCCCGCTCCAGATCAACATTTCAGGAGGAGTCCTACCACAACCAGACCCACACAAACGTGTCTCCTTCGTTACCACTCTTATCTGCGGAAGGCATAAGAGATCACTCATCCGAGTACTTCACTTTACAGACAGGGCAACCCAGAGCCAAAGAGAAGTGACTCCCCCCAGGTCGCATGTCTCATAAGTGACAAAGTTCAGACTAGATTCTAGGTCTGAGCTGGAGTTAGGATTTGGGGGTCATCAACTTATTGAGAGTAATTAAAGGTCTAGATGTGGATAAAATGGTAATGACTGTAGAGTAAGACAAGGAAGGACAGAGTAGGACGGGGCCCGGACCGCGTCCCAGAAACAGTACCAACAGTATGGGTTAAAGAAATTTGTGAAATTTTCTTACTTTCATATGCTCTCTCCAGATTTCGCTCCAACAAAAGCCCTTTTGCGAAAAGGATCCGATAAATTTATTAATACTAAAATGATGCTTCACGGATTTCATTTGTTACTTCCCTTGATGTGTTTAGAAAATTAAGTGATAGTAAAAGGATTATTAAAACAATACTCATCTTCTGCCCCACTTCTACTGAACCTCCCTCCCAGTCCTGTTCTGTAGAAGTAACCACTTTAAATTCTTGTAGCTTTTTCTTCTGGTATTTACTTCCATATTTCCGTATACAGATTTTCCTCAACTTACGATGCAGTTACGTCCCAATAAATCCATCTCAGTTGAAAATATTGTAAGTTGAAGTGCATTTAATACACCTAGGCTACCAAACATTATAGCTTAGCCTCACCTACTTTAAATGTGCTCAGAACACTTACATTAGCCTGCAGTTGGGCAAAATCACTTAACACAAAGCCTATTTTGTAATAAAGTGTTGAATATCTCATGTAATTTGTTGAATACTGTACTGAAAGTGAAAAACAGAATGGTGGTAATTATATCCATTGTTTACCCTGATGATACTGGCTGACTGGAAGGTGTGGCTCACTGCTGCTGCCCTGCGTCACAAGAGAGTATTGTACCACATGTTGCTAGCTGGAAAAAAAAAAAAATCAAAATTCAAAATTCGAAGTATGCATTCTACTGAATGCATATTGCTTTTGCACCATCTTAAATTTGAAAAACCGTAAGTCAAACCGCAAGTCAGGGACAATTTACACATGTATTTGTATATGTATATACTATGATTTATTAATTTATCAATTTTAGATGTTATCCATTAACTTTCTGTTATTGTAGATGAGGAACTAGCTTTCTAACACCTTCTCTTAATTATCTCCCCTTCATTCTCTTAATATTCTCCTAATATAATTATATCACAATATTTATAGTCTTATGTTTATATAAATGTGTCCCATAATTGCTCCAAGTAGTATGCTGTGATTATGCTTTCTTTTATACGTAAGTTTTGTTTAACCTAGGGTTAATAATTTCCTCATTTTTTCCATTTGCTTTGCTTTCTACTTACCTACTGCTATTTTATCTGAATACTCCAAAAAAACTGTAATGTACAAACAATAGTATTTTCAAAATTCTCAAACACCTCAGAACTCCCTTCCACTTCCCTCTATGCTCCCACATGAACTGGTTGTTTTCTAAGCCTTGCTCATGGCTTTTGTCCAGGTTCTTTCTTTTGCACCTTTTTATTGTTGGATTCTCTGTTTCCATGTCTTCTTCACTGACTTACTCCCTTGCAATGATAGAGAACATACTCCAGTACCTTCCCAAGAAAGTGTGTATGACAGGTAAATTTTTTGAATCCTTGCATACTATAAAATATTTTTCTTTACTGCCATACTTGATAGATAGTTTGGTTGGGTACAATTTTTTAGGTTAAAAAGGTTTTTCCTTCAGATTTGGGAGGCATTGATTCATTGCCTTCTAGCTTCCAGTACTGCTGCTGAGAAATCTGGTGCAATACTGATTCTCAGCATAGATCTCTGTGTGTATTGTTTTCTCTCTATAAGCTTTGAGAATCTTTTATCTCTGTTGTTCTGATTTCATGATAAAATTCCTGTTATTGATTTTGCTGACTTCTTGAGGATGCTTTCAAACTTGAGATTCATGTCTTTCAATTCTGGGAATCTTTTGTAGTATTTCTTTGGTAATCTCCTCCCCTTTAATCTCCTTGCTCTTCCTGTTGTGAAACTCCAGTGAGATATTGGACCTGCAGAATTTATTCTCTAATTTCTCATATTTTCCAATCTATTTTTCTTTTCTTTTTGTTCTACTTTATGGGGGATTTCCTTGTATTTAGTCCCTAATCCCCTTTTTCCTGAATTTTTTATCTTGTCTATCATATTTATTTAATTTCTAGGAGCTCTTCCATAATCAATTATGTTTTAAAAAAATATATAACATCTTATTCTTATTTTATGTATATTCTTATTTTATGTATTTTCTTCCATAAAAACAAACTTTATCTTGAAGGTTTAAAGTTTTGTCTGTATTACCTCTGTTTTCTGCATTAGGTATATTTTCTCCAAAAACCCTTCTTTTTTGGTTTATTTTAGTGTATTTCATGTTAGAAGTTTTCCTCTAACATTTATTTATATACAGTAATTGTACTTGTTTTATTTATAAACATATTTAAGAGTAGCTCTTAAAAAAAAAGGGAAACTCCATGTGCACAGCAAGGCTTGTGTCCTTGTGAGTTTGACTGCAGGGTCTCGATGGGTTTTAGCTGGCGGTTTGGTTGGTTCAGGCTGTGCAAACAACTTCACCAAGCTCACTCTGCTTTCAAATCTGTGCTTTCTGCTGCCCTGTGCTGTTCCTGTTGCTCCTGAGCCCAGAGCCTATCTGATTAAATTTCCCTGAGAATGAACGTTGGTTCTCCCCTGGCAGAGTGGGCGCAAATTGGAGATCCTGACTGCTTGGGTTGTGGAGGAGAGTCTCACTCTCCTGTGAGCCCTGTGCCTCATCCCTGCCTGCTTGGCTACATGGGGCTTCTCAGTCCTAAGCTTTTCCAGTGCTCTCTGGGGACAATGTGGCCCACTTTTCATCCACATTTCCCTGTGGAGGCACTTAAGCTTTATGATACTTCAGCTCTGCTAAGTGTGTTAACAAATCCTAATTTATCTTCCTAAAATTTGTTGAAATCCTTGTTCACTATTGCTTCCTGTCCCACATGATCAACCCACCATATTTAGTTAGGAAGTATCATGTTTATATTTTAGAATTAGAACTTTAAGTCAGAGAAACAAATTCCTAGTTGTGTAATTTTGGATATAATGACAGCTGTTTCAGAGATTTTTGTGTTCGGGAGGGCAGGGAGATGGAGTGGGATATGTGTTGGGAGACTATAAAGAAATCTTTATTGAAAACTAAACAAGACACAGTAAAATCTTTTCTGTTTGCTGCCTCTTAGTAGTTTAAAAGGAAAAAAGAGTCTGTCTTTAAAAAAAATACAGGTGAATGAGTGAGGGCAGTTTGACTCAGAGAGGAACTAGTAGAGAATTATAAATGAAGAATATCATATGCTACTTTTCGAAAAAAATAAAATTTTAAAACACAAATAAAATTCCTCTGTAGAGAAATAAGCTATTGATGACATTTGGGAAGAAGAGTTGAGACTATTTCTAATCATAGAGAAATAGAAAAGTATTTTAAAAATACCTTCTCAATAGAAACTGCAAAGACATTAGGATTGCTATAAGATCTTCTAGTAGTCTCAGAATTGAAACAAAGATTAGAGCCTTTTTATAGCTATAAAGAAAGTGAAGATGTAGATACGTGAAACTTATAAAGTTACGGTAGACTGAGTACCCGTAAGCACACCCAGTGTCAGATCTTGGTTTCTAAATACCATTCCTTAGGGCTTCTTGGAGAAACAGCTGATTCTATGGCTGGGACAGGGAAAACACAAATGAGCATCTTGTAGTACCAGGAAGAAAGTACACAATCAACCAAAAGGATGGGGCATGTCAAAGGAACACAGGAGTCAACTTGAAAGAGCTCCTGATGATCAAAGCTGGAATAATTTGAGTAACAAAATAAATAATGAAGTGTTGGATTATAAACTAAGGTATGAAATAAAAATACATGAGTCCATACTGATATAAATGAGTGAATGAATGAATGGGGGAGAAGAGACAAATCTTTCTTAGAGAAGAATTCTAGGTGAAATATGCAGATACATCCTTCTCCAGGGGGTGAACCTTAATTATCATCCACCTGCCCTTGAGAGTGGGCTAGATTTCATGATTTATCTCCAAAGATTAGAGTAGGGAAAGGGGACACTACTAATTTAACAGTGGAACCCTGGCTTAACCAAGTGATGAAGGTTAACATCACCAGTGATGTCATGTGTGTGTCATCTATCATCTGATATGCAACAAGGCAACTTCAACTCTGTGCTATTTCTTCCAAAAACTTATAACCTCAGTATAGTCATGAGAAAAACATGAGACAAATCCAGGCATTCTACAGGATACTTAGCAGTACTCTTTTTTTTTTTTTTTTTTTTTTTTTAGCAGTACTCTTGAAGACTGTCAAAGTCATGAAAAATAAGGAAGGATTGAGAAACTCACAAACCAGAGGAGACCGGAGAGACATGACAGTTAAATGCAATGTGGTACCATGAATTGGATGCTGGAATAGAAAGAGGATATTAATGGAAAAACTAGTGAAATCCAAATAAATCTGAGGTCTAGTTAATAATGTTCCAGTGTCAGTTTCTACTTTTTGAGAAATGTAAGATGTTAACAATGGGGGAAACTGTGTGAGGGTCATATAGGACATCTGTGTACTATCTTTGCAACTTTTATAAATTTAAAATTATTCCAAAATAAGTTTATCAAAAGGAAAAAAATTAAAAGTACAGTAGAAAAAAGGATACTTTTATAATTTATACTGGAGCTACCTGTATGTCCCCTGCTCTCTCTACTGCTTTTGAATAGAATTGCTTTTGAAAGAAGTCAATGTATTTCCTTGGGATTTGCCAAGCCAAGCATTCCTGCTCTATCTTTGTTGTGTGAAATGCCCACAGGCCTTCCTGGTTTTTCTTACATTTATACTATGGAGAAAGCTGCCTAATTCATCTACCCTTAAAGCCAGGTCAAGTTACATGTAATGAGTAAAAACCCACCCACCGTCGGAGAGGTGCTAACATCATCCATGCTTGCACTCATCTGCCTTATTCTAGCAGATTAAGGGAATTCACACTCATTAAAGGAAACTCGGAAATGCAGAGGAATGGAAAGTGTATTTAAAGTCACCCCTTCTCTAATGCAGATGCTACTAATGATTTTGTGTTTTTCTCTCAGATATTTTTTCTATGTATTGATACTTTTAAAAAGTCTTTAAGTAATTGACATGGCAGCATATTATTATTTAATATTTATAAACCTAATTTTTATTTGCTGGATAATGTTTCTTTGGATGGATTTGTTGGTCTAACCTTTTCCTTAGTGTTAAACATTAATATTTTTCTTCTAGATTTTTGCTACTATAAATAATGCTGTGACAAATATTTTTTTTAAATAAGAGGTTTTCCATATTTATGACTATTTCCTGTGTATGTATTCCCAGAAGTAGAATTATTTGGTTAAAGGATATAAATACTCTTAAAGTTCTGATTACATATTTTAATATTGCTTTCCTACAGGATTTTGCCAATCTATACTTTTACCAACTATGTTAATTTTCTACTGTTACTGTAAGAAATTACCACAAACTTAGTGGTTTAAACTATATACCTTTATTATATTTCTGCAGGTTAGATGTCTGGTATGGCTCTCACTGGCCTAAAATCAGGTTGTTATTGGGACTTCATTCCTTTCTGTTGGCTCTAGGGCAGAATCTATTTCCTTGTTCAATCAGGTGGCAGAGTTCAATTCCATGGGTTTGGTCTGAGGTCCCCGTTTCCTTGCTGCTGGCAGCTGGCAGCTGCCCTTAGCTCCTAGGGGCCTTTCTCTGCTGCGTACATGGCCCCTACTTCTCAGCAGCAGCAATGGGTATTGAATCCTTCTCATCCTGCCATCTTCCAGCTGACTTTTCTGCATTCCATTGTCTCATCTCTCTGATCCAGCCAGGAAAAGCTCTCCATTTTTAAGGGCTCATGTGATTAGATTGGGTCCACTTGGATAATGAAGGATAATCTCCCCATCTCAAGGTTCGTGCTCTTAATCACATCTGCAAAATTGCTGTTGGCTGTGTAAGGTAATATATTCATGAGTTCCTGGGATTAGGGCATAGACATCTTTGGGAGCCATTATTCTACCTATCACACCAAAAATAGACAAGTTGTTTATTTCACCCAATCTTAACCTCACTGGGTAATATAATTCCAAACATTTTTGTGATAATCTGATAGGTTAAAAAAATGGTATCTTGTTATTTAAATGTGTATTTTTTATTTACTTGTGAGGATGAACAGTTTTCATACTTCATACAGTTATTTTTGTCTTTTGTAATTTTTGTTTATGCTTCTCTTGTTAGCAGAAGAACATATGCCTTTTCTATAATATTCCTACCAATTCTTCCTATTGCTTGGAATTTATTACATCTTTCTTCTTGAAGACACATCTACCTCTTTCTGCCACATTCTTCTTGAAATCACAGCTGTTATCTTTCTTGGTTTTCATTCTCAGTTTGCTCCAAGTGTCCTCAAGCAACATCCTCAGAAAGTGTGAATGAGAATTAAACTTTCTGAGTTCTTACAAACTTTATTCTCATACTTGATAGATATTTTGTCAGAGTAGAAAATTCTAAGTTGGAAAAAATTTTCCTTCAAAACTTTAACAATCTCACTTCATCATCTTCAAACATCTATTGTTAATGAAAAGCCTGATGCCAATCTGATTCTTGTTTATTTATAGGTAAATTATTTTCTTTTCTCTCGAAGATTTAAGAATTTTCCCTGTATTCTGGGAGATGAAATTTCACCACAATATGCCTAATAGAGGGTATGTATCCTGATACTCCCCCCCCTTTTTTCTGGTAGTCTTTTAAAATTAAATAGTTAATTTAAACTTTTTATTATGAAAAATTTCAAACATGTAAGTAGAGAAAATAGTATAATGAACTTACATGTATTCATGTACCCCTCACCCAATCTTGACAATGATCAATTTATTGCCAATCTTGTTTCATTTGAACCCTTCATTATCCCCCCAACTGAATTATTTTGAAGAAAATGAAAAGCATTATATCATTTTATCCTTAAATAATTCATTGTTTCTTTAAAAGGTAAGGAATTTAAAATTTATAAACCACACTAATAAAAATTCCTTAATATCCTCCAAATATCCAGTGTGTGTTAAACATTTCCCTGATCTGTCCTTTCTTTTGTTTTGTGTTTTTACAAGTTTTTTCCAATCAGGATTTAAGTAAAGTCCATATACTGCAATTAATTATATGTCTCTTAAGTCTTATTTAAGCTATAAATTTCACATCCCACCATCTCTGTGTGGGTCTCTCTCTCTTTACTCCCTATGTAATTTATTATTTTAAGAAGATGGTAAAGAGAGCTTCCCTGGTGGCACAGTGGTTGAGAGTCCGCCTGCCGATGCAGGGGACACGGGTTCGTGCCTCGGTCGGGGAAGATCCCACATGCCACGGAGAAGCTAGGCCTGTGAGCCATGGCCGCTGAGCCTGCGCGTCCAGAGCCTGTGCTCCACAACGGGAGAGGCCACAACAGTGAGAGGCCCACGTACCGCAAAAAAAAAAAAAAAAAAAAAAAAAAAAAGAGCTTCCCACAGTTTTGATCTTATTGATTGCAACCCTAAGTAACGAACTGCAGTATTTTTTTGTGAATTGGAGTGAGATGAGAGGCTTGATTATATCATATTCAATGTTTTTTTGGCCAGAATATGTCATAGATGGTGTCTGCCAGAAGGTATATAATATCTAGTTCTCTTTTCTGTTTGTTTTTTTTAAACTTGATCCTTCCTTCCTGCTGCAGCTATTCCTCACATTCTGGTAGTCAGCTGTTGATTTGTATTTAAGGGGAGGAAAATACAGCTGCCTGGGAACTCTGATTGTTTCTTTCTCCTAGTAGTCTTTATTTTAGTACAGATAGGCAAAGAGTAAGCTGTTACAGTAGTACCTCCCAACTGCCATAATGTGAGAGCTGTCTTGAGTACTGTTGCTTTTTAGTAAGTTTTGAAATTGGGAAATACGAGTCCTCCAACTTTGTTTATCTTTTTCAAGATTGTTTTGGCTTTCCTGGGTCTCTAGCATTTACATTGAATTGCTGGATCAGTTTGGTAATTTCTGAAAAAAAAAAAAAAAGCCTGATGGGAATTTCATAGGGATTGTGTTAAATCTGTATATCATTTTAGGGAATACTGTCATCTTAATGATAGTCTTCTGATCTATGAGTAAGGAATACCTTTCATTAGGTCATTTATTTTTCAACAACTTTTTTTTTGCAATTTTCTGTGTACAAGTCCTGCACTTCTTTTGCAAATTTATTCCTAAGTATTTTTCTCTTTTTGTTACTATTATAAATGAAATTGTTATCTTAATTTCATTTTTGGAGTGTTCATTGCTAATGTTTAGAACTACAATTGATTTTTGTATATTGATCTTGTATCCTGCAACCCTGCTGAGGTTGTTTCTTAGTTTTAACCATTTGTGTGTGCATGTGTGTGTGTGGATTCCTTAGTATTTCCTATATACAAGATCATGTTACATGAGAATAGAGATATTTTTTCTTCCTACATACTGAGCTAGATTCCTTTTATTTCTCTTTCTTATCTAATTGCTCTGGACCTCCAGTGTGATGATGAATCGAAGTGGAGACAGTGGACATCTTTGTCTTGTTCCTGATCTTAAGAGGAAAGCTTTCACTCTTTTACCAGTGAGTACGATGTTAGCTGTGAATTTTCATAAATGCCATCAGTCAGATTAAGGAAGTTTCCTTCTACTCCTAGACCGTTGAATGTTTTTATCATGAAAATGTTGGATTTGTTAAATGCTTTTTTGTCATTAATTTAGATGATCATGTGCCTTTTCCTTCGTTCTACTGATGTGATGCATTACATTGAATGATTTTTACATATTGAAGCACTCTTTCGTTCCTGGTAAAAATAGCACCTGGTAATGTGTAAAATCCTCTTAGTATATTGCCATATTAGCTTAAATTTTTTTAATTAATTAATTTGGCTGCATCAGGTCTTAGTTGTGGCACACGGGATCTTCGTTGTGGTGCGAGGGCTCTTCTTGCGGCTCGTGGGCTTCTTTCTAGTTGTGGCGCATGGGCTCTAAAGTGCGAGGCTCAGTAGTTGTGGTGTGTGGGCTTAGTTGCCCTGCAGCATGTGGGATCTTAGGTCCCTGACCAGGGATTGAACCTGTTTTTCCTGCATTGGAAGGCGGATTCTTAACCACTGGACTTCCAGAGAAGTTCCCATTTTACTAGTATCGAGGAATTTTTCTGTCTATATTCATAAGGGATATTGTTCTGTAGTTTTCTTTCCCATGATGTCTTTGTCTAGCTTTAGTATCAGGGTAATGCTGGCCTTATCAAATGAGTTATAAAGTGATCCCTTCTCTTCTATATTTTGGAAGAACTTGAGAAGAACTGACATAAATTCTTCACATGTTTGGTAGAATTCACCAGTGAAGCCATGTGGGCCTGGGCTTTTCTTTGTGGGTAGCTTTTTGATTCTTAATTCAGTTTCCTTTATTATTTTAGATCTATTCAGATTTTCTGTTTCTTCTTCAGTCAGTTCTTGTACTTTGTGTTTTACTAAGAAATTGTCAGTTTCCTCTAAGTTATCCAATTTGTTGGCATACAGTTATAGTATTCTCTTATAATTTTTAAAAATTATTTTTGTAAGGTTGATAATAATGTCCTTCTTTCATTTCTGACTTTAGTAATTTGGGCCCTCTCTCTTTTCTCTTGTCAGTCTAGCTAAAAGTTTGTCAATTCTGTTGATCTTTTCAAAGAATCCACCCTTGGTTTTGTTGATTTTCTCTATTATTTTTCTATTCCCTATTTTATTTATGTCTGCTCTAGTCTTTATTATTTACTTTCTTTTGTTCGCTTTAGTTCTCTTTCCTTTTTCTAATTTATTAATTAGAAAGAAGATAGAAGTAGAAGTTAGGTTATTTTCAATATTTCTTTTTTAATATATACATTTACAGCTGCAAATTTCCCTTTAATCATCTTTTTCTGTCCTTTAACTTTAATCTATATGTGTGTTTGAATCTAAAGTGGGTCTCTGGTAGATAGTGTGTATGTATATACAGACACACAAATGTACATACATATTTAATTTTGGCCTTTTAATTGGATGTTTAATCCACTTACATTTAATGTAATTATCAATAATGTAGGATTTACATCTGCCATTTTGTTATCATTTTCTATTTGCTTTATGTGTTTTTTACCCTCTGTTCCTACATTAATACCTTCTTCTGTTGGTTAAATAAGTATTTTCTAGTGTATCATTTTAATTCCTTTCCTTTTACTATATATTCTTCATTATTTTTTAGTGCTTTTCCTGGGGATTACAATGAACATGTTAACTTAAAAGAATCTGGTTCAAATTAATACTAACTTTATGTTGGAGAGGATGTGGTGAAAAGGGAACCCTGTACACTCTTGGTGGTAATGTAAATTGATGCAGCCACTATGGAAAACAGTATAGAAATTCCTCAAAAAATTAAGAATAGAACTACCATATGATCCAGCTATTCCACTTCTGGGTATCTATCTGGTTGAATATGGAAATGCTAATTCAAAAAGATTTATGCACCACATGTTCATTGCAGCATTATTTACAATACCCAAGATATGGAAATAACCTAAGTGCCCATTGATGGAAGAATGGATAAAGAGATGTTATACACACATACACATACACACACACACACACCAGAAGACAGAATACTACTTAGCCATAGAAAAGATGAAATCTTGCCTTTTGTGACAACCCAGGTAGACCTGGAGGGTATTATGCTAAGTGAAGTAAGTCAGACAAAGAAAGACAAATATCTCACTCATATGTGGGGAAAAAAATGAACAACAACAAAAACAACAAAAACAAACACATGGATACAGAAGGCAGATTAGTGGTTACTGGAGGGGAAGGGGGATTGGGGAAGGGCAAAATGTATGAAGGGGATCAACTGTATGGTTACAGGTAAAAACTAAACGTTTCCTGGTGAGCACACTGTAGTGTATACAGAAGTCAAATTACAGTATTGTACACATGAAACATATAATGTTATAAATCAATGTCAGCTCAATAAAAAACTACCAATTTAATTTTAATAATATACAAAACTTAGTATCCGCTATTGCTCTTCTCCTTACCCACTCCTTTCTGCTATGATTATCTATGCAAATTATATTGTTATATGTTATATAACATATTTTTATAATTCTTGCTTACGTAGTTATCTTCTAAATCAACTAGAAGAAAAGTGTTAAAAACAAAAATATGTTTATAATGTTTTCACATATACTTGTATGGTTACTTTTACCAGTGCTTTTAATTTCTTCGTATGGTTTTGAGTTTCTGTCTACACATATACTTGTATGGTTACTTTTACCAGTGCTTTTAATTTCTTCATATGGTTTTGAGTTTCTGTCTACAATTCTTTCATTGGAGCCCGAAGTACTCACTTTAGTATTTCTTTCAGAGAATGTATGCTAGCCAAAAATTCTTTCAGTTTAAAAAATACCTGGTAATATCTTATTTTCTTTCTCATTTTTGAAGGATGTTTTACAGGAGATAAAATTCTTGGTTGGTATTCTTTTGGTTTCAGCACTTTAAATATGTTATCCCACTGCCTTCTGACCTCCATGGTATCTGATGAGGAGTCAACATTTAATCTTAATTTTGATCTCTTGTTATGATGAGTCAATTTTCTCTTGATGGTTTCAAGATTCTTGAGTGTTTTAGTCTTGAGTGTTTTAGTCTTGAGTGTTCAATAGGTTGACTATGATGTATCTAGGTGTAGATCTTTTACGTTTATTCTCCTTGGAGTTCATTGATCTTGGATGTGTAGATTAATTTTTGTCATCAAATTTGATATGTTCTTGGGCATTATTTGTTCATATATTCTTCTTGTCCCTTTCTCCCTTGTTTTCTTCCAGGGTTCCCATTATGCATATGTTGGTACATTTGATAGTATCACACAGGTGTATGAGGCTCTGTTCCTTTTTCTTTATTATTTTTCTTTATATTTCTCAGACTGGGTAATCACAATTGATCTCTCCTCAAGTTACTGATTCTTACTTCTACCAGGTCAAATCTGTTGAGCCCCTCTAGTGAATTTTTGATTTCAGTTATTGTACTTTTCAAATCCAAAATTTCTACTTAGTTATTTTTGTAACTTTTATCTCTTTATTTATATTATCTATTTGATGAAACATTGTTCTCATACTTTTAATTCTTTGGATATAGCTTCCTTTAGTTCTTAAAAAATATTTATAATAGCTGATTTAATGTCTTTGGCTAGTAAGTTCAACATTTGGTCTTCTTCAGGGATAGGTTTTGTTGACTGCTTTTTTTCCTTTGTGGGCCATACTTCCCTGGTTGTGTTCATGTGTCTTTTTTTAACTGGACAATTCAGATATAATAATGTGGCAACCTAGAAATCAGGTTCTCCTCTCTCAGCAGGGCTTGTTGGTTTTTTGTTATTACTAGTTGTTTGTTTAGTGACTTTTCTTGACTAATTCTGTAGTCTGTATTCTTTGCATGTGTGGCCACTGGAATCTCTGCTGTATTAACTTAGAGGTCAGTTATTGATTGGACAGAGATTTTCTTGAATGCTTTGAACAAAAAGTCTACCACTCTTTGCTGAGGGGCTCTGTCTTGCACACACCTTCAATACATTGGTCATCAGTTTACAATTCTCCTTAAGTCTTTAGTTCCTACTTGCACAGAGCCTTGATGTTAGTTAGAGGAGAGAGTTTAGGTCTTTCTCAGATCCTTCCTGGGCATGCCTACAGATTTATATATGTGTGTGGCCTTCTAGGAATATTTTGGGACTTTCCAAAGTCCACTATGGACATAACATACCCAGATTTTCCTTTTCAGTTTTTTGACCAGCCTCTTGTTTGCCTCAACTAGTATTACTGTCTTACATCACTGCAGTGTTAAATCATTGCCACTGATTGATTTTTTTTTCATTTTTTTTTGCGATACGCAGGCCTCTCACTGTTGTGGCCTCTCCCGTTGCGGAGCGCAGGCTCAGCGGCTGTGGCTCACGGGCCTAGCCGCTCCACGGCATGTGGGATCTTCCTGGTCCAGGGAGCGAACCTGTGTCCCCTGCATTGGCAGGTGGACTCTCAACCACTGCGCCACCAGGGAAGCCCTTTTTCTTCTTTTTTTAAATAAATTTATTTATTTATCTTTGGCTGCGTTGGGTCTTTGTTTCTGTGCGTGGGCTTTCTCTAGTTGCAGCAAGCGGGGGCTACTCTTCATTGTGGTGTGCAGGCTTCTCACTGCAGTGGCTTCTCTTGTTGTGGAGCATGGGCTCTAGGTGCTCGTGCTTCAGTAGTTGTGGCATGTGGGCTCAGCAGTTGTGGCTCGTGGGCTCTAGAGCACAGGCTCAGTAGCTGTGGCTCATGGGCTTAGTTGCTCCATGGCATGTGGGATCTTCCTGGACCAGGGCTCGAACCCATGTCCCCTGCATTAGCAGGCAGATTCTTAACCACTGCGCCACCAGGGAAGCCCCCACTGATTGTTATTTATTTATTTATTTATTTAACATTTTTATTGGAGTATAATTACTTTACAATGGTGTGTTAGTTTCTGCTTTATAACAAAGTGAATCAGCTATACATATACATACATCCCCACATCTCCTCACTCTTGCATCTCCCTCCCACCCTCCCTATCCCACCCCTCTAGGTGGTCACAAAGCACGGAGCTGATCTCCCTATGCTATGCGGCTGCTTCCCACTTGCTATCTATTTTACATTTGGTAGTATATATAAGTCCATGCCACTCCAAAAGTCTTAGGGATAGGGTTTTATTACTGATTGAGATCTGAGTCAGATCAAGCCCTGTGAATGGACCTTTTCCAGAGAGCTATCAGGTAAAATAGTGACAGTTTTCTGGAGATGTTGCTTTTTGGAGAGCTCCAACCCACCTCTGTCCCTTCTAGTGGCTACTAGGGTGCTTTTTTTCACAGATATCATGGTTTTGAGGCTGCTGGGTTTTTTAAGGGTCACCACAAAGCTGGGCAAAAGGGAATGAAAATATAGCAAGTTAAAACTCTACAAAGCTCATTTACCTGGTTTCAGCCATTTTTCTTCAACAAGTACTCCTCAGATTGTTGCAAGCCTGTGGTTAATTTCCAGTTTTGAAAAAGGTGATTTGGACAATTTTTTCAGTGTTTTGTTTCTTTTCTGAAGTAGATTTTTGAAGGTGCTTACTCCACCACTCTGGAAGTGCTTTTCCTTTTCCTAACATTTGCATGCAAACTCAGGTGGAAGAAGGTACAAATGCATGTAAATACATCATCTTGAAATGGCTAAATTTATTTTTTAATAATTGAACCTCTATATTACTATTCCTCCTGAAATATACTGGCCTCAACACATCTCACACAGGCAAATTATTTTATAATCATGTCTCAAGGTTTGTGAACATAACCTTAAAATCTGGAGTTCTAGCTTAAAAGAGAACACATATCATGACTAATCTAGTGACTTTGAATTTTGGAGAGAATACAAACTGGTGGATGGCAATGCATCCATATGCCTTTTTTTTTTTTTTTTTTTTTTTTTTTTGCGGTATGCGGGCCTCTCACTGCTGTGGCCTCTCCCGTTGCGGAGCACAGGCTCCAGATGCGCAGGCTCGGCGGCCGTGGCTCACGGGCCCAGCCGCTCCGCGGCATGTGGGATCCTCCTGGACCAGGGCACGAACCCGTGTCCCCCGCATCGGCAGGCGGACCCCCAACCACTGCGCCACCAGGGAAGCCCCATATGCCTTATTTTTAAAGGATACCAGGTAAAAGATACAAATATTTTTCTCTCTTGACAGTTCCCTTAAATATATACAGACATTGTCCTTAATGTTCATTTTTATAAGTGGACAAACTGAAGCATTAAATTTTATGGTTCAGACCAGAATAATTTATAACCTATGGTTAGCTAAGAACCATTAATCTTTGAGCCTTTGTTCATCTTACTTGGTTTAGGTGAATGAACCAAAAAGGATTTAATGAGTAGTAAAGTTGGACCCAGAGCTTTGCTATACCTTTATAGGAATGCAAAAGATGAGACCCAGAGGCCTCTTTCTCTGCTGTCATTAAAAAATCTCCCAACACGTTGCTTTTCTTACTTCCCATACTCTGCAAAAGATTCTCTATAGAAAAAAGCTGTTTAACTCATGGAGGAAAACTCTACCTAGTATTTACAAATAAACCCTTGACTGAAAGCATAATGAAAACATCAATTTTCAGCTGGCAGACGAAATAAAAGTTCTATTTTAGACATTTTTTTCTTATTGTTTTTCAAGTGTGCAGCTGAAATTATGATGGTAGTTTCACATTTCTATAATCTATTTTTTTCTTTTTTTATATTGGGCCTGTTTAGGTCCCCAAACCCAGAACACCAATTTTATTTTCATTTGATTCTTCTTTTCTTTGAAAACTACAAATTAAGTCCCTTTATATTATTCCAAAAACAGGCTTCCTTTCTTTTCTCCATCCTGGTTTCTCAAATAATTGCTCCTTTGTGAAGAACCAAACAATAGCAAACCACTGGTAATCTGTTGTTGGTTTAAGTCCTATGTTTAACCAGCAAGTTGTTTAATCAGAAACATAATCTGACCCATTGGGTAACCAAATTTTGTTTAATATATCTGAGAATAATATATCTCCATTTCTAACTGAGACATTCTCATCTAGTTTTCCGTGGACAACAGAGACTTTTTAGTACAAAACAAGATATACCAAAATTATATCATTTGATAAAATTTGAAAGTGGAAAATTAAAAGTTTAACCAATATTTTGTTTTTATTTTTATCATTCCACAGAAGGTTTTTGTGTGGTTGCTTTTTCTACTTTTGTTTTCATTTTCTTTGAGACATTATTCTCAGATGTACATTTTGGGATATGATTATGATTATACAATATTGTGTTTCAGATTTGGATACTTTGTGGGTTGTTTCTAGAGCCACTGTCTTTTAGACTAATTTCAATATAGAAATAAAAATGCTGGAGGATTGAAACTGAGATATAGGAGGCCAGTTCAATGCAGCCGGTCCTCAGTAACCTTCACATCTTAACTTCTCTGAGTCTCCCTCTTATTCTACTAGTAAGTCACTTCAGATCTTGATCAGCTGGTTGGGTCACCTTTACAGCATTTTCTGTGAGATGGTTGCTCTACACTGGATTGGGAATCAAGATCCTTAGGTCCTCATCCTGCCTTGTTATTAACCAGGGTGACCTGGGATCAAGTTATTTATTCTTTCTGAACCTCAGGTTTCTTCATCTATAGAATGAAGCAGAGTGTGTGGCAGGGAAAGAGCTGGGTTCAGTGAGCTTTAAGTATATTATTCTATGACTCAAAAGAGAAATATTTCTAGTTATGCAATAAAAGCCTTAATTACCCAGTGCCTTTGACTTTTCCCAATTTCCTTGATAATCATCCTCTGTCTATATATATATGTGTGTGTGTGTGTATGTGTATTTCTGTCTTCTGTATTCTAGCTAGTTAACATTTATTGAGTGGTAACTATGAGGCAGATACTGTTGTAACTGCTTTATATTTATTAGCTCATTATTCCTCACAACAAGAATCCAAGCTCTATATCATGGAAATGGGGCTCAGAGAGATTAAATAAGTTGTTCAAGATCACTCTGATAGCAAGTAGCTTACCTCAAGATTTAAACTCAAATAGCCAGGTACCAGAATCATGTTCTTAAATGCTGCATTGTATCACTTTTGTGTAAGAATCCTATGCTACATCTTAATACAGCTTCAAACTACTATCTTTTTATTCTTTGCCTTTCACTATAAAATTGTAGAAAATATTATTCCTCATTCAGTGTTCTTTCTTTCCTCCAAATACTCATTCCTCAACACCTGGCAAGCTGACTCTTCATTCCCATTTTGAAGAGTTGTAACACCGAATTCAGTATCTCTTTCTCCTCCACATTCTGTTACCTTCTCTAACAGTACCTGGTTTTTACTTTTGCTCTGCCTGTCAACCACAAATGCCTTCCTCTCTTCTCTACTTCAGATACACGCAGGCATATTTGGGACCTTGTCATCGTTTCTTTTTGCCACTAAAATGTGGTCTGCACTTTCTGGCCTTGATATCTCTGTTGGCTTGGTTCTATCTGCCTGGAATTCCAAGTTGTATTTGTTCTCCAAGACCTTAAAAACTGCTATTTTCTCCATGAAGCCTTTGTGATCCATCCAGCAGGTTGTTCTCTCTTCTAAAATCATATAACATTTGATATAACCCTCACTAATGGCATTTATTTTCTACCATGCATTATAATTCTGCTGGCATGGATTGAATTCCTACTATGAGCTAGAGATACTGGGAATACAAAGATGAATAAGGCACAATATTAATTTTCAAGAGGTTTTGAGGATGGTGGAGGTGACAGTCATTTGAATATTCAACATGGAGATGTGGGAGGGGAGGGAGAAGGGACTATGCTAGGTAGGGGTACTGAAACTGAAGCTTCCCTGCAAATATGCCTCTGTGGGAGGGTTTCCTGGAGAGACTAATGGACCCCAGTTAATCATCATGTTCTGTGACTGTGTAGAGGACCCTTCTTTCTTTGGGAAAATTTCTGGCGGAGACACTCAAGGCTTATTGTAATCATTTAGGAAAGTAACTGTTATATTTTCCAGGTGGGAGCACTTAACACTTGAGAGGGAATTAAGACACTGATGGACTTAGATCTGGGTAGGATTGAAGGAAATGGTATTTGGGAGCCTGGAGTGAGCAGAAAGATCATTAAAGGAATTGGTCAAGCTTGCATTTAAGAATGATAATTATATTATAAAGGTAATATATAATGGTATAATTATAATTGTAATAATGGCTAATACTAACTGCGGAATTCCAGCACCATTATAGATTCTTGAAGTCTTGCAGCACCAACTCATTTATACCTATTAACATTTCCACAGGATAGATACTATTAACATCCCCATTTTACAGGTAAGAAAACTGAGGCCCAGAAAATTTAGGTCATGGGTAGAATGGCTTCCTTTTAAGTTGCACAGAATCCTAGAATGAAAACTTGCCTTGCTCACTGTGAGAATTTTGGTAAAAGTCTTGCCCAAATTCTCATTGTTAATAAGTGGCAGAGAAGATAAAGGGAAATGAGTCAAGGGAAACAAAGTTTTAGTTGTGCAAGAGGTGTAAGTTCTGGAGATCTAAGCTACAGTAGTATGAATATAGTTGATAATACTGTATTGTATACTTGAAACTTGCTAAAGGCTATATATCTCAAGTGTTCTTACTACACACACAGAAAATAACTATGTGAGGTGATATGTTAATTAGTTTGATTGTGGTGATGCTTTCACAGTGTATGGATATATGAAAATATCAAATTGTATACCTTAAATATGTACACTTTTTGTCAATTGTACCTTAATAAAGGTAGGGAAAAATGGTGGAACATGGATTAAAACACTGTAATTCTCAGGGACCAGCTAAGTCACCTGATGGGAGCATGCTCAGGGACTTGGCTGAAGCCACACACAACTGCACCCCTGGTGAAAGGCCTGCCAACTGCAGACTTGACTGCAGATCCAGCAACAGCTATAAGACTTGGGCCCTGCTTGACCGCAATTCTGGAGGCAGTCCCATTAATCCAGGGACCCAGCAGGGAAAGGTCTTTCAAAACCAGTCTGTAAAGACTGGAGGAGGTGTCTGCTCTCATGCATAGACACCAATGCAAGACTACATGGATCATGAAGAATGAGGCAAACAAACATAACACCATCAAAGGAAACTAATAAAGCTCAAGTAACCAACCCTAAAGAAATGAAGAGCCATGAACTGCTAACAAAGAATTCAAAATAATCATCTTAAAATCGCTAATGAGCTACAGGAGAACACGGATAAGTGAACAAAATTAGGAAAACAATACACAGACAAAATAAGAAGTTTAGCAAAGAAATAGAAACTGTTAAAAAGACCAAAAAGAAATCCTGGAGCTGAATAATACAATGACTGAACCAAAAAATTCAATAGAGAACTTCATTAACAAACTTGATCATGCAGAGGAAAGAATCAGCAAACTCAAAGACAAGTAATTTTTTTTTTTTACATCTTTATTGGAGTATAATTGCTTTACAATGGTGTGTTAGTTTCTGCTTTATAACAAAGTGAATCAGTTATACATATACATATGTTTCCATATCTCTTCCCTCTTGCATCTCCCTCCCTCCCACCCTCCCTATCCCACCCCTCCAGGCGGTCACAAAGCACCGAGCTGATCACCCTGTGCTATGCGGCTGCTTCCCACTAGCTATCTACCTTACGTTTGGTAGTGGATATATGTCTATGCCTCGCTCTCACTTTGTCACAGCTTACCCTTCCCCCTCCCCATATCCTCAAGTCCATTCTCTAGTAGGTCTGTGTCTTTATTCCTGTCTTACCCCTAGGTTCTTCATGAGAAGACAAGTAATTTGAAATGATCCAATTAGAGGAATAAAAATAATAAAAAAGAGGGAAGAATGCCTACATGACCTATGAGACAAAAGGAAAAGAACTAGTATATGCATTATGGGAGTCCCAGAAGGGGCAGAGAATAAGGAAGTGGCAGAAAGTGTATTTAAAGAAATAATGTCAGAAAACTTTCCAAATCTGCAGAGGGAAATGAACATCCAGATTCATGATGCCCAAAGAACCCCAAATAGACTGGACTTCAAGAGATTTTCACTGAGACGTATTATAATCAAATTTCCAAAAGTCAAAGACAAAGAGAGAATTTTGAAAGCAGCAAGAGAAAAACAACTCATCACATAGAAAGCGGCCCCATAAGACTAACAGCAGATTTCTCAGCAGAAAGTTTGTTTGGTTTCTTGAAAAGATAAAGTTGACAATCCTTTAGCTAGACTAAGAAAAGACTCTAATAAGATAGTAAAAGAAAGAGGATACATTACAACTAATACCACAGAAATACAGAGACTACTAGGAGCAATTGTATGCTAATGAATTGGATAACCTAGAAGAAACAGAAAATTTTAACAGACCAATAATGAGTAAGGTGATTGAATCAGTAACAAAAACTTCCCAACAAAGAAAAACCCAGGACCAGGTGACGTCCCTGGTGAATTCTACCATACATTTAAAGGAGAATTAACACCAACCCTTCTCAAACTTCCAAAAAAATAGAAAAGGAGGGTTCACTTCTGAACTCATTTTATGAAGCCAACATTACCCTCATACCAAAGCCAAACAAGGACACTACAGGAAGAGAAAATTACATAACAATATCCCTGAAGAACATAGACACAAAAACCCTCAATAAAATACTAGCAAACCAAGTTCAATAGTACATTAGCATGATCAAGTGGGATTTATCCCTGGGATGCAGGGCTGGTTCACCATCTGCAAATCAGTAAATGTGATACATCACATTAACAGAGTGAAATTTAAAATCATATGATCACCTCAAAGGCGCAGAAAAGCTTTTGCAAAATTCAACATCCTTTCATGATAAAACCTCTCAAAACCTTAGGTATAGAAGGTATGTATCTCAACATAATAAATGTCATTAAGACAAGCCTACAGCTAACATCATATTCAACAGTGAAAAGCTGAAAGCTCTACCTCTAAAATCAGGAGCAAGATAAGAATGCTCATTCTTGCCACTTTTTTTCAGTATAGTGCTGGAAGTCCTAGCCGGAGAAATTAGGCAAGAAAAAGAAATGAGGCATCCAAATTGGAAAGGAAGAAGTAAAATTGTCTGTTTGCAGATGACATGATCCTATATATAGAAAACTCCAAAGACTACCAAAAAACTGTTAGAACTAATAAATGAATTCGGTAAATTTACAAGATACACAATCAACATACAAAAATTGTTTGTGTTTCTATACACTGTCAGTGAAATATCCAAAAAAGAAACTAAGAAAACAATCCTAGGGAATTCCCTGGTGGTCCAGTGGTTAGGACTTGGTGCGTTCACTGTGGAGGCCTGAGTTCAGTCCCTGATTGGGGAACTAAGATACCACAAGCCACATTGTGTGGAAAGAAAGAAAGAAAGAAAAGAAAGAAAGAAAGAAAAGAAAAGAAAGAAAGAAAGAAAAGAAAAGAATCCCATTTAAAACAGAGTCAAATAGAATAGAATACTTAGAAATGTATTTAACTGAGGAAGTGAAAAATCTGTATACTGAAAACTACAAAACATTGATGAAAGAAATTGAAAAAGACAAAAATAAATGGAAAGATACTCTGTGCTCATGAAGTGGAATAATTAATATTGTTAAAATGTCCATACTACCCAAATCAGTCTACAGGTTCAATGCAATCCATGTCAAAATTCCAATAGCATTTTTCATAGAAATAGGATAAACAATTCTAAAATTTGTATGGAGCCACAAAAGATCCTGAATAGTCAAAGCAATCTTGAGCAAAAAGAACAAAGCTGGAGGCATCACACTTCCTGATTTCAAACTATATTACGAAGCTATAGTAATCAAAACAGTATGATATTGGCAAAAGAACAGATACATAGACCAATGAAAGAGACTAGAGAGCCCAGAAATAAGCACATGCATATATGGTCAATTGATTTTAGACAAAGGTGCCAAGAATATACAGTGGGGGAAGTATAGTCTCTTCAATAAATGGTGCTGGGAAAACTGGACAGCCACATGCAAAATAATGAAACTAGATCCCCATCTTAATACCATATACAAAAATCAACTCAAAATAGATTAAAGACTTAAATGTAAGACTTGATACTGTAAAACTAGTAGGAGAAAACATAGGGGAAAAGCTATTTGATATTGGTATGGATGAGGATTTTTCGGATATGATCCCCAAAACACAGGTAACAAAAGCAAAAATAGACAAGTCTGATTGCATCACACTAAAAAGCTTCTGCACAGCAAAGGAAACAACAGAATGAAGAGACAACCTATGAAATGGGAGAAAATATTTGCAAACCATACATCTGATATGTAATTAATTTCCAATATGTATAGGAAACTAAAATACCTCAATAGCCCAAAACCAAATAACCTGATTTAAAAATGGGCAAAGGATCTGAACAGACATTTCTCAAAAGAAGATATATTAATGGCCAATAGTTATATTAAACAGTGCTTAACATCACTAATCATCAGGGAAATTCAAATCAAAACCACAGTGAGATGTCTGCTCATACCTGTTAGGATGGCTTTTATCAAAAAGTCAAGAGATGACAAGTGTTGCCCAGAATGTGAAGAAAAGGAAACCCTTGACTACTGTTGATGGGAATGTAAATTGGTACAGCTATAATGGAAAACAGCATGTAGGTTCATCAAAAAATTAAAAATAGAAGTACCATATGATCCAGCGGTCCCACCTCTGGCTATATATCCAAAGGAAATGCAATATGGAAACAACCTAGTGTCCACTGACTGATGAATGAATAAAGAAAATGGGATACACACACACAATGGGATATTATTCAGCATTTAAGAAGAAGGAAATCCTGCTATTTGTGACAACATGGATGAACCTGGAGGACATTATACTAAGTAAAATAAACCAGACAAAGAAACACAAATACTGCATGATCTCACTTATATGTGGACTCTAAAAAAGTTGAACTCATAGAAGCACAGGGCAGAATGGTATTTTCCAGGGACTGGATGGTGGGACAAACAAGATGGTCAAAGGGTGTAAAGTTTCAGTTATATAGGATAAATGAGTTCTGGGAATCTAATATATAGGATGGTGACTATAGTTAATAACTCTGTATTGTATACCTGAAATTTGCTGAGAGAGTAGACCTTAAGTATTTCCATCACACACACACACACACACACACACACACACACACACACACACACACACGGTAACTCTGAGATGATGTAAATTTTAATTAGCTTGATTGTGGTAATCATTTGACAATGTATATGTAAATCAAAGCCTCACATGTAAACCTTAAATAAATACTATTTTTTATTTGTCAATTATGCTTCAATAAAGCTGTTAAAAATGAGCTCTGTAATTCTCACTCTAGAGCCCCTGCTCCTTACTGCTCTGTTTCCTGTACTGTTTTGGATTTTTCCTGCTGCTGGTGAAATGAGGGGACCATTGCTACATAGCCATAAGCTTTTATTCCTCCCTGGGTAGAATGCATTGGCAGGTGAGGGAGAGATGTGAAATTTTGGGATGCAGAGAAACGAGAACAAGGGTTCAGGGATAGCCCCTTTAAGGAAGTATCAGGATCGGGCTGGCCCCTAGTTTGGGTTCCCCCATCTCTATGAGTCTCATAAGGAGCGCATTTCCTAAGAACTGCTGGGATTTCAGGCTCCAGTAGCACCATGTTTTTCTTCAAGTCATTGTGACTCATCCTCCAGTGATGGAGACATAGCAGAGTGAATGATGCCTGGAATTCTTCATTCCTGAGTGAGAAAATCTTATTCTCTCCACTTATGCAAGCATAACTTGTTTTGAGGATAAGGAACAAAGCTCATAGCTAGCCTGGACCTATACTGGGATTTTCTGAAGGGATGGAAAGACTGCCAAACCCCAAAGTCTCCATCCCGATGTCCCACTGCTCCCATACTGCCACATACATGCCCCTGCTTCATCTTTATCTTTTAACAGATTATCTTTCTCCACTATGAGGTTTAGATACCTCATGCAGCACCAGCTCATTTGGCTTATTGGAGTAAGAGCTGCCGAAAGAGCTGGGTACCCTTTTTTAAAAATTTTATTTTGTTGAAGTATAGTTGATTTACAATGTTGCGTTAATTTCTGCTGTACAGCAAAGTGATTCAGTTATACATGTATATATTCTTTTTCATATCTTTTCCGTTATGGTTTATCACAGGATATTGAATATAGTTCCCTGTGCTATACAGTAGGACTCTGTTGTCCATTCTATATATAATAGTTTGCATCTGCTAATCCCAAACTCCCAATCCATCCCTCCCCACTCCCCTTCCCCTTGGCAACCACGGATCTGTTCTTTATGCCTGTGAGTCTGTTTCTCTTTCATAGATAAGTTCATTTGTGTCATATTTTAGATTCCACATATAAGTGATATCATATGATATTTGTGCTTCTCCTTCTGACTTAGTTCACTTTGTATGATAGTCTCTATGTCCATCCATGTTGCTACAAATGGCATTATTTCATTCTTTTTTTATGGCTAGGTATATTCCATTGTATATATGTACCACATATTCTTTATCCATTCCTCTGTTGAAGGACATTTAGGTTGTTTCCATGTCTTGGCTATTGTGAATAGTGCTGCTATGAACATAGGGGTGTATGTATCTGTTTGAATTATAATTTGTTTGGATATATGCCCAAGAGCTGGGTACTCTTGACCCCTACCTTGTTCATTTTAGTCCTCATTCCAGAATGGCCCTGAATGCTCTAGGAGCTTTGGTGTTTATCTCTCTCCAGGTGACTCCTAGAGGTGACTTCTAGGATGGGCAAAAGATATTCTCTCTGTTTTCTTTCTGTCTTTTTTGTTTAGAACACACACATTTCCAGCCCTCTCAGTTCTTACTGTGGGCATTACTTAATTAAGTCATTCAACATTCAATAAATATTTATGAGTTCCTACTATATGCCGAGAACAATTATAGACATTTGGGAATATGGTAGTAAACAAAATAAATAGTGTTTACATTCTAGTGGATATGAAGAAGTATATAGTGTGTTAATCAGTTCTAAAATGAAAAAAAAAAAGAAATGGCAGATAGAAAGTATTAGGGTAAAATATTAGAAATGGTGGTCAGATTTCACTGAAAAGTGGCATTTGAATAAAGTCCTGTAGGAAGTTAGGGAGAAATCCAGGTGACTAGGTGGGGAAGATTATTCCATGTAAAGGGAATAGCAAGTGCAAAGGCCCTGGGGCTGGTTATCTGATCTAAGGAGGCATACTGGCATATTGGAATAGTTGAAGCAAGTTGGAGCTGCCTTAGAAAGGCCATGGTTTAGGATTAGAAACATTCTGTGGAGAGGAGTGGTGCCTGGCACACTAAACCAGGTATAGCCATTGAAAGAAGGTTCAGGTGGCACAGCAAAGGCTGGCATCTAAGTAAGGAGGGCACACGTGGGTGGCAATCTGGACAAGACATTGGTAATGGGTGGAGAGTGTGTCCAAGTCGTGGTGATTTTGCCTGTTGTCTCTCAGCTTTAAATCCATTCTTCTATGCTCTGTTCTGTGACGCTGGAACTGGGTCTCAGAGATTCCTTTACCAACAGACCTCCTTTTAGATTCTGCCAATAAGAGGCAGGAGATGAGTGAAAGCTGGGAGGAGGAGAGAAGAGAAGAGAGTCATTTCCTGTTTCTTGGTATCAGAGTTGTTACTCCAGTAGTGGCCCTTAGCTCCAGCAGTAGCATTTCATGCCATCAGGGCAGTTTGGTCCAGGTTCCAGCTTCTTTCCACACTCCCATAACGAGCCTCAACATGTCATATCAATGGTACCATAAGAAACCAGATTATGAACCATCTTAGATATGTGAGCTGTAGTTACGTGGTGCCCCCTCCTTCCAGCTCCTAAGTTCTCATAGCCCAAACCCCTTTTTTTCTCCCAGTGTTAGCGTGGTGGCTGATTTCTGCAGTTATTATTTCTGATTGGTCAGTCCTCCAACACTTTTGTGGCCAATTCCTTATGTAAGATCCCTTCTGTTGAAATAGCTAGTGTGGTGTGTTTTCCTGACTGGATCCTGACTGATACAGGAGAAGAACTCAGACCACAGAACTCAAGAGGGAGATATTACTCAAGAATCCAGGCATACAAGTAGTTGGTCAACAAGTAGTTAGCCAAAAAGTTACTGGGAATGCCTAGGTGAGACTCTGAGTGGGTTTTCTTGTCAGTTATAATTGGAATAAGGATACCCACCTTCTATTCTTGTTGAGGTGTTAATTTACCAGAAGAGATGCCTGTGCAGAGGCCTAAAAGGAGTGTGATTTCAAGTTAAAGAAGCCCACTTGATGCAGTTTGAGCAATACATGTGAATGTATTATAAGGATACAGAGTGTCTTATGGGATCCAAGAGCAGGAAATGCATCCTGACCTTGGAAGGAGCTTGGGACTGGGAACTAGAAAACTGCCAGGATTCTCAGTTGCCTTTTCATTTTCTGTACATTGACTTCATTCTTTTCTCCCTGTAGACCAGCTGTCTCTGCTTCCGTGGTCCATGTGATGCAGAGACTATTACCACCTAGGGTTTCAGAGTCAAGATCTCCTCTTTCTAAGAAACTAGTTCAGACTGGATTTGCAATCCCTTGATGCATTTTCAAACTTTATGGAATGATTTCTTGCATTTTATGAAATATAATTCAAAAAACAGCTTGGATCACTAGCTTGGGTCACACACTATTCAGAAAATAGCTTGTATATTCCTGATCCCTTCAATTATGGCCAAGGAAGTGAAGGTTATGTAATACAAGCATGGATTTTGGTAGTCCACCCCTGTAGGAGAGAGGGCAGTACTGAGGTCACTGTGGATTGAGCAGACCTACAAATATTTACTATCCTCGTCCTCAGATAAAACTTGGAATCAGGGCCATGACAAGATGTAGGTCTTTAATCAAAGACAGACCAGCCATGACTGCACAGATCCTCCTATATCAGGCTCAGAGTGATTCTAACAAGGTCGGGGGAGAAGGGGGTGCAACCGAGTCTGCAGGTGAGGATCCAGGGGCCTCCATTGTAGGGAGTGGAAGGGATGCAGACTTAGGATCCATCTCTCCATTCACCTCTGCCACATCTCTCTCAAGTGTATTTAGATTTCTCATGACAAAATAATTCTACCTCTATCTAACCTTCATCCTGTTGAAGGAACTGGGGCTGCCCATGGGCAAAGCAAAAAACAAGAGATTGTAGGACTTCATCTGTGTTCTCAGAGACTGCTGACATCTCATGAGGTGATCTTCTCCAGACTCCATTCCCATCTGGCCACTCCCCTGGCCTTCACTTGGTCTACAGATGCTTTACCTATTTTTTCCTATTTATTTTGTTGGCCTTAAATATTTTAACTGTTTAAAGTAAAAAAGTATTCTGTGCAATTGCACGGTGCTTTGGAAAGAGTAATGAATAGGGACTCAAGAGATGTGAGTTCTATGCTGTGCTTTCCCCTCCTGTTTTGTGTGACCTCAGAAAAGCCACTTAACTGTGCTGGGACTCAGCTGTAAAACAAGAGCGCGAGGCTTGTTGACCTCGGAGGCTCCTTCCAGCTTACGCTGAACTGGGGTCAGCGTAGAAGAATTTGCCCGTGCTTTGTGTCGCACGGGTTTTACAACTGAAACTTGTCTTGCTAGTTGTGAGAGCTCTGTCAAAAGGCCACTGGAGAATTCTGATGGAGCCTGGCTTGGTGTAAATGGTTCCTCTCTGGGATGTGAAGGGCCCTGGAGAACGTGGATTCCATCCATAAGACTAACATCTGAGCTTTCCCAGAAGCACACAAGGATTACATGGAATCAGAATCTGGTCTTTATCTTGAAAGGCAATTTGAGTGCTGCTGGACATTCCAAACTGGAATTGTACATGGAAAAATAACATTGGCCTATAAATTCCTTTCCGCTTTGAAATATGTTGTGTGTTAGAAACAGAAAGGTGGTGTTTACGGTGTAACTCAGGGCAATGGGATGGAGTTATGCATTGAGAGATGAATGATAGGGCGTTAAGCAAACAAAGTCTCTAACGTGAGATATTTTAGAGGATAAAATAATATTTGATAATTCTGTAGAGCCTTCCCCCCACAAGAACTCAGAGATACTAATCTCTGAAGCTTCTCAGTGCCCTCCATAGATACATGAGGAAAGGAGGATGAATCCCTAAAAGCAAGACTCAAATAACTAAAAGTCCTTTGATTTTTCCAAGTTTCTTGGATCCCTAACAGGACAGTCAGTGGGGATTATGTTGTTCCTCTTCCAGACGCCGGAAAAACCCCAGCCTGGACGAGAGGCAGCTGAGGGTCTTCAAATTTCATAAGGAGGGTTATCATTATGTATAAGATGATTGCTCCAAACTGGGCCTGAGCGTGGAAAAATAATACTGCTGCTCAAACTCCACTCTGCTCTGAAATATGTGTGTATAAGGAGCTGGGAAATAATTTAGCTGAGGGTTATTTTCACTGAGTGCAGAGAGGAGGAGGTAACATGGTAGCAGGGGAGATTTGGGGTAGATAAAAAGCAGAACTTTTGACCCTGAGTGTTGGTAAACACGAAGGCTGTTGAGAGATCCTCTTCCCTTGGAGATATTAAAAGTAGGTTACTTTCTTATCTGACAAAGACAGTTTAGGTTTACAGACTTTAGCCCGGAGAAGGGTTACATTCCTAGGATGAGGCTGTGAAATGCATTGTTTTAAAAACTCTTTTTGTAACCCTCACTCTCCTTAGGAAATCTAAGGCTGAGCTACACTTCTGAGTTCTCCATGTCTGTTTTCTCACCCCTCATCTCAGAATTTCTACCGAGGTGAGGGTTTTGTTATTCTTTCTCCACGGTGAAAAAGGAAATGGAAGAACAGTAAAACAGGGAAACCAGATAACCTAGTTAACTAGAACTGGGTGTAAATCAAGAGGCTAGAGGCTCTCAGGTTTTTTGTTGATGGTAAATGGGCAGAAAGAGAACTGCGAAGCAGAGGAAATGGATTCAAACTCAGATTCTGCCATTTACCAGCAACAACTTCAAGTAAGTTACTACTTCCCTGAGCTTCATTTTCCTTATTTGTCAAATATCTGCACTGAGTACATATTGGGGCTGTCTGAGGATCAGATGAAGTCATGTCTGTGAAAGCACTCCTTTAAACTGTGAAATATTATATGTGGCATTGTTAAAAACACAAGTGAATAAGAACATTATTTTGGCCATTAACCTCAGCTTCCTCTTTACTTGACTTTTCAGCTCGTCCATGGAAGAGTCACAGACAGAATGATTTTAATTTTTAAAAAATTTCTCGGGCTTCCCTGGTGGCGCAGTGGTTGAGAGTCTGCCTGCCGATGCAGGGGACACGGGTTCGTGCCCTGGTCCGGGAAGATCCCACATGCCGCGGAGCGGCTGGGCCCGTGAGCCATGGCCGCTGAGCCTGCGCATCCCGAGCCTGTGCTCCGCAGCGGGAGAGGCCACAACAGTGAGAGGCCTGCATACCGCAAAAAAAAAAAAAAAAAATTCTCATTTCTTTCTCTGGTGGAAGTGCTAAGAAGCAGTGACACAAAGATGGGCTTCAGGGGAGAAAGAATGGAATGGAAAATAATGTAGATGGTTCTCCACATGGATTACCAGACTTCAATCCCTGAATAGCTAAGAATTGACTCTTTCCCACGCACTGTACATCTTTCCTGTTCACCCATAAACACACACACTTTACTCTCAACAAAGCACATATATACATACATGTGGTCTAGCTCACCAGGTATGATCCTGGGCAAGTTAGGATTTTTGTGCATTAATTTCCACATATGGACCTTGGGGAAATAATAGCACGTACCCCATAAAGTTCTTTTGAGAAATGAAATGATAAATGTAAAGTTCCTAGAGGAATGCCTGCATACAGTAAGTACTCAGCAAGTGATTCTTTTCTGATCTCATTTTATTCTCACAACCCTGTGAGTTGTGCATTCATGTCATCCTTCATTTTATAGATGGGAAAGTTAATGACTTGTTCAAGGTGACTCTGACCACAAGGGGTTTGGACGTGGATCCTCTTCCACTAAAGTCCATCAGAGAAGAATAGCATCTAGTAGTATGTAGAGTTAAGACCCAGCCCATTGAGGGAAAGATCTCTTAGGGTTAAGATTATCTTTGAGACCTTCAAATCACTCATAAATGTAGTATTCATGCTTTTGTGGATACAACTCCATAGGATAACTATTAAGCACCCTAAGATTCTTGAATCATGAGCTAAACTCAGGAAGAAACCAAATGAAAGTCTATATGCAGCTATCTGGACATTAAGACCACTCTGCTTTTAAGAAAATCAAAGTATATCTATTGCTTACAAGATTTCCTCTGTATTGATTTTTTCAAAAATTAAGCCTTTCTGACTTAATACATGTCAATGGATTTATCTGTTATGGACAGATTAACCAATAAAAAGACATCTTATTTAAAGGATTAGGTTCTAAAGTTGGTACTTAAGTTAAATATGTACACAATATGACTTCGCTGTATTCTTTGTCCTCTTGTTTTGTTTGGTGAGGTATAATTTCTTTAAAATCCAGGGATTGCTTTTGCGCAGCAAAGGAAACCATAAACAAGACCAAAAGACAACCCTCAGAATGGGAGAAAATATTTGCAAATGAAGCAACTGACAAAGGATTAATCTCCAAAATTTATAAGCAGCTCATGCAGCTTAATAACAAAAAAACAAACAACCCAATCCAAAAATGGGCAGAAGACCTAAATAGACATTTCTCCAAAGAAGATATACAGACTGCCAACAAACACATGAAAGAATGCTCAACATCACTAATCATTAGAGAAATGCAAATCAAAACTACAATGAGGTATCATCTCACACCAGTCAGAATGGCCATCATCAAAAAATCTAGAAACAATAAATGCTGGAGAGGGTGTGGAGAAAAGGGAACCCTCTTACACTGTTGGTGGGAATGTAAATTGATACAGCCACTGTGGAGAACAGTATGGAGGTTCCTTAAAAAACTACAAATAGAACTACCATATGACCCAGCAATCCCACTACTGGGCATATACCCTGAGAAAACCATAATTCAAGAAGAGTCATGTACCAAAATGTTCATTGCAGCTCTATTTACAATAGCCAGGACATGGAAGCAACCTAAGTGTCCATCAACAGATGAATGGATAAAGAAGATGTGGCACATATATACAATGGAATATTACTCAGCCATAAAAAGAAACGAAATTGAGCTATTTGTAATGAGGTAGATAGACCTAGAGTCTGTCATACAGAGTGAAGTAAGTCAGAAAGAGAGAGACAAATACCATATGCTAACACATATATATGGAATTTCAGAAAAAAAATGTCATGAAAAACCTAGGGGTGAAACAGGAATAAAGACACAGACTTACTAGAGAATGGACTTGAGGCTATGGGGAGGGGGAAGGGTAAACTGTGACAAAGCGAGAGAGAGGCATGGACATATATACACTACCAAACGTAAGGTAGATAGCTAGTGGGAAGCAGCCGCATAGCACAGGGAGATCAGCTCGGTGCTTTGTGACCGCCTGGAGGGGTGTGATAGGGAGGGTGGGAGGGAGGGAGACGCAAGCGGGAAGAGATATGGGAACATATGTATATATATAACTGATTCATTTTGTTGTGAAGCTGAAACTAACATACTATTGTAAAGCAATTATACTCCAATAAAGATGTTAAAATGAAAAAAAAATAAAATAAAATAAAATCCAGGGATTGTCAGGCTTTGTTAATTATTGATGTAGCAGATACTTTTGGCTTGTCTTTCTTTTTTCTTAAATGTATTTTTTATTGAAGTATAATTGATTTACAATGTTGTGTTAATTTCTGCTGTACAGCAAAGTGACTTAGTTATACGCCTATATACGTTCTTTTTTATATATTATTTTCCATTATGGTTTATCACAGGGTATTGAATATAGTTCTCTGTGCTATACAGTAGGACCTTATTGTTTATCCATTTTATATGTAATAGTTTGCATCTACTAACCCCAAACTCCCAGTCCTTTTCTCTTCCACCCCCACCCCCTCGGCAACCACAGATCTGTGCTCTATGTCTGTGAGTCTGTTTCTGTTTCGTAGATAAATTCATTTGTGTCATATTTTAGATTCCACATGTAAGTGATATCATATGGCATTTGTCTTTCTCTTTCTGACTTAGTATGATAATCTCTAGTTGCATCCATGTTGAAGCAAATGGTATTATTTCGTTCCTTTTTATGGCTGAATAGTATTCCATTGTATATATGTACCACATCTTTTTTTTTTTTTTTTTTTTTTTTTTTGCGGTACACGGGCCTCTCACTGTTGTGGCCTCTCCCGTTGCGGAGCACAGGCTCCGGACACGCAGGCTCAGTGGCCATGGCTCACGGGCCCAGCCGCTCCGCGGCATGTGGGATCTTCCCGGACCGGGGCACGAACCTGTGTCCCCTGCATCGGCAGGCGGACTCTCAACCACTGCGCCACCAGGGAAGCCCTGTACCACATCTTTATCCATTCATCTGTATGGACATTTAGGTTGTTTCCATGTCTTGGCTATTGTGAATAGTGCTGTTATAAACATAGAGGTGCATGTATCTTTTTGAATTATAGTTTTGTCCAGACATACTGGCTTATCTTTCAATGTATGACACCCCTTTTCTGAGAATTGACCCACCTGTGAACGTGATGGAGCAATTTTCGTATTACATGACCCATTGCCCTCACAGTTTAGAGATAGAGGATGAATACATGAAACACACCTGACCAATAGCATTCTTCATCTCAGGATTCCAGAACTGGGCTTCAAAAAACTAGTCATTCTTTCTCATTCACTTGAAGTGAGGAGATATATATGTATTTGAGAGATAAGACATCATTTTAGGGTAACCACATTTAATAATGTGTGAAAAGAAGTAGAAAAGTCTGGTCTGCTGAAAAAGAATAGGTTAAAGCAAGATGTGTAGAGATAAGGAGAGAGAGATGGGAAATGAATGAATGAATGAGACAGAGAGATATAGGGAGGGAGGGAAGAAGAGAGGGAGGAGAGGGAGAAAAGAAGAAGGAGGAGAAAGAGAAGGAAAAGAAAGAGAAAACAATTAATTAGGCATTAGGTTACTGGTGGCTAATTTCTGATTTTAATTCCTTGTGAAGCTTAAATGTACCAACTGGGTTTGGTTTCTGTGAATACCCATATAGCCTCTTAAGATTTGTGTGTGTGTGTGTGTGTGTGTATTTCTTAAACTGAGTTAGTTACGTTCCTTTTATTTCCATCCTTTATTTGACTTCCTATGGCACCACAAATGTATCCAACCCTTGTGAATTTGGAGACAGAAATACTATAGTTATTTCAGCTCTTAACACTTGTATTTACTTGAACCTTGGTTTGTAGACTAGAAAAGATCTTGAAAAGTAATCTTGCACATTTCTTCCAGTTAATCCTGCATCCTGACCATTCCAGATAGATCTATCCTATTTTTAGTGAAGTCCAGGTAATGGAATTCTATACTGTTTGTCAGTAATTCGTTTCTAGTGTGAAACAGTCCTCATAACTAGGATATGTTACCTCCCATGGAACATAAATAATTCTGATTGCAATGACTCATGTTTCCCAAGCCAGTCCAGGGGGCAAAATCTGTTCACAAAAGAGTAACGAAATCATATTTCTCCACATCTGTTCCCACAATTTTAAGAATTCCAGCCTTACTCAAAACTCTGTCAAATAATTATGAGAATCTCCAGGAAATGTTTTCTGTGTATTCTGCGAATCACTGCTTTCAACTTTGAAGTGGCATTTGCCATTGTCTTTCTTTTCAGCTGTGGCTTCGTGCAGCCGTGGCTGTTGTCATATCTGAAGGAGCATACCCCTCTCCCCCAACCAGATCTGTAGACTCAAATCTGATGCTCCCTCCTGATGCTTTCAGTATCCCTCAAATATTTTAGTAAAATACTGCTTTCAGCTTTTCCTTACTCTATTTTTGGTAGCATCTTCTTCTTAGAGTTCATGATTAGACCCCAGATTTGCATAAGAATAACCTGAGTTATAGACATGGTATTTTTCTTAGAGCTTCTCCTTACTTTTGACACAGCTTGGTTGCACTTGGTGCCTGTCTTTTGTCCCTTGGTTCTTTCTTCACTGAACGAGTTCTTCCCAAAAGTCTCCTTGGTCTGCATACCAGTAGACTCTTGACAGGGCTACCCATCCTTCCTCAGACAGACCCCAGTGTGTCAGTTTTGGAGTCAGCATCACTGGCTCAAGCTGGATTCCTAGTTATACACATACACAGAAAAACAACCAACCCTGACTATGGAGTAGAACCACCTTAAATACTGGTGTTTGAGGATTCATACTTTATCTGTCCTTTATTAGCTTCTGGCTTTATGAAATTATTATACTGTTTTCCGTATCTGACTTATAGTCTCACCATTTCTGTGAAATTATAGGTCAGGCTATCAGTGCGTTCTTCATGGTCATGCCAAAGAGGTAAGCAATTACAGGGCTAGATATTTGGGAGGATTCTAGGACTATTTCGATAACAAGATGTCTGTAGTTGGTTCAGGCAAGCACTCAGTAAAGTGCCTGATAAATGCTCAATATATATTTATTGAGTTGAGCTGAGTTGGTCACCCTCAGCTAACTTTGGGCTTTCTAAGTTATTTGAAGTCTTCTTAATAGGTTTATCTCTGCACTGTTTCTTCTCTTTGTAAAATAACCCTAGTTCTAGTGTTTCCTCTTAGGTCTTGTTTTCTAACTTTAATCATCTCTGTGGCTGCCCTCTAAGAACTCTGCGGATTCTCTGTGTCCTCTTCTATCTGGAAAGTACAGATATGAAAGGCCACTTTCTGACTGAGCTTAAGGGCTTTTTTAGGGACTGAACACTGGCAGCTTGTCTCCTCATGGCATCCCAGTTGGAGGTCTTCTTGCCTCCCTGCTCCTCGCCGGAAACACCTCTCGCTCCAAACTTACCATGGGGACGTCCTTCCATGATCTCTTTCCACTCTCCTCTTCCTGTTTGTCACACCTCTCTTCTTGCTCCTCATGGGGGCATGCAATCCCAGATTGCCTGCCAAAGTACAAGCAGAGAAGAGTTGGGGATAGCTTAAGAGCCCAGAGGCAGTAAGTCTCTTTACGAGGAGGCCAACTCTCAGAGGTGGGTTAGGTCTTTTTTTGTGTGTGCGGTACACGGGCCTCTCACTGCTGTGGCCTCTCCCGTTGTGGAGCACAGGCTCCGGACGCGCAGGCTCAGCGGCCATGGCTCACGGGACCAGCCGCTCCGTGGCGTGTGGGATCTTCCCGGACCGGGGCACGAACCCATGTCCCCTGAATCGGCAGGCGGACTCTCAACCACTGCGCCACCAGGGAGGCCACGGTTAGGTCTTCTTAACCTCTCTTTTGCCATCTACCTTTCTCTACAGATCTCCTGAACTTGAGTCTCTGCTTACCCTGCATTTCCTGTACTCACAGAGAATCAAGACCTCTAGGGCAGACCAAGCCTGTGCTTGGTAAAGAATGATCCAGGCTTGGAAGGGTTAATGCCAGGAGCCTTGATGGATGGGAAGAATTATTAGTTACTCTTTTTAAAGAGCCAAGGAAGGGTTCCTCCCTGTCACTTACACTCCCCTTTCACATGATCTCTCTTCATGGCCGTGGATAGGAAAAAAAAAAAAGAGGAAAATGAAAAAAGTTTCAAAATAATTTAGAAAGTCCTCACAAACGCTTGTGTTTCCATTTAGCAGCATGGATTCAGGACAGCCACAGACCCTCAGAGGGAGCAACCAACTGGGAATTGAGTGGAAAAAAATAGGAATCCTAGACTCTCAAACTATCCAGTTTTTTTTTTTTTTTTTTTTTTTTTTTTGGTGGGAGAGAGAGTTCCGGAGCAGGGAGGATTAAATCAAATCTTTTAGGGGAAGGGCTCAGCTCTGGGCTTTCATGGATAAAACACTAAAGATCAGCTCCATGTGTGTGACCCAACTGTCCTGGAAGCGTCAATTGGAAGAGAATCCAAACCTCAAGTTGTGCTCGTAGCTTCAGCTCAAGTAAGAAAAATGAGGTGGGGGTCACAGGGTGGGGACCAAGTCTTAGATGGAAGAAGGGGAGGGCTTGGGGATGGATGCGGTGGGGATAAGGCGGAAGGGAGCTATGTCTTTAAGTCTGTCCTATGGTTATACATATTTTTTCTTCTATGAATGGGTTTTGCTGTAAATTATAGCTTTGCCCGTGGTCCCTTGGGTCAAAAGAAATAGTCTCTAAACAGAAAACAGCTCTGATTGGTGACTTTCCTTCTTCCCTCCCCAACCCCCTTCCTAATTGAAACCAAATGTGCAATATATTGGATGCTGGGATCCCTGGCGCTTTCCCAGGAATCCTCAGAATGTGAGGTTTCTCTCAAAGGCATCTTGCATCAGCCTGTGGATGTATGCCTACCACCGGGCTCCTCCACCGGCAAAGTGGAAAAAGAAGCGTTTCACAACAGATTCTTCTTTTTGGGTTGGGGGAACGCAGTGGATTATAGCTCTGTTTTCTTCTTTCCCAAACTGTGCACTCCTGGATGAACGTAAGTTGTGTGTTTTGGGGCTTTTTTTCCCTTCATTTTTTTTTTTTTTCTTTCTTTTCCGAAAACGAAAGCTCTAAATATCCTTCTCCTGGTGTCTCAGGAAAAGTTTTAAAAAGGAGGCAGAAGGGGGTTTCAAGTCAGGCGAGGAAGGGAAGGGAATGCGGCACCCTAGGCACGAGAAATCCAAGACTTCACGTTTTGGGGGGGCTGGATTTATGTTATGGAGAGAAGAATAAAGCGGGGCTAACCAAAGAAGACTGAAGCATAATAAACGAATCCATCGCAGCTGCAAGATACAATAAACAACGTTCGCAGGGTTGAAACTGTTGGCAGGCAAGACAGGCCGATCACAGAGCTGGTTAGGTTTTCGGCATTTAGTAGCGGCGTTCGAGGGTCCTGAGTTTGGGAGAGGACAGCTTTTTGTATTTTTGATTTTTCAGGGGAGTCGTTGACTTAACTGTGAGAAGGACAACTTCGGGTGACGGGTGCCTTCACCTTGAGGTTTGGGGTGGTTGGGGGTCTGGGTGGATGGGGCATTTTCCAGTTGGTGATGATCCTTATCTTCCCCATTTCGCTGGCCTGGGTGCCTTTCCCTTTGTTACCGAATGACTTGGGACTGTTTGCAGTTGGGACCTCTGAGTCCTGGCTGAAGTTCAAGAGTCCCATCCAAGGGGAAAGAGAATTTTTCCAAGTGGCTGAAACTCTCAGGCCAGCCATTTGAGGCGGGAGTTCGCAGTGTTCAAGCCAGGAGGGGTTCAGCACCATTTTGCTGACTGCTTGCCTTCTGCCTCGTTTCCCTGGAGGAACGACAGAGTCAGAGTCTGTGAAGAGCCTTAGAGATCTCTTCTGACCTCCTCATTTCACAGGCGGTGGAAGTGACAGAAGGGGGGTTGACACATTCAGGGTCAACACAGCACGTTAGTAGTGAAGTTGCAGATGAAATCCAAGTTTTCTTTACTGCTAATCAGTGCTCTTTCCATTCCATACCTCTATGTTCATGTTCATTTCTCTCGAGACTGAGGTGATAGAGGCAGTTTAATTAACAAGTCCCCACAAGGACGTTAGTTATCAGCAAGAGAGCATGCTAATGGCGGTTCATCAGCAGGTGGTATCTATGGTCATATTTAGTTTTGTGTCTGTGTGTAAAATAAGAAAAGCTAAGTGCTTGCTCTGCATCAGGCTCCATGCTCAGAGCTCTACGTACATAATTTGATTGAATCCTCAGAGTTCCTGAGGCATTATTCCTATTTTATGAATACGGGCATTAAAGCTTAGAGAAGAAGAATGATTTGCTTAAGGAAGTACAGCTAGTAAGGTTGAGACTCATGCATGTCTGACTCTAAACTCTGTGCTCTGAATCACTCTGCAATAACACTGCCCTCCCCCACTCCACACACACGTTTGACTACTTTCCGAGTCAAGTTCCACGTTTCCCTCAGTGACTGGTGACTAGGAGGTGAAGGTGTCAGGCTAGGGGAGCAGTGCAGATCCTCTCTTGAAGGCCACTTCCGCACTTGGATGGGTATTTATCTGGATACCGGAAAGGGGCTGCGGGTGGGCAGCTCTCTGCATTAATTCTGGGTGTTTGGTGTATACTTACCTTTGTTCTGCAAAGAGCCTGGGATTTAGATTCCGAACCCAAGTTCAAGTTCTGGCTCTACCTTTTATTATTTGGCAAAGTTGCTTTACCTTCCTGCACGTAGGCCTCTGTGTTTATTACACGGTAAAAATAGCGATACTTTCAGTATCGTTGTTGTTGTTGTTTTTAAGAATTTTATTTATTTATTTATTCATTGGCTGCGTTGGGTCTTCGTTGCTGTGCGCGGGCTTTCTCTAGTTGCGGCGAGCAGGGGCTACTCTTTGTTGCGGTGCACGGGCTTCTCGTTGCGGTGGCTTCTCTTGTTGTGGAGCACGGGCTCTAGGCGCGTGGGCTTCAGTAATTGTGGCACGTGGGCTCAGTAGTCGTGGCTCATGGGCTCTAGAGCGCAGGCTCAGGAGTTGTGGAGCATGGGCTTAGCTGCTCCCCGGCGTGTGGGATCTTCCCGGACCAGGGCTTGAACCCGTGTCCCCTGCATTGGCAGGTGGATTCTTAACCACTGTGCCACCAGGGAAGTCCCCAGTATTATTGTTTCAAGAGACATTGGATGTGAATGCGTTCTGAAGGCTGTGAAGGCCTTTCCCATACCAGTTCTTGTGACAGTGACCCCTGAACACTGGAACAAAATGTGAGGCAGCCTCTGCCATGCTGGGTCATGCAGGTGGTGCTGATGCTGGCGTGAGGGTGGCTGTATTGGGCTGTGTGTGAAACCCTGGAATGGGTGGCCTTGGTCTTAGTGCCCATCTCTTTTGAGTGGAAGCAATCCCTCCTCACAGGGAATATTCCCAGGTTTTCTTTTTTAATTAATTAATTAATTAATTAATTATTTTTGGCTGTGTTAGGTCTTCGTTTCTGTGTGAGGGCTTTCTCTAGTTGTGGCAAGCGAGGGCCACTCTTCATTGCAGTGTGCGGGCCTCTCACTATCGCGGCCTCTCTTGTTGCAGAGCACAGGCTCCAGACGCGCAGGCTCAGTAGTTGTGGCTCACAGGCCTAGTTGCTCTCTCCTCCCAGACCAGGGCTCGAACCCGTGTCCCCTGCATTGGCAGGCAGATTCTCAACCACTGCGCCACCAGGGAAGCCCTATTCCCAGGTTTTCTATCTGAAACTTTCCTCTGGTGCCTGGCTTGGCCATGCTTCCTCACCCAGTGAGCTCAGTGGAAGCTGAAGGACACCATGGTGTTCAAGCTTCCCTTGCCTGGGTCTGTGTGGTCTCTGAACGAGAAAGGTTTAGTTAAGATCAGTCCACAAGTCTCTCCTCAAAGGAGATGGCTTTCGAGGAGCTTCATATCTAGTTGAGGGTAGATCCTTGACCCTGGATCTTCCTCATGTTCCCTCCTCTGTGCCTGTCATCAGAAGGAATGCAGCTGCTCCTGGGGGTGGGGTTGGAGGCCCAGCAGGGGGTGGGGAGGCCCCTGCCTCTGCTTCTGCTTAAGATCTGTTTGCTTTATAAACACTAAAGGTAAGGGAAGTAGGGAAGGCGTTTCCAGATTCTTTTACTTAGAATCCACGAGTTGTGACTCCAACAGTATCCATGTCTGTGACATATGCAAAAAATATATATTGGTCTCTTCCCCTGGCTCCTGGCACAGAGCTCCTGAAACTCTTGTAGTTTCCTAAGTGATAAGAGCACTAGAGCATCTTTTGTTCTAATATTTGGTCTCTGACTCCCATTCCTGACATAGAGCTCTTAAGTCCCTTGGAATTTCCTGGGTGAGAGGAGTGTCTTTTGTTCTAATGAGGTGATTTTGGGTGGGCTCCTGAATGGGGGCTTTGTCCCCAGAAAGACCAAGCCATGCTTAGAAGCTAGGAATTTTCAGCCCCACCTCTTCCTTCCAGGCAGGGAGGCAGGGCTGGAGACTGAGCTGATGATTAATCATGCCTACATGATGGAAATCCCCAAAGTATCAAGTTGGAGGAGCTTCTGGGTTGGTGAACACATCCATGTGTTGGGAAACTAGTGCACCCCAACTCCACAGGGACAGAAGATCCTATGCTGGGGACCCTTCCAGACTTTATATATCTCTTTGTCTGGCTGTTTATCTGTATCCTTTATTATATAATAAACTAGTACACATAAGTGTTTCCCTGAGTTTTGTGAGCTGGTCTAGCAAGTGATTGAATCCAAGGCTGGGAGTAGGGGAGGGGTCATGAGAACCTCTGATTTGTAGCCAAGTTGGAAAGAAGTTGTGGGTAACTTGGGGACCTACTACTCATAATTGGTGTCTGTGCTGCAGGGACGGTCTTGTGGGTCCGAGCCCTTAGCCTGTGGGGTCTGCACTAGCTCCAGGCAGTGAGTGTGTTAGTAGGGGAAAAAAGTGAGTTTTTCCTAGACGATGTCCAAGCACAGAGTGGGAGTGTCGTCCAAAGGAGTCTCATCACCTCCTCACTCTCCCCTCGCCTCTCTGTTAACTCACTGTTTTCTTCCCTTCTTATATAGTCACATCCCAGACTTTGTCATATGAACTATCTATCATATGCAACAAATCTAGTTCAGACCTTTCCATATGATTACACTTTTAATAGACACACTAAAAAATTAGAGGTTCCCCCCTTATATTAATGTCACACCATTTTAAATTAGCATTAACTCTCAGGCACTTCCTCCCAAGTTTCTTTGTAAGGTCCACTTTCAGGCGCTTTACATCACCCTCTCCTCAAACGCACATCTCACAGGCATTCAGAAAGCTAACGCCCCTCTGAAAACGGACCTCCACAGACCTGCTGATGTCACGCGCCTGCTGACATAAATGGTGACCTGCCCACAACTCAGACACGCTGGATTCTTTATGCCCCTTGCCCTGTTTGAAGCCGCGCAAGGTATGAGTGGACCCTCTCCTAACACTGACTACTCAGTCCAGATATGTGTCCTACATCCCCAGGCCTCCCAGAGCTTCTCTGAAGTCAGCAACCGTCCACAATGAGGGCTGCTCACCACTACGTTAGGAAGCTCGGGTAGACCTTAAGGATCAATTAAATTAGAGTATCTGAGGGTAGGGGTTGAAGTGAATACACTTCAGTATTTTGAAGTGTTCCCCATGTGATTCCAACCTGAACCTCTGCTGGTAAGTCTCCAAGTTTGTTGCCTCAGCCATTCCTCAGTGGGGAGTAAGGGCGCCCTTTATAGGACAATGCCACCCCTGTTGTCCTGTAAGGAATTTAACGGTCAGTGCCTCCCTCCTCTAGCTGCCTTCTTTGATCTCGGTCAGGACCACCTCATGGTGTCCACAACCTGCCTCTTCCCCTTAACACCTGCCTTTTCCCTGGACACTTGCCCAGGCCTCAGCCTCTTTCTGATGTGAAGTCAGACCTGATTTCCACTCCCAGCTCTATACGCACTGGCTGTGTGACCTCGGGCAAGCCGCTTCAACTCTCTCAGTTTCCTACTCTGTAAAATAAGGATCATAATTCCCATCTAATAGGTATTACAGATACCTCTTGTGAGTACATAGCATAATGTTTGGCATGTAGTTAATAAATGAAGTTGATGATGATTGCTTTTATTAATAATTTGGCACAGATGTTCAGCCACATAGCACCAGCCCAGCTATTTTTCCATAGCCTTAGTCCAAAAACATTCTTCCAGGCAGCAATGTTCACCCACCAAAATCCCCTTCTACAAATAATGCTCCTCAAAGTACTTTTGCAGTGAAAAGGATATGGGTTTAAATTCTGGCTTTGCCACCACTTACTAGCCGTGTAACCTTGGACGAGATCTTGAACCTCTCCAAGTCTCATTTTTCTTACCTCATAGGTTTGGTATATGAAATAGGGGCCATTAGATATGCAAAGAGGCCAACACAGAGCCTCATACGTAGCAGATGCTCTGAGTAAGTGAATGCTCACTCAGTGTCACTTCTCTTTCTTCTTCCGGTGGAATCTTCAATGCTTTGTGGTTTAAAAGCCTATCATGTGTGAACCATCGAGATTGTTATCTTGGATTGATCCCTTTCATTTGAACACTTTGGTTTGATCATGGATGCGATCTGTTGGAAATTTGCCCTCTTTGATTTGAAAAGACAGCTGTCCGTTCATCTCCTTGCCTCCACTCCCTCATCCATTCCCACCTCACTTTTATCCAACCTTTCTCTTAATGCTCAAAACACACTTGTGCATAATGCTGTCTTTACAGGGGAGCTAAACACAAGAGTGGATTACTTGGCTAGGGGTCTGTATAACACCAGAAGAAAAAAAGGAGTTGGCACTTCGGGGCAGGTAGGGAAGAAGGGATACTATATATTATATATTAGAAAAGATAATCCTATTACAGTGGAGAGATTTAGTGGGCAGTATAAAACAGTATGGGTCACAATTGCTACTGCTGTTGTAACTAAATGCGAAATGCATTCAGGAAAGGGACAGATGAGTTAACAAAAGAGAAATACAGGTTTTGTGCTTCTGTAGAAGTCATCCAGCAACTAGCTCGTCTCACCAAGGCCTCCAAGTTGGAGGGACCACTGGGGGAAAATTGGTCTTGACTTATGTTCACCATTTTTTTCTTCTCCTACTCCTAATGCCCAAGTCTCTGCCCCTTTTCCCCATCTGGCTACATTTCTCAGTAGTTCCTAACCTGTTTCTCTCCCTGATTGTTCTGGAATCCCTTGGCAATTCAATTTTATTTTACTTGCCTTAATTCTATTTAGCAAGGATTTATTGACTGCTTCCTAGTGTAAGGTACTCTGCTTAACATTTTCTAATAACAATAGCTTAATAAAGGAACTGAGATGTCCAGATGCCTGCCCGGGGATATTCATCAAAACACCAATCACCTAATGGCTAAAGTGATGGTCTCTCTAAACTTTCACCATCTCTTTAAATTTTATTTGCATGCATTTGGACCTGTTATGATTGAGCCTATGTTATTCAGATATGGTTTGGCTGAAAATAATTCTCTTCTTATTTTGATTTTCTTTCTTATTTTAGCTTTCTGTCCTTCCTGTTGTGCATGGAACTATTTGATGTTTCCAAGTTCTGTAATTCTCCAAGCAATGGAGATCCCAGCCTTTGACAAGTTGTATACTTATTAAATGGAATCTCACTTTGGTCTCTAAGCACCGAGAAAGGTTAGGTTTGAGCCAGCCCAAGTATCACTGAGGCCTGGAAGAGCAATGAAAAGGCAGAAGGGTTTTAAATGGTGTTTAGACTTACTTTGAAACTCCTGGGTTCAGCTAGGCTTCTCCAGGAGATTGGCATTGTCTATAATGGATTCACTCATTCAACTGTCTTGTGGCTTGTATTCTGTGCCTAGCGAGACCCCAAAGAAATGTTTGAGGAGTCCCTTGTACCTGCTGGTCAGAGGTTAATGCTGTGTGCTACGTGGTGTGGGTTTATAAGAATAGAACCTTGTGTGCAAAAGGTAGTGAGGAGAATATGCAGTAAGTTTTGGTCTCAGCACCATCATTTTCTAGATTTTTTACCTCAAAGAAGTCTTTTACCTTCAGTGGTCCTCAATTTCCTCATCTGTTTCCCTCATATACTTTTTAAATTTTTTTGCGGTACGTGGGCCTCTCACCATTGCGGCCTCTCCCGTTGCGGAGCACAGGCTCCGGACGCGCAGGCTCAGCGGCCACGGCTCACGGGCCCAGCCGCTCCGCGGCATGTGGGATCTTCCCAGACCGGGGCATGAACCCGCGTCCCCTGCATCGGCAGGTGGACTCTCAACCACTGCGCCACCAGGGAAGCCCCCTCATGTACTTTTATATCCTTTTTTTATGTTCAGAGAAGGTAATGTGTCAGAAGCTTTGTAAAGGGGAAAGCACTGTGCCTATGAAGATGGTAGGTGGGGATGCCCTTTTGAACGCATTTCATAGATAGCTAATCCAGCAAAATTTACTGTGCGCAAGGTTGCCTTGGAAGTGCTTATGCGAGCTATACCAACAACATGCCTGCCTTGCAGGACTGTAACTTCCCAGAAGCATATAAAACTTAGACGAGTGGTGAAGTTTACAAAGGCTGTTGGGGCTTGTCCTTTAGGATGTACTCTCTTGAGATTCGGGGGAACAAGTTGATCTAGAGGAGAGAGTAGTGGGAGTTAAATTCACTCAAGAGTAGCTAATCGTTCCTCAGACAGATGTAGTTCTAATTCTAGAATGTGTACACTATATAGATTTTTAAAATTGAGATAACAATGTTAAAATAATATCAAAGGAAATTAAAAATAAATCCTAATCCCCCCCAAAATCCTAGCAAGTTATCTTGTGAATACTGACAAACTGATTCTAAAGTTTATATGGAGAGGCAAAAGACCCAGAAGAGCCAACACAATATTGGAAGAGAAGAACAAAGTCAGAGGACAGAAATTACTTGATTTTAAGACTACTGTAAAGTTACAGTAATTAAGACAGTGTGGTATTGCTGAAAGAATAGATAAATAGATCAACAGAACAGAACACAGAGCCCAGAAATAGATCTATGTAAATATAGTCAACTGATCTCTGTCAAAGAAGCAAAGGCAATAAATACAATGGAGCAAAGATAGTCTTTTCACCAAATGGTGCTGGAATAACTGGACATCCACATGCAAAAAAACACAAATCTAGACTCAGACCTTACAGTCTTCACAAGAATGACCTCAAAATAGATCATGGGCCTAAATGTAAAATGCAAAATCAGGAAACTCCTAGAAGATAACATAGGAGAAAGCCTAGGTGGCCTTGGGTATGGTGATGACTTTTCGACACCAAACGCACAATCCTTGAAATAAAAAATTGATAAAGTGGACTATGTTAAAATTAAAAAGTTTTGCTCTGTGAAAACTAGTATCAAGACAATGAGACTACAAGCCATAGACTGGGAGAAAATATTTGCAAAAGACACATCCAATAGAGGACTGTCACCCAAAATATATAAGGAACTCTTAAAATTCAACAGTAAGAAAATGAATAGCTTGATTAAAAACTGGGCAAAAGATCTGAACAAACAGCTCACCAAAGAAGATATACAGGTGGCAAGTAAACATGAAACAATGTTCAACATTATATGTCATTTGGGAATTTCAAATTAAAACGACAATGAATTACTACTACCTACCTGTTAGAATGGTCAAAATCCAGAACACTGACTATACCAAATGCTGGTGCTGATATAGAGCAATAATGACTCTCATTCATTGCTGGTGGAAATGCAAAATTGTACAGCCACTTTGAAAGATAGTTTGGCGGTTTTTTATAGAACTCAGCATATTCTTATGCATGATCAAGAAATCGTGCTTCTTGGTATTTACCCAAACAAATTGACAACTTACGTTCCCACAGAAACCTACATACAGATGTTTATAGCAGTTTTACTCATAACTTCAAGACCTGGAAGCAACGATGATGTCCTTCAGTAGGTGAATGGATAAATAAACTGTGGTACATCCAGACAATGGAGTATTATTTAGCACTAAAAAGAAATTAGCTATTAAGTCATGAAAAGACAAGAAGGAACCTTAAATGCACATTGCTAAGTGAAAGAAGCCAATCTGTAAAGGCCACATACTATATGATTCTAACTATATGACATTCTGGAAAAGGCAAAACTATGGAGACAGTAAAAAGATTAGTGGTTGCAAGAGGTTACAGGGGAGGTGGGGATGAATAGGCAGAGCACAGAGGGTTTTTAGGGCAATGAAGCTATTCTGTTGGTGGTGGATACCTGCCATAAAATTTTCCAAATCCATAGAATGTATAATACCAAGAGTGAACCCTCATGTAAACTATGGACGTTGGGTGATAATAATGTGTCGGTGTAAGTTCATCAATTGTAACACATGTACCACTGTGGTGAGGGATGTTGATATTGGGGGAGGTTGTGAGTGTACGTGTGGAGATATATGTGAACTCTCTAATTTCTGCTCAATTTTTCTGTGAACTGAAAACTGCTCTAAAAAAAGTCCCAAATTCCCAAAACTCTGATTTTATCCTGGCTATTTCTTTCTTATTTGATGTCAGACCTTGTAATATAGTTATATAATAGACTCATAATTATTAATTTTGTTTCTCAGTTAAGTATTGCCAGTTTATCCTAAACTTTAATAATATTATTTAATCTAATGGAAGCAGAAACTTAAAATTATCGAGAAAGACTAATTCAACAGGTTAATAGCAGATATTTGGGAAATCTCTTAGTCACATCATTCAAATTAGAATAACTTATCACTTGAAAGAATATTCATTGAAATTGTTTTAACTAATGCCACGTACAAACATTCTCACTTAAAATCATGGTATGGTGGAAAGAGTGATGGGCCAGGAGTTAACAGGGTGAGATTTAAATTTTAACTTTGCCACCTACTAGCAGTTGAACTTTGTGCAACTATATTTTTTAACCTAATTGCACTTCAATTTTCTCATCTGTAAAGGACAATATAAAATTTCTACATTTTCCAGTTCAATTATGCTAATCACTGCCTATACCAGCACCCATACCCCCATATTCACTTTCATAGTTAAGTGTTGAATCATTTGTCTCCACTTCAGTTTTCACTACCCTTCCCCCCGCCCCCGCCCCATACTCTAAGTATTCGCCTCTCTCCTCTCATGTTAGCCAAATACCACCGTTCCTTAAAGGTTAGCTTAAGTTTCCGACCCTCTGGCCAACTTAGATCTTACTTCTTGGAATCCCTAGTTCTTTTGGTCAGTATCACCTAGTCTAGTAAAGGTCATGTCTTAGGCGATCTCTATAACTCATCTTAGAACATAACCCATAAATATTTACTGAGTTCTTAAGATATAGTATGTTAGAGACTTATTACATGCCTCGCATAGTAATTACTTGTTGCCAGAAAAATTCTTAGAGGGGAGTAATTGAAGCCTCACATACTATACTTTTTGTGGATTTAACAGGGCTTAAAAATTTTCTATTACTTGGTTATTCTGTAAGATTGGAATCTCAAGAGAGCCAGGTCATGGAGAAATGGTGTAAGCACTAGGTTTGCTATCAGAAGCACTGGGTTCAGATCGTGCTAGTTTTAGTTGTGAAAATTGCAGGCAGTCATGTCTTCATGAGTACAAATGTGGAGGAATAGATAAGCTCACATATGAATACTTGGTGTGTACTGGGTATAAAATGCACACAGGGCTATTTTTCTTTAAGCAGTAAATAGAAAATGGTTATTCCCAGAGGGTGATGATTGTCATTCTAGGTTTTAGGATACAGCTGCAGATTTGGTTTCCTGGTTTGACCATGGGCAGAGCTGGTGTCTTTCTCCTCGTCATGCTTCTTTCCTTATAGGTGTGTCCAGACCTCTGATAGTAGAAGTGCTTACCTTTCACTCTTCCCTTTCACACTGAGTGGTCTCTCTTCCCTGAGACCACTTTCATTAAAAAGAAAATTCTCATTTGATCATTTAGTGTCATGTAAAGAGTAAATTAACTGCTATTTAATATCATGTTTGGAGGTAAAGATTTTTCTAAGCCTTTTGTTCAGTCATTCATTAGCAAAGGGGTGTCAAGCTTCGATGTCAAGCTAGGATGTAAATTCTAGACTTACGTGGATCCCTCGAGGGAGTGTGAAAAGTTACTTTCTAATCCTTTTGTATTAGCTGTATTTTTGGTGATGGACTTGGCCTTTGCAGGGTAAAAGTTGATTGAAGCTCTTCCCATTATCTCTCCTTCACAACTGTGATGTTTACTTACATCTTTCATTTTCATGACTTAGGGTGCTAACTTCTTGCCCTCTCCTAGATCCACAGGCACCCCACACCCTCTATAAAAAGGGGGCTGTGCCGTGCCTTTTGCTCAGCTGTAGGGAGTTCCCCTTCTAGGCTCTCGGGTGCTCACTTTCATTTCCCAACTGATCAAGTATTGCCAACATTTACAAAACATATTCTGTCAAAGACCTCAGGCTGTCTAATGTTATCCCATATATATATGTAAACTTCAGTGACTGCATTTCCTGATGATCCTACAAGTACCTTCTTGCCTTGGGCATAAGTAATCTGGAAGAAAAAAAAGGAGCATTGCTTTAAATAGGGCAGAAGTTCTAATTTCCAGCCCTAATTTACTAAGTAGTACGGATATTGAAATGAATTTCCAATTTTTTAGATCTAAGTCCTTACTTGAGTTGGGTAGATTAGGGCAAAGAGAAGTCTGGTGAAGAAGTTCTTGGGCAGTTAAATAGGAAGAAAAGAGTGTGACACATAAAAAATGGCTGCATATTTGTTAGCAGACTGGATGCAACAAATGAGCCTTGGTTTCAAGTGAAATGATGCAAGTAAGGACCCTGAATTCACTTACAATGTTGCTTTACACGAAGGTGTTTAAGGCACTAGCAGGGACACCTCCAATTTCTTTTGGAAATAAATTGAAATTGGGTGTTCCAAAAAAGTTATTGAAACAGTCATAATAAAAAAAGAGGAACTCTACTGAATATTCTTATAGTTAATGCTACATTTAGCATTATTTTTTATAACAAAGTACTTGGTGAGGTGGAATGGGGAGGTTGCTATAATATTTTCAGCGCTTGGAGCCTCTAAAGGTCTGAATCCAGCCCTTTGTAGGAACAGAAGCTATTGTCATCCACAACTTGTTCCTAAATGTACTCAGTCACCATTCCTCAGAGCTACTGGGAAAAGTACTATGATGCTCTTCAAAAATACGTTCAAGGGCTTCCCTGGTGGCGCAGTGGTTGAGAGTCTGCCTGCTGATGCAGGGGACATGGGTTCGTGCCCCGGTCCGGGAAGCTCCCACATGCCGCGGAGCGGCTAGGCCCGTGAGCCATGGCCGCTGAGCCTGCGTGTCTGGAGCCTGTGCTCCACAGCGGGAGAGGCCACAACAGTGAGAGGCCCGCATACTGCAAAAAAAAACACAAAAAACGTTCAAGTCCATCCTTACCATGAGGATGTTATTATGGTTACCACTGCATGATTCAGTAATTGGTATTGGGGAAAAATACCCACCCCACTGATCATGGGGTGTTAAAATACTTTCTCGTGGATAAAGGAAGGTTAGATGAGAGTGGTGACAAAGAATTGGGATATTTAGGCCCATGTCATTTCCTTTCATCACAGCTCAATAATCTCCCCCCCATCACCAACCACACTTCTTAAGGCCAAGTAAATGGCTTCAAGTGTAAGGTAACTGCTGTTCCACATTCAAAGAAGTACTATCTTCCCCACCCCCACTCTCCCCAACATAGTAGCTTTGCTGCTGCTGATGGAGGGTCCACTGGGAAGATAGACAGCTGCTGAGGCTGTAGGAAACTGACATCTTGTAGCCATGGTTTTAGTCATGGGTTTCTAAATGAGCAGGTTCTCTACTGCTTCCCTTGGTGAAAAGGCAGGACAGGCTTTTTCAAGAGAGACAGAATAGACTCAGCGCTCTAAAAGACTTCCCTTAGGATTATCTAATTGGGTATTACCCAAACCTGAACAGTACATGGACCAATTTTATACGGAAATTTTTTTCAGCTCCTTAGGATGATGGATCGTTTGGACACTATTAAAACATGTACAAACATAAAGCTAGGTATACACTTAAATGAGGTTCCTGGACCCAATTTCCACATGCGTGTTGTGTGCGTGTATGTGTGTGGGGGTGTGGGTGTGGGTGTTCCCACACAACACCGAACAGTTCTCTGGACACCACCTGGGTGTCCTACAATTCAAATGAATTCTGACACTACCCAGAGATAGCATCAGATTCCCCAGGTTAAGGGTTCAGTCCTACAAGACTGCCCCCACCCCTTTACTACACCTCAGTTCAGAGGCCATTTGCAGGCTCAGGCTGCTATACCTGTGCTTCTGATCGACTGGCTACAAATCAGAGACTCCCAAGACCCCCTCCTTGGGTTTGATTAATTTGCTAGAGCGGCTCACAGAACTCAGAGAAACATTTTATTTGCTAGATGACAGGTTTATCATAAAAGGATTTAACTCGGGGACAGCCAGATGATGAGATGCATAGGGCAAGGTATGGGGAAAGGGAGAGGAGCTTTTGTGCCCTTACTAGGCACCATTCTCCCCAAATCTCCGTGTATTCTTCAACTTGGAATCTCTCTGAACCCTGTCCTTTTGAGTTTTTATGGAGGCCTCATTACACAGGCATGACTGATTAAATCATTGGCCCTTGGCGATTGATTCAACCTCCAGCCCCTCTTCTCCCTGGAGCTCAGTGGAGTGGGACTGAAAGTTCCAACCCTCTAATCACAAGGTTGGTTTCCCTGGCAACCAGCTCCCATCCTTAGGTGGGGTCCTAGAATCACTTCATTAACCTAACAAAAGGCCTTTATGGCTCTTGTCACTTAGGAAATTCCAAGGGGTTTGGGAGCTCTGTGGGCCTGCATCTGTGGATGAAGTCCAAATATATATGAGAAATATATTTTGGTCCTCTGAATGACCAGATATTTATTTATTTATTTTTAACATCTTTATTGGAGTATAATTGCTTTACAATGGTGTGTTAGTTTCCGCTTTATAACAAAGTGAATCAGTTACACTATATATTTCTTATAACTCACAATATCACAACATCTCTTATGCTTTAGTTCTTGTGCAACTATAAATCCAAAGCAGATTTATAAGTGAAATCAAATATAGTTATAAACTCAACAAAACATTATTTTAATGCGTGAGATGATTTGGTTTGTTGAAACTAACCACTAGTGTGGAGGTTGAAGATAGAGTGGACACATGTGGCCCCAGGGCCTGGTCTATATTTTATTTGGGTCTGTTTAAGCAATTAATACTCATGCACAAAATGCCTGTTGGAGTTAAACAGATAGTTATTAATAGCCTTAAGGGGTTATGCGTTGAGGGGGTGGGAATCAGACCTCATACTTACTTAACCAAAGCTCTGCTGGTAGGCAATAGTCAAATGTTAGTTTTAACTTGGTATCATTAGATAATTTGTTAAATTGTCTATTCACTTGAAGATAAGGTTAGCATGGGGGTGATAATGAAATAGCTATACAATGGGTATCTAATCTAATTACTAATAGAATTAGTGACAGAACCACTGTGCTTTGTGTGTTTATGCCTTATAGGTTTCTGCCTATAAACTGATAGGCTTCGGTATATAGAGTCAGAGCCTGCATGACACAGCTGCTTGCAGCATGAACACGGCACTGACCACAATGGCTGAGCGGATTAAACTGCCCTGTACCACCCAATGACTCAACTCTCCCACGGCCCGGCCCGTTTCCTCTGTTTCTAGCTTTGACTTGCTCCGGCTTTCATTTGGCATTTGGACGATTGTAAACACAAAGAAAAGGCAGGCCCTGAAATCGCAGGGCAGTGCTTGGTTACCATTAGTATGAAAAGTTCCAAATTATAGAATCAAAGGTATAAACTTTAAAAAATTCTAGAAATGTTGAGGACTGAAAGAATACATTTACACTTGGAGATACTCTGTTTTAAAACTAAATTCAAGCTACTATTTTTTTCAGGAAAACCTTTCTGATCTGCCCTTGTTTCTTTAAATTTCATTAATAATCAAAAATGTCTAGGGAATTCCCTGGTGGTTCAGTGGTTAGGACTCAGAGCTTTCACTGCTGGGGCCTGGGTTCAATCCCTGGTCAAGGGAACTAAGATCCTGTAAGCCAAAAAAAAAAAAAAGAAAAAACATCCATTTGTAAATTTATATATATAATAGAACCTATCATGACAACGTAGTGATGAGTGCTTATTGTGTACCAAGATTTATGTTAAGCACTTTATATACTTGATCTCATTGAAACCTTATAATAATTGTGTGAAGTGGGTATTTTTCTTATGTTATATATGAGAACACATGACACTAAGAGAGGATCGCTTGCATAGTGAATAAGTAGCAGAATAAGAATTTGAACCTAGGTCTTTCTCACTGCAACACCTAACTCTTTACCACTGCTTCGTTACTCTCCTTGAGCCTGTGTCATACCTTGTGGATATCTTTTTTTGCAAGTAGGCGCCACTGTTTTATAATCTTCTTCTTATATGCCTGTCCTTCCATGGAACCAGTGAGTCTCAAACTTCAGTATACATCAGAATCACCTGGAGTTCTTTTTAAAAATGCAGATCCCAGGGCTTCCCTGGTGGCGCGGTGGTTGAGAGTCCGTCTGCCGATGCAGGGGACGCGGGTTCGTGCCCCGGTCCGGGAGGATCCCACATGCCACGGAGCGGCTGTGCCCGTGGGCCACGGCCGCTGGGCCTGTGCGTCGGGAGCCTGTGCTCTGCGACAGGAGAGGCCACAGCAGTGAGAGGCCCATGTACCGCAAAAAACAAACAAACAAGCAAAAATGCAGATCCCAGGCTCCATCTCAGACTTGGTTAAATTAGAAATTTTCTGTCCACCAGAGAGCCTGTGTCTTTTTAACAACCTCCCTTGGGTGATTCTGTTGCAGGTGTTCCTCTGTCTGCATTTAGAGTAAAACTGCATTTGACTGTGGGTGCCTCGAGGACCATGATTGTTTTTTATCCACCCTTGTAGCTCACGGATTCACTCAGTAAATGTTTGTCAAATAGTTCAAAGAATGAATGAAGGAAGGAACAATTGTCAGTAGAGGATATGTTCTTGGAAAAAACATTCTTTTGGCTAGACCCGTGGAGAATTTAGAGATACATGTTTAAATATCACTTAATGTACTCAGTCTAGGCTGTCTCCTGGAGGCCAAGCACTGCAGGGAAACTATGAGAAGGAGCAAGAAAGCACAGCTCTGTCTGTAAAAAAAAAGAATGAAAACTCGCCAGCTGCCCCAGGATGGGGTAAAATCAATCTTCTTCCCCTTTCCTAAAACTAAGATCAATTGAACTAAAAAGGTAGAAATGCCTTTGAGGCGCAGAAAAGGGTTCGTTTTCCTAGTGTTTTGTAGGCATGAAATTTTCTGCTTAACTCTTTGTTCCGAGGTCAATAAAGGATTTATTCCTTTATGCAGCAAAAGGTTTGTTTTGTTTTGTTTTGTTTTTTGAGCATTTGCTAAGTGCCTTGACTGTCATAAGGCACAGTCATTTCCTGAGTTTGTTATCAGTTAGAAAATTCAGGAAATGGTAAAGGAAACGTGGGGCTAGTTGCTCAGTGTCTGCAAGCACAGGAGTGCAGGGACGGGGTTGTATTGTCAGGGGACTTGAGCTGGATGCTGGAAGTGGAGTAAGAATTGGATGGAATTAGATAGGCAGGAAGCAAAGAGCAGGAAGAACAGAGGCTTGGTAGTCAGACTGCTTATGACCCGCCGGCTCTGAACAGTGAGGATGTGAGCCTGGGGTGGTGGAAATTTGCACTGGAGAGCATGGAGAAATAGCCTTGTATAGATGTGTTTTATTACATTAAGGAGAGCTGTGGATGTCGTGGAGTTTTGAACATTTTCCTTTATCTTAAAGCAGGTGCAGTGCTGTTTTAAGAAGATTAATGTGACGGCAGCATGTCAGGGAAGTTGCAGGGGAGAAGGAGTTAAGTCGGGGAGACTCACCCAAAGGCTGCTGTCAGTCCTCCAGATGTGAAGTGACAGGGTTTCGACCAGGGTGGTGGAAGGAGCAAGGACAAGCTAGAGCCGCTGTGGATGTAACTTGAAGGACACTGATGAGAGAGTATTGCTACTAATGGTGGGGCTAGAGGCAGGGTGAAACCCGCACGCTAGCTGATGTGGAGTGTTTGAGAACCTGGAAACCCATTTTCCCACAAGAAGTCAAGGTTGGAGATGATTTCCACTTCAACTGCCTTAAGCTTATAACCAGGATCCTGAGTCAAAACTTCTCAAGTAGCTGTCTCGCCCTTTGATGTTGGCAGGGCAGATGGCTCTGGATGAGACTGGGGCTCTTTGTTGTTTCTCTTTCCTTCTCTGTCTCTCTCTGCTACCCCACCCGGTTCACACAGGGAGGACCTCAGTATTGGCACCACTTCTTGGGACCTAACAAAGGAAATCTTGCTAACTGGGCAAAGGTGGTGCTTCCCAAATTACAATCCTTGGAAACCAGTGGGTTTTTAAATGGAGAACGATAGGGACAGGGCCAGGGCCAGAGTTCTGTGGCCAAATAAGTTTTTGGGAGTATTCTTAGAGAATTGAGCAGGTTTCTTTACTGCAAGGACTTCCCAAGGTCTTTAATGTGGTAATAAGCATTTTGACCATCCAAGAGAGGTATAGCTTATAGCACTCCACAAACGTTTTGGACCATGGAGCTCGTTTTTTAAAGAAGCATCTTGAGGGGAGAGGGCTACATAGCATAATTTCAAGAAATTAAAGACACGAAACATTGTCTTAAAAATAAGTCTCTTGCACTAAAGGTTGGTAGTGTAATGGAAAGAAAAAAAGAGTTTGGAATTTTAGTCTGGGGTCTACTGCTAACTGGTCATCTGGTCATTGAACTTCTCTGGCTCTGTTTGCACAGGGGCTATACTAATACTAGATGAAATCTTAAGTTCTTTCAACTCGGAAAGTCTGTGGTCATGTGCATATTCAGAAGAGGAAAATAATCTGATTTTCCTACTCTGTAATAACGACGGTAGCAGAGACAGTGGTAAGGAAAGTGAGGGCAGAGGGACAGTGACAACAAGATGAGTAAGATGTGGTTTGAACCCCTGAGCTGATTATATGGTTGGGCAGGGTCACAGTGCTGAACTGATGGAGCAGAGGTAAATGAAGCTTCTGGTTTGCTGTCAGGCTTCTCTGAATCCAAGCATGTCATACGGTGCACATGCAAGTATCCAGTTGCTAAGGCAAGACTAATTCCCAAGTCCCTTCATTTGTCTAGTCTCAGTTTTGCTGATAAGCAGCTGTGAGGCCTTGGATAAATCAGTTAACTGTCTGGGCCTGAGTCTTCTTTATCTGTAAACTGAGGGAGCTGGGTTAGATCAGGGGTGCTGATGTTTTGTGAGGAGGAACTGTTTTTAAGTTGTCTTGAGTCTCACCCAGAGGGTAGTAGGGGAAGCAGAGACGTTCTTCCACCAGTCCGTGCAGATAGGCCCCAGGGTTCTGTCTTTAGTTTTCTTCTTTTCCTTCTTCCCAGATCATCTCATCTTCTCAGACTTTAATTATTGCTTTTATGGACTTGATGTTCAAATATGAATCCATAACACCAAACTCTCTCCTTTTTATGGCCGAGTAGTATTCCATTGTGTGTGTGTGTGTGTGTGTATTCTTTATCCATTCATCTATTGATGGAACCAAACTCTCTCTTGAAGGCCAGACTCAGATTTCTACTCCTCTGCTCGATGTATTAATCTGTTTCCATTGAGAGGAAGCCAAATTCTTTATGTTCAAAACCAAACTCACAATCATCCTTTGTGAACCAATTCCTCTTCCAGTTTTCCCAGGTTTTGTTAATACGTAGTGACGTGCTCCTGGTCACTTGCAGGCTGGAAATGCAGGCTTCCTTGACTCCTTCCTTCTTCCCTGCTGTAGCTAGTCGCTGAGCGATCCAGTCCTCGCCACCGGATTATTATCATACCTCCACGTTATTTCTTTTCCCTTCCTGATGTCATTGTTCTAGGTCAGGCTCCCATTGGTCACTCTGCCCCTCTCTCTCCTCTAAAGCATCCCACATGCCAGGTTAAGCCTTATAGAGCCTCCCTCACCCCGTCATTCCTCTTCCAAAGCTTTTCCTGGGTCGCCTGTTCTCACCTCTTGCCGGCATCCGTAGCCTCAACCATCTTCCAGCTCTAGCTTCAATTACTGAGCTTTTCCTGTCCTCCAGCAACTATTTATTGATATCCTCATTCCATAACTTGCCTATTCAAATTGTTCCCTTTTCTTAGACTTTTATTTTTACTTTTTCTGACAAAATCCCAGTTATATTTCAAGAGTCCACTTAAATGATGCCTTCTCCCTCCTTCAAGTCTTCCCTGAACATTCCACTGGCTTGATTTCTCCTTCTTTTAGTATCTTATTCTTTTCTATCTTATTATCTCACCAGCCCAAATATATATATTATGTATATATATATACTATATATAGTAATTATATCTATTATATCTTATAATATCCACTATATCTTCTTCTTCAAGGACAAGGAACATGTTTTCTTCATCTTTAACACTTATAGTAGTTGATGTATACTAGGAGCTAGAAATACTATTGGCTAAATTAAATTATTAATCTATTTTTTAAAATAATAATCTATAAATTGAAACAACCTATTAATCTTAATAATTGATCTAATCAAATGCAAATAAAATAAGATAATCTACAAATCCAAAACTAATAAAATATTGGTTTTGGTGTCCTGCCATTCTATTTTGCATCTAGTTGAGGTATGATTTTCTGAAGAATTTTGATTTTGATTTTTTACACTATTGGGTTAGTAAATCCTTAACTTACAGTTAAGGATAATTTCTCCCTCTGTGAGACCATTTCTGTGAAGCTGCCGGCCTTGCTATGTCGTGACAGGACTGGCTTCCTTTCTAGTTAGAGCATCATATGATGATGTGGTTAAAAATTTGAGCTTTGGAATAGGACAAACCTGGTTTTGAGTTCCCACCCTGCCCTTGTTAGCTGTGTTACCTTGGGGAATTTACCTAATGTCTCCAGACCTTAGTTTCTTCATCTGTAAATGGAGGTCATAATGATTCTGTCTGTAATTATTGTAAGTGCTGCTTCTACTCCCGGGAATTGTTCAGAAGTAAATCTCTGCTCATCCTCACCTGAGGGGCTCCTCCAAACCTGATGGATTTTTTGTAGATTCTGTGGGCCTAAAAGTGCAAACCATGCTGGCCTATATAATTTCAGAGACAGATGGAAAAGTTGAAACAGAAATGCCGGAAGTGTTGGTACCAGTTTTCCTGGCCTAGTGAGGAGGAAAGCAGACCTGTGTCTCTCATTTTGAATCAGACAGATGACAAACATATCACAAGAGGAAAAAAAATCTCCATCATCTTCTCTTGTCCCAGTCTCTTATAGCTCCAGACTTCCTAAAAGACTAGATTATTGGGGTTCCCTGAAAAGCCAGCTCAGTCCATGACATAAGATCAGTCTCACACATTATTTCTGCTCATGGAACAATAAAGGGAGAGGGCTAGCAGTTACTGAGCATTGAGCACCTACTATGTGGCAGGCACATTTAATAGAGAATTACAATTCTTCTTCTTCATAACTATGTGAGATAGTTATCATTATCTCCATTTTACAAGTAAGTAGAAGCTAAGTAACTCCCAAGATTATACAGCTAGTAAATCTCAGAGTGAGGAAATGAACGCAGGTAGTCTGCATACATTTTAGCATTTGAAGCCTGCAATGTAATTAGACCAAATTAGCCATATGAGGTGAGGGTTTCCTTCAGATGACAGGTTTTCTATGTCAGGGAAATTGTGATCTAACAGGGCTAACCTTTGTAACCTTAGTACCACAGGGAAATAGTTTTCAGAAATACTGTTTGGGGACCCTTGGACCCTGATCCTGCTTTCTTCCCCCATGATGATGTGGCACTGATGATAGTATGTTTCAAAAGAGGTTGATGTTTGTAAACATTCTGGTACAAACAGGCACAGAGATATTAGTACAGGTTTTTCTGGAACACTGAGGTAAGCCCCAAGTATAAAAGGACAGTAGTATTGCCAAAGTTGGGATATTTTCTCAAATTTTGAAGACTTCAGCTGCATGCCTTGTTAGGGAACTAGAAGTCAGAGGAAGGCTGTACTAATATATGTGACATTCATTCTTGCTCCATGTGGCCACTTTATTTGCATTAAGTTCTAAATCCTTCACTGAAGAAATTGGCAACTTATGGTAGCCGTTCAGCAACCCACTTGGACCCTGTGGCACTATGTAGAGTTATATATCATTGTATCCATTGAGTGGAATACTATAGACCTGTGAAAAGGAATGATGTAACTACATATGCTGAAATGCAACTGCCGCCAACATGTATAACAGAAAACCCAAGGTGAAATATATGGGATGCTAATACTTGATTTTTTTAAATTAAAAAATCCTATCCATCCATATATTTTTATATATGTTTAGGATAGTTCTAGAAGACTACTCAGGTAACTGATAACTAGCTGCATCTGAGGAAGGGGACTGATAGTCCGAGGTGGAAGCGTGACTTCTTTTGACCGTATGGAGCACTGGTTCCTGTGTACTCGGGGGATCCCTGCAAGTTCTTGAGACCCTTTCAGGGGGTCCACAGGATAAAAACTGTTTTCATAATAACACTAGGATGTTTTTGCTTTTTTCACTCTCATTCTCCCACAAGTATATGGTGGAATTTTCCAGAGGTTAAATGACTTGTGCTATTACTGCAACAAATTGAATCCAGAAGCAGATAGAATCTGTTTGATTAAGCCAGATATCAAAGAGATTTTTAAAAATGTAAAACAATGTCACTCTTCTCACTAAATGTTTTATGAAAAATTTTTATTCAAAATTCTTATTTGTGTTAACATGGAATTATTATTTTAATGAATTAATAAGTAATAAATTAAAAATTCAGTTTTTTAATTTCTAAATTGATAAATATAGATAGCATAACCCCCATAAACAAAAACTCTGAGGATTTGTCAAATTCCTTCAGTGCCAGGGGTCCTGGGGAGGCTTCTCTTCGATAGTGGTGGGCAGAAATGTCAAACAGGAAAGAAAACGTGAATGAAGAAAACGTCTGTAATAAAACATTGCTTTCTGTTTTTTCCCCCTCTGTAAAGGGAGATCTACAACTAGTCGGGGGTTCAATGCTCTAGAAAGTGCTGAGACTTGTGACTTGAAGCAAAGAAGCTACGATCACTGAAGCGAAGCAGAGGCCAGCTGTTCCTGAGGATCCTGCCCCGCAGAGGATGTTCTGCACCTGTTGATGTAAGTAGGGCAGTCACTGAAGCTGGGTCACCACAGGAGATTGGGGGTGACAGTGTGGCTCCCCTCGAGCCCCTCCCTTACCCTGGTAGGTGTCATGGGGGAAGGTGAGCCTCGGGTTCTGTCCTAGAGCTGACATCAAATGAAAAGATCATGGATTTGATTGTACAGGGAACCTGATATTGAATGTCTGTTTCCTCTTTGTACTTCATTGATCCAGTTGTAGCCAGCCCAGATTAGAGGCCCATCCTGGGGTGTCCTGTGTCCCCAGCTCCGAGTGACCCAGGATCTCTAGGTCTTCCCTGTCCCTATAAGACCCACTGGAATCTCTGGAGTTCCTGGATCAATCTGGGCCTCTTCTAATAGAAAAGATCATTTATAAATTTTTAAATAGATTGCCCTCTTCCAGCAATAATTTGAGGTGGTTTAGAGAAAAATAATACTTAACAGAACTACTAAAATCAGGGTAAGAGAACCAGAGCCCTGAAATAAGTTTTGGGAGAGTTAAATGTACAAGAAAACCTAGCCCAGGGATGCTTATTGCAGTTAAGTGTACTACTTAGCTCTGGGACCCAAGGCAGAAAGAGAAACATGATACACTGCAGAGCTTTCATGAGGAAACCAAAAACATTTGCACAGGTCTAGGTGGTCTGCTGTAGGTGAATTTTGGTCTGAATGGGACTTCTCAGTTCATGCTTTAGGAGACTCAAATCCCATCAACAAAACTAGAACGGTAGCAATTGCACGTGTCTGAGACCTTCTCAGTCTGGAGCTTATTGAAGGCAGAAACCACATCTCCTTCATGCCTGCATCCCTAGCATCTAGCATGGGGTCTGGCATGTGGAAGATGCTCATTGAGGACTCAGTGCCTTGATTTAGACTTACATCGCTCACAGCTTCTGTAATACTTGTTAAGTGAATGTGCAACTGAGTAAATAATGTGGACCATGTTTGGGATGAAGGATGAGGATGGGAGGGTAAAGTACTATTTCCTCACATTCCCCAGGAGATTTCTTCTCACTATCAAATGCTCCTGGGGTTATATACTCCTTTCTGTTTATTATCTAGGTCATCCTACCCACCCTCCCTGCGCATTACTCCTTAGCTTCCTTGTGGTGATAAAATATCTTGGGTCCCTTTATTCCCATAGATTGCCTTGAAACTAATTTCCTCTCTCCCTCCCTCCCTCCCTCCCTCCCTCCCTCCCTTCCTTCCAATAGACTCTTGATACTGGAGAGTTAAGCAGTCTTAACTTGAGCCTTCATGGTGTACATTTCAGAATGAATAATCCATAGCTACACTTAACCACTAACCAGAGGTTACTGCAGGTTACTGCAGGTTACTGCAGAGTTTCTCTATTCCATTTGACTCCTCAAACATTATTTATCTGTGACCCATTCTGCTTTACCTTTCAGAAGGGTAAAGTTACCTATCATTGTGGTCTTTTCTTCCCCTGCCACCCAACCTTAAATGACTAGTTCTAGAAATTATTATTATTATTATCTAAGCAGAGGTCTTCTTAGAAGCCCATATGATTTAAAGTTATTTATTTATTTATTCATGGCTGTGTTGGGTCTTCGTTTCTGTGCGAGGGCTTTCTCTAGTTGCGGTAAGCGGGGGCCACTCTTCATCGCGGTGCGCGGACCTCTCACTATCGTGGCCTCTCTTGTTGCGGAGCACAGGCTCCAGATGTGCAGGCTCAGTAGTTGTGGTTCGTGGGCTCTAGAACGCAGGCTCAGTAGTTGTGGCTCACGGGCCCAGTTGTTCCGCGGCATGTGGGATCCTCCCGGACCAGGGCCCGAACCCACGTCCCCTGCATTGGCAGGCAGACTCTCAACCACTGTGCCACCAGGGAAGCCCTAGAAATTATTATTTCAATATCCAAGGCACATGCTATAAATAGCCTTGGCTTGAGAAGCCTAATCTGGGTGCCTTCCCCACCCTTACCATCATAGTATTATGCCTAGAATTATCTCAAGTACTTTGGTTCTCCCAGGAAGGAGTCCTGGTTTCTTCTGGTCTCTTCTGGTCACCAATGCAGGCTTCCTCCTTTTCTGAGAATGATGAGACTAAGTATTTCAGTCTGTTTAGAGACTTAATAAGTTTCAGCTTCCTGTGTCTCTTATTAATAGGAAGCGTGAGTAATTTAACATCTAAACCGGAACACTTGTGAGGGAAAGGGGACAAAATTAACAGAAACTCTGGAACATGAGGCTTTGTCTGTATGTATGCTCACGGACTTTTCAAAGATCTTGCATCTCTAATGAAGGCTGAATGCAGAAATTTAACAAGAGCCTTTGGGGACAGACTCCCTGAATTCTATTCAGTTGTCTGTTTTGGGCCCAGGGGACTCTGACATACGCTTCAGAGCTCTGAGTGTTTCTAATAAGCCAGTGGAGAGCCTGTCCCCTGGTGGATGACACAGCTCCTGGGGGAGAGCGGCAGGGTTGCCGCAGAACTGGTGGCCCGTGTTAGTGAGACCCAGCGGTGCAGGCCCCTCCTCCTCTGCCTTTGCCACCTCCTCCTCTGCTCCCTTCTCCTCCTTTTGTTTTTGACCCTCATTCTCTTGCTCTGCCACCCACCTCCTTCCGGTTTGTGCCCCCCCCCCCCCGCCCTTATCTGTCTTCCCTCTTCTTTTCTCTTTTGTCTCCCTCTCTTTCACTATTTTCTGCTCTCCATTTGTCACTCACACTTCCTTCCTTTCCCTCTGTCTCCCAAAATGGCTCTTTCAACACTGCTGGAGGGCAGCTGAGAAGAGCACTGCTGCCAACGTTACTTTCTCCTTTAAAGGAAAATCTTGTATTTCCAACTGTTTTCCCTTTGCAAGTGGTCTGTTTCTCACGAGCCACTCTGATGGAAGGTTCTGGTTTCATGTGTCCTGGGGGACATGTGTGCTAGGGCATGAAGACAGCATGGGGGGGGCTGTTGGAGGGGGGAGGCCATGGGGGTGGGGGGAAGTTGGGGCCGTGACAGGAGCGAACCTGAGAGGCTTGTCACAGAATGGATTACAGTTGAGACGATTGAGACCCTGTGATCATGACGCTGCATAAACCCGAATGTCTGAGATTTTGGAGTTTGGGCTATGCCAGGATCATTTTAGAGAAGGCAAGGTCTGGGTCAGCATCTAACTAATCAGGGAGCCACAGGTATGGTGGGTGTGCCACCGCAGGACAGGGGAGGGGAGCCCAATAGAAATGGAGGAAGCAAACCTGGCCCAGGGAACTGGGGGTTAGATGTGCCAGAGGTTGATTTGGACGTTTCTGGATGAACAGGGCTCTGAAAATGTTCTGAAAAGGAGAAACAGAACGGACCATGGTGATCTGAAAAAGAACCTATGGGCTAGACAACATGCTCTTTTTTTGTTGTCGTTCATGGTTATCCAAGGACTTTGCATAGTATTTTTACTTACTAACATAATAACGCTGTTTATGGAGCACCTGTGATGTGTAAGTGACTCTGGAAGTGACCTGAAGGGATTCAAATATAAACAAGAGAGAACCCAGCCTGAGTTGCTCATGGCTAATACGAGAGGGAAGGAGCACAAAAGAGAAGTACGCTCCAGGGAGGTAAGGATGTATCAAGAGGGTGATGAAAGGTTGAAGGAAGGAGAGAGCACTTGTGTCCGGGCTGGTCAGAGAACAAATGCCTTGACTATGGAGGGCGTGGAGCTTGGGCCAAACCTTGGAGGCCAGGCAGGGATTCGATACTCAGAAAGGTGTGGGTCAGTCATTCTTGGCAGAGCGGACCTAGGCAACAAAGATGCAGAGTGACCAGTAAACAAGGATCGGATTGGGCACGTGGGTGGAGGGGAAGGAGGAAATAGCAATCTCCTGGGAGCAGAGTGTTGGTGTCGAGGAGGGGTGGAAGATAAAGCTGGAAAGGAGGGAGGCTGCCAGCCTGCGGAGGGCTCTCCCTGCTGGCTGGGCTGGGACATCTGGATGCCGTCCTCGGGACTGAGCATCTGTGTGGTACATGCTCTAGGAGAGGGGGATGACGTTGCTTTGGGAGATGCTCATTTCTGATGCCCCTCTTGCTGAGTGTGGGTGCAGTTCGGAGCCAGATTTAAGGTGTCGTAATAATAAGTCTTCGGGGGAAGTATCTGGAGGCCTAAAAATACATATGCATGAAACACTTTGAGCCTGTTTTCTAAAATCTCAGTCTCTCGTTTTTGCTTTGATCTTTGTACCTTTTAAGAGTAGATTTAAGGGTCAGCCACAAACTGTATTGCCCTCAGAGTTTACGTAAGTCTGGTAGAATCTTATTTCCATTGTTTTAATATTCAATGCCTTATAATTTCTCATATTACATCAGCTCTTTTATTCAGAGATTGTGGGCTGAAGGAATCGTGTTGTGTTCCTGGCTGGAAATGTTCACTGAATTTCCTCCTGACCCTGAATCTACTCAAAATTCCTGCTTCCTGGCTTACAGAGCCCCTGGTTCCTCCCTTTATGACGGATGGGAGGGATTGAGGGTCTTCCTGCTAGACATTCATAGCATATGTCAGGGTTTTTCACTGATGTCGTATTGTCTTACAAGAGACATTCATACAACCTCTTGTATTGATTACTTTTTTATTTATATGAGGTCCCCCCCTCAAAAGATTGTGAGACCCTCTTACTCAAGGTCTCAGTCTCTGTCAGATATTTTTGCTTTGGCATAACATTTAGCATAGTATTATGCATGCATTATTCTGTTTGGAGGTAGAGAAAGTGGGTGGGTAGTGGTGGGCTGCTGGTACCCACCAGTTCCCATGTCCTACCCCAGTATTGGGTTTTGTAGAGAATCACCAAAATAGATCTTTGCTAATTAAACATCATCCACTGACAGCATCAGTATCACCTGGTAGCTTGTTGAAAATACAGAACCTCAGGCCTCAGAATCTATCAATATAATTTGATTAGTATTTGAGACACATTGGTTTCCAGATGTACTGTATACAGATCACCTGGAGATCATGTTAAATGTAGGTTCTGACTTTTTTTAGGGGTAATTTAGGTAATGGTAGAACAAGTAGGCCAGGTTTTGTAAATAAAGTATTATTAGAACCCAGCTATGCTCATTTATTTACGTACTGTCTGTGAATTCTTTTGTGCTACATCAACTGAGTTGAATAGTTGCAACAGAATTCTTCTGGCCCACGAAGTCTAAAATATTTGCTATCTGGGCCTTTACAGAAACAAGTTTGCTGACCCCCCCCGCCCCCCAGCATATGAACTGAACCCTGTTTCCTTAAAGGAAAGGACGGTAGCTGTGATCTTTTGCCCCAGTGGCAACATTTGCAAGCCCATTTTAATCCATCATGGAGTAGCTGAATCATTAAATCTTAATTCCCAAGAGGGCAATGAAGGCTCTTGAGCCCCAAACTGATCCAAATAATGGTACCAAAGAGTCTGTGACTTTCCAAGGCCCATTTCATATCTCCCTTCTTAAAGAAATGACTGTGATTTTATTGATGTGACTCTCCTCCACAGACTGATTTCATCAATCGTTCAAAATAAGTTAGACTTTCCTCAAGAATTGGAAAGAGCCAAGAGGAAATTCTGAGTAGAAATGTTTGGGACCAAGGAATAAAGACAGCCTTGTATGGGTTTGGTAGAATCTGCCTTTTAACTACTGAACCAGTAGCCTTAGCCCAACCCACCCGTAGGCTGCTCACTGGGCAGCCAGACTCAGACGGCGTGGGCTTGGAGTCCTTTTAATTCCCTGGGAGAATCCTACCACCTGTCTCTTATTTGGGGTTTCTGAATTGTGCAATGATGGCACACACAAGCTCCAAGCTTGCTGCATGTGTATGCCAAGCACACGAAGACAGAAGGCAGAGATTTGGGCCGAGAAGCAGGAAGTGCAGAAGGGGGGTTGCTGGCACGGAGACATCTGCTCCACAAACACAGTGGAACAGGAGGTTGTGGGAGGAGACGGGCAGCCCCATGTAAACACTTGAGGATGTGGGCACATTGCTCTGATCTTCAAGTCTTCGAGATCCTGGCTTTCCTCCTTGCAGAACCAAATTTCAGAGGACGTAGGCGTAGGAGAATTAGGATCCATTTTCCTTACACAGAGTTATCTGGAGCCAGAGGGGTTTAGTGTGGGATTCTGTGGGAATCTTTGCTGTAGCACTAGGAACTCTGGTCTTACTTAGTTTCTTTTCCCTCTGTCTGCAAAGCCCAGGACACTAAAAAAGGTTTTTTGAGGCAGTGGAGTAGACAAAAGTGGTGCGTCCTCTCCTCAATTCTAGAATCTATCAACCAATTCTGAGAGATTGTAGGAGTGAATTCGGGCTCCATATGTTGAGAACCATCTGCCTTGTTGCCAGGGAGCCCTCCTGGAATTCCCTAAGGTGCATTAGCTGATTAGCTCAGCTGGTCAGAATGTGGGAGTTTTAAAGCCAAAGTTACTGTTTGGGCTGGCATTTCAGCCATTCTCTCCACTGGAAGAAGCATAATGTATTCATTCATTCATTCATTCATTTCTTCTGTTACTCAATGAATATCCATTGAAAACCTACCGTGTCACAGGATGGTGGGAAAAACATGAATTGGAGAGTTGGACAAACCTGAGTTTAAATTCTAGTTTCCCCACCTGTGAGCCAATGACTCAGTCAAGTTGTAGTTTAGTTGACATGTTTCTTCCCTCCTCACCCACTTTCTCTGAATCTCCCTGAATCTGTGGGTTGATCTGGATGATATCTTCTCTCTACTTGTGGTGCAGCTTCTGCCTAATCTGTCCTCACACCGTATTACGTCGAAATTATTCTTTTAGGTATCTCTCTCTCTCCCCAGATTGTAAAGTCATTGATGGCAGAGATCTTTGTGAATACTTGTTCACCCTTAATTTCTGACACACATTAGAATTTAAACATATGTCTGTAGCACAGAAAGGAACTGGCTATGTGACATAAGTTCCCTAAAGCATGGTTTTCTCATCTGTAAAATGAAGATGATAAGAACATACCTCGTGCTTTTGTTGTGAGGGTTAAATTACAACAAGATATTGTGTGAAGAGTTCGGAATGTTTGAAAGAGTGTTCTGTAAATATAAAGTGTCTGCAGTATTGTGGTTGTTCTAATGTCTGGATTGATTGGGATTTGGTAGAAGACCAGTCCAAGAGAATCATGAGGATACATGGGGATGCCCTAGTCCATTTTTCCTAAACTAGATGATTGAATGGGGGAGGACCTGGAGACTTAGGTTTCTGAGGCATGGTTTGGGTGTATGAGTTGACACTGGACAGGGGACACCCTCCTGCAAACTCAATGTCTCCTCCACTAGATTATCTGCTCTTGCAAGTGGGGCATGTCTTGTTTATTTCTGTACCCTTCTGTGTTCCTAAGCCCTCACTACTAGGAAAGTGATTAAGTAGATAGCTGGATTTTTAAAAAAAAAAAATTTGTTTGGCTGCACTGGGTCTTAGTTGTGGCACACGGGATCTTCGTCGCAGCACGTGGGATCTAGTTCCCTAACCAGGGATGGAACCCGGGACCCCTGTATTGGGAGCGTGGAGTCTTAGCCACTGGACCACCAGGGAAGTCCCAGATAGCTGGATTTTGATGGGCACTACAAGGCCGAAATCTCCTGACCCCCATATCTCCCTATATTCCTGGCTTGTATCTGTCTTGTCTTGAGAACCTGGATAGCGGGACCATTCTATAGAAAACGTAGATTGCAGGGGAAGAGAGTAAGTTCCGTTTGAAACAAGTTGAGTGTGAGAGCCAGCCGTCAAATATGCAGGGCTGGAGAACTGGAAGTCGGTGGGAGGGGGAGCCTTGTTATTTAACTTTTCACGTGTCTGTTTCAGCTCCCAGAACCAGACATAGAGCTCATTGTATAGCTCCCATGGTGCTTAGTGCTCACTCATTAACAAGCACGTGCTAAACATTTATTGATCCACTGCAAACTGTTGGGCCCTGTTTCGCATGTAGCTAACAAAGAACTGCTGCAGATGTTGGAGCAGAGTTGTAACACGATATGACTTCTGCTCCAGGAAGACCTGACCTTGCTGCGGTATATGAGAAAGATTGGAAGGGGAAGGAAGGAGGTGGAAGTGGGGAGCCCAGCAAGAGAGCAGGTGGGCAGTGAGGGAGTCTGAAGCAGAACTCTGCCAGGAGGGACGGAGAGGAGGGGGTCTGACTATACGAGAGGTTGGTGACTCATCTCTCTCCCTACCATTAGCCCTAGAGAAGTCTCCCTGCTCTGGGAGGAGCAATGACCAGCCTCGAGTGGCTTTTGGAACGAAAACCAATGACTGCATCCAAGGGAAGATAATGAGAAACACACAGGCCATGAAGATCAGGAAAGCACCACTAATCTTTTTTTTTTTTTTTTTTTTTTTTGCAAAACTTTACTTCCCGAAGCCCTGGGCAAGGGTGCAGAAGCCTCTGTGTGTGAACTTGGCCTCTTTACTGAGGTATACAGGATGGAGTGTCCCTTGATAAATCGCATAACTGATCATATCCAAGAATCTGAGAGGCTGGGAGAGGAGAGGGGTGAGGCAGGTTGTGAGGAAGGGAAGAGGGCTGTAGCCCTAATCAGAAGACAGGAGAAAGCAGCAATACAGAAAATGCCCAAGCGTGAGCAGACATTAAATTTCATGTAAAAACCCTCTGCCGCCCCCTGCCCTGCCCTGCCCAGCAGTCTAATTTTATAGAGATTGTTCTTTTCTTCAGATATGATATATTCTTGTAATTAGAGAAGAGCCATTAAAAAGGAGAAACTGCTTTCATTCCGTTAAAAACTCTAGCCATTCTCTTTATATAAAAAGACCCCCAGAATTATAAATCAATTCAACAAGATGAATGAATGACCTTAAAAATATGTCCATGCTATTTTATGTAGGAATTTAACTTTTATGACTCTGTTCTGAGAAAACATCCTGAAAGGGACAAAATTTACACACAGAGATGAAGCATTAGATGCAAAAAAGAAATAATGTAAGTGGCTAGCATTGAGGATATGGTTAAGTATAAAGGTTTTAAGCTTATGAAATGATAGTTTTGAGGATTTTAGACACCACAGGAAGGTATTTTTGGTTTTATATTAAGTAAAATTAAAAGTCACAAAGTTATATAAAGGTATGGGATCCGTTATATAAAACATGCAGAGGAAAAAAACCTCTAAAGGAAATATACCAGAAGATTAACCATCTTTGATTTTAAATGAGGAGATTACAGGATCATTTTTGGCTCTTCATACAACTGAAATTTCATAAATAAGCATGCATTACTTTTATATCAGAAAAAGACAGAAAAGAAGGTATGTAAGTTTTTAAAAAGGAAGATATTATAAAAGAGTATTTGTTCTTTTCAGAGAGAATATATGAAAAATCTAGGTACCCTCTTTCCTTCCCTGGGATTCAGAGATTATTTTTATTCTCAGGAAGATCTTTCCTTGCTCTAGTTAAATTATCCTCACATGTCAGTCTGTTTCTGGGGATGAAAAATAGCGAGTTTACAATCTGAGCTCTGCTCCAATATATGTGGTAGTTCTGTGTTACCTTCTTGGGAAAAATGGTGTAAACACATTGATATGGTATTCAAGGCCTTTCAGAACAAAACCCCACTCGATCTTTCCAACTTCATTTCCCATCAGTTTCCTACATGTATTTTAATTAATTGATTAATTATTTTTATTGAAGTATAATTGACCTACAACATTATGTTAGTTCCAAGTTTACAACATAGTGATTCGATATTTCTATTCATTACAAAATGATCACTATGATAAGTCTAGTTACTATCTGTCACCATACAAAGATATTACAATATTTTTAACCATATTGCCCATGCTGTACATTTCATCCCCATGATTCATTTATTCCTACCTGTATTTTCTGCTCAAACCAAAACCCCTCTCAGACTTGCTGTTTCTTGCCTGTGTCCCCAACATCCCGTTTCTGAACCTCTCCTTCAGGTTCCTGGGGACATGTTCACAGAACACGTATTAAACAGTCAAGCAGACCAGGGGCCTCTTTCAACATGACCAGGATGCTACTGCTGTGTGGTCTTTACAAGCCATTGCACCTCTCTGGACCTTAGATGGTACACCTGTGACATGAGGTAGGGTGATAGATGGTTGCCAAGGTTCCTTGCAGCTCTAGAGCTTGGCGAGCCTTGCTCCCTCATGGTCCTAGGTGGGCTCATTCACCTGCCTGCACCTTGTCTTGGGTTGTGACTGCTGCCGTATGTGCCCATGGCCCTCCTCTGCACCTGTCAGAGTCTACACTTCCTAGCTCATGTGCCTTGTCCTTCATGACGTGTCCCCCGCAGTTCCAATTAACAATGACTGTGTGTACCAGTCCTTTGGCCACTCATATGTACTGTCTCTTATGAAAACCATGTTGCATGCCAAGGATATAAAAGATACTATCATTTGAAAAATATTCAACTCCATGGGGGAAGAAAGACAAATTAAGTGAACTTTGAGATGAAGGTGCACACTTCTCTAAATCCTTTGTTTATGGTCCAGTAGGGCCCAATCTGTGATTCCCATATATATAAGGAGAGAGACTTATTTGCAATATTTAGACTATTTACAACATTCTGAAAATCCTAGGAAAAATCACCCATGAACCCACAGTAAGTCTGTGTTTCTTTATTTCGACTCAGAGGAATTTTTTCCTTTTTCACCAGCATATAAATGTGAACTTCACAGGAGCCATCAGAGAATAGTTCCCTGCTTCTATCAACCATTTGTTTAACCTTCAGTTCATGTATCACTTCTTCCACAACCAGAGCCTTCCACTCCCTTCAAATTTCTACAAATACATTGCTCCCCTCCTTTCTCTCCACTCACCATATGTTCAAACGGGACAAAAATAAGAGGTTGGTTGAGAAAACTGAAAATATGCCCAAATGTCGAGAGCATCTTTGCCATGTTCCAGCACAAAAGGGCACTTTAGAAGGAGCGGGTCAGAGTCATCTTCTGACTCAACTTCACAAGAGTAGCCGGGGCAGATGGACAGTTCCCCACTGTTTACTCTCTCTCTGCCCACGAAGCATTCCTTTTCCTTCCGTTTCTTATAAACAACAAAAGAGACTGTGAACTGCTGAAGGGCAAAAATTTTGCCTTGTTCATCTTTGCAGCTTCTTCTGGAACCAAGTGTGGTGCTAAACACAGGGTAGGCATTAGTAAGTGTTAGTAGAATGAATGAATGAACAAATGAAGGACAGACAGACTCTGATGGTGACAGGAGCAGTGTGAACTATGGAAAGAGGACAGGGTTGTAGTCAGAGTGGTGGATGGGTCATTGCTCTGACTTACTGGTTATGTAACCTTGGGCAAGCCCCTTCATCACTGTGACGTTAGTTCCCCCAGCTGTTGAAAAAGTGTGAGGGCTGTGTGTGTGTGTGTGTGTGTGTGTGTGTGTGTGTGTGGTTTGTGATGGAAAATGTGTACCTTAAGGAGAATATATGCAAAGTCATGTGGCACATGGTTGCAGCTAAAGAGCAGGCACTTATGTAGCACTGTTTTTCCTTAAATATTTTTAAATTAAAAAACCTGAAAATCACTCAGGAAACGCAACCCATAATCCCATCATTTAAGAATGATGTGAAATGAGAAGTAAAATTTCCCTTCTCAACCATCTCTTTTTTTTGTGTGTGTGGTACGCGGGCCTCTCACTGTTGTGGCCTCTCCCGTTGCGGAGCACAGGCTCCGGATGCGCAGGCTCAGTGGCCATGGCTCACAGGCCCAGCTGCTCTGCAGCATGTGGGATCTTCCCGGACCGGGGCACGAACCCATGTCCCCTGTATCGGCAGGCGGACTCTCAACCACTGCGCCACCAGGGAAGCCTAGCCATCTCTTTTAATTCCCCAGAGATAACTACTTTCCTTAACATTTAAGGTTTGATGCTCATCCTTCCTGATATTTTTGCAAAGTTGCATAGGCATGTCTATATGCACACATACCCACATTTTCAACACAGAACTATTCATATCTATTTGCCTATCAATTATCTATCATCTATCTATCTATCTACCTATCTTTCTTTTACCTACCTATCATTTATCATCTCTAAGCTGATTATTTTTTTAATGATAGCAGAATTATTCATTGTTTGAATATACCATAATGTATCACCATTGCCACAGTTGCACTGTTTTGTGATTACAAACAATGCTGCAATGAACTTCCTTATACGTATACATTTATAAGCTTTTGTTTAGCACTTACTTTATCAACAAGGCACTTAAACTTTTATTATTTTCTTGACTCATAACCACTATGAGAAGGAAGGGTAGATATTGTTTCTCCATTTTACGGATAAAAGAGAACAAGTAACAGCTGAATTGTGGCAGAGCCAGGAGTTCCCGGTGCCTTGAATTCTAGCTCAGAACTCCTCTTATCAAACAGTCAGGTGTGACGAAGCACTCAAAGCCCTAGTCAAGAGGGAACAGCCACAACCAGACAGAGAAGAGTGAGTCAGTGAGCAGGCAGCTGCATTAAAGTATATTAAACACACACACACACACACACACACACACACACACACACACACACACACACACACACACAACAGAAAACACAAGAAAACTCAAGGCTGAACATATTTAAAAGACATTATTTGGAAGAAATGCACTAGCAGCGAGTGGGGGACCAGCATATGATGACCTGTTCTTATCTAGTTATCATCTCTTTTGAAATATTCTCCAGGTGACATCGAAAAGGTGAGGGAGGCTTAGGTTGCACAGATGTGGCAGGAGAATTACAAAGGACACCCCAACAGTTCCAACAATGACATTACTCCCACCCCACCCCACCCCAGGGAAGTATCTAGAAAGGACCTGTAGACTTCAGCTTAGGATTGGCCTTAACTGACATCTTCCTCAATTATCTGCAGGAAATATCAAGTATGTTATTAAAATTCACAGATGCAGTCGATTGTCAGAGTCATTGGAGACCAAGCATTGTTTCACAGGCATCAAGACTGTTGCGGAGGCTGGCAGGAAGGAGAACAATTCAGCCTGGAAAAATGCAGACTAATGGATACAGTGGGAAAAGGCTTAGGGGAGCAGGGCTGGAGACGGGGTGAGTCAGGGAGGCACTCACTTCCGGTAGAACTTTAAAGGGGCTCTAGACACCCAGTGATCAAGATAAATAACAACATATTAAAGTACAGCAGCAAGGGAGATCCAAGCTAATTCTCTGACATGTGAAAGCCTTGGTTAAGCATGTGGAAGACATACCAACCTTAGGCTGTAATTTACAGAAAAAATACTCCGGAAGAAAAAGAATAAGTGGGTTTATTTCTGTTCGTTTCCTAGGGCTGCCTTAACAAGTTGTCACCAACTGGTTGGCTTAAGACAACAGAAATTTATTTTCACATAGTTCTAGAGGCTAGAAGGCCAAAATGAAGGTGTCAGCAGGGTCATGCTCCATCTGAAGGCTCTAGGGAAGCATCCCTCCTTGCCTCTTCTAGCTTCTGGTGACTCCTGCCGTCACTCCAATCCCTGCCTCTGTAGTCGCTTAGCCTTCTTCCCCGTGTGTGTCTCTAGGTCTCGTGCCTGAACCTCCCTCTCCTTTCTCTTCTAAAGATACCAGTCATTGGATGATATCCTAATCTAGTATGACCTCGATTCAACTTGATAACACCTGTGAAGATTCTGTTTCCAAATAAGGCCCCATTCATAGGTACTAGGGGTTAGGTCTTCTTTGGTGGGGGTGGGGACACCATTTGACCTACTACACTATTAAGCACTGTAGGAGCAGTTAACTTAGATGCAGCAGAAACATATTATCTGTTTGTAGGACTCTGGCAGCTGAGGCATGGGCCAATGCCTGCCATGATTTAAATACCTAAGGAAATATTTAAGGAAATATAGTTTGGTTTCTTTGGGGTACATATGTTATAGCCTCTGCTAATGGACAGGGTGAGAAATAGGTGCAGGAAGTTTAAGAGTAGTCCTGATTTCAAATATTCAAATAATAGTGACTGGAAAATCTTTTTGCTCAATTTTATATTTCTTTTGTTGACATTTTATTTTTTTCTATAAAAGCAATTTACTAATTGATTATGAGTATAATATGGATTCATGATATGAATATGATAACTTTTAGAGATTTTTCACATAAGTGCGCAAACTAGAGGAAAACAATCCTTTGTCAGACCCAGCATCCTGACTTTTGGTTCATGAAATATGGCTATTATGCCTCTAAGACCTGCTAGAAGGTGGTAAAACAGTGGGGATCTTTGGATGTCGTTTGCATTTTAAAATAAGTTGAGATGTACGTGGGAACCAAATCTTTTCCTCCCATTTTTCAGACACATCCCAGCCAAGTTCCAAAACATAAATGGGGCATATAGTCCTTTTGTGAACATTGTTGTTATTAACATGCTATATAAAGTATAGGTACAATTCGTTGTATCAGCAATAATAATAATATTAGTTATTTTGATTATTGTCTCAGTAATCCATGATTATTATATAATCAATAAATGTATCATAATTAAGTTAATGATTCAATAATAATAGCTAATATTTGAGTGCTTTTTATGTACCAGACACAGGGATAGATCCCTTTATGTGCATTATTTCACTTACTAATGCAGTAATTCTTTCTTAAGAACAGTATTCTGTTTACTTGGGTTTGAAATGGCCTACATATTTTTTCTGCTTTTGGTCAAGGATCACTAGCCCATTTAGAGATAATTCTGTACATAGGCTGTTTTCCATATGAGAGCATTTAACCTGAACATGTAGGAAGCATGACCAGCAAGGGCTGCTGGTACTGGTGAAGGAGTGAGTCCTGCTGTAATGAACAGAGAGAAGTCAGTTGTCACGAACATGCACATTGTTGATACATTCATTAAACTACTAAAACATTTTTTAAGAGCTTGAAAAGAGTTTACTTTTTCAAAAAGGCTAAACTTCTCTCTGCAGTGTAGTTTATAGAAGTGATTGATTTGCTTTGTAAACATTTTTTTATAGTACAAAGGTAAAATTGAACTTATTTTATTTTAATTCAGTTTATCCCTCATTATAAACTAAAATCAGTAGAAACTAAATAACTACATAATTTTAGAAAGTGTCTAAAGAATGAAGTCCCAGAATTTGAATTAAGTGACTAAAGGAGTTTTTTCTTTTTCACACACACACACACACACACACACACACACACACACACACACACACACTGTATTTTATTTTTACAAGAGATAAATCAACTGACACCAAGCATTGTAAATGGATGACCACAGCAAAAGCAACAATGATTGCAATTACCAAACAGGAAACACACTCATACTATGTCATAATATTGACATTCAGTCCAGGAATCCTTCACTGTAACAGCTCCTAAAGGAGTTTTTAGACTTTCCATTCCTGATGAAAATTTAAATTTGTTTAAATACCCAACATTTAATTGCTTTAAGTATGCACTTGTCTTGAGGCAGGAGAAGGGACTAAAATAAAGATTTGTAAATCTGAGGTTCACACACGAGGTCTCTGGGTAGAATTTGGAGGGGGGTGTTCTAGCCTTGGATAGGAAAAAAATTCTGTATTTGTTTTTCTAAACTCTGACCAAAATTTAGAATTTCTTCCAATTAGTAGAAATTTATAGTATTTTTATATCACATTATAATTTTAGCAACTATCTCAAAATATTGTATATACTCATCAGCCCTTTGAAACTATAGTGTTATTAGACCCTTGACTAGATCTTGTTATTTAATGGATTAATAAGATCTATTATTCTACTATACATTTTAAAATATTTTGATAACTGTATTTCAAATATTTTATAACCAGTATCATTCGTTTTCTTTGTAATCCTATGTTCTTTTTTTTACGCATTTAACATTATTCCTGGAAAAGGCTCAGAAGATTTACCAGACTGGAAAAAGGGTCCATGGCACAAAAGTTCCATGGGTTAGGAACTTCTGGGTTGGAGGAGCCCTGCTGGGCCCTTCTCAGCTTTGATTCTATCTGTGAATTCATGAGGGCTTGGGTGTGATGCTGTATTAGGATGTGTGTGTGTGTGTGTGTGTGTGTGTGTGCGCGTGCGCGCGTGTGTGTGATAGCAGGGTGTGGCCTTATAGATGGCTGATGGGTCAATAGGAAAGAAGTGAAATAGCTGTAAAGTTTTCCATTGCATGACTCCTTACTTAAGACGCCACTTTGCTGTCCACCTTCACCCAGGGTAGTGTGCAGGCATCAGAATGTACATTGACTTGGAGCAGAGAGGCAGGCATCTGATCTGCACCTGGCTGCTTTGTAAGTGTGTGACCTTAGTCTGATCAACCCCTCTGTGTCTTATCTGTAAAATGAAGTGAATAGCATCTCTCTTGCCTCATGTGATTGATCTCAGTGGTGATCGAGCAAGAGAGAGAGAGAGAGAGAGAGAGAAAGTGAAAGAGAGAGGGAATGGAAAACTTGCCTGTAAACTCCAAAGTGCCCTAGAAGCATAAGGGAGTCCTGTAGCAGAGAGCTCATCTGGACGCTGATCTAGTTTGACCCTGCAGCCTAGCACTATGGGACAGGCACAAGGAGAAGTGGGCAACTATACCTGGATGCTCTTTGGCCTGGGATGGCTGAGAGCAGAGGTAATCTAGTGGGAGAGGGCAAGGGACTTTTGGTAGGCTGAATGATGCCCCCTGAAGATGCCCGTGTCCTAATCCTTGGAACCTGTGACTGTGTTACCTTACATGGTAAAAGGGACTTTGCAGATGGATTAAGTTTGACCTTGAAATGGAGAGATTATTCTCTATTATCTGGGTGGGCCCGATGTAATCACAAGGGTCCTTAAAAGAGGGAGTCAGGAGATCAGAGTTAAAGAGAGAAGATGTAAAGATGGAAGCAGAGGTCAGAGAGGAGAGAAGATGCTATACTTCTGACCGTGGGCCCAGGATTGTAGGCAGCTTCTAGAAGCTGGAAAAGGCAAGAAAATGGATTCTCCCCTAGAGCCTTCAGAAGGAAGAGAGTCCTGCCAATACATTGATTTTTAGGACTTCTGACCTCAGGAGAATAAATTCGTGTTGTCCGAAGCCACTAAGTTTGTGATAATCTGTTAACAGCAACAGTAGAAACCGAATACAGGGCCACTGGGCCTTTTGTTGTGGCAGAGTGCTACTGGCTTGTACAGGGCCCTTCTTGCCACAGTGCTGATGTTACCTCAATTTTTTGACTGTCATAAGTTTCATATTTTTCTCTTGTTTTACCTTTGTTTCTTTAGGCTGGTATGGATAAACTTGAGTTACTAAAACAGCGAATAAAGAAAAAAAGTATTTTCTGACTGTCTGCATCCCAATTAGAGAATCACCAACTCTTTCCCTTTCGTGGCATTCAGATCTCTTCTAATAGCTTCAGGGATCCTTAGGGGACGTCTCTCCGGTGGTTCAGGAACACGGGCCTCTCATCTACCCCGAGGCAGCTCCATTTTTCTCCTCTTCTTTCCCTACTCGCGCATCTGCCCGTGAGGGCTCTGATGCCTGCACAGCAGGAGGGAAGGTGTCAGCTCCTGCCACTGCCACCACTGTTTCCTCTACAGCCACACCTCCTGCCCCAACCCAGCCCAGGGAATCACCCATGAATGTCCACCTCTGGCAGCTGTACCAAAGCCGCACTGAGACAACTCTGCTGGACCCCACCTGCCGAGTCTTGCCAAACTCCAACCCTCTTGATACCACATCTGGGTTTTTCACTGAAAAGGAGGTATCCTTTTCATCCAACTTTAATGCCAGGATCCAGCCTGTCTGGTGTTTTCAATGCCTCACAAAGAATATATATGTATGTGAGTGTGTATATATATATTTAAAATGAAAACAGATTTGTTTCAGCCTTAAGTTGAAGATCCCTCTCCCAGGTGCTCAGACACCAGGTGTGTCAGGGGTGGCTGGCGTGAGTATGACACACTGCACTGAACTCATTGCCATCCTCTCCATCAACACGGAGGTTGGTCAAGTGGCCCAAGCTTATAATCCTGATTCTCTCTTCCTTAGGAGGAGCAGTTTCCCTGGTGGAGCCTCGGTCCCTCATCAGACAGACTTCTAGAAAATTCCATCTCAAAATTCCTCCACCCAGGCTAGGACATATCTGAATCCCACACAGAACTCCACACAGGCTCTCTGCTGCACGTGTGCAGTGTGGAATCCCAGCTGGACCTTTGGTTTCAGCTGAAAAATCCGTGGGCGATCCAGAATTGCTGGACGCATATTAAAACGATCGTTCTGTTCTCATTTTGCCTGAGTTTCCAAGTGTCAGGGGTTCAAGTGTATACTCTCGAACTTATAACCTCTAAAATATATGCCTTAGTTGAGGCTAAAAAAAACCATCCACCTTTGCACTATATTCCCCACCCCCAACTGTGAAAAGAACATTTGAAGGTGGGATGCGTGGCAGGGTCGAGGTTTCAAAGGCCTGACCTAGGCTGGGTGGCAGAAGACAGAGTTTGTGTTGGATGCCCTGTTTTCCCTTTGGGCTTCTTCATCCTTTTGTGACTTAGAATCTACTTCCCTGAGCCCTGTGCCCAGGGCTGCTCTTGGCGACCCCTCCTAACTTCACTGCTTAGAAACCTGCTGTTTTTGTAGAGTTCTCCCTCATCTTAGGAAAAACTGTTCAAAGGTTTTACGTCTATCAAATGGATCCTATTCCCTTATTCCCTTTGGAGTGCACATTTATGAGACAGCTGGGAAAGGGGAGTTCCAGGTACTGTACGTGCATTTAAGAGGGTTTGCAGCAACCACCAGCACCAAAGGCGGGGTTTCAGGCTGGCATGAGAGGCACCTCTGGTGAGGCAGGCATCCTGGCGCTCATACACCACGAGATAACAGGCAGCAGCCCACTTCACCTGTCTTTATTCTGTTCCGTAGCCTCTCTGCCATCTAGAACAGGACGTGGCACCTGGTAAATGCTCAAAAAATATTTACTGACTGGGTGCATCTGTTCAGAGGTGATTCCAGATTGTGTCATTCAGGGTTCAAACAGAGAAGCAGATCCAGTGGGAGATACATATCACAAGCTTTATTGCAAGGATTTAGCTTGGATGATGGTGGCCACTGCCTAGGGAAGTCCAAAATCCACAGAGCAGACCATTAGGAAGGGCGGGCTGGAGCTGCTGTTTACAGTGGAATTTCTTCTTCAGAGAAATCTCAGCTCTGCTTTTAAGCCTTCCTATTGATCGAATTGGTTCCCTCCAGATTATCTAGGATAATCTCTAGGATTATCTAGGACAATAATTGATTATGGATTTTAATCAATTTACAAAACACCTTCACAATAACACACACAAAACTTTTTTTTTTTGCTTTTGAATCAGTATATTAAGGAGACATTCATACATTTCAAGAATTGCTTAAATTCTGATATCCAGATTTAAGCTTGTGAACATATGACTTTAAACATACAATTAAAGCTATTCATAATTTGCTATTCTACCAACATTAAATTACAGTTACTTTGGAGCATAAGTTAAATGGTTTAAAGTAATATATGGAATTTAAGAAAAAAAAATGTCATGAAGAACCTAGGGGTAAGACAGGAATAAAGACACAGACCTACTAGAGAATGGACTTGAGGATATGGGGAGGGGGAAGGGTAAGCTGTGACGAGGCGGGAGAGTGGCATGGACATGTATGCACTACCACACGTAAAATAGATAGCTAGCGGGAAGCAGCCACATGGCACAGGGAGATCAGCTCGGTGCTTTGTGACCACCTAGAGGGGTGGGATAGGGAGGGTGGGAGGAAGGGAGATGCAAGATGGAAGAGATATGGGAACATATGTATATGTATAACTGATTCACTTTGTTGTAGGGCAGAAACTGACACACCATTGTGAAGCAATGATGCTCCAATAAAGATGTAAAAAAACAAAGTAAGCCTGTAACATACCTGCAAAACACCTTCCTAACTCATACATGCAAAATGACTTCTCATCACTCTAACCTCTAAGTTACCCTGCTCCAGAAGTGACTACTCTAAGGCTTACTGTGGTCCAAAGAGAAGGAAGAAAAAAAAAAAGTAACCAGGACCAATAGCTAGATATATTAAAAAATGTTTAGTATTTGAATAGTATTTAGTATTTAAATAACTGGGCACTAGAGCGCAGCCAAGTTGACAGATCAAAAAGACTATGAACTGGTGATTAAAGAAACTTCCCTCTAGTTTCCTCTTGGGCACCGACAGCGTAGCTAATATCAACCTGAATACTTCTGATGATGTTGACTGAATTCAGCTTTGTTGCTCTCTCTGACTTCAGTTGCTTTAACCAAAAGTGCAAACCCTGAGCTTCTGTCATCTGTTGATGCTCAAGGGTTCGAGTGGTCTGGAAGGGTAAGTGGCTCCTCTCTGATTTGCCAGAAGCGAGTGGTTAGGTTAGCTGAGGAGCCAGCACACTAATTTCAGTGATTTGACTCTGGTACACGTTCTGCGGGGTCAGAGGGTGGGATGATGCTTTTGCCTTTGGCCTCGGTAAACATTTTATGCTTGTTCTGGTGGTTGAAATGCTGGATTTGATCTTTTATTTATGCGCCAGGAGGTTCACAGTAAATGAGGGGTGTGGTCTGTTAGGGGAAAGTGGCTGTGGCTTGGCCGCTGTGCACCCTGTCAGCACACACGCATATTCTGTAACATGTGAATGCATCGTGCGGGGGCTGCTCCTGAGAAAGTGTGGGCAGTGGTCTGGGGGAGGGGAGGGGAGGCGGTGGAGCATGGTAGAAACAGCACCGGCCTGGGAAGGAGTTCCTATTGCTCACTAACTCCTACTACTTCTCATCAGTCAGGTTTCTCCAATCCTCTAATCATTCCTTCATTCCCTAGGACATACTGAGTTAGTGCCAGGCTAAGCCATAGCCTTCTAGAATTCAATAGTGAACAAGACAGACCTACCCCTGTCCTTTTAGAGCTTACTATCGAGCATATACTATGAGTAATAATGATCCTATCCTTAGTACTTACTGAGGGTTATCCTGTCCTAAGCATGTTGGATGTGATGGAAGTAGCAGGGAGTTAGTGTACGTTAGGTCAGGGAGACTCTGGAAGATGACTAATTATTAATGCTTTTCCTACTTTGGACTCATGTCGTTTCTCTGACCTCATTTCCTCTGCTCTGTGTCCTGTCCCTTTGGCTGTTTCGGGCCACCCCCCGGCTTGTCTACTCTCTTCAAAGACCTCTCTCTGATCATCCTCTTTATCCTGACTTTTTGCTCAGGCTCTTGTCTTGAATCTCCAGCTGCGTGATGGACACCTCCTCATGGGAACCCTCAGGCATTTCAAAGGCATGACATCTGTGGAAGAACTCAACGTTGTCATTATTTTTTTTTCTTCCCTTTTCTGTCTCTGAGAATTTTATCACAATTCTTTTTTTTCATTATGTTAAAATCTTAGTCACCTTTGACCTACCCTCTCTATCACGCCTGCCAGTCACTTAGCCCTACCCTTAGTACCTGGGCAAGTTATTAACCACTGCGTTCCAGTTATTTCATCCGTAAACGAGTCGTGTCCATCTCATAAGGTTGTGATAAAGGTTAGATGAGTCAATGCGTGTGTAGTGCTTATTAAAGTGCCTGATATAAATAATATCAGCATTCCATCCAGGTACATCCTCTGACTCCTTGTTTCTCCATGTTCTTCCTCTTGTTCCTTAACTTTTTGCTTTTCTAACTCTGATTGTCTATTATATTTCTAAATTATCGTTTGCAAAGTAGTCCACAGACTAGTGGCTGGACCTACATGAACTGCATGATACATAATATACTTGTTTTTCTTCACATTTCCCTGAAAACTCTCTCTCTCTCACACACACACACACACACACACACAGGTATACATATAATTATATACATATATACTAAACTATAACACACGTATACACACATATGCATATAGGTACTGAACTATACAAACACACACACATATATATATAGATTCACATATACTCTCTTCTTTGTTTCTTAATTAATTGACTCAATGTTTTGATAATGCTTCAAAAAGAAAAAGACTTATTGTGTGATGGTGAAAGATTAATTTTTCAAAACTGTCCAGAGAATAGCTTTCCATCCCACTCATCATTTTATATATATATATATATATATATATATATATATATACACACACATGTATACATTTTTTCAATGTCCCAATCTTTCTGATAAGGGTGGATTTGCTGACTGGTCTTAGTGAAAATTATCTGGGGTGATATTCTCAGGGACTCTCTGTCCCTGTGAAATGGATCCACTCAAGAGACACAGAAAACGTTCCTTAGATAAGCTCATGTAAATGGTTTCTGTGATGAAAATAGCAATGTGAGGTAGTGCCAGGGATTTCAGGTTCACAGAGTATAGTTAGGATTTTTCCTGACTCATTGCACACTGTGATTTCATCATTATGTACATCTTTTAATTATGGGCTCTAATTGCCTATTTTAGTTCTGTAATTAGATATAAAGATGTTAATTTTGTAGATATTACAATCAGCTCAAATATACTTCCAGATTCTTTCCCCCACCCTACCTTTAAAGGAAATTAATATATCATTAAAAAGTTTGTGCACAGGGCTTCCCTGGTGGCGCAGTGGTTCGAACACGGGTTCGTGCCCCGGTCCGGGAAGATCCCACATGCCGCGGAGCGGCTGGGCCCGTGAGCCATGGCTGCTGAGCCTGCGCGTCCGGAGCCTGTGCTCCGAAACGGGAGAGGTCACAACAGTGAGAGGCCCGCGTACCGCAAAAAAAAAAAAAAAAAAAGTGCCCAGAAGGAGCGTCTCAGAGGGCAGCTTTTGGGAGACAGTGGGTGTTTTCATGGGAAGGATATGGGAGCATTACCCTGATTATATTCCCTGTAGACTGTGCAGCTTCATGTCAGAGAGACCTTGCTGGGTCTAGGGCAGTGAGAACTCCTTTTATTTATATAGAACCAATTTCTCTTGACTGGAATATTTAAGGTGACATCAATTCTTAATGAATCTCAGGAGAGGAAGGAACTAATGTTAGAGGAACTCTGGCTTTTCGTTTCTCTTGTGACTTATTATTTTTTTTACCTTTGTTTTTTAAAACAAATTTTATTAGAGTATAGTTGATTTACAATGTTATGTTAGTTTCAGGTGTACAGCAAAGTGAATCTGTATTACATATACATATAGCCACTCTTTTTAAGATTCTCTTCCTATATAGGCCATTAGAGTAGTGAGTAGAGTTCCCTGTGCTATAGAGTAGGTTCTTGTGACTTATTGAAGATGAAAAAGCATTTTAGATTCATGAAGTTTATAGCTTTTATTTGTGTATGGGCAGCTGATTATCTATCTATGTTTCTATCTATCAGTCTATCATCTCTGTATCATCAGAGAGAGGGAGAGAGAGAGAGAGAGAGAGAGAGAGAGAGAGAGAGAGAGCAATTGCCTTACATTTTTAGCAAGCACAGACCTTAATTAAACTAGAATTTATTTTATAAGAACTCTCAATAATTCAGATCTCTCTTCATTTCTTTCTCTAGCTATAGCACTTTAAAAAAAAGACCTAAAAGATAGGGTTTTTCCCTATGGGCCATACTATATATTCTACATATTTATCAAGTTGCCCCTATTTATAAATTTAAGCAAAAAGAGGAGTTTGGTAGAGTAGAAAGAGCCTTAGTAAGGGTCCTGGCCCTTTCATCTTCTCTTTTTGCATATATAGACTCTCTCTATTTCATCTCACTGGTCTCATACTTTAAATGCTGATTATATGCTTTTGTTCTTCAAATTTATATCTCTAGCCCCAACCTCTCCTCTGAGCTCCAGATTCAGGTAACAGTTAGAACTCTTGATATTCCCACTCGGATGACTCATAGGTATTTTATGCTTCTCGTGTCCAAAACTGAATTTACTTTTCCCCCAAATTCTTTGTTCTTCTATTCTTCCTAGACTCGGTAAATGACAACACCATTCACTCAGCTAGCCAAGCCAGAACCCTCAAAGTCATCCTCAGTGGTCCCTCTTTCTACACGTGAGCCATCAGCAAGGCTTGTTTTTTCTCCAGAAAATATCTTAAATCTGTCCAGTTCCCTCTTTCTCTGTTGCCAGAGTCCCAGTTCAGGCTGCCACTGCTGCTCACCTGGCTGACTGCAATAGCTTCTTGTTTTCTCCTCTTTGGTGCCTGTCCTTCTTCATCTTTCCCCCAATGCCAGCAAAAGCAATTGTTATAAAAACAAAACAAAAGATTGGGTCATGTCACTCCCTTGCTTAAAAAATTTTATGGATTTCCTTTGTATACAACTTGAATCTCTTACCATGGTGTATTAATCATTTCGGGCTGCCGTAACAAAATGCCACAGACTGCGTGGCCTAAACAACTGAAATTTATTTCCTCACAGTTCTGGAGGCTGGAAAGACCAAAATCAAGGTCCGGCAGTGTTTAGTTACTGGTAAGAGCTTCCTTTCTGGCTTGCAGAGGCTGCCTTCTTGCACGTGGCATAGAGAGAAAGTGAGTTCTCGGGTTCTCTTCTTATAAGGACACTAATCCTATCAGATCAGGCCCCCACCCTTATGATCTCACTCAACCTTGTTTACCTCCCTATGCGCCCTATCTCCAAATACAGTCATATTAGGGGTTATGGCTTCAACATATGGATTTTGGGGGAGACACAAGTCTGTCTATAGCCCCTGGCTTTGAAGCTTTCTGTGGTGTGGTACTCTCCACTCACCATGGTCATCTTCAATCTAGCCACTCTTAACCCTCCTTCGTTTCTTCAACAGGTTAATTTCTTTTCTGTTTAGGACCTTTATGCAAACTATTTTATTTGCCTGGAACAACTAGCATCACCCCCAGCTTCTGCCCTTTCTCCTGGTGATTCCTTTATACCCTTCAGGTCTGAGCTTTCACCTTCTCAGGGAAGGCCTTCTATCTGCAGATACCCTTATTATTCTCAGTCCCTGTGTGCTGGACGTTTCTGTCACAGGACTCAGCATGCCTTGTAATTATTTCCCCCAACATGTAAATTCCACTAGGGCAGCAATTCATATACTCACTGATGAGGCTATCCAGCATTTAACACAGAACCTGAAACATATTCTATACTTGATAATATATATTGAGGAATAAACGAATGAGTAACAGACACTCTGCCTCCTAGGAATGAATAATTCAGAGCAGGATTAGTGCATTTTCATAGGTAGTCAACGAACAGGGTAAAGTGTGACATTTACTTTTGGTGAGAGCAGACCATGCCTTTTGCTTTACTATTTCACCAACAAATCTCCCTTTTTTCCAGTTTTTTTCTTGTGATAAACACACATAATATAAAAATACCATTTTTAAGTATACAGTTCAGTGATATTAAATATATTCATAGGGCTTCCCTGGTGGCGCAGTGGTTGAGAGTCTGCCTGCCGAGGCAGGGGACGTGGGTTTGTGCCCCGGTCTGGGAAGATCCCACATGCTGCGGAGCGGCTGGGCCCGTGAGCCATGGCCGCTGAGCCTGAGTGTCCGGAGCCTGTACTCCGCAACGGGAGAGGCCACAACAGTGAGAGGCCCACGTACCGCAAAAAATAAACGAATAAATAAATAAATAAATATATTCATAATGTGCAACCACCATCCACCTCCATAGCTCTTTTCATCTTGTAAAACTGAAACTCTATAACCATTAAATGATAATTCCCCATTTTCCCCTCCCCTCAGCCCCTGGCTACCATCATTCTACTTTCTGTCTCTCTGATCCCCCTTTTGTTTTCACCAGTTCTTCTGAACACATAATTCAGTCAGAAGTCTGAATTTGAGTCCTATTTCTGCCCCCTCCCTCATATTCTGGTGGATAATATTGTACTAAACTTATCATTTGCTAATTACCTTGTAATTATTATTACTAAAGCTAATATCAACGTTGGAAACCCATCTGGATTTTCCTTTCTAGAACCACTTTAACAGTGAGGGATAAATACTGAAAACCAATTTTTCACAATTGGGAACCGAGGAGAAACACTGCTTCATTCAACAAGCACTTCCTAAGGGCTTCTCGTGGTCCAGAGACGATGCTGGACCCTCTGGATATGGGAATGGATAATACAGGGATCACAGGCTAGTGGGAGGATGGGAATGTAAACGAATGAGTGGAAGAAAGGGATGCTGGTGTTGGCACAGCACTCACCACACAGCAGAGTGGATGGGACCACAGAGGACATGTGGTCAGTTCTGTGAGGGCATGATGGTGAGAGAGGGGAGGCTGGTGATCATGTCACTGTCGGTGGTGAGTTTACCAGTCAAAAGGCACAGATGAGCAAAGGCTTGGAGGCTGGAAATAGGTTGGGGCTTTCAATGAACCGCACTTCAGCCTGCTGAAGCATGTGTTTCAAAGAGAATGTGCCTGGCCCAAAGACTTGCACATAGTAGTCACTTAGTTTATATTCAGTAAATGAATGAGTGGATAAAAGTGGCAGGGGGAGGCCAGAGACATTGGGAGAGGCAAGGTCATGGAGGGCCTCGTATGCTGTGCTGGGGCTGGTGATGGGAGTTGAGAGGTGGCCAGTGGAGTCTTCTTGAAGCAGGGAAGAGAATTGCAATTTTTTAAAAATCCCTTTGGCTGCAGAACAGAGGATGTATTGGAGAGAATGAGAGTGAAGCCATAAGCACAGACAGGAAGGGTCATAGCATTAGGTGGGAGCTGAAAGTGTGGACAAGAAGGGCCTTCAGAGATGGTTATATAATCCAGGGAGAAGGCCTGGGGCTGGCTGAGCAGTGTGGAGAGGTAGAGACAGGCAGGTGGAAAGCCACAATCTGGGAACTGATTGGAATGTGTGGGCACAATTAAGTTGCATGTGTGCATTAGAGAGAGAACGTTGGAAGGTGTGTGTGTGTGTGTGTGTGTGTGTGTGTGTGTGTGTGTGTGCGTGCGCGTGCACATACATGTAGGAATGTGCAAGTGAGCAGTCAGAAATGATTTCTACTATTGCTTATCTATTTGGCCTAAAGGCTCATGAAGTACTCCTTATGCCTTGCTCCCGATCACATACTCCTGATCACATGCTCCAAGTCACATGCAGAAATGGGCAGAACAGCTCAGCCCCGTAATTCCTCCCTGAATCACACTAAGCTGTTTCCAGCCAACTTAATTAATCACTCCCCCCTTATGCTCACACAGCACTTTCCCCCATTACACTTGTCACACCACTATTTTTACGGGTTTATATAATACTTTCTCCTTGTTAGCGAAAGGAGAAAATGTGAAATCCTTATGGATGGGAAAACGCGTCATTTATCTTTCTATCCCCAGAGCCTAACTTATTCAGGCACATAGTAGGTTCTCTAATGTTCGTTGAATAAGCTAACGGAAAAGCAGCAGTTTTGTAGCTTACTGAGCCAAAACCTACAGTCTCCAAAGCAAAGTCTCATTATTGCCTCCTGTATTTTGGAAACAATACTAATAATGGTTACCAACTTTAAAGAACCTGCTATGTGCTAGTTACGATGCCAGGTACATTATGTGCAATGTTTTTAGAGGTCCTTGGAGTTTAAAAACTCCTAGGAGATGAATAGTATCAACTGCCTTCTACAGATGACAGAGGGAGGCTCATGAAGGTCAAGTCACTTACCAAGTTACACACCTAGAAAGTACAGAGCTACAGCTGGAACCAAAGCCTGGCCCCTAACTCCTGTGTCCTGCAGCCTGCCGTTCCCTGTGGTGCCCCATCCCTGCACTCTGTTTCTTGCATGATGGCAAAAGTCACTGCCCTTCCTGTGAGAAATGAAAGGTTTAATCTGGTCAAAGGAAACAGTGTTTCCTCTGTGCTCAAGGAGGTTTGGCCAGTTGCAGAGAGGGAACCAAAAACAATATTATCCCAGAGATGTGGCCAGTTTGGGTTAACTCCAGTGCTGGAGGCTGGGTTCCCAGGAGCACAGGAGGAATGATAATCGTTCAGTTGAATTCCAAGCTCATGGCGGGTTGAGGATAAAGGTTCCCCTTCCCTCGAATGTTGGCCTTTTTCTTTTCTTCCCCTAGCATTCAGGCAGGATGCTTTCTACTCCGGGGGTGGGGGGGTCACTTACAAATTCTGCTGCTACTGGGTTGCAAACTCCAACTTTACTGAGGGTTTGCTATTTCCAACTCTAGTTACTATGGTGGATTCAAACAGAAAGGCAAAGACTCCCTATCTCCAGATCGCCTTGCATGTAGTTAGTATTCTATCAATATTTTATTTGTTGATGGGTCCTAACTGGCTGGTTAGTCTTTGCAAGGCTCCATTCATGGATAAATCACAGTTGGTCTTCCCAGGCTCTTTAGCTCTTTTCCCAGTGGGTTTCTCATTGTCGTGGGTAACCCAGGGAGAAAGAGGAAGCACAGAGGAGGCTCTCCCACATGGGCAGGTGGGGGTATCCAATGGAGGTGTTTTAGCTTGTTTTCTTTCTGCCTGACTTTTCTACACTCTCCAGTTTGGATGACTCATCCACACAGTCTTTTTATTTAGCATCTTGGGACTGAATAGCACCTCCCAGGGAGCCCTGGGAACTGGGCAGAAATGAACACGGGGGGGTTGTGAATTTTGGGCAGTCAGGGATTTAGGGGTTGCAGGGAGGTATCCTACTTCCAAAACCACTTCCCTCATCTGCTGGATATTAGCTTCATTCCCTTAGGCTTAGATCTCTACTTTAGACACACTGTTAATCACCTCTCTCATTTCATAGTATTTATACCTATGTGTTGGGGTTTGGGCAAGGGTTTAAAAAAAATTATGGAAGGGGATCCATGAAGAGTTTGGGCAACTTGTAGGGAAGGGAGAGGGTGAATTTAGTGAGACCTGAAGTCAGTAAAGGTCACTCATTTGGGAGACCCTGAGTTCTGCAGACAGATCTTCCAACATCTAGAAGGTATGTAAGATATATATAGTTATAACTGTTAAGAACATGGCCTTGCAGCCAAACTGGCTGAGTTCAAGAGTTGACTCTGTTACCTACCAGTTTTCTGGCCTTGGGCAGGTTAGGGAACTTCTCTGAGCCTTATTTACTTGTATGTAACTTAATGATAATAATCATTTTTACCTCATAGTGTTGCCGCAAGAATTGGATAACACGCTACATGTAGAAAACTCAGAATAGTACATGACACGCAGAAAACACTCATTAAAATGAGCTATTATTAATATTTGGTTTATCTAAATAAAGTCTATCCCACCTGATATGTCAGTCTCTCTCAAATAAACCCTCTGGGATTTAGTATTAGAAACCTAGGTTTGCAAAAAGTTAGGGGTGGGAGGAACCTTAGAGACTCTGTTTTGTAGTTGAGGAAATGTAGGCCCAAGGTCGCAGAGTGAGTCACGGAGGCATTAGCAAACAGTGTCCTGTCTGTTGCCCAGAACATGTTTCTTCTCACAGAGCTGCCTGTCGTTGGCCTGGAGGGCAGATGGACCAGTCCTCCAGGTGTGACCTCATATCTCCCAGTAAAGCCATCTCCTCTCAAACAGTGGCACAATTTCTATGGGAGTCTGTCAGATAACGTGGTATAATAGGTTGTGTTCAAAGACCAGTGAGGGAGAGAAACTGCCCCAGCCACTGATCCCCGGATTGAACTTGGTGAGGGGAGTTCAGTGGAGTCTGAGTGTCCTGGAGGCCTGTGTGTAAAGAAGTCTTTGATAGGGATTGAGGAACACAAAAGTTCTCAAAGATACAGTTGAACATATTTTTGAGTTGAGGACTTGGGAAATTTTGTCGTGATGGTTCCTGCAATGCTGAGGCCTGTTCTTAACAAAAATGACGCTCCCTAGCTCATTTCTTTCTTGTTAAAGGCCTCAGTTCACTAGTCTTAGACATATTTACAATGACGTTGGGGAAAATGGACTCCTTTAAGAAAAAAAGTATAAAAATAATACAGCCCAACCTTAGAGAAGATTTTTTTTCTGGCGGAGAGGACTTTACTCATCATCCTATCAGCTGAACACGTTTGAGTCTTTTTCTATAAACACAGTGTTTTATAAAGTTGAAATTATAGAGCTAAACATTTCTAAGAAAACTCAGGTCCTGCTCTTGCTGACTATTCTCAGGGTAGTCAGTCTGGCTTCTTTTGGGGGAGGAACATGTTGCATCCTTACAAATGGGAGCATTGGAGTCTATTTCTGTGATGGATGTGGTGGAAACCAGACTCTAAGCCTGAGCTCTGCTTCTGTGTTTGCTGGATGACCTTGAGAAAGTGTCTTCACCTTTCTGGATTTGCTTTCTAGCTTTTAGAACATAGGCTACTGATGCACGGGTGATAGTTACCAGCTGGTTTACTGTGCACTGTGCTCAGTCTTGACACAGGCAAAACGTTTCCAGAGACTCAGGCTAAATTCTCATCTCTGTGGTCTTTGACTGCAATTTAGTTGATTGATTTATATGATTTGTAATTGTGGATTGATTGAGAGCTTTTACTATTTGTTTTTCTTCTATGCTCCAGGTCCTCTCCTCTCTGTGGCAACAGGGTTCATTTACCAGATCATTTTGTCCTTCTATTTTCATTAATTAATCCACTTAAGCCAACCCAGATCCCAGGAGACCTTGCGTAGCTGATGGGGGTGGTAGGAGAGTGAATGTTCCCAGTGCAGAAATGTTCACAGCTGAAGGGAGCCATGAGCTGTGTGCAGAACTCCACTCCTCTGCCCTGAGTCATCTTATTTGCTGCTTCATTTCAAGAGAGGAAGGTTAATTTTGGGTCCCCTTTGGAACATTCAGGGGACTCTTGCCAAATCCAGGATAGCCTTGAACGGTAACCTCATGAGGCCCCTGGATGTGTCTGTGTGTCTGCTTTGGACCAGACCCAAGGTGCTGCCCTGTGTCCTATCCACAGTGAGGGTGGAGGATGGGGCTCAATGTTTATCTTGGTAGACCTCACTTGAACTGGACACTGCTGTTTTGTTGGCTCAGGTTGAAGTATACCTCTCTTTTTTTCATTGTTCGGAGACTCTCTCCCCTGAACTTGGTCTGCCGATGATTTTGACCCCTGTTGCTCAGGTCCTCTGGGATCATAAGGAGAGCACTGTTTCTCCCTGCCTGCCCAAATCTAATAGCAGTCACTTATGACCAGCATGCATGGCTACAAGTACTATCAGGTCAAAGGTCTAGCCAGTGAACTAGAACTTCACTTCTCTCCCTACTGGGGCTGAAGCTCCTGGGCAGGTGGACCTGTTAGAATACACATAGTCTGTGCCGAACTACTCCTGGGGCAAGAACAGGGTAGCCTGCTTGCTGCCTAGCTCAGGTTGTGAAGCACAGTGGAGGCAAGCAAGCATGCTGGTGCTAGGCTGGGTTCAAATGCCAACTCCACTGCTACCTGGATTTGTTAACTTAGGCAAACGTGTCTCAGTTTGCTAATTTGGTAAAATGGGTGTATTTTGAGGATATTGTATTGAGGATTAAATGAGCTAATACGTTAGATTGAAGCATATGTAATTGCTGATATTTTAACTAATATTTTTATTAATATTATTTATTTATAATTTATTAATAAATTATAATATTTATTATTTAATCAATAATTTAATCATTTATAATTTATGAATTATAATTATAATAATAAAATCAATAATTTAATAATTAATAAATTTATTAATAATTTACTAATATTTAACTAATATTTTAACTAATAACAAAGATTAGCAGAGTGCTGTATTTTTTTTTAAAGATTTTTCTGATGTGGACCACTTTTAAAGTCTTTATTGAATTTGTTACAATATTGCTTCTGTTTTATGTTTTGGTTTTTTTGGCCGCAAGGCATGTAGGGTCTTAGCTCCCTGACCAGGGATTGAACCCACACCTCCTGCATTGGAAGATGAAGTCTTAACCACTGGACCACTAGGGAAGTCCCTAGCAGACTGCTTTAAAAACATGACTTCTATATGCTGTCTAAGAAACTTACTTCAAATATAATGGTATAGGCATGTTGAAAGAAAAAGAATGAAAAAAGCTATATTATGAAAATATTAACCAAAAGAAAGCTGGAGTGGCTATATTAATAGATGTGAAAGTCCTCAACAAAATATTAGCAAATTAAATACAACAATGTATTTATACATTCTTTTTAAAGAATTGAATGCTACAACCAAGTGGGATTTATTCCAGCTATGCAAGGATAGTTCAATATGAAAAATCACATGATTACATTAATTGATATAGAAAAGTCACTTGACAAAATCCAACACCCACTCATGATAAAAACTCTCAGCAAGTTATGAATAGAGGGGAATTGCCTCACTTGATAAAGAATATCTATAAAAGGTCTATAGCAAACAGCATACTTAATAATGAAAGACTGAATGCTTTCTCCCTAAGACTAGGATCAAGACAAAGATGTCTCCTCTTTTTTTTTTTTTTTTTTTGCGGTATGCAGGCCTCTCACTGTTGTGGCCTCTCCCGTTGTGGAGCACAGGCTCCGGACACGCAGGCTCAGCAGCCATGGCTCACGGGCCCAGCTGCTCCGCGGCATGTGGGATCCTCCCGGACCGGGGCACGAACCCGCATCCCCTGCATCGGCAGGCGGACTCTCAACCACTGCGCCACCAGGGAAGCCCAAGATGTCTCCTCTTGACACTCTTATTCAACATAGTCCTGGAAGTTCTAGCCATTGCAAAAAAAGAAATAAAGGAATTGGAAAAGAAGAAATACAGCTATGTTTAAAGATGACAGGATTGCCTACTTATAAAATCCCAAGAAACCTACCAAAAAACCCCCCTCTTGGAACAAATAAAGCGTTTCAGCAAAGTCACAGGGTACAAACTCAACAAGCTCATAAGATACAAAAATCAGTTGTATTTCCATATATGACCATGTGGACACCAAAATTTAAAATACAATGACATTTATAATCACTCAAAAATACTTACATATCTATTTAATAAAACATGGACAGAACTTGTTTGCTGAAAATTATAAAACCTGAGAAGAGAAATCAAAAGGACTAAATAAATGGAGAAATATACTATGTTCATGGATCAAGACTCAATATAGTAAAGATGCCAGTTCTCCCCAAATTGATATATAGGTTTAGCACAACTCTTATCAAAATATTAACAATTTTTTTTAATGAATACAGACCAGATTACTCTAAAATTTACATGGAAAGGTCAAGGAACTATAATAACTAGAACCATTTTTAAAAACAATAATAAAGTGGAAGGAATCAGTCTACCCTGTTTGAAGACTTAAGTAGCTACAGTAGTCAAGACTGTGGGTACGGGCCGAAAGAATAGACACACAGATCAAAGGAGCACAATAGAGAATCCAGAAATAGACCCACACAAACATGGCTCTGTGTGGCTTTATTTTGCAAAAAAGCTCTAGATCCAGAGTTAGGAGGCCCAAGTTTAGGTCCCAGGACTACTATTAACTTGCTGTGTGGCCTTGGACCAGTGACTTCTTCCAGTTCTAAATGTCTTTGATTCTTTGGATCTAAATCACTTAACTTTTTCTGTCTCAGTTTCCTCTTCTATTTAAAGGGGACATCCTGTCCTCTTTTTTCCAACCCTCTGTTTATGGTGGGGCAGGGGGACAAAATACCTTTCTCTTTTATGTATCAAGGACTCTACAAGCCAAAAGAATTACTACGTTGATTGAATTCTTTTTTTTTTTAATGAAACTCTTTTTTAAAAAAAATAAATTTATTTTTGGCTGCATTGGGTCTTTGCTGCTGCATGCAGGCTCTTCTCTAGTTGCAGAGAGCGGGGGCTACTCCTTGTGGTGGTGCGTGGGCTTCTTGCAGTGGCTTCTCTTGTTGTGGAGCATGGGCTTTAGGCATGTGGGCTTCAGTAGTTGTGGCACGCGGGCTCAGTAGCTGTGGCTCGCGGGCTGTAGAGTGAAGGCTCAGTAGTTGTGGCTCACGGGGTTAGTTGCTCCGCGGCATGTGGGATCTTCCTGGACCAGGGCTCAAACCAGTGTCCTGTGCATTGGCAAGCGGATTCTTAACCACTGTGCCACCAGGGAAGTCCAACATTGATTGAATTCTTAATAAACCTCAACACCATCAGAACTTGACTCTGTGCCCCCAAAGTCAAATGCCAAGAACTTTAGTGTAATTTGTTAATTTGGTTTCTTTCTTTCTTTCTAACACCATCAATTCCTCATCTGGACTTCTTAAGGAGCATGAGGAATGGGACTCATTTTTGTGGAAAAGATTTTGGAGTTCTCCAAGGCCCAAAGTTCTGGGTTTGGCTACGTAATAAACTCCTGAGAATGTCTGTGAATAAGACATTTATAGTAGTTTATGAGAGGTTCAAAGATAGATGCTGTGTTTCCCAGTAGACTACTTCTGCTTGTGTGGGCAGAAAGATCTTGAAATAATTCAACCAACTATCAGCCAATCACCCAAAGAAGATTATATGTAAAGTCATGTTGTGTGGGTACTGGGAGCTTCAAAAGCCACATACATGGAATGCAGATACACAGATAGACACACACACACATACAGTCTCACACACACACACAGCAATAGCATCCTTAGCATCTATGCCACCTTCTGTGTTTAGTACCGTAAATACTCCTGGTTAAAACCAAGTAAGAAAATTTAAAATATATAGATGTCGTTAACACCCAAACTTTAACTGGGCCATGAGAACTTTTCTCTCTTATGCTACTGAGGCAGTACAGTATAGTGGTTAGAAGTATGAATTCTAGAGGCAGACTGCCTGGGTTGAAATCACAATCTCACCGTTTATTAGCTATGTTTTTAGACATATTATTTAACTACTTTGTGCCTGGTTTGCTCTTCAGTATAACTGGAATAATACCTATCTCATAGGATTGCTTTGAGGATTTGAAGAAATAATTTATGCTGAGCTCCTATGCATAAAACACATTTAGAACAGAGTAAAACAGACATAATTGTGTTCTTTCATATAATGTATGAATGGAGTGGGACAGTTGGAGGCCCACTGCCCTAAAATAATTTCTCCATATATCTCGTCATGGTACTGTTGCCACAATACTCCCACAACATGATTCATTTCTTTGTTTGAGTCACTAAATACAAAGATTTTTTTGAGGCAGGTCGGTGGGGTGATTTATAAACCAGCTTATTAGACTGAGGGGCAGTTTGAAGACCTGGGTTAGGGGCCTGGGTCTAATCTCTGGGCTCCTGTTAATAAGGTTTATAATTGTGGAGAAATCAGTTGGGAGTCCCTGAACCTCATGCTAACCTGTACACGGAGGAGGCTGAACTGTATGATCACTGAGGTCCTTTCTAGCTCTAACGTCTGAAGAGACAGGGTGCTCCTTAGATGAAGAGATTGTTCTCCTATGGAAGCTTAATAATAGTTAGATATTCATCGAGCACTGTTTCTGTAGCTGCCACTTTTCTGAGCCTTTTGACCTGTTTAACCCTTGCAGCGATCCTATGAAGAAGGCTTTGTCATTATTCCCATGTTATATATATGGAAACTGAAGCAGAGAGAGGCTAAATGATCTGCCCAAGGTCACGTGGCTATTAAGTGGCAGAACTGGGATTCATATCCAGGTAATGGAGAGCACACATGCTAGGCATTTTGTTCAGCAGCAGGCAGTGCTGGGCAAATGATAATTAAAGAAGAGGGTCTGTGTGAGAATACCTGGAGCCTCATATAGATCCTCAGTAAACATTTATCATTCTTGTTGTTGACTATGCTGATACAGATCTGGTGGGGATGGAGGAAATGCTTGAGGCACTAAACCAGAGGTGATAGTGCCTGGACCAGACTGGGGTCAGGGAAGAGTTTGAATTCTAAGACCTTGACCTCATCCATTTGGGCCCCAATATAGTTACTAACCTGATCCCACGATGAATAATGAGTATTTAGAGTACACATACCAAGCATTAATGGTGTAATTGAGTGGATCATTTTTATTTATTTATTTATTTATTTATTTATTTATTTATTTATTTATTTATTTATTTATTTGCAGTACACGGGCCTCTCACTGTTGTGGCCTCGCCCGTTGCGGAGCACAGGCTCCGGACGCGCAGGCTCAGCGGCCATGGCTTACGGGCCCAGCCGCTCTGCTGCATGTGGGATCTTCCCGGACCGGGGCACGAACCCGCATCCCCTGCATCGGCAGGCGGACTCTCAACCACTGCGCCACCAGGGAAGCCCGAGTGGATCATTTTTGTGGGTCCCCTTTTATAAGTTGGTAAAACCAGAGAAACAAGACATGATGTAGGTGGGCATCTGGTGTTTTCACTCGCAGCTTTTAGAAACTGCAAACCAATCTACTAAAAGTTTCCAGGCTGACTCAGTGCAAAGGTGACTGTTGTGGAAAATCTGAATGAAATTGGTTCAGCAACTCGGGTGTTATGCAAGTGAAGGGATGAAGGCAGTTGCAAGAACTTTTGCTCTGGACACATTCTAAGTGACTTTAACCAGGGGGAATACTTGAGCATGGGTTAAGGGTGAAACATGTGAGACTAACATAATTGTGCCGTCAAGCACCGGCACACACAAATGAACATAGTCTCTTGTTCTGTACAGTGTGAGACTTCTTCTGTGTTTCCTTTCTCTTCATGTGCACAGATGCCTTTACCACCCAAATGCCTTTACCATTTGTCAGATACTTCCTAAGTGTCTTACATGTTACCTCCTTTAGTCTCATGGAAGTCCTATGCCGTAGGTATAATTGTTATAGTTTACTGATAAGGCAGCCGAGGCTCAGAAAGGTTAAGATCTTACCTAAGGTAAGGAAATGGTTCAGCCAAGATTTGAAGTCAGGGGGCACCTGGCTCTAGAGTCTAGACTTTTAACCACAATGCTATACTGTCTCTATAAAATCTGCAAGGTTATTGAGTTTAAACTCTGTTAATCGCAAAGCTTTTATACTCTATTTCTGTTAAACATCTGAATTGTGTGTGGGTTATAGATCTGTCTGTAAGGAAGACTCTGCAGGGGGGTGTCAGTAGACAAGATAATCCAAAAGCTGTCCTAGGTTGAACTCACCTGTTACGGCTGCCACAACCCTGGCTGAAGAAGGTCCAGGAAACTACAAATGATGGAAAGGTAACCTGAGAATGCTCAGTTCCCGGGAGCCCCTGGGCACCTGCCAATCCGTGGCTCAGCTGGTTCTGGCTGTGGTGCTGGCTATCCTCAGAGTCTTGTCAATGAGTTGATATTTTGGCAGCTTCGTTTCCCCTGTGATTCCCTTACAGCGTTCTGCCAGGGAATCGCCCACATTTTGTTGTGTGATGCGGTTCCTGAATTCGGTCTGGTCGACTGGACTTTGTTCCAGTAATCAGTGTTGTCATATGTGTTATTCTGTGGAAATGGGCTCTGGAAGGATGGGCTTCTCTAACATACTGCCTTGCACTTCAGGCCAGTGTCAGGGCTGCCCTAGGGGTTGGGACCATGGTTCTGGTGCCAGCTGTAGCATGACCAACAGTTGCAAAGACAACCAATGGCAAGACAACAGCACAGTCCGTCATGTAGCTGAATTCATGGCAACACACGTGGATTCACATGAATGTCTGTTGTGTGCGGCGATGGCTATACTTGTAGTGCCATCCAAGTGCCAGTCACTGTTTTGTCCTCACCATGACCCTGTGGGTAGCTGCAGTCATTAAACTCGTTTTATAATTGTAGAAGCAAAGGCACAGAGAGAGTATGTCACTTGGCCTGGGTCACTCAGTAAACAAATGGAGGAATTAGCATTTAGAGCTAAGCAGTTGAGGCCTATCATCTGTGCTCTTGACCACCAGGCTATCCCAGCTGCCCTCTGCTGGGCTTCATAGGGTATGAAGTGACAATTAACACAGGACCTTCCCTCAGAGATGGTCTCATTGGCCTCATTTATTTAGGTTTTTGGTAGTCTTTGGGTTTACATTAAGTTGATGGACTTCTGGAAGAAATATAAAGTGTCATTTATAAGTAATGCTTCAAGGTTTTGTCTCAGGCAAATTTTCCAGAGGGTTTCCCAAGAATACAGAAGGCAATGCTGAGCCATTAGGGCATAAGATCATTTAGTCCCACCTTATTATCTGTGGTTGATAGTAACGGCACATCCTGTGATCTGGGCACTTCCTAAATACTTTATGTGTGTTTTCTCACCTTATGCTCGCAACTGCTTTCTGGGAGTGGATTATGATTATTCCCATCTTATGGAAGATGAAATTGAGGTTCAGGGGTGCTATATAAACAGCTTGCGGTCACACAGCTAGTAAATGGTAGGGCTTGGTCTAGGAACCCAGGCAGTCTGGCTCCAGAGTCCATGCTTTTAATTAACCACCACTTTAGGGTGGAAAGATCACTGGGGTTAGGACAGTCATGCCAACTCTGCCAAAATGTCAACATGTGTAATGCTGGCCATTTCTCCGGTTCTCATTCATTCAGTCAGCAACCGTTTATAGCACACCTACTGTGTGCCAGGCGTGGTTAGTGCTGGACAAATCCTGGTGAATAAGACAGACTTGGTCCATGCTTTTGTAGAATTTACAGTTGAATTATCAGTTTTCTCATCTGTAAAAGACAAGAATTAAAATATATTAACAACATTTCTCATCCTTTTGAAAACCCATGCCTCTTTTTTTAAATAGAAAATATTGCGCCTTCCCTAATGGTTTTTGAGATTTCTAAGTAAGTGAATTACCATGACTAAAAATAAATGAAAGCAATTATAATATTGAGTAATTTTTGTTTCGAATAACACAGGCCCTCATCTCTACCCCTAGGGAGATTCTTATATGCTGACCGCCCCCCCCCCCCACCAACCCTTGGCATTCTTTCGGTGAAGAATCATTGGGATGGTATTCTCACTCTAACAACAAAGGATCTACAGTTAAATTTTCAGTTGCTTTGAAATGTTGGCATTGTGTCTAATTTGTGTTCATTCTTTCGCCAAGTTTACGCTCTTGGGTTTGTGTGGCACATAAAACTTTACTCACTCCTTTTACTGAAAACCCCTCTCCCCATCCAGGGCATTGTCGTGAGTCATGAGCTCTCTCACCATCCGACGTTTCATCATCTTGTTTATGGAGGGAACACCAAGGAACACGCCCATGTGTCTGACACAGAGGCCCACAGGCTCCTCCTCTTTCAGTGGCCCTGTTAGGTGAAGCTTTTGGCTCTAGGAAATGTCTGGGCTGTTTGTACTTTGAAATTTGCATGGGAACGATGCTTCACAGACCTCTTGGGAACACCAAGTGGCTTATAAGTGCCTCTTGAGAAATGGGCTCTGGAAGGGTGGGCTTCTCTAACGTACTGCCTTGCACTTGCTTATGCGTTACCCGTGCTGCCTTCTCATTGCTTTGGGGACTCACATATAAACTCTCAGGTATGGTGTCAGCATGCATAGTAAATGAACACGACAGACATGCTAGTTGTGCTGAAGAAGCAGAGAGCAGGATTCTTCCAAAATTTTTTTTTAAAGATTTTTTTTGATGTGGACTATTTTTAAAGTCCTTATTGAATTTGTTACAATATTGCTTCTGTTTTATGTTTTTTTGGTGTTTTGGCTGTGAGGCATGTGGGATCTTAGCTCCCCTACCAGGGATTGAACCTGCACCCCCTCCATTGGAAGGTGAAGTCTTTAACTGCGGGACCACCAGCGAAGTCCCTTTTCTTTTTTAGTTTTGACCAGAACATGAAATCTATCCCCTGAACAAATTTTAAGTGTGTAGGACATTGTTAATGACTGTAGGTACCATGTTGGACAGCAGATCTCCAGAGTATGACCCTCTTACTTAACTGAAACTTTATGCCTTGTTGATTAATAACTCCCCATTTCCCTTCCCCACCTCCTCCAGCCCCTGGCAACCACCATTCCCGTTTTTGATTTTATGATTTTGACTATTTTATATTCTTTGTGTAAATGGAATCATGTAATACTTGTCTTTCTGTGTTTGGCTTATTTCACTTAGCATAATGTCCAATTATAATGAGAATTTATTTACTTGGGGTTCTATAAGGTGTGATAGGTGTTGTGAAAAAATGCAATTTAATTCAATAAATATTGGTGCAGGCATTATGTTCAGTGACAAGCGTATAGAGATGAATAATACCAGTGTCTAGTGGTATGCTGGCAAACGATTAACAACGGGCTCTGTGCGGGAGGGAGGAGCCCTAATGTGGAGCATTTGCTGACTTCCACACTGTGAAAATACTCTGGTTGATTTAAAATACCATGGTTGATTTCAAGCTACTGACATAATGTCAACTGGCTTGCAGACTTCTTGAAAATTTAATAGTTAGCTCTCGTGAGCCTGTACAAGCTGGTCCTGTACTCTGTTGCCAATGACTGCTTTCAAGAAGTTGTCAGTTTAGACTGGAACATAGATAAATTGCAATGCAGTATGATAAGGGCAGAGATAGAAGTACATACAAGGTAGAAAGCTGTTGTGGGAGACAGTGATTAAATTCTGTGATGGGCACGTCCCCTGAGCTGCAGGGGCAGGAAAGATTGTGTAAGGAAGGCAGATGGGTAGGTGGAGACAGGACCTTAAAACATTGCCATTGTCTTCAGGTCAAAAGGAAACACCTTGGCCAATTATAAGGCCCCTCTCAGTCTAGCGTCACCTTTCCTGGCTAACCTTTTCTTCTGGTCTTGGGAACACATCCCTGCCTTAGCTCACACTATATCCCTCCTTTGCAAAACACTTTCCCTTTGTCTCCATTTCCCTGCTTTCCTCACCCTCCTTTATGAACTCTTTCAAGTCTCAGAAAGTGTGAACCATAAAGGTAAAGATTGATAAGGCAGATTACATCAGAGTTAAGAATTTATGTTCATCAAACCTCAGTGTTAAGAAAGTGAAAGGCAAACAACAGAGTCAGGGTAAATATTTGCAGCAGTTCTAACCAATGAAGAGCTTGTATTTAGAATGTATTAACAGCCCTTACAAGTCAATAAGACAAAGGCAGAAAAAGGGAAAGAGACTTGAACAGGAACTTCACAAGCATTGATCCCCAAATGGCATATATGAAAAGATACTTACCTTCACTAGTCATTGGGGAGGTGAGATACCACCACCCACCCACCACTAAAATGAAATAGATTTGCACTACCAAGTATTGTTGAGGATATGGAACAATGGAAAATAACATACATTGCAGATGAGAGTTGGAATTGATACAATTATTTTGATAACTTTTAGGTAGTATTTATTAAAACTGAACATATCCATACTCTATGACTCAGCAATTATTTTCCTAGATATATAGCCCACCCTCCCTACCTTCCCAAATACATATGGTCACCTAAAGGTATGTACTGGAATGTTCATAGCAGTGTCAGTAGTAATGGCTCCAAATTGGAAGCAACCAGATGTTCATCAATAGTAGAAAGTAAGTTGTGGGCCCTTCATAAAGTGGAATCCCATACAGCTACAAAAGAGAAGGAAGTATTGCTCTGTATAAAAACATGGATAAATCTCACAAATCTAACATTAAGCGAAAGGGGCAAGACACAAAGAATACAAATGAAATTATTCCATTTATACATAGTTCAAGAACAGGTAAAGCTACTGATGGGGTTAGAAGTCAGTTTCCTGGTTACCTTTGGGGAGGAGCAAGGGGGTGAGTGATTGGGAGGGCCATGTTGGGGGCTCTGATGATGTTCTTTTTCTTGCTCTGCCTGCTGGTAACATGGTATATTCATTTTGTTATAATTCATTGAGCTGTACATGTCTGACTTGTGTACCTTTCTGTGTGTCTTAGAGTTTCACTGAAAAACAAAGGAGCTTCTGAACCAAAGTGTTACAAATAGAGGCAAGTGTGTGTTTTCTTAAACCACTTTTGTGTTTTCTCTTTCAGCGTTTCCTACCTTGGTGAATTTAATCATGAAACATTAAAAGATATGCTGAGGGTGACCATATGCCAGGAACTATTTTAGATACTGCGGATATATAGGGAACAAAATAGAAAAAAAATGATGCTATCATGGAGCCCACATTTTCATGGGGACAGAAAGGCGGCTTAACAAATACATAAAATGTCAGGTGGTGATAATTGCTGTGAAGGAATATTAGGGGTTAAGAGTATAGCGAGTAATGGGGCTGGGGGGAGAATTTGGGTACTGATTAAGTTTTGTATAGGATGAAGAAGACTCTGATAAGGCAGTAGTTGAGCAGGAGCCTGAATGAGGTGACAGAGGAGCCTCGGAGGTATATGGGTGAAGAGTATTCCAGGCAGAGAGAACAGTAAGTGCAAAGGCCCTGTGGTGAGACCCCCAGCTTCCCAAGCCAGAAACTTGGGCCTCACTCTTGGCTTCTTTCTCTCGTATTCAAACCAAACCACAAATCCATTTAATTCCATATGGAAACATCTCTTAATTTTTTCACTTTTTCTCCATCCTTAGTATTCTTGCCTATCCGGGCAACGGTTTCTTAACTCTGCCTTCTCATGTCCCATTTTTTTTGGAGTCCTCTGATGGGGTGCCCCTGTGCTCAGAGTAAATGCCCTACAAGACTCCTGCTTTCCTCTCTGGTTTCATTTCTTGCTGCTTGTGCCTTGTACCCCATGCTCCAGTCAGAAACGAAAATGAGTCCACTTCCCAAGATTCCCTCTGAGCCTCTGGTCTCTGGGACTTTCCACATGAGGGTGCTTCCTCTTTTGCAACATTCTTTCCCCTCCGCACCTACTTATTTCAGGCTTTGCACATCCTGCAGATCTTGCCTTGATATTGTTTATTCTGGGAAGTTTTTCCTGCCCCTTAACTGTTGGCCAGGTGTCCTCCCCAGGGGCTCTCATAGCACCCTGTGTCTCTCACTCATTGCTCTCTTATGTCATTCTGTAATTGCCTTTTAGTTTTCTGAACCTCTCGATAAACTCTAAGACACAGGTGGGAAGTAACTGTTTCTGTTTTGTGTCCCAGTGCTGAGCGCAGTTCCTGAAGTTTAGAAATTGCACAATAAATACTAAATGAATGAATGTGTGTTGAACTAGATCCCTGTGATATGACAACAGTCTAGGAGTGTTTTTATTAGTCACTGATAGAAATATTTTATAGTCAAAACAATCTTCATTAACTCCCAAAGGCCAGACCAGCTTTGTGTTTAAGTTCTTGTTCCTGGTAATTTTGTGTTCCATAATTTCTCAAACACATAAATACTATCTTTCAAATGTTAAGATTATCTTATTTCACTCAATCCCATGTAAAACTTCAATTCAGAGAGCTTTGAATCTATTCGCAAAAAAATTCAAATGTTGGGCTTCCCTGGTGGCGCAGTGGTTGAGAGGCCGCCTGCCGATGCAGGGGACACGGGTTCGTGCCCCCGGTCCGGGAAGATCCCACATGCCGCGGAGCGGCTGGGCCCGTGAGCCATGGCCGCTGAGCCTGCGCGTCCGGAGCCTGTGCTCCGCAACGGGAGAGGCCACAACAGTGAGAGGCCCGCGTACCGCAAAAAAAAAAAAAAAAAAAAAAAAAAAATTCAAATGTTGAGACCCAAATGTGTTGCTCTGGCTGCAGAGCAATATCGTTATTGTGACTTATTTCTAGAGTTGAGAATTTCTAGAAAAAATTTCCAAATTAAACTGTATTAGTTTTGTCAAGTTTTGGGACTGGTAGGTGGACATTCTTTCCAATTTATCAGGTATGGAAATGAAAGCTTTTAACATGAGAGAGTGGGAGAAGCAAGAGAAAGAAATAATAGAAACAGCAAAAGTAGTTCTTCTTATGCTGATGGTTTGTACTTAGGTGACAAGTGATGTGCTATTGATCCCTGTGGCATGAGAATTAGAAGAGAGTTGAGCTGGGACTTAAAACGGGGATGGGGCACTGTCCTAAAGCCTCTCAAATTGACCTTTAAAAATTGTTTTAACAGGATTATTTAGAGAATTATAAATATTTGAGCATCAGACACACTCATAGCTGCCATTTATTGAGTGTTTGCTCTATGCCAGGCAATATAACTGCTTTAAGCAGACAATCTTATTTAATTCTAATAACACTTGTGTGGAATCAATACCATTATATCCTCATCTTGCAGATGAGAATGTAAGGCTCAGAGAGGTTGAGTGATTTGCCCAAAGTTACACAGCAGGTCAGTAGTCATGCTGAGCTATGAACCCATTCTCTCTGGCTTGAAACGTGCAAGGGTCCTAAACACTAGGCTCTATTGCCTCCCGTATCAAAAGACAAACCATCTACTCCTTCTAAAGCAAAATGCATCTGACTTTAGGTTATCTATTCCTGTGGATTAACCATGGCATAATCCACCCATGACGCTCCTGTTCTGGTTAAAGCGTAGGAGAGAAGCAATAGCAAACTCCATGCAAATGTGGGCATCCGAACTACAGAAGACACGGAAGCATTATCTTTTTTCACCAAAAAACACTAAAAAAACTTCACCAAGCAAGGATTCGTAAAAGAAGATCTCTAAGTTGTGGGTGGGGCAGGTGAGTATACTCTTTGAGCAAAAATGAGTTCCTCCTCTTTGGGGGAACATTGATCCTGGAGAGAAAGAGAGAGAACGGCTGGCCATCTTTCCCCGAAGGGCCAGCGGCCCCCTCTCTGGCCTCTGGGCTCAGAGCGCTGGCTGAGGGTGTGTTTGTTTGGCTGTGACTCTTTTCCTGCAGTTCCCCTCTCTAGGTGTCATATTTCGTGAGCTCGAGGGCCAGAGCCTGCCACAGAGCTCCAGGCTCCCGCCTGTTTCAGCCTGAGCCCCTGGCTTTCATCCCTGCCTCCTTGGCCAAAGTAGGGTGAGGGTTTGAAAAATGACACTGATTGGATGCACATTTGATGGGAGTGATTGCTGGACAAGCAACTCACCCATCCCCAGCCCAAAATGAAACTGACAGCTACGCCCTCCTGGTTGGGGCCCAAACCACCACCTTATTAAGAGAGGCCCCTTCCCTCTCCTCCCCACTCACACCCTTGCAGCTTGCCCAGCTCTTCCTGCTGAAATCAGAGGTAGGCCATGTGCTTCGCAGCCTTCTTCCCTGCTCTGTCCTCTGCCCAGCCACTAGTTTTCCTCTGACAGAAAGCCCCCGCTTATTTAACTGGGCTAATCCTCCGCTTCAAGCTCCAGAATTCACTTCTGGATTTCTGGACCTTGCGTCCCTGTACTTAGCTGCCTAGAATCTCCATTTCCCTGCTGAGGTTTCCATCAGAGGCCAACCCAGAGCCCTCTCCTTGTGCCTCCACTCCTCATCTTGCTGAATCCCCCATCACCCCTCTGGGTGGAGGTGAAGGTAAGATTGGTGGGGACTCAGGCATCTGAGCATCATCTTAGGGCGAAAGCACAGAAGAGAATTAATAACACATTTATAAGCAACTCTTTCTCTGCTAATTTGTTTTTTTGAACTTCATAGAATTCATGGATTAAGTTTATTGGTTGGAGTGTGTGTTTCTTAGACAAGATGAAATTAGAGACTGTTTATTTTTTGTTTTTTTTTTTTTGCGGTATGCGGGCCTCTCACTGTTGTGGCCTCTCCCGTTGCGGAGCACAGGCTCCGGACGCGCAGGCTCAGCGGCCGTGGCTCATGGGCCTAGCCGCTCCGCGGCATGTGGGATCTTCCCGGACCGGGGCACGAACCCGTGTCCCCTGCATCGGCAGGCGGACTCTCAACCACTGCGCCACCAGGGAAGCCCGAGACTGTTTTTAAGAAGAACCAAGGACTGTCTTCCAGGAGTGCACAGAGCAGCTCAGCTATCGGAGACAAAGTGGTCTCCTGGGAAGGTCAGAGAACCCAGGTCGTGAGACCCCCTGACAAGAAGAAATTGAAACTGCAAAATCTCACATAATCATTTGCTGAAAGCTGAAGTATCCCAGTTACTTTATAACTAATGTAGCATTAGACATACTTGGAGGAATATATTCCAGGGAGAGAATGAATCTGGCAACTTTGCATGCTAACCTGGACGGCTTTTTGTTAGGGCCAAGGAGGCGGAGCTTTTCGTTTGTTTTTGGTATGTTTGTTTTTGCTGCCAAGGGGTTGTAATGTCATGATTATTTATTATTATACGGATGAGCCCTAGCCATGTACTAGGGATAGTCAAAATAGATTTACTATGAGATGAGACATGCTCCAGTCGTTTAAACATCTCCAGTTGTAATAATAATAAGAGCTACGATTTGAAGCCAAGCACTGTTCTAAGTATTAGATCACGGCGGTCCTTTTAGGAAGTTCTGCTGTTAGTATCCCATGTTTTAGATGAGGAAACTGAGGCCGAAGCATTACATAACTTACTTAAAATCACACAGCTAGTCAAGATCAGAGTAGAGATTTTAAGCCAGGCGATCTGGTTCCAGGGCCTGTGGCTCACCCACGGAGCTGTGCTGCTTGTTATGACTGTTGAAGGAGGGGTTACAGCAGTAGGCGGTCTAGGGTTCTCCATTTCCAGCCCTGAGGGTCTAGACTTACTGACTGGAATGCTAGCAAGTGCCAATTAAACAAATCTTCTCTGAGACCGAGAACAAAATCGAGGAATTTGTTGGTGACGGATGTTTGTCATTTATCTTCTTGTCCATGTGCCTTAGAACTGTCTTCTCAGGACACCTTGTTAAAGGAAACTGAACACTGAGACAGCTGACTGAGGGGAAAACCCAGAAGGTGGGAGAGTTGAGAAGGGGGAGAGGTCAGACAAATGGCAAAGCTCTGTGGGGTACCGTGTCCAAGCAGAGCAGTCCAGGGATTCAGTTCTCAGAAGCTGTCCAGGTAGATGCTCTGCTTACAGAGGGAATCAGCCCCTTGCTGTGTGCACGCTTGAGGCTGTTCAAAGCCCAGGGAACTATGTATATTCAGTATCTTGTAATAACCTATAATGGAAAATAATCTGAAAAAGTACAGGGAACTATATTCAATATCTTCTAATAACCTATAATGGAAAATAATCTGAAAAAAGTATATATTACTGAATCACTTTGTTGTACACCTAAACTAACACAATATTGTAAATCAACTATATTTCAATTAAAAAAAAAAACCCCACCACATCAGGGGAGGCACGGTCTCTGACTCATTTAAGGTGTTTAATCCTGCTGCCCCTTTAGGCCTGCCCAGCACGAGGATGTTTTAATTTACCCTTCCATCTCCTGTATTTTCACTCTGGATGTGCCGTGGTGATTGTTTTTCAGGGGAGAAGGAAGAATAGTACTTATCTCAAGCCGGGTTGAGGTCCAGCCCAATGATTGGGGTCGGGTTATTCTCCTCCCAACTCTCCCCTGCCTCCTGCTGTGTGGGTACAGCTTACGCATCTTCAGGGCCGGAGAGGGTCATGGTGAGGAACGTGCCCACCAGCAGAGGCTGACCGCTGGGAAGCTCGTAGGCACCTTGCAACACACAGCTCTCCTCTTGAACTATAAGGGCGTCCAAGGAGCCTGTTCAGAGGGCTCCTCCCTAACTGCTCCCATTGCTAGCTTTGGAGGGCTTCTCCCATCAGTCATGGGCTCCTAAAGAAGATGCTTTATTCCTAAAGGCCTGTCCTGGGTTTTCAGAGGAAAAGGAGGAGAGATTAGTAGGTTCTCCCAAGCCTGAAATTGCTCTGTTTGATTCACAGGGCGAGGAGCTTTTAATATGTAATCCTCTGGGGGCTTTGGGGGTGCTGTGAGTATATTTTCTGAGGCTCTCCATATCCTTATTTAACCAGAAGTATCTGCAACAGGATGCTTCCTTGGCAGGGAATGAAGAAGGCCAGCATAGACTGCTAACTTACATCAGTGCACCATGATGCCTGGGAACATGGGCAGAGGGCAAGGAGATTTTGAGAACTAACTAGAGGCATTTGCATTTGTCAATGCCGGGTAAAAAAAATGTTTGCTGAATTGAATTGAAACTTGTCTCATTAGTGTTATAATTCTAAATGCAGGCCTTGCTAGGCCATAACGATTTAATGATTGCCTTCATAAGATCTATGTTGGTTCCACTCACATCCATTTACATCCCATCGTTTCAATTCTGCATTAATTTTGGACACTTCCCTGATGTCAGTTGTTTGAAAAATGTTTACCCTGTCCTGCGCTGCAAATGCAATTTCTGTGAACAACTGACTGTCGTAGTTGCTCTAACTTGGGGTTGGTTACTTTTATGGACGTTGGCTTTGAAGAGTATGGGGTGTTGTTGGAGAACAGTTGTTGGAGGCTGAATGTGGTTGTGTGATCTGGTTCCTACAAACTGTCAGGCTGGTGGCTGGATACAGGATGTCATTCTCTATTTTGTGTGTGATTCATTTAGAGCATGAGAAAATAAAAGCCAAATGTAGAGTATCTTCAACGTGTTCAACTTCTCTTAAGTTTGTTTTTACTTCCTTTCTCTAAGAATCGCTCATTATTTCTACAAATGCCATCAATTTTATGCAAGTGAAAACCCAATTTTAGTTTCATGACACCACGGATATAAGAATAAGAGCAAAAGTTCTATACTAAAATTCTTAAACATCAATACCAAGAGTTTTGGGTTTGCAAAGAGTTTAGATAATACTCAGAAAGATCTCTTCTTCCTGATTAGCTCCCATTCTCACCTTGGCCTGTTATGTTAGTTGGTATGTGATTCAGTTAGTCAGGAAAGTGATGTCCCACACATGCCCTGAGTACAATCATAGGCATTTTCAAACAGGGATTGTTACTCATGAGAGAGCTTCTTTATTTTTTTCTCCTACCTTTTAATAATCTTTTATTTATTATTATTATTTTATTGAGGTATAGTACAATATTATATAAGTTTCAGGTGTACAACATCACGATTTTTAAAGGTTATATTTCATATCTAGTTATTATAAGATATTGGCTATATTTCCTGTGTTGTATAATATATCCTTGTAGCTTTTTTTTTTAAACTTTTTGTTTTATATTGGAGTATAGTTGATTAACAATGTTGTGTTAGTTTCAGGTGTACATCAGAGAGATTCAGTTATACATATACATGTATCTATTCTTTTTCAAATTCTTTTCCCATTTAGGTTGTTACATAATATTGAGCAGAGTTCCCTGTGCTATACAGTAGGTCCTTGTTGGTTATCCATTTTAAATAGAGCAGTGTGTACATGTCAATCCCAAACTCCCCAACTATACCTTTCCCCCTTCCCTTCCCCCTGGTAACCATAAGTCAGTTCATGAGAGAGCTCCTTTAAGCTGTCATGGACCACACAGAGGGGGCATCCAGCACATTGGCAGTGACCGTAACTTTACTGTGAGCCTATCTCTCACTATGTTTCTTGCTTGCAATAGTGTAGGATCCAAACCTTAGGATTTGCTGTCTTCTTTTCAGCCTTAGCTCACCCTTCACTTGATGTTCATTCAGTAGCAATACCCTGGCTTCCACTGGGAACACTATCTTCTGCCACTTTGGGCAAATGTGCTCCTTCCTCTCAGCCCTGGATCCTCTACCCAGGCTTGGGACTTTGTGAGTGCTCTGCCTATTGGGCTATCGTGGACCCTACAGCCATGACCTAGATCCCTGTGTGTGCTACACCTCTTTTCAGGGAGCTAGGTCAAGGACATCATGAATCTCATTTGAGTGCTAGATTGAAGATTTACACCCAGGTGAATATTTTGTTCTGGGCAGCCTGAGACTCTGAGACTCCAGGATTGTAAGGATAGTATTGAGCTTTCAGAATTTTTATCATATGATTTCAGCATTGGGATCCTTTGGTACATGCAAATCTCTACACAAGAGGAAGTTATTTGCATAGAAGCATGAGCATGCTTGAGTTGGGTCATTCTTTTACTTAACATGTTTAAATGTACATTCTAACCAAAATTTTAGAAGCAATGGCACTCCAGGACTCTAACATTGGGATTTGGGACCATGACAAGCCATTGGAAGAGATATTCTTGAGATGATGCAGCTCTGAGGTGTTACTCAGAGACATTAATTTCTTACAGGGCACTGTGAGGAACAGGACAGAGTCCATGCCCTCAAATGGCTTATAGCTACTGTGTAGAGACAGAAAAGGAAACTATACTCTGTGTAATTAAACCAGTATTTACCTTCCCATATTCTGTCTTCTACATATGTTGTGGTGAAATGAAATAAGAGAAACCCTGAGCAGTGTTGGCTTACATTTCAATGGTATTCAAGACCCTGATAAATAATTCAGGACTTAGGGGGATCAGGACATGAGAGGGGGAACTCAAAAACAAAGATAATTTACCCATGTATACTTACAAATTAAAACACTTGAATAACTAGGATTTTATGACTGACTACAATAAATCTAATTATTCTTTACAACTATTAAGTGGCATGAAATAGGTTGACCATATTTTCTTGGAAGAGTGATCAGTTTTGCCCTCCAGATCCACTTCTGACTGAAGCTCAAAGTTGCTGTAAACAATTTGGCTGTAGTAGAGAGTAGTCTTGTTACGCCACTAAAGTCTTGTCATGCCACTTTTGCCACAGAGTCTGGACCAGATGGTATATGCATAACAAGAAAAGTGACAATGACCAGCTGTGATGTGTGCATGTGTATGTGGTGTGAACATGTGAGAGACTCCATATGTCTACAGGCCATGTGACTCTTGGGCCGGAAGTTATCATTATGTGAGACTTCCAATCTGTATCAGCATAAATAAATTGTTCTTTCAACGCCTGGGTACCTCTCAGAAACAGTCTATATCTGGAAGGGAGGGATTCCATTGTGGCACAGTGGTTAAGAATCTGCCTGCCAATTCAGGGAACATTGGTTCGAGCCCTGGTCTAGGAAGATCCCACATGCCGTGGAGCAACTAAGCCCGTGCGCCACAACTACTGAGTCTGCGCTCTAGAGCCCACGAGCCACAGCTCCTGAAGCCCGCACGCACCTAGAGCCCGTGCTCTGCAACAATAGAAGCCACCACAACGAGAAGCCCGCGCACCACAATGAAGAGTAGCCCCCGCTCGCCTCAACTAGAGAAAGCCTGCGCGCAGCAACAAAGACCCAATGCAGCCAAAAATAAATAAATTAATAAAAAAAATTTGGAAGGGTTTTTCGAAGTTAGCTAGCACAGTCGCCTGCACAGAGAAGGACTCTTTCCTACAGTCTCCTAAATAAGATGATTATTCAGCCTTCACTTGAATGAACACTTCCAATAATGAGGAGCTCATATTCTCACAAAGAAATACACCCCAATTTCGGATGATTCTAATTTTTAGGATGTTCCCCTTTAGTTTTGGTCAAAGTCTTCCTCTCTGAAACTTCCTTAGTTATGATTTTGAATGTCTGTTGTATAGCCTGGATCCTTCTACTTCAGGACAGTGTATCATGTGTATGAAGACCACTAACTCCCAATGGAGTCTTCTTTTTTTTCCAGTTGGAACATTCCAAAGTCTCCTTCAGTGAATCCTTTTGTTTGCTTTGTAGAGAAATAACCTCTCCCCTCTTCCCACTCATTGTGTATTAAACTCCTTGAACCCGTGGATCCTGGAAGTTCTGCTTCCTTGGACTTCCACAAAGTCTAATACACCCTGTCTGAGGAAAGTCTCATTCTTCTTATTAGTTCCAGTTGTACAGTTTTGAGTTCTTTTCTTGATCCTCTTTGTCTTATTTTTCTTCTCAGCATTCTTATCACACAGGCATTATTGTGCATCGAGTACTGAATCATTTTTCTTATCTTTGCTCCTTTGCAGTTATTGTCACTCTGCCTTCCTTCTTGGATTATTTCCTCCATTGTCCTTTGAAAATTTTTAACTTCTTCATAATCTGCAGAAAAAAGAGATATCTTTAGTGTCTTTTCTTTCTCTTCCAGCTGTAAAACCAGATTATATTTACAGCTCATGAGTTCAGAAAGACCAAGAACAATGTAAAGTCTTATATTCACTCTCATTTTGCTTGGATGTTGTCTACCCAACTAGATTCATGTGTGTGACTCAGTATAGATGATTTGTTGAGTGTCTATCACTACTAAAGTCTCTGGGTATGCAGTTTGTTGATATGGGCTTAACAGTAGTTGCTTCTCTGGGTAGTTTAAATTTTACCTCCAAACTATTTCAACCTCATGGCTCTCATTTTCCTCTCAATAGCTATAGCAGTTTTACTTTCTACCACAGAATGTAATCACGTAAACTTTGGTACTGCTCATTGTGAAGAAGGAACAGAATATGAGAGAGGGCATGTCCTCTCTCTTTGGCAGTCCTTCCCTTTGTTTTGCAGATTAAGAGACAGAATCTCAGGGAGAATATTTGGTTCATCCAAGGTTACATCATTAGTTGAGCAAATGGTCAGATACTGTTTCTGCTAGACCACTTAGCTAACTCTTTTGACTTTAGTAGAGAAGGAGGCTTAAACTGTGATATTTCTGACCTCTGTTGTGTGCACGTGTATGTGTGTGTGTGTGTGTGTGTTCATCTTTTCCCTTTTGCCACCTAGCACATTGCCTGATATATGGTAAGTTCTCAATAAAAGCTGGTTAACAAATGGTTAAAGTCTTTTTTTTCTCCTTTTGAAAGTTGGGAAGATGTTTAAGGGGGAATAGACTATATTGAATAATGAGGAATTAAGTATAACTAAGGAAGTTGTATCTTGGGAGAGAGAGACTGTGAGTTTGTTCAGATAGATAAAGCATCATGCTGGGTGCCATGGTGCCTACAAAGCATGTGTAACTCAGTCCCTGATCTCAGTGAGTTTATAATGAGAGGAATATAATTGGCACTATACAAATGGGATAAAAATAGAGACAAGACTGCATCGTATGAAAAAAAAATTAACTTCCAGTCCAAGAGAGAATATATCAAGATCAGTGAGGAGCTCAGAGAAGGGAAGGTAATAGAGGGCTTACTAGTATGTTGTTCTTGTTGGAAGGGTGGTGAGTATGAGGAAGGAAGGGAGGCCAGATGGAAAGCGAGAAACAGGTGTGCCCCAGAACAGCGTTATCTATTTAGTTCCAGCCATGAGTGGCAAACAGACCACAAACCCACAGTCAGCTTAAGTTCCTGAGCCGGAAGAGATTAAGAATGTAAAAAAGGGAAAAAGAGTTTATTGGGCACCTACTATACATTAATTCCTGAGCACCTGCTCCATGGCAGGCAGTGTGTTAGGTGTTGGGGAGTCAACAATGATCAAGGGAGATGCTCTCTCTGCTTTTGTGGAACATAAATTCAAGTGCCGGTTAGGCCGTGTGCTAGGAACCATCTATTCCAGGTTCTGGTTTCCCTGTTTCATGGATTTTGCAGTAGCTTCTTTCCCTCCACCCAGCACCGGCCTTCTGCCGAGTCTCTGTCTTTCCCAGGCCTAGTTCTATCCTCTGTGGGCATGCTGGGATCCCCACGGATTGGTGACACCACCCGCCGTTGGATGCGTTGCTCGGTGCACATTCCTGTAGTTACTGCTGAGTGAGGTCCTGGCAAAAGGAGCTCAATCCTTCATTTAACTTCAGACCTTCCACTTCCCTTTGAAAATGTCTGACTGACATAGTTATCGAGAAACCTCAGCCTGAAAAGATCCTAAAGCTTAGAAAAGAGGTGCCCACGTGTGTTTGCTGTCAAGCACAAATCACTGGCAGCTCTCCTCTTCACTTCCTTCTCTGGTGGAAGCACCACGTATTAGAGGGTTCAGGGCATGGGGTTGGCGTGGTGTAGAAAGGGCACCTCCCTGGCCCTAAGCCCCATCTGTCCTAAGCGCCATGTTCCCTAACCACCAGGGGCAGCCTTGGAGCAGTGGAGTCACACAGCCTGAGAGCTGTAAGCGGCAGGGGAGCCAGGTTTGCAGAGTATGTGCGTGAGCCTTTTTTCCTGTCTCTGTGGAGGATTGCTTGTGTGCATGTCCTTCACCATAATTTGACACATGCCAACATCAAACAACTAACTGATGGGGCCTCTGATCAGTCACGGACCATTTTATAGAATGTGGGTTGACTAGGGACTCTTTATGGTGAGCTGAACAGCTTAGTTCTTGCTTCAGGGAGTGGGCCTTGTAGGGTCTGCCGGCTTCCCCTGAGTATTTGCCCTTTGGCTGTGGGGAAGCCCCGTGGGAGAAAGTCCTTTCCATGTCGCCACAGCTCCTTCCCTTCTGATGAATGCTTGGTGTTCTGCTCAGCGGATGCCTCCCAGGGCCCTGTGGGGGAGACCAGCCTCCTTTCTGTGGAGACCTTTGGCTGGACTCCTCTGGCTCTCCTAGAGGTGAGAGACCGCGGTTCCTGCAGCCTCAGGCCTGGCACCAGCTCATCTCTGGTGGATCCAGAACCCTGATCTCCACCCTCACTCCAGCCAGGGCCTCTGTGTCCCAGAGTGACCTCGCGGGCTCTCCCTCCCACTGGCTCTTCACAGCCCCTGCCGTCGTTGGTGATTTTCTTTCTAGACATGAGCCAATGGATTCCTGAAAGGGGTGTGTGGGCTCCCCTCACCATCTCTGCTCTGGCCTCGGTCTGGCGGCACTCTCCTCTGTGGTCTGGGCAGGGAATGATGATGAACCCGGGCTGCCCGTTGTTTTTGTTTTGTGATATTTAAAGCAACCTAAGCTCTCATTACTGTAATACAGTATGTGCCTGGGCTGGAGGGAGAAGCAGCATCCCTCCTGGACTAGGGGCGGTTCTGCGATGTTGCGGTGAAGAGCCTGGGAAAGTGCTTGGAGCCATGGCTGCTAGAGTTCAAGCACCAGGGCTGAGAGGGGCCGCAGAGCTCCCCCATTCTCACTCATCCCAGCCCCCTCATTTGAACCAGGAGGGAGCTGAGCCCGTTCGGGGAAAGAGATTGCTCAGGCAGTAGCGTGGTTAGTGGCAGAGCTGGGACTAGAGCTCGGGTCCTGAGGTGGGTTTGCTGATAGTGGGTGCAGCTTCTGCTTCTGCCCTCCTCATTAGTTCAAGATCCGTTTGAGGCCCTGAACTTAATTTTGTATTTGTAATTTTATATTATATTTCTTAATCAAATGGACCCTTCCAATGGTCTAAGCTTCGAGAGCCACAGAAGCATCTGCCCCTGCCCAGACCTTTCTACTACACTGAACTGCCTGTGTGTGTGAGTGGAAGGGGCAGGTGTGAACACTGAGCTGTCCCAGTGCTATGACGCCAAACGCAGCTCTGAGGTCCAGTACCTGAGAGGCTCCAGGTCAGCCAATGAGAAGCAAGGAGCACAAGTTAGAGGCAGGTGCATTGGATCCTGCAATTCCACTCCTGGGCATATATCTGGAGAAAATTCTACTTAGAAGAGATGCATGCACCCCAGTGTTCATAGCAGCACTGTTTACAATATCCAAGACGTGGAAGCAACCTAAATGTTCATCTACAGATGCGTGGATAACGAAGATGTGGTACATGTATACAACGGACTATTACTCAGCCATAAAAAGGAATGAAATAATGCCATTTGCAGCTACATGGATGGACCTAGAGGTTATCATCCTAAGTGAAGTCCGTCAGAGAAAGACGAATATCATATGATATCACTTATATGTGGAATCTGAAATATGATACAAATGAACTTATTTACAAAACAGAAACAGACTCACAGACATAGAAAACGAACTTACGGTTACCAAAGGGGAAAGGAGATGGGGGGATAAATCAGGAGTATAGGATTAGCAGATACACACTACTGTATATAAAATAGATAACCAACAAGGTCCTACTGTATAGCACAGGGAACTATATTTAATATCCTGTAATAAACCATAATGGAAAGGAATATGAAAAAGAATATATACATATACATATATATGTGTGTGTGTGTGTGTGTGTATCTGAACCACTTTGCTGTACACCAGAAACTAACACAAATTGTAAATCAACTCTAATTTAAAAAAGAGGTGGAGGCAGGTAGGGACTGCCTCCTGAAGACAGACTCACTTGCTGGCAATGTGATAGAAATCTCGCAAGTAGAGGAGAGCTGAGCATACCTTTGTACCCGAAGAGAATGTCCAATTAAACGGGACTGGGTGGGGAGAATGTGGCAGCACCCAGCTCCTAAACCTCATCAACCATCCATAGGTAACCACATATTGAAAGCTGTTGCATTTGCTACTTGTGTGATCTTGGGCAAATTATCGACACTCTGTGTCTCCATCTTCTCATCTGCAAAATGAGGATAAAAATAATAAAAACCTCAGAGAGTTTTTACGAGGGCCAAATGAGAAAATTCATATTGCCTGGTATATAATACGTGCTCCAGAAATATTTATTATGACTCTCATAAGCACTGAGAGATGAGAAATATTCTTGCCCTTCAGGAGCTCACAGTTTTACTGTGGAGACAAGATTTTCACAGACATATACAAGCACAACTAGGAAGCAATGTAAGTCACTGTATGGTGTCTGCTAAGTTACAGGGTATAGATGTGATGGAGTCGAGAGAGGAGACTCTGTTATGACCTGGAAGAAGTGCCAGGGAGGAGGTAAGAGACTAGTTGAAAAAGCCGGCACACGCCATATCTCAGCTGTTAGCAGTGAGATGGATGGGCAACTGCCACGCCTGGATTCTAAGGACCCCTCTGGTCATCCATTCATCTGCCCAACACATTCACTGATCATCTCTAGACTCTGCACCGGGAATTCAAAGAAGGCATGAAAAGGTCCCTCCCTGCAGGAGCTTACACAGTCTAGCTAGGGAGGGAGCATGCAGAGAAATATTGCAACTAACAAATGTTACGTTCATATCTATTTATATCTCCAAGCCAATCATCTGAGCCCAAAGGTGGGATGGGGCAAGTCAGACAGGTGTTCAGAACAAGAGTTTGAAGGAAAGCATGGATCTACTTGGTGAAAAGGGGCAACTCAGAAGCCATGAGGTCTTATTCAAAGAGCTGGTAGGTGTGAGTCTTTCTTCAGGAGAGGTGGAGTTGACTAGAACGTTCTGAGACCGAGACTGGGGGAGCTTTGAGGCCAGGATCGGGCAGGCTTTTGGTCTCTCACTTGGCCCTGGCAATGTAGGGTCTTTGAGCTGGGCTACGAATTGGAGAGGGTTAGGCCTGGCAGGTTGGAGAGAGGAGGCTCTTTACACATCAAGAGTAAGTACCAGGCCCTGGTCATGCAAAGGGAAACTTCCTGAAGTCAGATGAAGTCTGCAGATGTTTCATAGCCTTAAGTAAACTTATATTTTCCGCACCTCTTGGTTCAGAGGCTGCCAGTGAAAGTAACACAGAAGGGAATGTCCAGCTAGCAACGTGAAGGAAGCATGAAATAGAAATGGCTGGAGGCTGAACTTCTCTTCATCAGTGACATTATTATTTGGGCAAGGATTGCAGGAGCTGCAGGTGCAGAGAGAGTGACTTGCTTGAAGAAAACGGTAGCATCCAGGAAAGGAATCCCAGACACTTGGTCCTAACCCAACTGCTGAATGAAGTTTTCAGGCTCTGGGATTTGGGCAGGAGCTCCTGAGCTGTATTTGTCCAAGGTCTTGGGGCCCATGAGCCTTCACTCTTAGTGTCTATATGTCCCCATGCCAATAGTTGCATAATACCCCGTCTTCCACTTTGCTCTGCTACTCCTAAACTCAGAGCAAAATGAGAAGATTAAATTTATCACTACCGCTCCATGTCCTTGCCCTGCTTGTTTTTGCTAAGACTTTTGAGTCTAAAAAGACCTTCCAAGTCCCTGAGAGGGTCTACAAGGTGTCAGAGCCTGGTAGTGATGGCAAATAAGCTGGTCAGCTCTGAATTCCTCTTTCTCTTTTTCTCTCCCATCCTTGAAGGTCTTCGTGAGCCTTTGCCTCTTTCATTGGCCAGACCATTCAAACGTTGGCACTTTTTCATGATTCCTTATTTTGTATTTTTCCTTCTTGGTCTTTCCTAAAATCTATTTGTCCACGTCCACTTGTACATCTCCTCCTCTGTCACACCATCCCTGCAGCCATGGCCTGCCATGAACTTGCGTGCCTGCTATCTTTGTTTTTCCAAATGTTCACGCGTGCCAGCCATGTAAATCTCCTGATGCTTTTTTGTTGTATTACCTCCAGGTGACCCAACCTATCCTGGGCTCACAATAGATGCCCAATATATACGTGTCACCTTGACTACTGATCGTTTTTTCTTCCTGTACACCATTCTATTCATAATACCACTACTAATGGCTAAATCTTTTTTTTTTAACATCTTTGTTGGAGTATAATTGCTTGACAATGTGTGTTAGTTTCTGCTTTATAACAGAGTGAATCAGCTATACATATGCGTATATCCCCATATCTCTTCCCTCTTGCGTCTCCCTCCCACCCTCCTTATCCCACCCCTCTAGGTGGTCACAAAGCACTGAGCTGATCTCCCTGTACTATGCGGCTGCTTCCCACTAGCTATCTGTTTTACGTTTGGTAGTGTATATAAGTCCATGCCACTCTCTCACTTCGTCCCAGCTTACCCTTCCCCCGCCCGTGTCCTCAAGTCCATTCTCTATGTCTGTCTGCATCTTTATTCCTATCCTGCCCCTAGGTTCTTCATAACCATTTTTTTTTAGATCCCATATGTATATGTGTTAGCATACTAAATCTTAATAAGTACTTACTATCTCCCAGGCACCAGTGCTTTAAGTCCTTTATATACATCATCTCATTTAATTTTAATTGTGACACCATTTTCTACTTTTACCCATATTTCGTACTTTCCAGATCTATAGAAAAGTGTCCCTTTTTTTTAAGATTCCACATATAAGCATTATCATACATATTTCTCTTTCTCTGTCTGACTTACTTAACTCGGTATGACAATCTCTAGGTCCATCCATGTTGCTGCGAACTTATGGTTACTGGTGGTGGGGGAAGGTGTGGGGAGGGATGGTTAGGGGGTTTGGGATTGACATGTATACACTGCTCTATTTAAAATGGACAACCAACCAGGACCTACTGTATAGCACAGGGAACTCTGCTCAATGTTCCGTGACAACCTAATTGGGTAAAGAATTTGAAAAAGAATAGATACATGTGTACGTATTACTGAATCACTTTGTCATACACCTGAAACTAACACAACATTGTTAATCAACTATACTCCAATATAAAATAAAAAGTTAAAAAGAATTAATGTTGTGCCCAGCCAAAAAAGGAAAGCAAAGTGCCTTTCAACCCAGAGGTTTATTCATTTCTGGCTGTTTTAGAAGTGCTTGACCTGTATCATTGCTGAAAATGTTCACTACAGAATATGGCTGCAAAGGCCTAAAAGGTGAAATCCTTGCTTCCTTGTTCAGCTGATCGTTGCAGAGAAGGTGAGGGGTCTCCCTTCTCTTCGTGGCGAGAGCACTGGTGTTAACCCTCATATACAGGAGTCTCTGAATATGTTAAGGGAAAGACACCTAGGTTTCTTTGCTGAAAGGGTAGATGCTGGCTGGTGTCTGGGATCCAAGTGTCTCCCTGGAGTTCCTCCTGCAGGGAACTGGAAGCAGTGTTCACTGGCATCACACCAGATCTCTTCTGAGGTTCAGGAGGGTTTCCTATGGCTGGATGAGATTGAATTTATTCCTGTCCCAGAGGTGCTTCAAGCCCATGTTGATTGGGCCTGTGCAAATTAGTAAGAAGCCTGATAGAGTCACGTGTTCTTAAGAGGCCAGCACGGCCACGGAGCACAAGAATAGGGCAGGCCTGGTGGAAACAGCATGACTGGAACAAGTTCTTGGCCCTCGCGGCTTTGGGCGGCTGGATTGGAAGGTCTTGGGGGCGTGTGTGCTCTCTCACGCGGGAGCAGAACAGCACTCGATCTAGCAGTGTGATCACATCACTGTCCCCCAAGACGTGGCCACCGCCCTTCTCTCCTCAGCCCCAGGCTGGTTTCTGCTGTGCTGGCTCATAGTTAAGTGCATGAGTCTTTCGTGACCTCTGAATGACTGTCCATAAAGGGTCAAGTCACTTTCTCCAGAGGCAGCATCACTCAGGATGTACCCAGCAAGGTTTAGTGCGCTTGTCAAAGGCGAGGAGTTTGTACTGTTGTTCTTGCCTGTTTTATTACCATTGAAATGACCTGCCAAGCAACTGGCATCCACTGTGTAGGTGTCAGCTGATACAGATATAAGGAGACGGATGGGGGAGACATGCTTTTTGCCCCTAACTTGCAAATGTATTGAGGAGACAAGGCCTAGGCACAGTAAAAATAAAATAGAAATACAAATATACGTGAACAATTGTGAGCCGGGCATTGTTCTAAGTACTTCCTGTGTAATAACTCTTTCTATCCTCATGACATTCTACAGGAGCAGGTGCCATTATTGCTCTCATTTTACAGGTGAGGAAACAGAAAAACCAAGGTTCAGGGGTGTGTGTGGCCAGGTCTACATACTGGGTGCAGGAGGAGACAAGGATTCAAACCCGACAAGTCTGGCTATGGCCGTGGTGGCTGAGAAGGGCTACCTGAAGAGCTAGTCCTACCTCTGGGGTAGGGGCCCAGGTGCAATAGGAAGGGGGGATCCAGTGAGTAAGATGCTGCTTCGGGGTTCACTGCCAAGCCCTCAAGAGAAAGGCATCTCGTACGTGTAGACGGTTAGTCTTTCAAACTCACTTCTGGGTTTAATGAGAGAGCTGTGTCTCTTGCTTACCATTGTTTCCATCTGACCCCTTTACTGTGTGGCCTAAGTTTTCATTCGAGGCTTTGAGGCAATGGACAGATTGGTGATAAGTAAAAACTTGGCAGTGTTCAAAACCCAACACTTATATTTGCAAGGAGGCTGTGCCTTACTTACCCAAGGAGGTTTTTCCAGTTATTTCTTGCCGGGTAATAAATCACCTCACAACTTAGTGGCTTAACACACAACAATCATGTTATTGTTATCATTGCTCATGTTTCTGAGGTGACTGGCCTCAGCTAGGCTGTCTTGCCCGGGGTCTCTCCTGTGGTTGCCCCAGATGGTGGCTGGGACCAGAGTCACCAGAGAGCCTTCTTCACTCATAAGTGTGAGAGTTTCTTCTGCTGTCTGCAGGGACCTCAGCAACGGTATTGGCCAGAAGACCTACACATGGCTTCTCCACATGGCCTGGCTTCCCTCGCCACATGGCAGTGGGTTTCCAGGGCAAGTCTAAGAGAGAGAGAGAGAGAGCCCACTGGATGTGTATCACCTTCTGGGACCTAGCTGTGGAGTTTCACAGCCATCACTTTCACTGTATTCATTTTGTTAGAAGCGAGTCACTCAGTCGAGCTTGTATTCAAGAGAAAGGAAATTAGATCCTAGCTCTCCATGGGAGAGTGTCAGAGAATTTGCGGACAAATTTGAAAACCATCACAGAGGTTTTCCAAATAACTTCACTCTGGTTTAAACAAATCAGTTACTGAGATGGACAGGGCCTAAAGAAGGTGTGTGAGCTCAGAGTTTAAGGAAAGAAAAACAGGAGGTTGGGCCAGGGAGAGGCGGTGGCACCAGAGAACCAGTGCTAACCTGGGTGACCAGAGGCCTGGCCCTGCCTCTGACCAGCTGTTGACCTTGTGGAGGCCTGTCTGCTTTGGGGGCTGCCCTACCTTCCTCACCTTTAACCACAGAGGACTGAGAAAGATGGGCACTCAGATACCTTCAAGCTTTCGTGGCAGTGGGCCTATACTTTTGAGGACTAACATCTTCATATCATAACCTCCAAAACTCTCCAACTGTAGGCCCTCCTGCTGACGTCAGTGTGCTCAGTAGTGGTGCAGGCGGCCCTCTGATCACCAGCACATGCATCAGGGCTCCTGAGGGGCCTGGGGTAGAGGGTGGGATGCAGAAAGAAAATGAGAGGGGCTGGGTGGGACAGGTGCCCAAGTGTGGGGTAGTGGAAGTCAGGGGTGGGAGTGAAATATTCCCATGAAGAGCCCGGGGCTGCTAGAGCTCAGTGAGGTTAAATGAGCTGCCCAAGGTCTTAGCAGGCCCAGGGATACTGAGCTTCTAACGGACCCTTTTGTGTTTGGAAAATGCCCTGCCTTCACTTTGTATTTACTCTCCTTTCTCCTCTCACTAATCTCATGACGGCATTAGATTTGACATCACTAGTGCTTATACTATAGAAAGGATAACAGGCAAATGATGCCATGCCGTGGATGTTTTGTGGTCCATCCTGCCCCCGGCAGGGGGAGTGTCTTCTGTGACAGTGATTTCTTTCAGTGTCCTCTGCTCTTTCTGGATAGCGAGTGAGAGGATGAGATAGCTGTCTGGCCGTTCCCCCCCAACCCTCCACTGCTTTGGCAAACTCTAGTTGCCTCCAAAGAAGGTGAAAAGAGTGAGGAAAGCAAAGTGCTCTTCTAACAAAGGCAGGAGCAGAGCTTGCTGTTGCATCCTCCTCTGAGCAGTGAAGGTCACCTTGGGTCATCCTTTGTGCTTAAACACTTACAGATTGGGCCAGTCTGGGCCTTTGGCTCAGCACTGAGCAGCTACGTTTTGAGAAGCAAGAGATTGGGACTCCCAGAGGAAAGCTGGGAATGAGAAAGACATCAATAAATCCTTGGGAATCAAGATAAAACATGAGGGTGTTTGGTACAGCGATGGTGTGTGTGTGTGTGTGTGTGTGTGTGTGTGCGTGTGTGGCTCCTCTTCTGCCAAAACCAAGCTCATTTCTGCATATTTGTTTGCTGAGTATTAAATACTCCAAAGATTGCTCTTTCTATTTGTTGAATCTGAAATGAAAAATGACTCAGCAGAGAGGAAAACAAGCCTCGAATGCCCTGAATGGCCTCTGAATGAAAATCTACAGCTGTAAATCACGTGGCTTTTCTTCTCCCCACCGAGTCCTTCAACACACACACAAGCACAAGTACCACACACAGTTGTGCACACACCGCATCTCAGATCGGCTCCAGTCCGACCCAAGTCCCTTTATCTCATTTCCCTTCCCACTCCAGCCTTTCCAGGGCCCTACCCCTTCCTGTAGGAAGATCTGTCCGAGTTTAGGTGGAGGCAGCCTGGCTGCAGCCCACGGCTGATTTTCCAGAAGGGCAGACGCTTCCTATTTGGCCCCTTTCACGGGCTCAGCGTGAAGATCCCTCAGGAAGATCAGAGACTTTTTATTCTTCGACCAAGGGGTGGGCACCTCAGATTGTCTCTAGCTTTCGGACCTGGAAAGATGGATTGTCTGGGGAAAATGACCGTCTGCCCAATCAGATGTGCCCTGCTTTGTATAGAAACTGTACTCCTGAAAAGTTGAGTACAAACCAGATTTAGGTATACTGAATCATATTCTGAATTGCTGGAAGGATTTGCTGTCAGAGGAACCCAGTCGTGGATCCCTTTGTGAAGTGAATTATTTTGTAATGTGGAGACTCCCTCAGTGATTTATGAGTTTGGTGAGTAGATGGAACATTATACCGAATGTTATTTTAAATGTATTGTGTGGAAACTTGTTATTCCAAGGTACCCAGCACTGAAGGCTTGTTCAAAGAATTATTCTGTAATGTGGATAAACATTTCATGATTTATGAGCTTGGCAAGTTCAGACATTTCTTAAAGTGGGATATACCTCTAGCACTGCTTCAGAGAAAGAGGTGGTTTTTACTAATAATCAGACCTGGGGGAAAAATGAGAGCTCTACTATCTGTAAGTTACAGTCACTTCAAAGGGGCTTGGGAGAAACAAAGAACTCAAACTTTCCGTTCTGTTAAGGCAAGAAATCCGAAGGGTTGCCTGCTTTGCTTACTTTCCTTATCACTGAGGGGGAATAATGGGGCTGTTTTTCCAAATAAATGCAGTTAACTATTATAGCAACACTTATAAAAGTGTTTCTTTTTATATTTAAGTCTATATCATCTGTCTACCTCTCTATCTATCATGTGTCTATTATCTCTCTCTCTCTCTCTCTCTCTCTCTCTCTCTCTCTCTCTCTCTCTCTCTCTCTCTCTCTCTCTACCATCTATCAGTCCTATAGTAAAAAACAGACACTGTAGTAGGGCGTGTGCTTTGGAGCACAGAAAGCTGTTTCTCCACTAGTACAGAGAGCCTCATACCCTGAGATGTCTGCGTGTCTGAGTTAGGTGAGAGACCTTAGCTTCCTGCTCACCCTTTCTCACTCAGCAGTTCAAAAGTCATTTCAGCACTTATCTCCCAGGGTTCGCAGCTCTATCCTCACTCACTCTCCTATTTGGGCACTAGAATAGAGCTTATTACTAGGGATGTGGTCTGACTCCCCCCCCCCCAGCTTTATTGAGATATAATTGACATATAACGTTGTGTAAGTTTAAGGTGTACAGCGTGTTGATTTGATACAGTTATATATTGCAAAATGATGATCACCATAGCATTAACTAACACTTTCATCCTGTCCCATGATTACCATTTCCTTTCTGTAGTAAGAGCATTTAAGATCTACGCTTTGGTACAAAATATAATATCATTAGCCATAATCACTATGCTGTGCATTAGATCCCCAGAATTTATTCATCTTATAACTGGAAGTTTGTACCCTTTGATCAATACCTCTCCATTCCACCCCACACCCAGCCCCTGGCAACCACCACTCTACTTTCTGATTCTCTGAGTTGGGCTTTCTTAGATTCCACATATAAGTGATAGCATAAAGTAGGAAATGGTCTGACTTTTTAAGGCAGTTGGAAAGGAGGAGTTTGTTACTGCCTCAGCTGTGTATAACCTGGAGCTGCAGGAGACGCAGGACTGACCAGGAGCGAGCCCTATCTGTGTGAACTCTCCACAGAATGGGATGGTATCAGGCAGGATGTGCTGATGACTTGCTCTTAAACCATGATGTGGCCCTGACTGTGTTTCAGAAAGAGGCCTTTGAAGCTCACCCAAGTACAGAAATAACTTGTAAGAAATTTGATTCTAGGTTCTTTTAAAATAATTCCCGATAATTCCTGGCTGTGGCTGTCACACTCCCATCTGCCTAACCTTCCATTTACTTCCTGGTTTTTGCGATGGCTTTGACCCATAGCCTGTCTAGATCCTGGTGTGGGCAGTCCTGAGATGGAGAGTCAACCATCTCCCATCGGATCTGGGAGGTCCTGAGTCGTGGCTCCTTTGGAGTCAGTGTGGAGTGTTCATCCAGCTTGGCTAGGGCAGGCGATTTTGACTGTGAAGCGGAAGTGGGGTTTTCATTACACAGGACATATACTCTCTGAGCTACATAGTCATTGACATTCCTTGGAAACTATTGGGCTGTGGGTGAAGTAACACTGGCCATGGAGTCAGAGGAACTGGAAGAGTTTTAACTCTGTCTCTAGTTTTGTGACCCAGGCAAGTTAGAATTAATCTGATTTTGATGTAGAGAGAAGCAAGACCCCTAACCTTAAATGACTCACAGTCTGGCTTGAAAGACAGACAGAACTGTAATTCAGCGTGATGAGTGGGAACCAGCAGCCAGACCAGGTAAGTCTGCCTAGGCTGTGGGTGAAGTGACTTAGGGACTCACTTTCCTGCTTTGTAAAGGCAGGTGGTAATCTCTCCTTTCAGGCTTATGGTAAGGCTTGATGATTATGCGTTTGTAGGTATGTACTAAGGGGCAGGTGTTCTAAAAAATGAAAGGTATAAGTAGCAACTCTCAAACTTCTTTTCTTTTGCTTCTCTATTTATCTGCAAGATATACTAATCAATAATATCTCTCAATACTGCAAGTGATTCTCAAAATATAAGACAGGTTCACCCAATACCTTGAACCTGTGGGATATGCGTGGTTGGTTGGAAAGCATCCTCGAGATTCTGATAGACTGCCTCCAGGAATTTTTTTTTTGTCAGAGAAACCAATGTGAATGACATTAACAGGGAACATATTTTCTTTGTTAAAATCAAAACATCGCAAACAAGGCTAGAGTTTCCCTTTGATCACCATTTCCAATCTCCCCTGCCAAACACTATGATCTCTGAGGGAACTACTATTATCAGCATTTGCCTTCTAAGGTTCCTTGCTCTATCCTCACATACCACCCTATCCGAGCACTGTAGTGTGCACTAGATTAAAGTTTATCAGCATGGTGTTTAACTTTCTAGATCTTTTATGTACATATAAATGTATGTGAATGTGTGTATATATCCATAAAAGTATATAGTGTGCTTCATATAAATCTTGAAACCTGCTTGTTCACCTAAAAACCATGTCATGGACATCTAACCATGCAATTACATGTGGCTCTAACTCATACTTTTAAGCTATTGAATAGTATTTCATAGCAGGAATATGCCACAGTTTATAGTACTCCCTTATTGATAGAAATTTTTCCAAGTTTTGTTATTTAAAAAAAATATTGTACCCACGGTGTTCAAGGGTTCCAATTTCTCCACACTCTTGTCTACACTTATTGTCCTTCATTTTTTTTTCTTTTTTGATAATAGCCATCATGACAGATGTGAGGTGATATCTCATTGCGGTTTTGATTTGTTTCTCCTGATGATTAGCAGTGTTGAGCATTTTTTCATATATCTGTTGGCCATTTGTATGTCTTCTTTGGAGAAATGTCCATTCAAGTCCTTAGCCCATTTTAAGGAATTTTATTAGGTTTTTTGTTTTTGTTTGTGTGGGTGTTTCCTTTTTTTCTTTTTTGCTATTGAGTTATATGAGTTCCTTGTGTATTTTGGATATTAATCACTTATTATATTGTTTGCAAACATTTTCTCCTTTTCTGTATGTTGCCTTTTCATGCTGTTGATTGTTTGCTCTGCAAAAGCTTTTTGGTTTGAGGTAGTTTCACTTGTTTATTTTTGTTTGTGCTGCCAGAACTTTTGGAGTCATATCAATGTAGTCATTTCCAAGGCCACCATTGTGAAGCTTTTCCTCTGTGTTTTCTTCTAGAAGTTTAATGTTTCAGGTCTTACATTTAAGTCTTTAATTCACTTTGAGTTGATTTTTGTGTATGGTGTAAGATAAGGGTTCAATTTCATTCTTTTGCATGTGGGTACCTAGTTTTCTTAATACAATTTATTTAAGAGTCTCATTTTTCCCCATTATATATTTTTGACGTCCTTCTTGAAGATGAGTTGGCCACAACCTCTATGGAAAACAGTATGGAGATTCCTCAAAAATTTAATATAGAACTACCACATGACCCAGCAATCCCACTTCTGGGTATTTATCCAAGATAGTTAAAATCAGGATCTTGAAGAAATATTAGCACTCCCATGTTCATTGTAGCATTATTCACAATAGTCAATATGTGGAAATAAACTAAATGTTGACAAGTGAATGGATAAAGAAAATGTGGCTTCTACATACAATGGAATATTATTTAGCCTTAAAAAAGCATACTTTGCAATATGCAACAACATGGATGAAACTTGAGGACATTGTGTTAAGGGAAATAAGTCAGTCACAGAAAGACAAATAGTACATGATACCAATTATGTCAAATTCATAGAATTAATGAGGGGAACAGTGGTTGCCAGGGGCTAAGGGGAGGAGGAAATGGAGAGTTAATCAACAGGCAGAAAGTTTCAGTTAAGCAAGTTGAGTAGGTTCCGGAGAGCTGACGTACAACATTATACCGATAGTCAACAAAAATGTGTTGCACACTTAAAAATTTGTTGAGGCATGAATGGATTAAATGCTCCAACCAAAAGAGACAGGGTTGCTGAATGGATACAAAAACAGGACCCATATATATGCTGTCTACAAGAGACCCACTTCAGACCTAGGGACACATACAGACTGAAAGTGAGGGGATGGAAAAAGATATTACATGCAAATGGAAATCAAAAAAAGCTGGAGTAGCAATACTCATATCAGATAAAATAGACTTTAAAATAAAGAATGTTACAAGAGACAAGGAAGGACACTACATAATGATCAAGGGATCAATCCAAGAAGAAGATAAAACAATTATAAATATATATGCACCCAACATAGGAGCACCTCAATACATAAGGCAACTGCTAACAGCTTTAAAAGAGGAAATTGACAGTAACACAATAATAGTGGGGGACTTTAACACCTCACTTCCACCAATGGACAGCTCATCCAGACAGAAAATTAAAACGGATACACAAGCTTTAAATGACACAATAGAGCAGACAGATTTAATTGATATTTGTAGGACATTCCACCCAAAAGTGGCAGAATACACTTTCTTCTCAAGTGCACATGGAACATTCTCCAGGATAGATCACATCTTGGGTCACAAATCAAGCCTCAGTAAATTTAAGAAAATTGAAATCATATCAAGCATTTTTTCTGACGACAACGCTGTGAGATTAGAAATGAATTACAGGGAAAAAAACGTAAAAAACACAAACACATGGAGGCTAAACAATACGTTACTAAATAACCAAAAGATCACTGAAGAAATCAAAGAGGAAATCAAAAAAATACTTACAGACAAATGACAATGAAAACACGACGATCCAAACCTATGGGATGCAGCAAAAGCAGTTCTAAGAGGGAAGTTTATAGCTATACAAGCCTACCTCAAGAAACAAGAAAAATCTCAAATAAACAATCTAAACTTACACTTAAAGGAACTAGAGAAAGAAGAACAAACAAAACCCAAAGTTAGCAGAAGGAAAGAAATCATAAAGGTCAGAGTAGAAATAAATGAAATAGAAACAAAGAAAACAATAGCAAAGATCAATACAACTAAAAGCTGATTCTTTGAAAAGATAAACAAAATGGATAAGCCATTAGCCAGACTCATCAAGAAAAAGAGGGAGAGGACTCAAATCAATAAAATTAGAAATGAAAAAGGAGAAGTTACAACAGACACCGCAGAAATACAAAACATCCTTAGAGACTACTACAAGCAACTCTATGCCAATGAAATGGGCAACCTGGAAGAAATGGACAAATTCTTAGAAAGATATAACCTTCCAAGACTGAACCAGGAAGAAATAGAAAACATGAACAGACCAATAACAAGTAATGAAATTGAAACTGTGATTAAAAATCTTCCAACAAACAAAAGTCCAGGACCAGATGGCTTCACAGGTGAATTCTATCAAACATTTAGAGAAGAGCTAACACCCATCCTTCTCAAACTCTTCCAAAAAATTGCAGAGGAAGGAACACTCCTAAACTCATTCTATGAGGCCACCATCACCCTGATACCAAAACCAGACAAAGATACTACCAAAAATGAAAACTAAAGACCAATATCACTGATAAATATAGATGCAAAAATCCTCAACAAAATACTAGCAAACAGAATCCAACAACACATTAAAAGGATCATACACCATGATCAAGTGGGATTTGTCCCAGGGATGCAAGGATTCTTCAATATACGCAAATCAATCAATGTGATACACTATATTAACAAATTGAAGAATAAAACCATATGATCATCTCAATAGATGCAAAAAAGGCTTTTGACAAAATTCGACACCAATTTATGATAAAAACTCTGCAGAAAGTGGGCATAGAGGGAACCTCCCTCAACATAATAAAAGCCATATACGATAAACCCACAGCAAACATCATTCTCAATGCTAAAAAACTGAAAGCATTTCCTCTAAGATCAGGAACAAGACAAGGATGTCCACTCTCACCACTATTATTCCACATAGTTTTGGAAGTCCTAGCCATGGAAATCAGAGAAGAAAAAGAAATACAAGGAATACAAATTGGAAAAGAAGAAGTAAAACTGTCACTGTTTGCAGATGACATGATACTATATAAAGGGAATCCTAAAGATGCCACCAGAAAACTACTAGAGCTAATCAATGAATTTGGTAAAGTTGCAGGATACAAAATTAATGCACAGAAATCTCTTGCATTCCTATATACTAATGATGAAAAATATGAAAGAGAAATTAAGGAAACACTCCCATTCACCAATGCAACAAAAAGAATAAAATACCTAGGAATAAACCTACCTATGGAAACAAAAGACCTGTATGCAGAAAACTATAAGACACTGATGAAAGAAATTAAAGATGATACAAATAGATGGAGAGATATACCATGTTCTTGGATTGGAAGAGTCAACATTTTGAAAATGACTATACTACCCAATGCAATCTACAGATTCAATGCATTCCCTATCAAATTACCAATGGCATTTTTTACAGAACTAGAACAAAAATCTTAAAATTTGTATGGAGACACAAAAGACCCCAAATAGCCAAAGCAGTCTTGAGGGAATAAAACAGAGCTGGAGGAATCAGACTCCCTGACTTCAGACTGTACTACAAAGCTACAGTAATGAAGACAATATGGTACTGGAATAAAAACAGAAACATAGATCAATGGAACAGGATAGAAAGCCCAGAGGTAAACCCACACACCTATGGTCAACTAATCGATGACAAAGGAGGCAAGGATATACAATGGAGAAAAGACAGTCTCTTCAATAAGTGATGCTGGGAAAACTGGACAGCTACATGTAAAAGAATGAAATTAGAACACTCTGTAACACCATACACAAAAATAAACTCAAAATGGATTAGAGACCGAAATGTAAGACTGGACACTATAAAACTCTTAGGGGAAACATAGGAAGAACACTCTTTGACATAAATCACAGCAAGAGGTTTTTTTGATCCACCTCCTAGAGTAATGGAAATAAAAACATAAATAAATGGGACCTAATGAAACTTAAAAGCTTTTGCACAGCAAAGGCAACCATAAACAAGATGAAAAGACAACCCTCAGAATGGGAGAAAATATTTGCAAATGAATCAAAGGACAAAGGATTAATCTCCAAAATATATATACAGCTCATGCAGCTTAATATTAAAAAAACAAACAACCCAATCCAAAAATGGGCAGAAGACCTAAATAAACTTTTCTCTACAGATAGCCAAGAAGCACATGAAAAGCTGCTCAATGTCACTAATTATTAGAGAAATGCACATCAATAGTAAAATTAGGTATCACCTCATACCAGTCAGAATGGGCATCATCAGAAAACCTACAAACAACAAATGCTGGAGAGGGTGTGGAGAAAAGGGAACCCTCTTGCACTGTTGGTGGGAATGTAAATTGATACAGACACTATGGAGAACAGTATGGAGGTTCCTTAAAAAACTAAAAATAGAATTACCATATGACCCAGCAATCCCACTACTGGGCATATACCCAGAGAAAACCATAATTCAAAAAGACACATGCACCCCAATATTCATTGCAACGCTATTTACAATAGCCAGGTCATGGAAGCATCCTAAATGCCCATCGACAGATGAATGGATAAAGAAAATTTGGTACATATATACAATGGCATATTACTCAGCCATAAAAAGGAATGAAATTGGGTCATTTGTTGAGATGTGGATGGATCTAGAGACTGTCATACGGAGTGAAGTAAGTCAGAAAAAGAAAAACAAATATCATATATTAACGCATATCTGTGGAACCTAGAAAAATGGTACAGATGAACCAGTCTGCAGGGCAGAAATTGAGACACAGATGTAGAGAACAAACATAAGGACACTGAAGGGGGAAAGCGGTGGAGCGGTGAGGGGAGTGGTGTGATGAATTGTGCGATTGGGATTGACATGTATACACTATGTGTATAAAATTGATGACTAATAAGAACCTGCTGTATAAAAAAATAAATAAAATTCAATTAAAAAATTAAAAGAATAAAAAATTTGTTGAGGGAAGGTCATATTAATTGTTCTTACCGTAATAAAATAAAATTTTTTAAAATATTGCAAAGTACTTCTTTGTGCCTACCTCATTGTGCACATATGTAAATATTTCCCTATGGTAAATAATAAGTGGAATGTATGGATCAGAATCTATATATATGTTTTAATTTAAATTATCTTTTAATTTGTATACCCAGTGGCAGAGTATGAGAGTATCTATTTCTCCACACTACTGCCAAATTTCATAGTTTCACACAAAATTTTTGCCAATCTGATGGATAAAATTGGTATTCAACTACTGCTTTAATGTTTGTCTTTCTGATTCTGGTGAGGTTGAGTGCTTTTAGATTTTTACTGACATTATATTTTTTACTCTGTTAAATGCTTTTAATTGACTTGGCCCATTTTTCTAGTGTTTTTTAAAAAATGATTTATAGAGGTTATTTATTTATACTAGAAAAATACATACACATTATTTTGTTCTAAAATTTCAAATATTTATCTTAGCCTGTTGCTTCTCTATTAAGTTTATGATGTCATTTACCTCAAAGATGTTTTGAATTTTGATGAAAAAATTTATTCTTTTCATTTGTGGATTTTGCTTTCTATGTCTCATTTATGCAGGTTTTCCTTTAGCTTGCAACAGATTCTCAGTATTTTCCAGAAATAATTTTATAGTTCTATTTTTACATTTTGGGCTCTTTATTTTTGTGTGAGATACCTTTATTTGTTTTTGAAAATGCTATTGAATCATCTGAAACTTTTCACTGATTCTAAATGCGCCTTTTCTCATATAGAAAGTTCCCACTTACATATGAGTCTTTTCTTGTGTATATGAGTATTGTCTATTCGCTTCATTGTTCTATTTATCTATTTCTTTGTCAATCCTGTATTTAGGGAGGCCTTTCCTGACCACCTTACCCGAAATAGCCCTCATCCATTCTCCATCACATTATAGCATTTTATTGTCTTCATGGCATGTATATCTCTTTAGGTTTCTTATTTATTTACTGGTTTGCTTGTGTATTATAAGCTCCATGATGACAGGGGTCTTCTCTGCCTTTTTTAGCACCTAGAACAGTATCTAATAGACTTTCAGAAAATAGTTGCTGAATGAATGAATGAAGGCCAATGACTTTTTAAGATTTGAATAATTTTTTTGTCAAAGGAATTTGCACTGTTAACCAAAGAAGTGGGTAGAGAAGGACCTTTTATCTTCTTGAAATTCTTCCATGTATGTTTATGGATTCTATTCACGTGTCACATTGCTTAAATATTGAACCTTTGGAAAAATTCATTCAAAGAGGCAGAAAAGGGTGATGTCTGTTTATTACAAGCTTTGGGGATACTTCCTTTTAGGGTAGGGAATTTGGAATAGCCAGATAGAATCACTGAATATGTGGCTCAAGACAATCAGTAATTCATTCTGCAACTATTTATCCAGCACTCTGGTAAGTGCTGGGAATGCAATGGTGAGTAAAATAAACATGGAGCTTATGGGGGTGCAGACACTGATAAGACAACCACAACAATGGATATACAATTATAAACTATGATCATTTCTATGTAGAAGGATTATAAGATTCTTTCAGTGCCTGTACAATCAAGGGGGTAAGGGAACATTTCACTGAGGAAGTAACCATTGAATGGAGATTTGAACCAGATGAAGAGAGGAATGAAACTTTTTAACAGAGGCCCTAAGGTGGTAGGAAATGAAAGAAAAAAATGTAAGAAGTCTGAAAGTAGCTAAATAGAAAGGTTGGCAGGAGTGTAGCTCTGGTGACGTAGCAGAGGCCAGATCAAAGGAGAGTGTAGTTTTTTAAGGAACCTCCATACTGTTCTCCATAGTGGCTGTACCATACGACCCAGCAATCCCACTACTGGGCATATACCCTGAGAAAACCATAATTCAAAAAGACACATGCACCCCAATGTTCATTGCAGCACTATTTACAATAGCCAGGACATGGAAGCAACCTAAGTGTCCATCAACAGATGAATGGATAAAGAAGATGTGGCACATATACACAATGGAATATTACTCAGCCATAAAAAGAAACGAAATTGAGTTATTTGTAGTGAGGTGGATGGACCTAAAGTCTGTCATACAGAGTGAAGTAAGTCAGAAAGAGAAAAATAAATACCGTATGCTAACACATATATATGGAATCTAAGAAAAAAAAAAGGTTCTGATGAACCTAGGGGCAGGATGGGAATAAAGACACAGACCTACTAGAGAATGGTCTTGAGGATATGGGGAGGGGGAAGGGTAAACTGGGACGAAGCGAGAGAGAGGCATGGACATATATACACTACCAAACGTAAAATAGATAGCTAGTGGGAAGCAGCCGCATAGCACAGGGAGATCAGCTCAGTGCTTTGTGACCACCTAGAGGGGTGGGATAAGGAGGGTGGGAGAGAGACGCAAGAGGGAAGAGATATGGGGATATACGTATATGTATAGCTGATTCACTTTGTTATAAAGCAGAAACTAACACACCATTGTAAAGCAATTATACTCCAATAAAGATGTTAAAAAAATAAAAGGAGAGTGTAGTATAATGACAAAGACAAAAACAAAATAAACAACAACAAAAGGACCTAAGTGGATTTTAGAGTAATACAAACCCTGGGTTCATGTATGAGTTTTGGTGCCTATCAGCTGTGTAACCAGATCAGTTTTAACCTCTTCCTCCTCAATTACCTTACTGATGAAAACAAACCTCATTGGGTTACTGTGAATATTACATGAGATAGCCCTTGGCACGCGTTAGATATCCATGGTATAGTTATAGTACTCCTAGGTTTGTTCATGGTTCTTTTGTGTTTGTTAGCTGCTGGACACCCTAATTTTAAGCAAACAAACAGAAATAATCACTGGTATTGGAGATTCACAGCCTGCAACCAAGTAAGAGTTTCCAAAAGGAAATTCAGTCAACACTTTTTGAGCAACTTGTGAATCCTTAGTTCAGTTAAAAACTGTTTTTGAGCACCTCCTTTGTACGAGATATAATGTATTCTTTTGGAGATACAAGAATGAGTTATTTTGAAGCTAATGATTAAATGGGTAATTTTATAACAATGTTATGGAGGATCTAATAGAAGCAAATTCAGTGTGTGAAGGGAATGAGGTGTAGGAGACAGTCCTTAAAGAAGGAACCACTGGGGAAGGTCATGGAGGGGAGAAAGTAATGGCCAAGAACCCACAAAGAAGGTGTCATGAAAGAGAATTGTAGCGCTCTTCTTCAAAAGGCTGCTAAGAGAGGGTGGTTACCCAAGGCAGTGCTCGCAAGGCTGAATGGCTGCTCACAAGGAGCTCAGATCTTTGTAGAAGGACATCCTGGATCATGGTCATGGGTTAGTGCTAGACTACAGCCAAGATCAATGTCTCCAAGGTCTGCCTGTGTGTTTCTTTTCTGGGCATGTTTGTTTGTGGACTCATTTATAGAAACGCAGTGTTCCTGCTGCTGGCAGTGTGTAGGCACTGAGACATATTTTATCTCTCCAAATCAATGCCATGAAACTATGGTCATCACCCTTTTGTGGTCTGTGGGTCACTTGCCCCTGCCCCCTACCGTGATGCCACTTTAGTCTTTTGTATTTGATTAGTTTCTGACTCTATCCTCTTCAGGCAGAACTATCTGAATACCTATTTTTTTTTCTTACCATTTTGGGTGGGTCAGAGTTCTACTACCTAGAAAACATCATAGAAAGCTCCTGTTTCCTCAAAAAAGTGTCTTAGCTATGTCATCCTATTATTTACTCTGTTCCCATTATTGCCCATTAAAATCTTGTTCATCCTTCAAGAATCTGATCAGATGCTGATTTCATCATGAAACCTTCTCTGATCACTCAAGCTTAAAGGGATTTTGTCTCCCTTTATAATTTTGTTTTACATATTTTTCCTAACAGTGGATCCAGTGTTTGTTGACTATTAGTGTTACCTGGAAGAGAGTTTCTTTTTTAAATAAACTTTATTCTTGAACAGTTTTATATTTACAGAATCATTGCAAAGATGGTACATAGATTTCCTATTTACCCACTACCTAAGTTCCCCTATTATTAACATCTTACATTAGTGTAGTACATATGTCATAGTTAGTGAACCAATATTGACACATCATTATTAACTAAAGTCTCTACTTTATTCAGATTTCCTCAGTTTTCCCCAAATGTCCTTTTTCTGTTCCAGGATCCCATCCAGGATGTCACATTACCTTTAGTCGTCCTGTCTTCTTTGGCTCCCTTAACTGTGTCGGTTTCCCAGACTTTCTAGTCTTGGGTGACCATGACAGTTTTGAGGATTATCAGGAATTTTGTAGAATTTCCCTTAATTGGGATTTGTCTGATGTGTTTCTCATGATTAGGCTGGAGTAATGGGGTTTTGGGAAAAAGACCACAGAGGCTAAGTGCCATTCACATCACATCGTATCAAGGATACATACTATCAGTGTGACTTAACAAAGTTGATGCTAACCTTGATCACCTGGCTTGAGGTAGTGTTTGTCATGTTTCTCTACTGAAAAATTACCTTCTCCATTTCCATACTGTACTCTGAAGAAAGTCACTGTGTGCAGCCCACACTTAAGGAGTCGGGGGTGGGGAAGTGAGAGGGGTGGTTATGCACCACCTCTTTAAGAGTAGAGAGTATCTACATAATTATTTAGAATTCTTTTGCATGAGAAATTTGTCTATTCTCCTCCATTTGTTTATTCAATCATTTATTTATATCAACATGGACTTGTAAATATTTATTTTATATCTTGAGTTATAATCCAATACTACTTGACTCATTTTGTTGCTTAAGTTGTTCCAGCTTTGGCCACTGGGAACTCTTTCTGTTGGCTCCATGTTCCTTTGCCATAAACCCATCATTTTTTTTTTTTTTTTGCGGTACGCGGGCCTCTCACTGTTGTGGCCTCTCCCGTTGCGGAGCACAGGCTCCGGACGCGCAGGCTCAGCAGCCACGGCTCACGGGCCCAGCCGCTTCATGGCATGTGGGATCTTCCCGGACCGGGGCACGAACCTGTGTCCCCTGCATCGGCAGGCGGACTCTCAACCACGGCGCCACCAGGGAAGCCCTCCCCATCATTTTTGTGTATGCTTTCTCAACTTGGGGCACTAAAAGATTCTGCAGGCTCATCTGGCACTAAAATATTCTCCAAGATCATCATATTTCCTGCCCCAGTCCTGGAATTAGCAGTTTCTCCAAGGGAACCCTGGTTCCTTTTATTGGAGAATGGTATTAGAAATCAAGATCTGGGTACTAGGTTTGCTCGTTGCTATTGGGGTATCATTGTTTCTAGGCCCTCTTAGCTTATATAGCAAGGAGATAGATATATGTGTGTGTGTGTGCTAACCTATGTGTACACATATCTATAAATATTTCCATATGTGACCATCTATATCTCTATTAAGCTAAACGTGAGTTCATGCTGATGTCTCAGCTCTAATCCACTAATAACATGGATTATTCTGGGGGAGCTTAAAAATACAGAATTTCAGGTACCATTCTAGAGCTAATAATTCTAGAGCTAAAAAGGATAAATATTGACCTTACATCTTTTGAAAGGCAAACACATTAACGTCATTGAATGTTTTTCTTGATTTAATACTGGAATCAATATTAAAATTATGAAAAAACATTGTAAATGTAAGTTTTACTTTATCACCATTCACAATTTGGGTAAGTATTTATCTTACTAAAACGTTGTTACCCACCTATAGTTTGGCTAATTTTAATTCCATGAGTATATGATCTAATAGAGTTTGAAAATTCTTATATTACATAACTATTGAATGTCCCAGAGTTTGAAAATTCTTATAGTATGTGACTATTGAATGTCCCATTCAAGTATTAAACTCCATGATTTAAAGTTCTGAATACAGAAATAAACACTGTAAGAACACAAAGATGCAAGTTGTGTTCATTCATGTTGAAAGTATCTGCCTCACTCATTTCCTCTCCTTCTCTTTCTTGTTTTCTTGCATTTTTGGTGGGCTGCAGGCTCCAGTTCCAACACCATCTTCTGAGATGATCCTGATTCCCAGAATGCCCTTGGTGCTGCTCCTGCTGCTGCCTATCTTGAGTTCTGCAAAAGCTCAGGTTAACCCAGGTAACACAGCCATTGCTCAGCCCCACGCTGGAAGACAGCTGAACACTCAAGCCCATCAAGGTTCATCTTGGGAAAGGCACTGCTAAGGGGCCCAAAAGGTCATTCCTCCCTCCCTTTTTTTCCCTCCATGGTGAAACCTGGCCATAGCAGGAACAGAAATTACTATACTCTCTCTATGACATATTGTGAAAGGGCTTCTTATATGGAGTAGGGTAGAATAAAAGGAAAATGTTTAAAAATGGGAGGTGGAAGAAACAAACATTTGCTTCTGCATTTTCTGGGACACCGAAGGAGAGAATTTTTAGATGCCTTGGAGAAATTCTGCAGGTTGGTTTTCTAGTTATGTTTGGCTGTCTGAGGCCTGTATTTTACTTGGATGTCATGTTATGTTTTGGGGACCCTGGTCTTGTAGGATCTCAGGCAGTTTCTCTTTCCTACAGGGTGTGGCCATGCTCAAAAATAGGTATGTTAGTCCCCTTCCCCCAATTTTTTAAATTACATGTGTATTTTAACTTTAAATTGAAGTATACAGTTGTATCACTTGTCTATTACCATAGTAATGCCGCTTAACAACTTATGCAAAACTGGTGATTTAGTCTGGTCTTTGTTGGACTATTCTTCTTGTCTCTTTTGGATTCATGCACATATCTCGGAGTAAGCTGGTTATTGGCTCATTGAGGATGGCCTTGGCTCTGACAACTGGGGCAACTTTGCTGTGCTCTCTTCCAGCAGATTAGTATAGATATGTTTTAATGGAAATTGCACAGCAGTGAGAGCAGAAAGGGAAACATGCAACATGTTTCAAGCCAGTGCTTGAGTCATGTTCTCTGAGATATCATTGTCCAAAGCAAGTCACATGGCCAAGCCCAGAGTCAGAGTGGGAGAGCACAAAAAAATTACACAGGGAAGGTCTGAATACCTTCAGGGAAGGGAAGGGTGAAGGGTTGAAGTCATTTTTTTCATCTTGCCACAAATATAAATATAGGAAAGTAGATATAGCATAAGTGCTCAATTTGATGAATTTTACAAACTGAGCACATCGATCTAAGCAGTATCCAGATTAAGAAACAGAACTGTACCAGCACTTCAGAAGCTCTCCTCACACTCTCTTTCAGTCACTTTTCCCCACCCTCCCCCCAAGGGTAGTCATTATTTTGTTTTCTAACAACATAAATTCATTCTTCCTGGTTTTGTACTTTGTTTAAGTGGAGTCATCTTTTGTGTCTGGCTTCTTTCATTCAATATTTTGTTCATGACATTCATCCATATCATTGCATGCAGTTGGTGACTGTCTCCATTGTTGTATATTATTATTTTATTTGAATATTTTATTTATTCAGTCTACTGTGGATGGGAATTTGGATCATTTCCAGTTTGAGCTCATTATGAATAAAGCTCCTATAACCCTTCTTGTAAAGGTCTTTTGATAGAGATATATACTCAAGTCAAAAGACTTGAGTATATACCTAGAAGTGGCTTATACGTTTCATATAATCTGTTTTTCTACGTGTGGCCAAAGAGTTTTCCAAAGTGATTTTACCAATATATCACCCCATGGCAGTGTATGAGCGTTCCAGTGGCTTCATTCTATATTTGGATTCCTGAGGGCATTTTCATTTCCTCTTCTTCATATAGCATGAGTGTACATTTGTGAAATGCTCACCTTATTACTTTCTTATAATAAGCTTAGTTGGTGTATCCCAGATCTGAACTTTGACACCATTCTTTCATTTTTCTGCTTTGTATTCCTCTCACCTAGTTGAAGTCTGGTTGCCTCCTACTACATTTACCAAGCCCAGTGTCATTCTCCCTGCTTTGGTCTCCAAGGAAGAGTTGCTGTGAATGCACAGAATGGTAGGATGTTTTGGTGCTTGGCACACTCACAGAGACTGGTATGACATGAGGCTATTTAAATGACTAAACCAAAAGAGCTAGCCATCTGTGTTTGACAACATCGCTGTAGCCCTGAAACAGAAAACAGGCTGTTTGAAGACAGCAAGCAGTTATCTTTAAAACGTTTTCCCCCATTCCTGGCATCAACTATTTCTGCTGGCTCTCTCTGCCAAGGAAAAAGAAATAAAGGTCTTGACTTGCAAAGAACTTTATAGGAACATGGAATATTTGAGGTATGCTGAGGGGATAATACTTCCCTCTACCATTTCTTGTATTTTACCAGGTTAAGCTGGAGACAAGCAATGGGAAGCAGTGAATCTAGTCACAAAGCTTGGGGCTCATGGAGGCTTAGGGCTCGCACACACTGATGAACTCAGAGTAGGTACATAATAAATGCATGTTGATTTAAGGATGACTTTTCAGAAGTCCTTATTGGTGTCACCGAAGGACTGAAAGTAATAGAGTAAATCCTTGGCCAGTTAGATTTTCCCCACAGGCTGGCCATTTGGTATAAATAGATGAAATGTTGGAGTTAAGTCAGGAGAATTGGGTAGTAAACAAATCTTATATACAATCTATTGTTAAATATTGAAATATGTTTTAATGGATTATTAAGTGTAAATATTGTTTGGCAAATAGTAACTGAGCTAAGTATTAAATTCAATTAATATATAAAGTCTAAAAAAAACACTGATTTAAGCTCATTTTGAAGATTTCACCATGGCCATTGGTCAGTGAGCCTTCTGTCTTAGTATGACTTATTCATAATAAGGGTATTGAATATTTAAAAATATCAATCTAGACAAAGAAGCAGAAGCCAACAGAGGGTGAATAATGTTGCTGTTTAGAGAAATTCTCTACAATTGAGATCACAAGTGTCCTGCAGTTGCCACCCCCATGGAGGCTGCAGAGTAGTGCTAGTGTGATACAGGTCAAGGCATGAGGGCAGTTGGGCTGGTGGCTCACTGCTCTGAAGCACTGGAGTTTTGACAGTGGTAGCGAAGCAGGTAGTGGGTCAGGTGATATTAGTAGCATTTCCAGTAGTGGCAGTGTTGAAATTGGTATTGTCACTACGGGCTGCTGTGGAAGGTTTGCAAGTCCATATGGGAAATACTGACGTACAGGTGTGTGTACATAGTCTTGAAGTGTGAAAAGTGTGCCTAGCTCTCTTCTAGCTGCAACAGTGCATCAGGGATTGGGACCTACTGACTGTCAGTTCAAGGAGGAAGTCATTGGAAAAGTTTGAGGCAGTTCCCTCTGTCAACATCTTGTCTCAGGAGAATCATTTAGCTATTGGCATCTGCATCAAAGAATCATACCAACAATTTCTGAACAACATTTCTACAAATAATTAAATGATTTGGATATTATTAGAATATTCTAATGAATAATTTGTAGTTCATTTGGAAGATAATATTTAACTCACTTAGAAAATTATTTTGAGAACAATCCTAGTTACAATCCTGGCTTTTTTTTTTTAATTGAAGTGTAGTTGCTATACAATATTATAGGTGTACAATGTAGTGAGTCACAACATTTTAAGGTTATACTCCATTTATAGTTATTATAAAATAGCGGCTATATTCCCCATTTTGCACAGTATATCCTTGTAGCTTGTTTTATACCTAATAGTTTGCACCTTTTAATCCCCTACTCTCCCCTCTGGTATTGCCCCTCCCCCCTTCTCTGTCCCCTCTGGTAACCACTAGTTTGTTCTCTATATCTGTGAGTCTGCTTCTTTCTTGTTATATTCACTAGTTTGTTGTATTTTTTAGATTCCACATATAAATGATATCATACAGTATTTGTCTTTGTCTGACTTATTTCACTTAGCATAATGCCCTCCAGTTCCATTCATGTTGGTGAAATGGCAAAATTTCATTATTTTTTATGGTTGAGTAGTATTCCATTGTATATATACACCACATCTTCTTGATCCATTCATTTGTTGAAAGACATTTAGGTTGCTTCCCTTAGCTTGGTCTTAAATTAGTTGCATAACACTACTAAGTCATTATATTTTTCTTTGTACTTTCTTAATCTTTTCACCAGTAGTAAAATGAAGTTGGATTAGATGATGTATGAGATCCTTTGTCACAAACCTACTATGACTTAGTGGTATAGGAACTTTACTGCCCATATTGGAAGATATTGCTAGGCTTTGGGCTTGGAAACAGGGTCCCTGAACTTGCATGGCTATTCTTTGTAAGAAAGACCATTTGTCCCCAGCTCCCTGCCACTTCCCAGGCTCAAGGATCTAAAGTCTGAACTTGAGAAGAATCTTGCCTTTAAGGCTAAGCACATAAGAGATAGCTGATGAATATTTTTACAATTTAAATCCTAAAATGCTCCCTAGTGAGAGGTTGAGTCCAGAAACCCCGCCCCAGCCTAGCCTGCAGGAGCTTCATAGTACTAGAAGCCACCTTCTCTAGGGAATCTTTTTCTCTAGAGGTGGGTCCAAGAGGAAACCTTTTAGACAGAAGAAATAGCACAAGCAATGGCTGGGAGGGAGAGAGAGTACACATGCAGGGTGATGAGCAAAGGACCCAATAGGGCAGTTTTCCATCCTCCGGTAGGGTCCGTGGGTCAAGAACCCTCTTTCTTAACTTGGGCTGGGGCTACTGGACTTAATAGGAGAGCCAAGGCTACCTCCATGGGAAATGGACACCTCTAGACTCCACAATGAAGGACAAGAATACTCCTGGCTATTGAAGTTGTTTGATCAGTCACCAGGGTCAGGCTCCTTCAAAATGTATAAAACGGGTGTTTCAGTGGACATTAAGAGTCCAGAACCTTGTGGAGTTCCAGGTAGGAGGAAGTAATAGAAGTAACCTCGTTATTCTGAAAACCTAGTCCTGAAAACCTGAAGTCCGGAGGACTCACTCAGCCAACTAGATCACTGCTGTATGTGAAGAGCATGGGGGCAATTGTCCCTACAATCCTGACTTGGCTTGTGACAACTACTTGTGGTTGGAAAAGGGAGAAACACCTCTTCTCCCCAACAGGCAACCCAGGCATTTAGGATCCATGGTACAGAGCCAGGGCAGGGCAGTGCTGGGACTTCCCATTTCCATCCTGGATTTTCCCCTCATAGGAAGCAGGCAACTTGCTAGCAGTTCAGAGCTCTGAGGTGGGGCAGTCCTCCTTTGGTATCTAGAATGTTCCCACTTTGAAAGGAGGAACAAAGACATTAAGGGTTTGAGATTCAGAGAGGAGTTCTCCTACTGGCTCCAAATTGGTTTTCGGTTCATCCCTGTGGTTTTATTCTTTCCAGCATCAGTCCTGCATTCAGTGAGTTCTTAGGGCCTAGGGACCTAGAATCCTGGGCTATTCATGCTGCAATGAACCTTAGAGATATTTAAGTCCTTCCTTCTCCTTTTACAGATAAAGGAACTGGGCGTCAAAGGGGGTGAATGATTTTTCCATGACTGCATACATAGCTAATGGCAAAGCAGGGACCCCCAGCTCCTGTCTCCCAGCCCCAGGTTTCTTCCACCAGACTACCCACTCCTCTGGGAGCCATTTGAGGAAATGATCTTTCTCTAATTATCATGTATAGCTGGGCAGCCTCATGGTTTCCTTTCTGTGACTTCTGATGTACATTTATGGGGGTGAGAGGTAATTTGGGTTTGAGGGACAGCCTGAAGCCAAGGAATAGGTAAGACAACAGGATCCTATAGAGGTCACACTTGGAACCTCGCTCTTGTTAGCACACTCAGCAAGCAAGGCTAGAGCTAGAAGCCCTTCAGGACCAACTCACCCTTGCAAAGAAACCAAAGTACTGGAGATGCTATGGTGCTTTCCGCACAGAGTTGTCCCCTTCTCCCCACTCCCTCGTCTCCCACCAAGGCTGATACCTGCTACATTACCAACACACGTTTCCATACTGAAAAATCATTTCTGTTTCCCAGGGTTCTCATTATTCATTTTCTCCAGAGATGTGCTGAGAGGGTTTATGGGACCTCAACTGTTAATCAGAATGTGGTGCTAGTTCCAGGTTTCTGAAACCAGGCCTGAGGTGCTAAGGCTGTGTGTTTGTACGTATGTGTACGTGTGTACTTCATATGGTTTGAGCAGGGCCCTGGGAAGCCACCTCCTGGGTTGAATTTCTCGTAAGTGAACAATGCTAGCTGCTGCCCAGATTGGCTCTTTCTTGCTTGTATGTTTGTTTGTCGAGTCTAGCCTCAGGGTGGCCTTTGGTATCCTTCCTGCCAGTAAAAAGATCTCTCTCTGGGGATAACAGGAACTCATTTGCCTCTTAAGCACTCTTAGTTGTGCCAAATGGGGGAAAAGAGAATGCAAATTTTGAAGAAGAATACCAACTAATATTTAATGAGCACTTAATATATTCCTGGTACCATTCTAAGTGGCGTCAACAAATATAATCTTCACAGTCATCTTATGAAGTAGGTGGTATTGTTATTCCAGTTTCACCGAGGGGAAATTGAGGCCCAGGAACATTAGGTAACTCAAGATTATAGACCTAGCCAAGTGGCAGAGCTGGGATGTGATCCTCCTCCGGGGAGCACATTCTTGACCTCTGTGCTCTACTGCCTCCTGGAGTGTTAGACTCATTTTATGTTTGTGCTACCCAATCACATCAAGTCTCCAATGTCAGGCTGGCTGAGATGGTGAAGGTATGAGAGTGACCCAGAGATAAAGGAATTTGCCAGTCTCAGTGAAAAAAGGAAGGGAGAGCACTGAGCTCAAGTAAAGGCACAGAGCCACAAATAGCAAAAACAAGAGGGTGGAGGTGGTTGTCACTGAGGGGTCATAGGGCAAAGATGAGGTCAAGGTGTTGCCAAAAACAGGAACCACATGATTTTGGGATCCTCGGTATGTGACAAGTGCTTTCTGATCAAAGGCTTTGCCTTCACCCGGTGATAACAAAATGCTGTGCCAATGTCTTCCCTCCCAGGATGCACGTTCCTTTTGCTGTAAAATTTCAACAAATCTGGGATCAAGACTTTCTAAAATCTAAACAAGCAATAAGCTTCTCTGGGCCCTCTTTCTAGATTGTCCCCTAAATTGGTGTTTCTTCTTGACCCTGAGGTCATATTACAGACAGCGTGGAGAGTATGTGCTGACAGCAGAGTGTGATGACAACAAAGATGGTGAAGAGACCACGGCAACTGAGAGGTCTAGATTCTAGTTCCAGCTCTGTCACTATCTAGCTTAGTGACTTTAGCTAACTCTCTGCACCTCACTTTGCTCCCTTATAAAATGGGAAGAATAAACTCTGCTTTCTGCACTTCACAGGGTTACTATAGGGAGACCAAATGAGATAATGAAGTCAATGGGCTTTGGAAAGTTATATGCAAATATCAAGGGTTGTGATTTGTTACTTTTGGAAGAGAAGGAAATTAAAATAACCCAAACACTATAAAACAATAGTTTCTGTCAAGCAGATGATGGAGGAGGAAAGAGAAAAAGCGTTCATTAGTGACTATTATCATCTCTTGTGGTCTCCAAGAGAGACTCAAGTTACCTTTGGAGAATAGGGGTTTCTAACAACCCTGAACTCCGGCCATCCTAATTCCAAGGGATTCAGGGCCGTGTGCCCAGGCTGAGCATATCCATGACGGTGTATTTTTTCTGGGGAGAATAGTGTGATTGTTGACTTAGCTCTTGGTCTTAGCCAACAGGACTCTGAAGAGCATGGATGTGGTAAGATAGCCCTCCCAGAATTTTTCAGTGGTTTGGACACATACACAGTAAAGTAAAGCAAAAGTTAAGACATTCAAAACAATGTGGGTTTTGGAGTGGGGGGGGGCTTAAGTGGGAGGTGATGAGTTGTTAAAAAGTATGCAACTTCTTTTTTTCCTGCTTCACAGATGTTTATGACTTTGGCTATTGTCTTATTTGGTGTGGTTGATCTCTTGTGTCCTCATGACAGACACCTATCACAGTGCTTGGCCTATAGAGGCAATCAATAAATATTTGAGGAATAAAAAGAAGGCAGGAAAGAAGGGAAGTTGAGAAGCTCCCAGGCTTCTCTGTTTTTTTTCTCCAAAAATGGATCTAAATTATGCCATGTGAGACTTGATCTCACAAAGATGTTCGGAAGCTGAGAAGAGGCTATACGATATCATCCCTTTAAGTGACAGGAGTGCAAAGTAGAAGGATGATAGACTGAAGTTCCCTGAGCTGCAGCTACTAATGTGCAGTAAAGAGGTCCAGCCTCTGATGTCCGAGGGCTGAGAGCCCTTCACCTTGCAGAGGTAGAGTGCAGCCTCTGCTTATTCCTAAAAGCTTAAGGTCTCCCTCCTTTGGCCTGTGGGCAGAGCATTTTAGTGGATATAAATAAAGAAAAATGTGCTTAAGTTTACCCAAATATGTGTAAAGCTTTTACTCTTGACTTTTCAAGGGAGGGATTCAGATTTAATCTTTTGGGTGCTGTAAGCTGCAGTCAATATATAAGTTCTAACAATGAAGAGTATCTTCTATGTATAAGCATTGCTAACTTAAGAAATGGTTCATCCTGGCATAAGAGAAGCCCTGGCTATGGGGACAGGCTAAAACCACCTTGAGAAAGCTATAATATTAGTTTGTTTGTTTTTAGTAGGTTAGACCAATACTTAGGACTTTGTCATAGCTTTTCTTATTGAGGAACTTGCTCAATAGTGATGGATGGCTATCCTACTACTACTACTACTACTACTATAATACTAGTACTGCTACAGCTACTAATTATAACAGCAACAACGACATGGTATATCTATGGCTACTGGTTGTGTTTCTTGATTAAGTAAAATTAATCCTTCATTTCTTTTATGAGGATGAATCTAAATTCCTCTCTTGAAGTGCCAAGAGTAAGAAATTTACAAATACTGGGGTAAATTCAAACATATTTTTCTTTATTTATAACCACTAAGATGTCCTGAAATTGACTTGGCCCACTTCTCTGTGAGGCTGGGGTGGTCTTCTCTTTAGAAACGTGTTTGGATCTTTGATTTTCTTAAGAAGAGGTGAACCCAAAGTCCAGATTGGCCAACAGTGAAAGCAGTTGGATCTGCCTTTACTTGGTGGGGTAGAATTTCTTCACTCTGGGCAATTGGTAAGGGTATAAGCTTGGATTCTTGGTTATTCAGTGCTTTTTAAAAACTCCTGTGTTTTCTCTGTGGCCTCTCTTCCTGGTGGGTCCTGAACTCTAATCTTTGTTTTGTCAGACTCAAAAACTCAGTTCAGCCTTTCAGAGGGTTTCTCCTTAGGTTTCTCCACTGCGTCTCTACACAGCCCCATCATTTGGCAAAGAAAAAAGCCGCCTGCTCGGAGGATCCCAGGTCTACTTCAAAAGCTCTTAGATTTTATCCTCTAGTGACCCTCTAACCAGTGCAAAGCCCAGAGTCAGCCTCTTGCCCTTGCCTCCAGTTGACAAAGGGCTACACATGACTACAGAAGTTATGTCACCTGTCCGATTCTCCCTTCTCTGAAGCTTCAGTTTCTCTGTTCTCACTACCTCAGCATCAATCAGATACTTTCAGGTAGATGATTTGTGAATTTTATTCAGTTCTTCCAGTTATCCTCAGGTGGAGGGTTACTGTAAGCTACTCCATGCCACCTGGAAACAGAAATAAAAAGTTAACTTTTATCTCGTTGCCATTGTGATTCATATTAGCTGATTATGCTTTGCTTTTCGAATTGGCTAGTAGGAAGCTTAGAGACAAATTTGAGGCCCATCACCGGCAAAAGGTATAGAACCAAATGTATTATTTTGGATACAAACCTTAGCTCCGTCTTATCTTATTGTCCCTGTTCTCTTTCCCCTTACCCACATTTCTCCACTTATTTCTCTGTTTATTTATTTACTTAGTATCTTATACAGCTTTGGAAGCCAATTCCAATCTTTTTTTTTTTTAGAATGAATCAGTAAAAATAGTTAAGAAAATAACACCTAACCTTTATTAAATGTTACTGTTCTAAGCATTACTCTGCTCTAAACATTACTATCTAGGTACTTGACATATATAACTCATATTTTCTTACAACATTCTTATGAACAAGTACTATTATTACTGTTAAACTGAGAGGCTTAAAGCTTAATTAATCTTCCTAAGGCCATAAAACCTTTGAATTGCTTAAGAAAACGTGAATATAATATCCCCTCTCCTTCTCCTATATCATTTACTGAGCCCTATTGTCTTCCAGGAAGTGTGCTAAGTTCTTTGCATACATTATATTAAATCTCCACAACAACCCCGCTTGGCAGGCTTATTAAGAGACTAGGAAGTTGAGGTTCGGAGAGGCTTAGTAACTTGTCTTGGGGGTCGCGCAAGAGTCAGGTTTTAAGCATAGACCTGTTTTGATTCCAAACTATGCCGTGGCTTTCTTCTCAACTCCTGACTCATGGCTACCCAGCTGTGTCTTCAGCCTACCTCCCTGTTGAGGGAATGAACACACTATTTTACTACAAGTCTTTCGCTGACTTTGTTAACCAGGAAGAAGAACATATCTTGTCTGGCCCTCATCTGAGTACCCGGAAATCCAGTATAGCTTGGGGACCCCTCTTCTGGAGCTCTGCAATAACTGTTTCTGGAAAATATTTGGGGCTTTTAGGAGAACTGCAATTCTAAAGAACTGTTCCTAAGGGGAATTTAGACTTGGGCAAAAGAGGTCTTGGCAAAATAGCTTCATTGTACCTAGAGGAACCCAAATAATTTTCCTTGGCACCTAGCAAGATCCCTTTATGTAGATATTTACCTGCACAGCGAACCAGTCTGAAGTAGCCTGCTAGGTAGAGCTTATGGAGAGAAAGGGCCCAAATAACAGCTTCTTTAACTAGACCACCTTGTCCTCTCTGGAGCTAAAAAAACTAGGTCATGGTAGCCTGAGCTTGAAGAAAGAGGAACCAGGGATCAGGGGATCTGAATTTCAGTCCTGATTACCCTAGTCAGCTGTGCATCCTTGAGTAAGTCAATTCACCTTTCTGGGCCTCAGAGATTCTAATTTTTAACATGGAGCCGTTAAAGGGATTGGTTTCCTAAAGTCCTGGCTCTAAAGTTTTATGATTGCAAATGTTCCTTTAGGCCAGAGACTGTCTTGGGTCTCCTGGTTGACCCTAGTAACTGCACCCCGCCCCCGTCAGTCTTAACCTTGCCTGTGCCCAGAGAGGCCCAGCTGTCAGCTCTTCGTGCCTCAGGCCTTCTGTGTGTCGTGTGTGTGTTTTCTTGGAAGCTGCATATAGGACACTCATTGATGGGGGCCTGTGGTCTGGAGCTAACAGTGATATGGTAAACATCATGGAACAAGCAGCCCTTTCAGGCTCTCAACTTTGGCAGCACAGTGTGAAAATAGTTCTTGGAAGCTGGGGCCTGGTGGCCGCTGCTTCTCCTCAGCCTGCCTGCCAGGTTCTACCAGAGCTCAGGATGGACCGAGCTCCCGCCTGGGCATGTAGCAGCCAGTACTGGTAGTTTTCCACTCTGAGAAACTGGAAAAGTGAGTTGGCTTCTCTGTCCAGGAGACTGGTGGATAGTGGAAGCGTCAGGAAACCACCAAGACAACTCAGCAGGCAAAATCAGGTGATACTTCTTTGCTGCAGGGTCTCTTGCTTCCCTTGCTATTTTCTGCCTTTTCCTGCTGCTTTACATTTCATAATGTGGAGCTCAGAGGCAGATGGATGGGCTCTGATAAACGATGAGGTAGGCTTGGGGGAAAGTAAGGGGACCTGACAATTAGGACTTGGCAATTCTGAGTCTTTGCTATTGGCTGGGATCCCTTCCACAGAAGGAGTTTACCAAAAATAGGCATATTCAATAGGAAAACCACACTGGTACTGCTAAGAAGGGCCACGTTGGCTGCCCTGGGCCAAGGTTCATCCTGGTTCCAAAGACCCACTAGGATGAGAAAGGCCATCCAAGATCATCTTGTCTATTTTCCTGTGTCCTTTCTCGGAGGCCCCTGGCAAGACTGATTCATCAAGACACTTTGCCTAATGGCTGCTTTGCTGGCTCTTGTCTCTGAATTCCCTTTCCTCATCCTTATATTCCTTGGTCTCAACTTCTAGACCTCCAGCCCCACTCCATTGTCTGAAGAGGGTTTGTAACACTTGTGGCCCAGAGCCTTATCCTAGCTTGAGCTGGGGATCCTCCACTGACTAATATTCAGGTCAGAACTTCTCTTCCTTTCATGCAAATGCCCACAAAGCCCTTGAAAGAGCATCCCTGCCACTCTCTGTCCTCTGGAGATGGTTGTGAGCTGGGAACAAGATGGCACTCACTCTGACAAACCTTGACCCTTGTTGGGGAAATGCAACTGAGCAGGGTATTTTTTCAGCAAACGTGGGCTGAGTATCTTTTGTGGCCAGGCACTTTGGGAGGTTCTGGGGCAGAGAAATGAATCAGTTGCAGCACCTGCTCTGAAGAATTCAACTTGTGGTTAAGTTCACAGTCTCCATTCATCCATCCTTGCATTCATCCTTCTGTCCATCTACCCATCTCTCTACTTCTTTGTCTACTTATTTATTTGCCAAGTGTGTGTTGAGCATCTAATGGTGCTCTGTGTTGGCAGATGGTGAGGGGGAAAAGAAAGAATCTGATGTGATTACTATTCTCAAAATTGCTTACAGTTTCAATAAGCAGGTAAACAAGCACAAGTAAAACGGAAACTCTCTGATGAAGGTTGTTACCTAAAAGAACCCCCCATTTTCCCCACCATCACTTTTATCCTCATACCATGTTTTAGTGTTTTCCATAGTTTTGTCACACTACCTGAAATAGTAATAGCTAATAAGAGCTATAGTCAAATAGACAATTTGATTGCCTATTTTAAAAAAAATTTATTTATTTAATTTATGTATTTTTGGCTGTATTGGGTCTCCATTGCTGCGCACGGGCTTTCTCTAGTTGCGGTGAGTGGGAGCTACTCTTCCTTGCAGTGTGCGGGCTTCTCATTGCCGTGGCTTCTTTTGTTGTGGAGCACGGGCTCTAGGCGCATGGGCTTCAGTAGTTGTGGCATGCAGGCTCAGTAGTTGTGGCACGTGAGCTCAGTAGTTGTGGCTCTCGGGCACTAGAGCGCAGGCTCAGTAGTTGTGGCACACAAGCTTAGAGGTGCTCCGTGGCATGTGGGATCTTCCCTGAACAGAGCTCGAACCCGTGTCCCCTGCATTGGCAGGCAGATTCTTAACCACTGTGCCACCAGGGAAGCCCTGATCGCCTATTTGATTGTTGAAAATCTATTGCCTTTTGTCTGTCTCCCCTACCAGAAAGTAAGGTCCATGAGATAAATCATTTTCTCTATCTTGTTCACTACTGTATCTTCAGAATAGTACCTTACACATAGCAGAAACTTATTTATTAAATAAATACACAAATAGTCATTAAATAAATATACTTGTTAAATAAATCCATGAACAAATCCATTAATAAATCCATGATAGGTTGCAATAAAATATGTAATGGCCCAGGCTTACAAGGAAGTCTCAGATGTCTGCTGCCTGGTTAAATGTCATTAGTAGGGGCTATCCTTCTCTAACTTCCCAGGCCTTTGTTTTTAAGTTCTGTAATAATAAACAACATAAAACTCTTCTTTTACCACTTTTTCAACAGATATTTATTGAGGACTCAGTTAACGCCAGACACCCTACTAGAAACTAGAGAGACAACAGAGAGAAAGATAGACAGGATCCTGCCCTCAAAACATGTACTGTTTGGTGGGGAGACTGAAATTAAACAATTATTTGTTCTACACGTGTGAAAGGTGCTATAAAGGAAAAGCAGAGTGTTATAAGCATTTAACAGAGATTTCTAATTTAGCTGGGGGCTCAAAGGAATTCTCTAAGGGAGGCGTGGTCTGAGAGCTGGAGGAATAGCAGGAGTTAGTAGGTAAAGGAGGGGAAAGGAAGAACATTTCAGGCAAAGCGTACATCATGTTTAGAGAGACCTCGAGGCTGGAAGGTACTTTGTGTCGTTGTGAAGTTGAAATAAGACCAGTGTGCTGGGATATAGAGAGCAAAGATCTGGGATGTCCCGAGATGAGGCCACATTATCCAGAGAAGAATGAGAAGCTGTTAGAAGGTTTATGCTAGGGTAAGGCTTGAGGAAGCTCACCTGTGCTACTATATGGAGAAGGGACAATAGGGGAACCAGGAAGAAGAGCTAGAAGGCATTATAGTTGTCCACAAGTGAGATGGTGGAGGTTGGGCCCTGCATAGGAGGTGTGGGGAAGGAGAGAAATAGCTGGACTTAAGAAATTTGCAGGTGATACATTTGTGGGTTTTACTGATGGGCCCAGTGATTCTCAGAGGCCAAGTTTACATCTCACCCCTTGATCGCCTCTTAGCAGAGGTAACATGTCACCTATCATCCTGAATTCCTCTTCTCCAATAACTCTATATCCATCTCCAGGCAGAGGTTCAGAGACCCTGCTCTTGACTCAGGGAGAGCCCTTCTAGTTTTCGTCAATGTTGTTGCCACTCTGCTGTCTACACACAATGGGCTTAAACCCTTCTGTGTGATGCTTCGGTGTGATGGAAGGGCTGGAGGGGATGAAGACGAGGGGAGCTCTGACACATTTGCATTTTTTATGTGGAGAGCTGAACCCTCATCTTCTCCCCCAGTTCCTCTAATTATTAAACTTGATTGTGCATCAGAGTCACCTGGAGGGCTGGTGACACCATACTTTGCTGGGCCCCATCCCCAGAGCGTCTGATCCAGTAGGACTGGGATGGGGACTGAGAATTTGCATTTCTACCAAGTTCCTGGGTGATGGTGATGCTGCTGGTCCTGGGAGCATACTTTGAGGACCATGGCTCTAACACAAGGATAGATAAGGAGAACAGAGCCTTCGGGAGGGAGTTGCTACTCCTTTACACCCAGGAGAGTATCCTATGTGGGATCTCTGTGTCTCTCTCTCCCTCTTTCTCTGTTAACTAGGGTAAGTTCTTGTAAGACTTTAGTTAGAACACAAAATAGAAAGGATCCCTGAGCCCGGGAAATATAATGGAACTGAAATGTTCCATGAAGCAGCTATAGCAGCAGCATCTCTGTTGAAACTTCTTGGTTGCTGTTCCCAGGATAAGCAGCGCCTTGGTGGGGAAGTTCTTTGCAACAATGTCATGATTCACCCCATGCGACCCTCCTTCCCCATTTCTAGTTTACTTTAGATGTTCCAGGAAGCAGTTCTCATTACATTCATGGCTCAGTGAGTAGAGATACATGATAGCCAGGAATGAAAGCCCAGTGGGACTGTGAATGAGGATTTCTCTGGTTGTCTGGCAGAGTCCCAGAGGATCATCCTGGGTCCAGGCTGGGAGGGATCTGGGAGCCATGTGGCTGCACAGCAGAATCACCCGGGAGACTTTAGAAATATGTAGGTTCCTGGGCTCAGCTTCAGATATGCCAAAAACAGATCTCTAAGACGAGGCTCCTAAATATGTATTCTAGAACCTTCCCAAGAGATCCTAAAGTAATTGGTCCATGGACTGGCTTTTGAGAACCACTGCCTTAGAGAACGTCTCCTCTGACTCCCTTGTTCCCCTCAGGAAGAAACTGAGATCTAAAGAGGGTGTGTGGAGTTTGCTCAGATCCCACATGGTTTAAATCAGGGGTCCCCAACCCCCAGGCCTCGGACCGGCACCGGTCCGTGGCCTGTTAGGAACCGGGCCGCACAGCAGGGGGTGAGCAGTGGGTGAGCAAAGCTTCATCTGCCGCTCCCCATCGCTCCCCGTTGCTCGCATTACTGCCCGAACCATTGGTCGCATTACCGCCTGAACCATTCCCCCATACCCCCCACGCCCCACCCCCTCCCTGCCCCTCATCCATGGAAAAATTGTCTTCCATCAAACCAGTCCCTGGTGCCAAAAATGTTGGGGACCGCTGGTTTAAGTGGTAGAGCCAGGAATGAATTTGAAATCACTTGATTTTCAGAGGTTGTATAGTTTAGTGAGGTCACAGCCTCTAGAGTTAGATTCTAATCTGAGTTAGTAAGGTCTTGGGCAGTTATTTAAACTCTTACCAGTAAAATGGGTAATAAGTGGGAAACTTGAAATAATGAGTGACAAAATGCTTATCTCGTTGCCTGCACTTGATAAATGCTTCTAAATGGAGGCTATTCTTACCATATTTCATCGAATTTAAGAAACTTCTGACTCTAAGATGTATCATTACTTTCTGTGCCTCTAAGGAAAAAAACAAAACAAAACTATCTATGACTCACTATTTGCTTGCAAGAGGCACTCAGATTTGTAGAGATGTTAACATGTGGGGAAAAAAAAGGGAAATGTGGTATTCCAATTCTCTTTCCTCCACCCTACGAAGGTTATTATGTTATTAAATTAAATACTTCAACAATAAATGCAGATTTCTGAAGAAGAAGCACACAGTGTGCTAGAAGAACAGCAAAGAGGCCAGCGTGGCTGACGGGAAGGGTAGGGTGGAAATGAGGTCCAGGACACTCAGGGCACAGATGATGGGTAAGGTTTTTGAATTTTATTATGAGTGAGATGGGAAGTTAATGGAGCGCTTTGAGCAGAAGAGTTACATGATCTGATTTACATTTTAGTAGATACATGGGACAAAAGCAGGCCGGTAGGAGGTTCTTGTTCTCTTCTTGGTGATAGGGGACAGTGAATTGGCCTAGATTGGTAGCACAATATTTGTAAAAGGTAGGTGGGATACAGGAATATTTTTAGAGTAGCTAATAGGATTTACTATTACCTGATGGACTGGATATGAAGTATGAAAGGAGTCAAGGATGGGCCTCAAGATCTTTGGCTCAAGTCATTGGAAGAATGGAGTTGGCTGAAATGGAAAAAGCTAGGGAATGAGTTTTGTAGGGAGACTATATTTTACTCAACTTTCTTCTTATTCCTGATCTATATCTATCTCAAAGGTTTACCTTCTGTTTTCGATAGTTTTTTTTTTTTTTTTTTCCCAGTACGCAGGCCTCTCACTGTTGTGGCCTCTCCCGTTGCGGAGCACAGGCTCCAGACGCACAGGCTCAGCGGCCATGGCTCACGGGCCCAGCCGCTCCGCGGCATGTGGGATCCTTCCGGACCGGGGCACGAACCCGCGTCCCCTGCATCGGCAGGCCGACTCTTAACCAGTGTGCCACCAGGGAAGCCCTCGATAAATGTTTTTTAAGCACCTATTCTCTCCCCTGATGTGCAATGAGAAATAAAAGAAATAAAAACAAACAAGATACAGTCCTTTTATTTTTCCCTCCAAAAGTTTGGCATCTGTAGGGGAGATAGGACTCACAGAAATAATTATATTACATAGCAGTCTGTACCTACTGCTATAACAGAGATGTTGAAAATGTCAGAAATCAGAGGAAGGAGAAATTTATTGGAAGTGGTACTATCCTCCCTCAGAAATGCTTGCTTTAGTTGAGTATGAGTTCATTAGCCTGCAAAGGGAGGGTGCTAGATAATAACTTAGGTTAGTCTTTCCACTGCAGGTGCACTGACCTTGCTGTACCTCCAGCAGCCAAGAACGCTCTTTCCTTGCATTTCCTGTGCCCTTTACACGAAGCATGTTCCCCTCTGGAGTCACCTGGCTTGCTGTCTTCCTTCACTGAGCTCTCTGCTCAGTCAGCTTATCTCAGAGGTCTTCCTGATCTCTTTAGTTAAAAGAGAACCTATTCCCTTTCTATACTTTATTTTCTTCACAGCATTTACCATCTCCTCCCCTACTAAATTTTTATTTGCCTTTTGTCTTCTCTCCCACCCTAGAATGTAAACTCTGTGACGAAAGGCACTTTGCTTTGTTTGCTGTTGTAACCCCATAAAGATCCCCCCCAATCATTGGGTGAATGAATTAATAACAATAGGATATTTTTAAAACCATGGATTTAGTAAGCAACAAGCAAACAAGTAGATTATCATGCTGTGGGTGATGTTGAGATTGGACTGGATTCGGGAACGACCTTTGGTTTCGGAAGGGACGGAGGGTGCCACAGAGCAGCTCGCTTACTGATCAGCTGAGCTGCCATCAGCATCCTGTCATCTTGGGAGAGACAGCTTTCCTCAGGTCATTCTTTTGGCTAAACCAGAACGGGGCAGTCTGGTGCACTGGGACAAACTTTGTGTTAGGACTCAGAGATGTGATCTAAGTCAAACCCCTATCGTTTAATAGCCATGGGACTTCAGATGGTTTCCTCATATACAATTTGAAAATAATAATACATGCCCTCCCTACCACATCGGGTTACTGGGTGGGTAGAAAACAGGTAGGCGGGCTTCCCTGATGGAGCAGTGGTTAGGAATCCACCTGCAATGCAGGGGACACGGGTTCAAGCCCTGGTCCGGGAAGATCCCACATGCCGCGGAGCAGCTAAGCCCTCGTGCCACAACTACTGCAGACCGCGCACCTAGAGTCCATGCCCCGCAACAAGAGAAGCCTCCGCAACAAGAAAAGCCACCACAACAAGAAGCCCGCGCACCGCAATGCAGAGTAGCCCCTGCTCACCGCAACTAGAGAAAGCTCGCGCATAGCAATGAAGACCCAATGCAGCCAAAAATAAATAAATAAATTTATTTTTTAAAAAGTCATTATAAATATTGGCTATATTCCCTGTGCTGTCAAATTTAGAAAAAGAGGTAGGCAGTTGGACAGCACTTTTCAAATTGTGAAGAATTGTATTTTAGGGGTCAAGATGGCAATTGGGGGCACTATGACATGGCTGATAGCCAAAAGAGCCAGGAATGTCTGCCGTGGCGAGCCAGGCCCCGTCCCCAGGATGTCTCTGAGGGAAATATACACACAGGGGACGGTGGCAAAGGGAAAGCAAAGTTCTACTTTATTAGTAGCTGGGCTTGTGTCCTAAATGCCAATGCAGGTGCTCTGGTAAACTGGACTGGGGCATGTAGCATGTGGGTTAAAGGCCTCCAGAAGCCTCTCCTTGCCCATTAAGTCACTGACGCTAATGACTAAAACACTTAGCACATGCAACAACATGTAGGAAAAACTTTGAGGAGGGGACCAGAGCAGACCTTTAGTCAGGGCGTGGCCTTTGCTGCCTGATGGGATGAAGCAGAAGAGAGGACAGTGCCCTGTGTGTGACTTTGAAACATACATTGACCTCACTCATTGGTAATTTTGGCCTCTTTGGGATCCTGTATTAGTATTTCCTCATCCTTACTCCTCCCTTCAATTTCATGTTCCAGAGTTTTCAGATTTTGAGAATCTGATGCTTCATTCCTGAACCTCCCAGATTCAAGCATAATGATTATCTGCAGAACCAGTCACCTCTGATGGAGAAATTATATATTTGACAAGAATAGGCAAAATGATACTTTCAAATCTGACTTGGAAAATGCAGTGGACAGTAACATAGAAGAGTTTCAGTTGGGTATATGGCCATGTTTCTTGTCAAAGCTGCCTGTATATGGTTTTGCTTAATCATACTGTTTCTTAAAGTGTCAGCTGGCCCTTGACTCAGAGTCATCCTTCCCTTTCCTAGGGTTGGACAAGAATCCAGGAACTTTTCTGGGTGTGATACGGACAGAAGGGCTTCTTGCCTTCAGCTTGTCATGATTATAGTGGATATACTTATTCTCCAAGCCCTCCATGTTCTTCAGGGACAGCAGTTTGGCTGTTTCTGTGCCAAACTTGGGCACGATGCTCACATGAAACCATTTTCCCTTTGATGTTTTGCTACCTCTCCAGGGAACTTCTAGGAAAGGAGCTTGGTTCCTGTTAGCCCTGTAAGTTGCCTACCTTTGTCTTCTTCTAGCCTAGGGAAACCTCACCCATCTTCCTGCCGCCTCTACTTCATCCTACGGTCGCTTAATGAGCGCAGGCTTTCCAGGAAGCCATTAGTCTTCAAGCAGTTTCTTATTTCTGCCCAGTAAACATAAATCTCCCATGGGGCAAAGGAGCAGGAAGGCTTTGGCTATCAGCTTTGGAAAGGGGCGTGAAAATATACAAATAAAAATCTCAATATATTATCCTACCCCAGAGGTTACTTTTTGAAAAACAGCTTCACTGACATATAATTGACATACAATAAACTACACACATTAAAAATGCACAATTTGGGCTTCCCTGGTGGCGCAGTGGTTCAAAGTCCACCTGCCGATGCAGGGGACGCGGGTTCGTGCCCCGGTCCGGGAGGATCCCACATGCCGCGGAGCGGCTGGGCCCGTGAGCCATGGCCGCTGAGCCGGCGCGTCCGGAGCCTGTGCTCCGCAACGGTAGAGGCCACAACAGTGAGAGGCCCATGTACTGGGAAAAAAAAAAAAAAAAGCAGCACAATTCGATCTGTTTTGACATGTGTATAAACCTGTGAAATCATCACCATAATCAAGATTATGACCATATCCGTCACTGTCAAAAGTTTCTTTGTGTCCTCTTGTAATTCCTTCTGCCCACTCCTTCCTTCCCTAGGTAACCACTGGTCTGCTTTCTGTCACTGTAGATTGACTTGTTTTCATTTTCTAGAATTGTATAATATACAATATAAATGGACGCATACGGTATATACTCTTTTTGCCTGGTTCATACTCTTCTATCCCTCAGCACAATTATTTTGAAATTTATCTGTGTTGTAGCATGTATCAATAGAGCATTCTTTTTTATTACTGAGTAGCAGAGATGGGACTAGGGTGAGGCAAGGGAGGTGCCTAGGGTGCAAAGTGCAAGCTGGTGCTCACCCTCGGGATCCTGCAAAGGCAGCACTGGGACTTCCATGACCCTGGGAGTGGGCACCTCCTTGTATTTTGCACCCTAAACACCTCACTTGCTTTGTTCTAATCCCAGTCCTGCTGAGTAGCATTTCACTGCATGGATATATCGCAATTTGTTTATCCATTTACCTGTTGATGTCATATGATTGTTTCCCAATTTGCGTTGTCTGTTACAAATAAAGCTGTTAAGGACACTCCTAAGCCTTTGTATGGACTTACACTTTTATTTCTTTTGGACAAATGCCTAGGAGTGAGTGGCTGCAGGACAGAATCAGTGTATAGATATATGGGTCTACTTCTGGACTTTCTCCTGTTTCTTTGGTATGTTTGTTTATCTGATACCAACATCCCACTGTCTTGATTTCTGTAGTTTTATAATGTTTTAAAATCTGATGTTAGATCTTCCTCTTTGATCTAAAAAAGTTGTTTTGACTATTCTGGGATCTTTGCTCTTCCATATGATTTTTAGAATCAATTTGTTCGTTTATACAAAAATGCCTGCTGAGACTTTGATTGGGTAGAATGGACATCTTAATAGTATTGATTCTTTTGACCCATGAACTTGTAGTATATTATCTCCACTTATTTAGATCTTTAATTTCTTTTTGCAGTGTTGGGTAGTTTTTAGTACACAGGTCTTTCACATTTTTTGTCTTGTTTATCCTTAAGTATTTTGTAATTTTTGATGCTACTGTAACTTGTAATTGTTCACTGCTAGTTTATAGAAACACAGCTGATTGTTGTACATTGATCTTATGTCCTGAAACCTTATTAAACTCATCTTTTAGTTCTAGTAGTAGCTTTTTTGTAGATTTCATCTGATTTCTTACATAACTTATACTGTTATCTGCAATTAAAGGCAGTTTTATGTCTTCCTTTCCGATATGGGTGACTTTTACTATTTTTTTTTCCTTGCCTTATTGCTTTATCTGGAAATTCCAATATAATTTTTAAAATTGAGTTATAATTGACATATAACAGGGTACTAGTTTCAGGTATATAACATATTGATCCTATATTTGTATATATTGAGAAATGGTCACCATAATAAGTCTAAGTTAACATCTATCACCATACATAGTTACAAAAATAATTTTTTCTTGTGATGAGAACTTTTAAAATCTACTCTCTTTGTAACTTTCAAATATGCAATACAGGTTATTAAGTCCCATGCTGTACATTGCATCCCTGTGACTTACTTATTTTGTAACTGGAAGTTTGTCCCTTTTGATCCCCTATACCCATTTGGCTCAACCAATCTGTTCTCTGTATATATGAGCTTTTTATTTTTTTTGGTTGTTTGTTTTTTAGATTCCACATATAAGTGAAATCATATGATATTTGTCTTTCTCTGTCTGACTTATTTCACTTAGCATAATGCCCTCAAGATCCATCCATGTTGTCACAAATGGCAAGATTTCATTCTTTTTTATGGTTAAATAAACCATATATATGGTATGTATGTGTATATATATCACATCTTCTTTATCCATTCATCCATCAATGGACACTTAGGATGTTCCATAACTTAGCTATTGTAAATAATGCTGCAGTAAACATGGGGGTGCATATATCATTTTGAGTAGTGTTTTCATTTTCTTCAGATAAATACCCAGAAGTGGAATTGCTGGATTACATGGTAATTCTTTTTTTAATTTTTTGAGGAACCTCCATATCATTTTCCATGGTCACTGCACCAATTTACATTTCCACCAACAGTACACAAGCATTCCCTTTTCTACACATCCTTGCCAATACTTGTAATTTCTGATCTTTTTGATAATAGCCGTTCTAACAGATGTGTGCTATCTTGCTGTGGTTTTGATATACATTTCCTTGATGATTAGTGATGTTAAGCTCTTTTCATGTACCTGTTAGCCTTCTATATGTCTTCTTTGGAAAGAAGTTAGTTGAGGAATAATTGAAATCTCCAGCTATAATTGTGGATTTGTCCATTATTTTGTATTTTTTTTGCTTCATTTGTTGTGAAACTCTGTTATTAGATACATAAGTATTTAGGACTGTCATGTATTCTTGATGAACTAGCCCCTGTATCACTGTGAAATCCCATCTTTATTCCTTGTCTTGAAATTTTTTGTGTCTGGTATTAATATAACCACTTCACCTTTCATTTGATTAAGTTTTTGTAGTATATTTTTTCCATATTTTCTTGTGACTTATCTGTGTTTTTATATTTAAAGTGTGTTTCTCATACACCATATGTAGTTTAAACTTGCTTTTTGAAAAAAATCCAGTCTGACAATCTCTACTTTCTAATTAGGGTATGTAGACCATTTATATTTAATGGGAGTATTTATATGATTAACTTAAAATCTATATTCTTGCTATTTGTTTTCTATTTGTCCTGTGCTCTTTGTTTCCTTTTCTTCTGCCTTCTTTTCAATTAATTGAATTTTTATGATTCTGTTTTATCTTTTCTTGACTTATTAGCTATAAGTCTTTTAAAAAATATTATTTTTGTGCTTGCTTTAGCGTTTGCAGTATACATCTTTAACTAAAGTCTATCTTCAAATGATATTATACCACTTCACATAGAGTATAAGAACCTTTCAACAAGATAACTTCCATTTTTCCCTTTAAGCCTTTGTGCTATCGTTGTCATGCATTTTACTTTTGTGTATGTTGTAAACACCACAATATGTCGTTATTTTTGTTTAAGTAGCCAATTACCACTTACAGAGATATAAATAACATTAAAAATCATCTTATATATTTACCATGTAATTGCCATTTTGGGAAATTTGCTGTCGTCTTTATCTTTGGTCCTCGGTGCATAATGTGTCCTTTTCCTCTAGATGCTTTTAAAATTTTCTCTTTATTATCTGCTCTAAGCAATTGGATTATGATATACTGTAGTGTAGTTTTCTTCATGTTTCTTGTGCTTCAGGTTGTTAAGTTTCTTGGGTTTATAATTTTCATCAAATTAAAACAATTTTCCACCATTTTTTATTCAAATAATTTTCTGTCTTTCTCCCTCCTCTTTTTCAAGGTATCCATTTACATGTATATCTAGATGTTTGAAATTGTTTCACATCTTACTAATGTTCTGCTTTTTGTTTATTGATTTATTGACTGATTCTCTTTTCTTTCATTTTTTCATTTTGGATAGTTTCTATAGTTGTCTTTATGTTCCTTTTTTTTTCCTCCAGTATGTAATCTGCTTTTAATCCCATACAGTGTATTTCATCTCACACATTCAAGTTTTATCTCTAGAAATTTGACTTACTTCTTTTCTCTATCCTCTATAGCTCCCCTTATATTTCTGAACATATGCAACACAGTTATAATTATTTTGGTGTTCTTCTTTTCTAATTTAACTTCTATATTAATTCTGAATCAGTTTCAACTGATTTATTTATTTTTCTTATTATAGGTTCTATCTCTCTGCTTCTCTTAAAGCCTGGTATTTTTTTTTTTTTTGGCATGGGACATATCTGTACTAAAAAATTATTCATTGTTTATCTGAAATTTAAATTTAGCCAGGGATCCTGTATTTTATCGGCAATCCTACGTCCTGAGAGCTCTAGTCCCCTTGACCTCTACAGACTCTTACCTTTGTCTTCTGAGCTCAGGGAATTCTCCAGCCTCTGCCGGAGTTTTCACTCACTGTGCTACAGCCTGGACGTTCTCTCATGGAAGTAAGCTTTTGCAGTTGTAGGGTTCATCTTCTTTGTTTCCTGTCTCTCAGGGATTGCTGCCCTTTGTTGTCTGATATTCATTATGTTGAAATCCAATTTTTCATATACTATTCCCGTTTTCTGGTTGTTTCACCCAGGAGAATAAATCTGGTCTTTATTACTCTGTCTTGGATGGAGGAGGAAGTCCAATTCCAGAGGTTATTATTTTTACCCAGAGTCTAAAACATGGTACCAATGGGGGCCAAAGCTGAGAGTTCAGTACCTTTATAGGAGAGGTGTTTTTTTTAGCTCTGCTCCATAGTTTCATGAAATCAGCTATCTAGGAAAAGAAAACGCTATGGATCATAAAAGGTACCTAGTGATTATGAGGACGGCTCACCACTGTTGGGAAACTGATTAGAAATGCATGTCTGCTAATAAGGAAATGGGGATGGGCCATAGAGTTATTACCAAATAAAAGAATAAATCAGCACATAACAGTATTGTCAGAGTTTGGACCAAAAGATAAAGTTAGCTGAGGTTCAAATGCTTGGAAAATTGAACGCTAATAAGTTTGGAGGCAGGGCCAGGAAGAAAAGGCTGAGAGAGTCATAGCGGTCAAACTGGGGTCATAGAGGGGCCTAGTCCCTCTTTCCTGTCTAATAATCAATTGCATTCTAGCTGGGGGTCTCTGAAAATAAAAGGATTTCCTCTCTTTTCTCTTTGGTTTCTCTTGGTTCAGCCATATGCCGCTATCCTCTGGGCATGTCGGGAGGCCACATTCCAGATGAAGACATCACAGCTTCCAGTCAGTGGTCAGAGTCCACAGCTGCCAAATATGGAAGGTGAGAATGGTTGCCTCAAGAACACCTGAGTTCTGGGTTGGACAGAATTACTGACTCCAGGTCTAAGGAAGAAGCGTGGTACTTGGTGGGAGCTGGTGGGAATGGGGGAAGGACATCAAAGTGGACCTGCTCTGCATGTTTTCAGGTAGAGAATTTGGGGCCCGGCAGCACGTGCTGGTCTAGCAACCTCACCCTAACCACAGGGGCCCTGGAGCCACACCACCCACAGCAGGTCGGCTTATTGATATGCAGTGCACTTTCTTTATCTCACGTTCTCACCATGAGCTACTGCAGGAAGTGGACTACAGTGGTACCTATGAAAAAGTGCAGATTAGGTAGGTCACTGAGAGTTAGGAGACATGGCCCTCTTCTCAGTGGGTGTTTGTGAAACATCAATCACAGTACAAGGCATCAAGGCCTTAAATAGACATTGAGGCATCCAACAAATTCTCCCCTCCTCTCAAGGATACCTCACATAGAAGGGCCACCCTCATCCATAAACAAAGTGTGTTGGGTTTCTTGTGGTCTAATATCAGGGGTCCTTTAAAGCAATAAACTATTGCTTGTCAAAAATTATTGTCAAAAACTATTCAGCTTGTTAAGAAGTAACCTTCTTCCTGGAATCTAGTTCTTTTGGTGTAAAGCATTGATTTCTGTTAAAAATGGAATCATCCATAGGAAAAGCAACCCTGTAAACCTCCTCCATGATTTCTGGCTTAGTGTATGCAAGATTAGAGTGATGTTTGGTGGGGTTGGAAGGGAGCAACAATGAGCAGGTGCCATCTATGAGAGAAGGCACATTCCAGGGAAGAGGGAAAGGGGTAAGAGGGTCCCAAAATAAGCCTTATAATGATTTCACAGTTTTGTTTGTGGGTAGCTCAGCCTGGAGGTGGTAAAATGAAACCAGATTATTTACTATTCCCTGACATACTCTTACCCCTCACTTTCACCATAGGTTTCCATGGCTTTTTGCTGAGCTGCCATGTTCACCCTGCTGGTTAAAATTCCACTACATTACACAACCCACACTGCAGGTCTTATGATTCCTCCCTCCCCACTCTTATAACTTGATATCCAGGCAAGGAATGGTTAGCCTTGTTATGCTGAGACTGAAAATGGGGGCTGGGGGTGAGGGTGGTAAAATAACTCAGTGGGGAATAGAGGGTAGGAAGGGTTTCACTGCATGGGACCTCCCTTGAGATCACTAAATCAGGATGGGAAATAAAGGCTCCATGTCATCTGAAGGCTTCTAGCTCCCTGGTGGTGACTGTCTTTCTGGGTTTCATGGTGCCCCAGGAAGAGGGAACTGACCACAAGTGGGTACTGTGGTGACAGTCAGACTGGTAGGGAGAGCCCAAAAAGTCCATCTGGACTGGACTCCCAGCCTGCTGTCTCTCTTCAGCACTGGGCAGCTGCTTGCTGGGGACTGGTAAATAACTCTGTGGTTTCGTGGTTCCTTCCTCTACCCCCAACCCTCGTCAACCAAGGCTGGACTCAGAAGAAGGGGACGGAGCCTGGTGTCCTGAGATTCCAGTGGAACCTGATGACCTGAAGGAGTTTCTTCAGATTGACTTGCACACCCTGCACTTTATCACTCTGGTGGGGACCCAGGGGCGCCATGCAGGGGGCCATGGCATTGAGTTTGCCCCCATGTACAAGATCAATTACAGTCGGGATGGCACTCGCTGGATCTCTTGGCGGAACCGGCATGGGAAACAGGTGAGAAGAAGACACATTCAGACCCTGGGATGTCTGGGACCATATTTTGACTTGGGCTAGAAGAGGAAGTACACAGGTTGTCTATGTAGGTATGTGTGTCTGCAGACCTGGGATGCCCTTGTAAATGTGTGACCCAAGATGAAGGAGGGTGGGGTGGGGGGCACACATAGGGATATCAAGGCTGCTGAGTGGATACATTCTGCTCCTTGAATTAAAAGGAGAGGTTCCATCAAAGAGATTATGACTTGGGGAATGAAGAAGGGTCAGCATAACTTCATAGCATCTTCTCACTCTTTCTTTTATCTCTTCTCAGGTGCTGGATGGAAATAGTAACCCCTATGACATTTTCCTAAAGGACTTGGAGCCACCCATTGTGGCCAGATTTGTCCGCTTTATCCCAGTCACTGATCACTCCATGAATGTGTGCATGAGGGTGGAGCTTTATGGCTGTGTCTGGCTAGGTAGGTCTCTAGAGAGAGCGTGTAGACCTTATTAAAAACCCCGGCCCCTGGGAAATAAAGGCAATCAAATCAGAAAGAGGAATTACTTTCACCAAGAATTTCACTGGAATTACTAATCACCAAGAAGTGATCCCTTTTGGTTAGAGTAAAGAAAGGAATATTATTCATCCACCCAGGACTTGGTGCCCCACACCTGGCATACTGCATTCCAAGTCACTTTGCTGACTGCTGCTGAGGAGTACTCCCTGTGTGCCCAGATTGAGTCCTAGGTGGACACATTGCTCAAGATTGCAGTCTTGAAGCCTCAGGTAGTTCCCTGGGATAGTTGTTCTGAGCAGCAGGTGCATCTCCTTCCCAAAGGCACTGACACATCTGTGTTTCCTTTGGCAGATGGCTTGGTGTCTTATAATGCTCCAGCTGGACAGCAGTTTGTACTACCAGGAGGCTCCATCATTTATCTGAACGATTCTGTCTATGATGGGGCCGTTGGGTACAGGTAAATTCTGTATTGTTCTGGGAACAATAATCAATGACTCAATCAGTCAACTAGCCAATGTTTATTTAGCCCTTATACTAGGCATTGTGAGATAAATTTAGACGAAGTAAAATATGTAGTCTTTATTTGGAAGGAACTAAGAGCCTAGTTTGGGAAGACAAAGTAATCAGAAGGAAAACAACAAATTATACAAAGTAAGGGCTAAACTTTGTGGTATGGCTCTAAGTACGGTAGCCATAATTTTTGACCCTCAAAACAAGATGTGTGGTCTGACAAAAATAATAGCCTACTTATGGAAACAAAGGGACAGAAGATTTGAAGTTACAAGTATAATAAACTGGACAGGTAAAGAAGTTCAGAAAGAATGAACCCCAGAAATGTAAATGCTTTAGAAATTGTGAAAAGAAGGAGACTATTAAGGCTTACAATAGACAAGAAAAGATTCTAGGATGAGATGATAATTGGAGCAGAGGAGGTAGGTAGAGGGGAGCAGAAGAAGGGAATCAGGGATGAGGACCAGAATGGCCTGACTGTAGCAAAAGCTAGAACTGGGAACAGCAGAAGGGCCAATGGATACATGAAATGAACCAAGAGGGGGCCATGGTGAAGTATGTTCAGATACAGAATGAACTTAGGGTTGGATAAGAGATGTTCCCACCTATCCCAATTCACTCCAAGTCTTGCCGTTCTTCTTCTACCCCACTTCAACACTTTTCTCTCTTAGGTTAATCTTTGTCTGCAAAGATTGAGCCTGGCAGAGAAGTTAGACCATAGTGAAGTCCACACCAGATGGTGGAGGTTGCTGGTGGTTGAGAGAGAGATTATTGAGTCTCAGGAAGAGGAGTGTGGAATTACAGCACTTCCATTGTCTTGGGTGTGAAGAATAAACTGCTGCCCTCCAGCTTCCATGCCTTGTGTGAAGCTTCCATGCCCCACTCATCCAGTCTTCTATTACTAATCACTTCCTCTCCATCTGCTTAGTCGCTGTTCTTCCCCTTTTACATAATCTGTCTTGGCATCATTTCACTTAGCCACACCCAACTGCCATCAACTCAAGGCACAGAGGAAATCAGAGGTCAATTGAATTCAGTTTAGTTTAGTGAGTGTTTGCTAATCAACTGTTACTATGTGCAAGGAATTTGGTAGGGATTCAAATATAATAAAGTCATTGGTCCTACCTTTAAGAAGCTCACAGTTAGGAATGGGGACTAAACCAGGATATAAATTACTATGATACAAGCATAAGAGTAAGAGATACACAATGAGTGCTTTGGGATTCAAAGAAACAAGGAAGCTATAGAAGGAAAATAGAGCATTGGGAGTGAAAACACCTGGATTCATGTCATAAAATTATTTCTGTTTGCTATGAGGCTGAAGTGATAAAAAAAAAGTATATAAGGAAAGCATTTTGTAGAGATAATGTGCTATATACATGTAAGTTATTATCTGATTGGAGGACCAGTTAAAACATAATAGAATAGAGGAAATCTGAAATGACCCCAAAGGATGGGTAGAACTTTCACAGGCAAAGAATCTTGAAATGGCATTTTAGGCAGAGGGAATACCATGATGACAAAAGAATCATGGTTGTAAAATTTAGGGGAATGTCTGGGAAAGATCAGCAGTTTAGTTAACCATGGGCCATATTTATGTAGCAAGGCAGTAGATTAGAAGCATAGCAAGGCGGATTTTGTCATATTTTGGAGGAACTTGAATGTCAGGACCAGGAAGAAGAGGGGAGGAGGAGTTGTTCTTTACCAACATCATCAACGCAATGTGTCACTGAAGGTTTTTAAAGCTGGGGAAGAGCATGATGGGAGCTGTGCTTCAGACAGATTAATCAAGCTGCATTCAAAGGTTAGATCTGAATAGGAAGGGAGGAGATGAGGGGGACATTTTCTAATTCCAAATTCTGTCAGATGAAAAGAATTAATGACCCAGGCCATAATGCTGACTGTGGGAATGGGAATGAGAAAGATACTCATTTAGGGAATATTTGTAGTCTGATTGGATACAGGGGGCAAGACAGTAATGTGAGAAAAAGAGTTAGATGAAACAATAGTCTAAAACAATGGAGACAACATTTATTCATTCAACAAACATATTTTGAATGCTTATCATGTGCCAGGGACTCTTAGTGGATATGGAAGAGAAGTATAATTGACAGAATTGGGAAACCTAGGTGAAAGACTTAGTTTAGAAAGGGATGATGATGGATTCAGTTTGGAATATAAGTTCAAGGGACTGACAGGACATTCAAATAGAGAAATAAGGCAGGTAACTGGAAATATGCCTCTGGATGAACCCCAGAGGAAAGATAACAAAATAATCACAGAGATTTAGACACAGCCAGCTTCCACCTAATAATTGAGGTCATGAGCTATCTAGCTGGGGGGTGGCTAAGTGATGAGATACAGAGTTACCTAATTCGAGCTCTCAGGAAATAAATAGTCATAGTAGCAAAAGTTACTTATTTAAATTTTAAAAAAATTCTAAAAGTAATATATACTGTTGTAGAAATTCTAACAATTCTAAAGTATATGAAGTAAACAGGGAAAGTTTCTTTCCTTATTGATTAAATTTTGATGAAAGAGAAATTGAATAAGCATTCCTTCTAATTTGTACTGCTTTTCTGAAGACTTTCATGGGGATTTATTTTTCTGGGGATAATGGGAAATATATTCATTGCAAGTAAACTTATGTTCTCCTAGCCTTCTGATCTGTAGAGAGAAGAAAAAGATGGCAAAACCTTGGAAGGGAGATCCAGGCTCTGGTCACTGTGGATAAGGCCAGTCAAATTTTATAATTTGCCAAACATTTTTCAATGAACAAATATATTTAAAAATGTACCTGTAAGGCTGGCATAATCACTCTTAATCCTTTTTTTTTTTTGGTAATTCACAAATTTTACATAACATTGGTCTGCCTATAACCTCATGGGTCATATAGATTATTGCTTGAGTGTGAATATCCCAATCTCTTCATTTGGGAGACTCTTGACATATCTTCCAGAGCTCGAGGAGAGAGAAGTTCCACACGATGGGTTCTTGTTCTGTCCCTCCATAAACAGAAGGAAGGAGGTCTCTTTATGTTCTTCACATAGTCAAATTAACATCAATACACATCCATCCCACCCAGCAGTCAGGCTTCTGGCAAACTCAACCATTCAAACAGAGCCTTACACTCGGAAGTGAAAAGGGTGCCAAGCTAGAAAATAAAACGAAATCCAGTGCCTGAGACTCTCATGTGGTCCATGCATTTTACTCCATGAGTAAATTCTTCAAATGTAATTCTTCAAATGTATTTAAATTTACTCCATGAGTAAATTTAAATGTATTCTTCAAATGTAATTAAAGTTAAATGTAAATCAGTATTTAAATTTGTTAGAAGTTACTTTTTCCCCCTTTTGTTTGATATCGAATCAAGTTGTTGGAGATGTGGGGTAGAAGAAGGCATGACTGGCTTCCCTGGATTTGATTCACTGAACAATGACAACATGCAGTCAAAGTAGAGTCAGAAAAGTTTCCAACCAGCTCTGGGACCATTTATTTAGCGATGAGCAAGTGCCACCATGTGCTGTAGTATTTGTTCTATGCATTCATTCATTTACTCCTTAATGGATGAATTAGTCAAATGCATTTGATAATATTGAATCATTATATAAAGACTTGTTAAGTATATAAGAACAGGTAAGGATACAATAGATCATAGAAAGCTTTTCATATAAAATGATTTTAAAAAGGTGTTTCAAAGCTTTGCTATTATAGAGTTAAGCATCAAATAGTTTGTAAAATTCATTTATATGAAATTCTTAGTTCTCCACTGATGCAGGATAAATGAGTCAAAATATACTGGATTTTTCATAATTCTTCAACCTCCGAGATAATCAGCTCTTACAAAACCTGGGGTGAAGAAACTGGGTAAAAGCTCTTCCATGAATATGTAATTAACTCCAGGTTCCTCTCTCCCTTTTCCTTCTCCTCTTTTGGCTTGAGCAGCATGACTGAAGGGCTGGGCCAATTGACCGATGGGGTGTCTGGCCTGGATGATTTCACCCAGACCCATGAGTACCATGTGTGGCCAGGCTATGACTACGTGGGCTGGAGAAATGAGAGTGCCACCAATGGTTACATCGAGATCATGTTTGAGTTTGACCGCATCAGGAATTTTACTACTATGAAGGTCAGTGGAGTTAGGCGTAGAAGCCAAAATCATGGTGTAGGGAAAAAGCATGCTGGAAAGAACCCTAGGGTGGTACCAGCAGAATGGCATTCAAGCACATATTCTGCTGCTAACTAGCTGCACGCATTTCTTGAGTCACTTCATCTGTCTGGGCTTGTTTCTTCATTTGTAAATAAGGATGTTAGATTAGGTCACTGTTTCACAATGTATTTGGCTGTTGTTGTTGTCTCAACACCAGAGTGGACATATCCGTTATGCAAAGTGGGCACAGTGTCTGGGACCCACGATACTTGTAAGGCCCATGGAAATGGGCCTTTAACTTCTTTTACTGTCAGAATAAAAGAAAAGAGCCTTAACGTTGAAAGTTTTTACCTTTTTAACAAAACAGTTGTAAAATATAATTTTAACATATTTTCTGTGGAGGGAGTGGCCCACAAAGGCAGTAGTGATGAGGGCCCTTGGAAGTCATTCCATGGCCCTACCCAGCCCTCTGCAGGGAGGGGACACACTCTTACCAGTAAGCGTGTCTCATTGCAGCTCTGATTCTCAATGGAAGAAGAAGGAGCTTTGTATTTTGAACCACTTCCCATCCCTGAGTGTTTCCTCCATGCCCACAGCACTAAGAAATCACGACAGAAGATCCCATACTGTTCTGTTCCCAGAGTTCTTTGTTTCCTATCTATTATCATTTATCTGTCTATGTGTCTGGTTCTCTTACTAGACCTCAAGCTCCTTCTCAGACTCTGCTTTCTGGTCTTTGTACCCAAGCGTCTGACACTTAATATATACAGGCTCAATAAATGTTTGCAAGTGAACAAATGATATACTTTATTGCCTACTCTAGCCATTTATGGTTATAAATATCTCTGCCACCTGGGGTAGAAGGAGGAGGAGATATGATGAACATCAGTAGGACACTGAGAATATAATAGTATTTTCCTAACTATAAACAGAAACTTGAAGAAGGACTGGGGCCAGGCAGGAGGAATCACTGTGACTCCTGGCTGGGCCACCATCCGGATTCTAGACCTCAGGCCCAGGGTTTCAGTTTGTCTTCTCTGTGGGACCTCCGTGACTCTTTGCCCAGTCAGAAGAGTTGGTTATCCAATGAGTGAGATTCAAGGGTGAAATGAGGTGGTTTTTCTAAGGCCTCAAATGTAAATTATTAGGTTTTTGGGTTTGTTTTTTCTGAAACACCATCACCCAGAAGTCTGTATTAAAATGCAAGTATTTTACCTCAGGGAGAGTAAAACAATAAAAAAAAATTAATGTCTTAAATGCAATAGCAGAAGTTATTTTATCAGTTAACTATTACAGAGTAGTTAAGAGTGAGTAGGTAAATTTCATTGAGTACTTGGATGGAAGCTGAAAGACCTGGGAGAAGCCCAGACTGGGTGTGCTCTGGAGAGAGGTAAGTGCAGACCATGAGAAGAACTGGAGGGGGGGACTTAAGGCCTGATTTCCATTTTCTCTGGGGTAGGGCCTTTCAGGAGAGCCTACCCTGGATGTAAGGGTTGAGGACCTTTCCGTTGGTATGGTGAGTTTCCTGATACTTAGCTCAAATGATAGTTTTTCCTTTTTTCTTACTCAATCCCAAGTATGTTTCAGAGAGAAAGGAATGGAAGAAAAGTCCATGCAGAAAGTGACCAGATTAGACGTTAAACCTGAATTCTAGGTTCTGGGGGTAAACAGATGAATAAGAAATGGTCCCTACCTTGGGGCAATTTGCAGTTCAGTGGGGGAAGACACTATTTATTTGCAAAAGAAGATATGTAGAATGACATGGGGACACTGAAGAAGGGAAACTGTATCATTCCCAATAAATAAAAATTTGTTATTCTTGGCACAAACCTGGAGTCAAAAAGAAAATGCATGTCTACTACATCACTCTCACATGTTAAGATGATAATATCACCTAGTTGGATTAATAGCTATTAGTTAAATGATGAGAACAGAAGGATCAACACATACCCAATCTGCCAGTGTGTTGCTCAAAATGGCTCTTGGGAAGTTGTAAAATGTGTGTGAGATCGTGTGTTAACACATTATTCTTTACAGGTTTGGGGGGGGGCGTGGAGGGAAATATGCCCAATAACAAAACTATGTATGCTTCAAGGAAAAATTTATTTGTATTGCTGAATAATGTGTATACCCAATATGTACCTATGAACATGTGTATCAATTCATTATAGATCATTGGGAGAATTTCTAGTCACAAAAATAATAAAATGTATTTTAAAGTCCCCATAAAGTTATAATATTTGCTCAATTGACTTTGATCTTCCTGAGTCCCCAGGAGCTCCTGTTTAACTAGTTTATCACAGATCAGAATTATTCAAAAGCGTATGTCTGCATTTAGAAGGTGCCAGAAACCTCTCAGGAGCTGACTCAGAGCTAGTCTTCTCAGGACTAGCAGGCCAAGCAGGTGTCTACCATATTTTAATTTTTCTGAGACAAATGAAAAGTAAAAGACGACTTTCAGGTCACTGAAGTCTTCTAGAGAGTAGTTTTTTACTTCTTAGGCAAAGTACTGCGTATTTCCCTCCCTGCTCTGATTATAGTTAAAATACAGCATTTAAAAGAAAATCAACAACCCAATCCAAAAATGGGCAGAAGACCTAAATAGACATTTCTCCAAAGAAGATATACAGACTGCCAACAAACACATGAAAGAATGCTCAACATCATTAATCATTAGAGAAATGCAAATCAAAACTACAATGAGGTATCACATACCAGTCAGAATGGGCATCATCAAAAAAGTCTATAAACAATAAATGCTGGAGAGGGTGTGGAGGAAAGGGAACCCTCTTGCACTGTTGGTGGGAATGTAAATTGATACAGCCACTATGGAGAACAGTATGGAGGTTCCTTAAAAAGCTAAAAATAGAACTACCATATGACCCAGCAATCCCACTACTGGGCATATACCCTGAGAAAACCAAAATTCAAAAAGAGTCATGTACCAAAATGTTCATTGCAGCTCTATTTACAATAGCCTAGAGATGGAAACAACCTAAGTGTCCATCATCGGATGAATGGATAAAGAAGATGTGGCACATATATACAATGGAATATTACTCAGCCATAAAAAGAAATGAAATTGAGCTATTTGTAATGAGGTGGATAGACCTAGAGTCTGTCATACAGAGTGAAGTAAGTCAGAAAGAGAAAGACAAATACTGTAAACTAACACATATATATGGAATTTCAGAAAAAAAAAACTGTCATGAAGAACCTAGGGGTAAGACAGGAATAAAGACACAGACCTACTAGAGAATGGACTTGAGGATATGGGGAGGGGGAAGGGTAAGCTGTGACAAAGCGAGAGAGAGGCATGGACATATATACACTACCAAACGTAAGGTAGATAGTTTGTGGGAAGCAGCCGCATAGCACAGGGAGATCAGCTCGGTGCTTTGTGACCGCCTGGAGGGGTGGGATAGGGAGGGTGGGAGGGAGGGAGATGCAAGAGGGAAGAGATATGGGAACATATGTATATGTATAAGTGATTCATTTTGTTATAAAGCAGAAACTAACACACCATTGTAAAGCAATTATACTCCAATAAAAACAAAACAAAACAAATAAAATAGAAAAGAAAATCAAATCCACAAAGCATTTAGAAAATGAAAAATTACATATATCAAAACAAATGGGATACATATAAAACCACACTGAATAAAATTCATGATACTGAATACATTCTTTATTATTTTTTTAAATCTTTATTGGAGTGTAATTGCTTCACAATACTGTGTTAGTTTCTGTTGTACAACAAAGTGAATCAGCCATATACATACATATATCCCCATATCCCCTCCCTCTTTAGCCTCGCTCCCACTCTCCCTATCCCACCTCTCTAGGTCATTGCAAAGCACTGAGCTGATCTCCCTGTGCTATGCTGCTGCTTCCCACTAGCTGTCTATTTTACATTCGGTAGTGTATATATGTCGATGCTACTCTCACTTCGCCCCAGCTTCCCCCTTCCCCCCTACCCCATGTCCTCAAGTCCATTCTCTATGTCTACATCTTTATTCCTACCCTGCCACTAGGTCCATCTGTCTAACATCAAAGATAAATGCATAAACCAATTAATTAAAGTCAGAAAACTATAGAAATGATCATAAATCCAAGACCTTATTTTTGGAAAAATAGAAAAAATTTTACTGTACAAAAGAAAAAATAAATTGAAAGAGATTCTGAAACATATATATTTATATATAAATGCATTTTAAAATATATTCTATTTATTACATAAATATGTTAAGTCCACAGGAGAATGAAATCCTATGCTATTTACTTGCATTCTAGAAGGATTCCCAAAACATCTGTAGGAAAGATTATTACCTTCCCCACAGGCTACTTATCCAACACTTTGCAGATTTCAAAACATCTGAAAAATGTATTGAAGCTGTAGTTGGTATTTCTTTGATTTTGTTCTTAGCCTTGTTCCATTTACTTGTGTTCAATAAACTAGAACTGTTAATTCATCCCAAGGAAGGTACAACAAAAAAGCTACCTTCCTAAAGGCCTTTTTTTCTCATCTCAGAAAATATCTATGAGGAAGATTTGAGGCTTTCATCAGAATGGCTTTACCTAAGCTGAATTTAATTAAGAGAGATAATTAAGTTTTGTGTCTCTGGCTGACAAATGCTAATACCCGGCAGTGGAAATGAGATTTCTAAAGAGAAAGATGAAATTATATTGGATTGTGTATTATTTCAGGTTTCTCATCGAAACCTGTTGAAAGAAGTGGACTGGCTTTGGAATGTACATAGGAGAAAGTAGTTCAGAATAGCTCCATTCTGGGCAGATAGCAACCGTGGTTGAGAGGACTGGAGTGGTTGGGTTATAGAGCAGAGAGAGTTCAGGGCAAGGAAGGAACTGAGAGGATGCTGGTCCAGCCCTCATTTAACAGATAAGGACGCTACTCCCAGCAGCATGCAGTGAGGTAGCCAGGGGAGCACAATTGCAAAGAGGTGACTGGGATAGCAGCCCAGGTTTTATAAGGTATCACTGCCACTGTGAGATTCCTAGAAGGGAAAAACGCAAGACTGCAGAGCACCAATTATTCACCAAGGGTGGTGATCAGAGAAATTTGGCAAGTCTAAGATCTTACTGGGTTAGGTTGCAGTGTGTCCCTAGTGCCACCCAACAGGGTCACCCTGTCACTCACATGCCTTTTTCTCTGCCAGGTCCACTGCAACAACATGTTTGCCAAAGGTGTGAAGATTTTTAAGGAGGTACAGTGCTACTTTCGCTCTGAAGCCAATGAATGGGAACCTAACGCTGTCTCCTTCCCCCTTGTCCTGGATGACGTCAACCCCAGTGCTCGGTTCGTCACGGTGCCCCTCCACCACCGCATGGCCAGTGCCATCAAGTGCCAATACCATTTTGCTGACACCTGGATGATGTTCAGTGAGATCACCTTCCAATCAGGTTGGGAGCTCGGGGGCCCCTTAGGGAACTGGGAGCAGGGTGGTGAAGGAGGAAGGCAGTGTCCAGAGCTTCTCACTGGCGGGTGTCTGAAAGGAGGACGGTTGTACAGGTGGCTTCTCATGGGTAGATAGAGGGACTCTTTTCTGCGACTAGTGTAGTTGTGGAAGGGTAGGGATGAGGATGTAGAAGTGGACAGAATGTTTACTTGGCTCTCACACACATTTGTCTAAAAGAGATGTAAGATAAAGGATTAAAGAAAATGAGTACAATGTGTTAAAACCTTTATGTAAATCAAGCCAGTTAAGGGGAAGAGCACCTAAACATTATTAAAATATTTAAATGAAGATGTCTAAATAAAAGTAAAGAGAACAATAAACCCCCATCCATCACCTAGCTTTACTAACCATTGATTTTTTTTTGTCATGCTTGTTTCCTTTATCCCTCCCTTTTTGGTGTAGTATTTTGAAGCAAATCTGAGACATTATTTGATTTCACTACTAAAATTTTAGAATACACCTGAGAAAATAACATTACCTTCATAATAATGCCATTATTACATCCAACAAATTTATTAGTAAATAATTCCTTAATATAATATAATAGCCAGTCCACATTCAAGTATCCCTGATTATCAAATAGTGTCTTACTACAGTTGGCTTGATTGAATTAGGATCCAACTAATTAGGCCCTCTTGGTGTATTTCCTTTATTATATTACTAGGTGGTATCTCTGTTAACCTAAAACAGTTTTTTAAAAATAATTCCATTCTGGTTTTGCTGATTACTTTCTGTGGTGTAATTTTACTGGAGCTTCTATCCTCTGTCATCCTGTGGACTGGTGGTTATATCTACAGGTGAACTTGATTCAAATTCAGTATTCATTTTTGCCAAGGATTTTTCATGGTTAGTGCTGTGTACTCTATGCTGAACCTCATCATGGGGATGTTACGTTAGAATCTCTTACTTTTAGTGATGCTAAGATTGATCTCTGGGCTCAGGTGGTTATCCTTTCATTGAAAAGTTCCCAATGACCTTTCTCCTTAGGTTTTATCCTCCATTGATGACCAGTGCTTAAATTATTTCATTAGGAGTTGCTAAATGGTGATTTTCTAATTCTTTTACTCCTTCTGCATTTATTACCTGAGTTTCTTCTGAATAGGAGAACTATTCCCCATATGCTTGTTAACCCTGAAATACAGTTCATGTTGGAAGGGCAGCATACATAATTAATTTTTTCATCAATTTACAGAGTAATGAGTCAATGCTCTAGCAATCTTCAGTGGTATCTAATAGATTTTATTTTGGTTTTCATCCTCACTAACATTAAAGAGGACACATTTTTAGAGGTGTGTTTAAAAAAAGGATTTTTTAAAAATTTACTTATTTGGTTGCGCTGGGTCTTAGTTGCAGCAGGCGGGCTCCTTAGTTGCAGCTTGCAGGCTTCTTAGTGGTGGCTCGCCAGCTCCTTGGTTGCAGTACATGTGTTCCTTAGTTGCGGCATGCGAACTCTTAGTTGCAGCGTGCATGCAGGATCTAGTTCCCTGACCAGGGATCAAACCCAGGCCCCCTGCATTGGGAGTGCGGAGTCTTATCCACTGTGCCCCAGGGAAGTTCCCTCTGAGGATTTAAATCTTATGACAGGATTCTTTACCTGCCTTAGAGAAGCATCCATCTCTTAATCAAAATAGAAGTCACTAAGTATTATATATGTACAGTTGACCCGTGAACAACATGGGTTTGAACTGCACGGGTCTATCTCTATATGGATTTTTTTCCACAGTAAATATTACAGTACTACACAATCCACAGTTGGTTGAATCCATGGATGCAGAACCTCGGATATGGAAGAACCATGTACATGGAGGGCTGATTTTAAGTTATATGCAGATTTTCCACTGCGCAGAGTACTCAGTGCCCCTAACCTGCACGTTGTTCAAGGGTCAATGGTACATCTCAAAGAGGAATATAATTACTTAATTCAGTACAGTTTCTTCCTGAGAATCTCTTCTTTTTTATTCTACTAACCAGAGTCCTTTTAGACACTGTCTTGAATCTCAGTCTTAAGGATTTGACTTTACAGCACTTATCTAATTGTTCCTTGTATATCTCCTTCACTGTTACTTCCTCTTTATACCATATACTACTTACAATGAACATGTGTGCATTCATGCATAAAACATTATTGAGCATCTACTATATACCATGCACTGTCTTATTTATTAGGTTACAATGACAAACAAGACAATGCCCTTGACCTAAAGGTGCCCAATGTTTCATAGAAGATGGATGAGTAAACTTAAAATATGAAACACTGTGGTATGTACTAAATGATATAGGCACTGGGTACTACGTAGACAAAGAAGAAGTAAATCCAAATCAGACTTAGGCAGGAGTATATTATTTGGGGTAGGGTGGGCTACTGTAACAAATACTCCAATAACTTATTATTGCTGCCTAATTATTATTTATTATTACTGATAGTCTTTGCATATTCTAATTCTTGACCCCCTTGATTAGACAAGCCAGAGGGAAGAATTAGTTACCAACATCAATCTGTCAAATACACTTTTGGGAGCTAGTCCTAGAAGCTTCAACATCACTGTAAAGGGTACTCTATTTCTAAGGAAGAAGGCTTAATTTATAAATTAAAGAGCTAGGGGCTTCCCTGGTGGCGCAGTGGTTGAGAGTCCGCCTGCCGATGCAGGGGACACGGGTTCATGCCCTGCTCCGGGAGGATCCCACATGCTGCGGAGCGGCTGGGTCCGTGGGCCAGGCCCACTGAGCCTGCGTTCTGCAACGGGAGAGGCCACAGCGGTGAGAGGCCCGCGTACTGCAAAAAAAGCAAAAAAAAAAAAAAAAAAAAAAGAGCTAGGACTCTGAGGCATAGTGAAAACTCTTTTGTAAAACACTGTAATTTCCTTGAAGGGAAAGCGCATCTGAACCCTATGTCTGTCCTATGTCTACTTACCCATTGTATTCTCTCTACTTACCTGTCCTATGTCTACTTACCCATTGTATTTTGTTGAATTTGGATCTCACTTCCTATGCATGATTCATGATAATGTGTGGTCACAGCCCTCTGATAACTCTCTTTAACTTTTTTGTACCATGACACTTAGTAGGTAATAATTGAAACAAAATTTTTACAAAAGAAAAGTTGCCCTTACTATTTAGATGAATGGCAATATTTTTTACTTAATATATTATATGATTTAATTTCTAAGAAAGGCTTGTAGCAACCCAGTAAATCGATTTCACAAAGTGCTAGCTTACAACCTGCCTTCAGAAAAACCACTACCGAGCTGTCTTCTTCCCAGCTCTGACTCACCCTTGTTTTGTGACAGATGCTGCTATGTACAACAACTCTGGAGCCCTTCCCACATCGCCTGTGGCACCCACAACCTATGGTATGTATGCTTCTTGGTTATAAAAATTAAGTTGAAGGGACCTCCTGGAGGATGAAGAAGGGTGGAGATTTGCAAAGGCTTGATTGTGTAGCAGGCTTGATACCAGGTGGCTTTCAATGAAGAGTAGCTCTGGAAAGATAGGACAGACCACCTCCAAAGTTAAGGGCCCAACCTCACTCTCTTCCCTGCTGGTCCATGTGATTCTTCTGCTGAGGCAGAGTCTGGAGCTGTTCCAACTGCTTCTTAGAAGTTTGGGAAGCTTGGAGCCAAAACAGGGAAAGGGCTATTTCTAGGTGAGACCCATTGTAGGGATCTCAATGAATGAATGGAACAAAAAGCTAGTCTCTCCAATTGGAGAGAAATATGGAAAAGTGTATGCATTGCTTCAAACAGTCACTGGCTGTATAAGTCAGCAATCTGGGAAACACGTGATCAAGTGTCTCCAAAGAGGACTCTCAGCTGCCTTGGCATGTCTCAATGCAGAGTGAAACTGATTCTTCACCTGTTTTTCATGAGGTGTGATTAGGGGCTGTGGTATAAAGGGAGCAAAATTTTGGGAGGAATGGAAAACCTCTCCATTATCCAGTCTAATACATGAGGAAGAGGAAGCTACTGTCCCATGGAGGAGGGCTGTAGGATATAAGAGCACAGGAATACAAGAGTAGCAAGACCAAGTGTTAAGTGGCATCTTGTGGAATTATCCTGAAGGAATAGGTTCTGCCTTCTTATCTCTAGTCCAAGCCCTTATGCTCTTCCTTGCCCCTTGAGATGATAATATTCTTCGTCCTTTTCCTGGTTACAGATCCAATGCTTAAAGTTGATGACAGCAACACTCGAATCCTGATTGGCTGCTTAGTGGCCATAATCTTCATCCTCCTGGCTATCATTGTCATCATCCTCTGGAGGCAGTTCTGGCAGAAAATGCTGGAGAAGGTGAGGAGGTGCAGGACAATCCCGGGGTAGGAAGCTGCTCCATCCTTTCCAGTGCTGCTTCATTAATATCCAAGCCAAGTTTCTCACAGTCCTATTCCTACTTCTTTTTGTACTTGAAAGTTATGGTTGGGGAGAACCTGCCAGTCCAGTGGTTAGGACTCTGTGCTTCCACTGCAGGGAGCACATGCTTCCCCCCTGGTTGGGGAACTAAGATCCTGCATGCCACATGGTACGGCCCCAAAAAAAGAAAGTTATGGTTATGCATCCTTCTGAGTGCCTCCTCAGATTCTTTTAGTCTAGGCCAAATGATCTATTTACTTTCTATTACATTTGTCTAACACTTTACAGTCTGCAAAGACTTTTTCCTTGATTTTACTTGAACCTCACTGAATAATTGTGAGTTGGGCAGAGTAGTTATATTTAACCGTTTTGCTGATGAGAAAATGTGATGTGCTCAAGGTCATACAGTTAATGTCCTGCTTTCTATGCTTGTTCTAATTGTCAGTCTTGAAATTTGTTGACTTCTTTTCTTCTAAAATATATACCTTTCACCACGGATGGAATATCTATGACTTTTCTTGGTGTCTTAGACCAGATAGTAATTCTGGGCACTGCTGCTAAATGTGTGATACTCTTGGGGTTGGCTGATGATAAAGTGTTTCTACCTTTAGTCATGGACATTGTCCCTGGTCAGTGAGCTCAAATGGATGTGGACTGTGAGAGATCATAGATACTCTGGGCTGTGAGGCTTTGAGGTGCCCATCGAGGACAGGGAACAGGAGGGAGGGAATAGGCTGATTGTGTTTATAGCCTAAATATTTGGGGATGGGATCTCAGAGGAGACCAGTGCCTATGTAGAGTACATACCAGACAAAGGGAAAGGGCACCGTGAGAATGGACTGGAACCTTCTGAACTCTTTGTGGGTAGGACAAGAGGAAGGGGCTGAAATCAGAAAAGTGAGGGGAATGACCCAGACAAGTAGCACGCAATTCCTTCTGATGTGTTACACATTCAAGTTCTGAGATGATTGAGGTTTATTTTAAGGATTTTAGGCAGGAATATTTCACAGAAGAGAGGGTCTCTTTGCTTCCCACAGAGACTTCTAACATTAGTCTAAAAATAAATTAAAGGTTTCAATCCATAAATAGTGACTGAAGGCTGAAAGGCAGAATCCACAGAGAGCTCACCCACTGGCGTGATGAGGCAACATCAAAATCTTTTGTCTTTTAGAATGCTAGAACACACGTGGTATCTAAATTCCAGGATGCGGGGTAGCAGAGAGTGGTGGTGGTAGCAGCTGATGGTCCGATGGTTCATTGGACAGCTTGAAGCTGTGTTCTTACTGAACAGTCTGTTACGACTGCATTTTAGTTGACGGGGGAGAGTCTGTGTTCTCTTCTCTGTGAGCTATTTTTCTCTTTATTTGAGCCAGAATTTACCACTCTTTGAGTCTTTCTTCTGAGTCCCACTGGCATATATTCATGGTCTGGGAGAAGAATTTTGGATTGGAGACTCTCCAGGTAAAAGGGAGAACAAAAATTTTGCCCTTGAATATTTAACTTGGTCCTTCAAGAAATTCTTTCTGTCCCTGTACATCCTGAGTAAGATAACTCAAGATGCTCTGGAATGACACAGGATTTCTTCTGGGGGAAAGAATTTTTTTGTAGAAGACCCTTAAGCATACCTATGTATTCCAAATACATTGCTCAAAATAGCCTTATGCTGTAGCATTATCTGCAGGATACTTACAGTGGTGTCCTCAGAATTCTCTCTTTGAGAGAGTCAACCGATATTTATTGAGTACCTAGTATGTGCTGGGCTCCATGCTCAGTACTGAGGATATTACTGCAGCAAAGGAACTCTCAGTCTAGGGTATGGAGCAGACATCTAAGTTTCTCCACTGAGCACCCAAAGTGTGTTTGTTGGAGTAGAACGTTTCATGTGTTTAAATCCAAATAGTCACCTATACTTAGATTATGAGATTTTCCTTTTGAAGGAGCAGGCAGGTCATATTAAATAGAATGACAGAACAATTAGCTGTTTTATTCTTCTTATTCCTGTGTTAGGTATAATTCATGTTAGTATCCCTAGCACCTAGGGCTTTCCTTTCTTATTTTGTAGCCATTTTATTTTTGGTTAGTAAAAATGCGGGGTCAAGGGGGTATTACCCTAATCTACAATGCCAGAGTGGTCAGGTGAACTACAGATTCATCATGTTACAGCACATTTGTTGCGTTAATAAGCATTTTAATTTATGCCTACACAAAATCAATCAGTTGAGTGGTGTCAGGAAAACCCATTATTTAACAGAACATTGAAAACTCTAAGACTGAGAAACTCTTTGATTGGCTACTGATAGGTTCTAATGGTGTCACGTGAATAATGCTTGTAAGTGTTTCAATGGAAGTTCATTAATGTTGGCAGTGCAGAAATTTGGAAGTCAAATTCTGCCTTGAAGAAATGAAAGATGATTCTGAGTTTCTACAACACAGGCATTTGTGGAACCAGACTGAAGCCCTGTCACTTGCATTGCTTCTGGAGTTTGAGTATTAGAGAGTTATTTCATCTGAGTGGACGAGCTGGGTTTAAGAAGAGGAGGGAGTGATGATCCCTTTTGTGTCAACATGCCTTTCTCCCCTGTCCTTCTCTTTCAAGGCTTCCCGGAGGATGCTGGATGATGAAATGACAGTCAGCCTTTCCCTGCCAAGCGAGTCCAGCATGTTCAACAATAACCGCTCCTCGTCGCCAAGCGAGCAGGAGTCCAACTCCACTTACGATCGCATCTTTCCCCTTCGCCCTGACTACCAGGAGCCGTCCAGGCTGATACGGAAACTCCCAGAATTTGCTCCAGGGGAGGAAGAATCAGGTGAGGATGAAACAGTGAGCAGAAAATTGAGGGACAAGATTTATGAAGGTGTGACACTATTGCTTCTACTCAACCAAGTCTAATTTTAGCCTAGAGAAGTCCACCTTCTCCTGGGAAGTCCACACTGTCTTTCTAGATTTGATCTACTGCTGCTCCTAATTGAATCTGGACATCTCTCCTTTGCTACTGCACGTAGCAGATGTTTGGAGGGACCCACATGTCAGAAGAAGAAAAATAAATAAAATGCGTTCCTAAGGCATTAACACCAGAAGAACCTAAACAGTCCAACTAGTCCAACCTTCTCATTTTTCATAGGAGGAAAGTGAGAAGGCCCAGATAAGATACTCACCCAACATCAAACAGCAATAGGGGTAAATTCAGGACTAGAATTTCACTTGGAGAAAAACAACGAAGCTAAAGAGATCCTAGAATCCCCAGGTTTTAGTCCCTTAGATAATTGAGTTATTTAACTTTTGTTCATTTCTCTTTGGTGAAAATTTACTTGACTAATACAAGATTTTATTATGAGAGCAAATATTTCTTGTCTTTTCTCAATAAAGCGTTGCTTCGGTAAAATGGTGCCAATTGATTCACATTCCAGTGTCTTTTAAAAAGAGCTGCAGAGTGACATCAGAGGGGATGCTGGGGCCATCGCTGAGGCTCAGAGCAGCTTTTCTGTCTATAATGTCAGCATCCGAGGAGTGACCCCAGTCAGTGGAAGAGGACTGATGGTGTTCAGGGGAGAAGTAGCAGGACTAACCATGAGAGCAGAGGCTTTTCAAGGGAGTCCTTCCAAAGGAAGAGAGGAAACTAATGTGTATTTACCACTCAGTGGATAGCAAACATTGAAGGAGCGTATTGAACTATGGGAATTTTACAGAGACAGCAAGAATAGGGATGTAATTTATTTCCTAGGCTGAACCAAAGTGATCTACCTACTTTCTGAAGTCTAAAACATCCCCCCTCATATTTTAATATTTTTTAAGTTAGGATGTGTCTTAAGCTAGATCATATAAATTTAATCACAGTTTTTAATCCCTGAAATAGGTTATTAAAATCAGCGATTATATCTTAAAATTAAGGAAATATGCCATTAAATCCTAAAACTTTAATACTCCTACCCTAACTAGTATAGCGAGCCTTCCTGGAGCTTCACCACAATTCCACAAGATTAACCAAGGAGGTTATTAATGATCACGTAGTTATGAGGAGAAGATAAGAGATAAAATGGTGCCTACATTCTGGAGGCCACAAGAAAGAACCTCCAGAGGAACCATTCTCCAAGTAAGAATGTCATGGCGTAGGTTAGGCTGTCTTGGGGGCATGTTTTAGCTCTCCTCTCATATTTCCTTTCTTGAAGGTATCTCCAAAGAGGCCCCTTGGAACGAGACTCATTGTCCTTGTCTTCGCAGGCTGCAGTGGCATTGTGAAGCCAGTCCAGCCCAGTGGGCCTGAGGGTGTGCCCCACTATGCAGAGGCTGACATTGTGAACCTCCAGGGGGTGACTGGAGGCAACACCTACTCCGTGCCTGCCATTACCATGGACCTGCTCTCGGGGAAAGATGTGGCTGTGGAAGAGTTCCCCAGGAAACTCTTAACTTTCAAGGAGAAGCTGGGAGAAGGCCAGTTTGGGGAGGTGAGCTGATTCTTTGAGTGGGGCCTCCAGTCCTTGGTCGTTCAAAGGAAGTGGTTGAATAAAAATGGTCAGTAGAGCAAACTGTCCCATCCAAAGTGGATTCACACCAAATGTCTCCTCCACTTGTCTCTCCTTGCATTGTTCTCTAGAAGACTAGTATTGGTCAGCCTCATCTTTGTCAAACAGCTCCGGAAATCCTGGGAATTCTGATTTCTATATAAGAGTTTTTAAAGCAGGAAAGTCACTAGACTTAGATATTCTGAAAAACGTTCAATATTTTCAAAAATTTTTACAACAGGTTACAAAGGGTGGGGACCCATAAGATGTGATCATCTTTTATAAACTGTCCAAGAACATCCTGCTATTGGATAGCCACTTTGTTTTTTCCCTTTTAATTGGAGTTACATGTAAAATGGTCAGAAAACAACCTCGCCCCTGCCTTTGGTCCCAGAACCAACCACTAGGGAATGAATCACTAACCAAGATAAGGAGGAACACACTTCTCAATTGCCCTCAGAGTGATGCATGTAATATTTGACTTTTCACTCTTACATCAGTCACATGAGCCTTCTGAGAATTCAAAGCAATGATTTAAGTGGCAATAGAAGCTCTTCAACACTACCATCTAAATTCCAAATATAATTTGGTTTCATAAGAATATGTTATTGGTTTCCAGCATGGGTGGCATGCTTTAACCTTGGTTAGGTTTGGTGGTGGTGGAGGTAGAAGGGTCCACGGCATCTGTTTGTGGTGTTATATACACTCATTCTGTCTCCTGGGTTGAAAACACAGGCTTGTTATACAGTTACTAATGCCTAGAGGTTCCCGATAATGCTAATCCCATACTAAGGGCTTACCTTAGAGAAGAAATTGCCTTATGTTTTGCACGATCCCGTAACTAAACTTCCTTGAATCAAAGTTCAAGTATTTATACCGAATGACATTTTATAGTGGGCTATGCTTTAATAAAATACCATGTTATAGATTCATTCACATATTTAATGTTCCAATCAATGTATTTCTTTTATAAAGCAGTAACATATCACTTAGCTGGGTACCTTACCATTTTCTTAAATCAGTTATTTGAGTCAAAGATGTGTTGCACGTATCTTCTTACTGGTCTTTTTGATTATTTTGCCTGAGTTGTAAGAGTTAGTTTATCTCCAGGAAATGCCCAGCAAGAGTACTGAGACATCTTCAGGAGAAATGATGATGCTGAGACTAGATGACTTTTGTCTAGGTTCATCTCTGTGAAGTGGAGGGAATGGAAAAATTCAAAGACAAAGATTTTGCCCTAGATGTCAGTGCCAACCAGCCTGTCCTGGTGGCCGTGAAAATGCTCCGAGCAGACGCCAACAAGAATGCCAGGTCTGTGGTCTGCATTTTAAATTTTCCTTTATGTGTTTCATCTTCAGGATCAGGAACCCTCCTGGAAACTTCTGAGCAATTTGTTTCTTTTGAGATGGGAAGGTCTGTGAGCTTCCTCACATTTCCATTGTTGTGCTTTATTTTTCTGATGGCTCAGTAGTCTTCAGCTTCATTCTCATCTCTCTCAAAAACAAATGTACATTTTCTGTTGGATATGCTACGCATTTACTTCCTGACCCCCTTTGCACAGCACTGTACACCCCAACACACACTAAAGACTGAATACGTACCTCTTCAATCATTATACACAGGCACACGCCTGAATGTCATTACCTCCCCTTGCAGACTTTTCACAATCACACACATCTTTCTTGCTAAGTTTCTCCCATTCTCCTTTCTCCCCCCACATCTCTATTTACTTTCTCATCCTCTTTTTTCTCTTTTATGCTCCTTTTCTTCTATGTCCAGCAACCCCCCAAATGAGAAGCTACCTCTACTTGGAAAAGTATCCATGGACCTCAAAGCAAAAGGATCCACAGTCCTTTAGCAGTTTTCCAAACTGGCTAATAATCTCTTGGATCCTTTACTACATAAATTGCAGTTTCCAGCCACACTGCGTTGTCTGACAGCCTTTCCATTACAGTAATGGTGAGTTAATCCTCACCCAGAGAGGCATGCTGGTTGAAAGCTGGTTGTATGTGTCTCAGAGAAATCTGCACATCTGGGTAACATATGTATTTCCCCATTTGTGTTGGCTTGATGTGTCTCACTGATATTCAAATTTAGAGAAAGTTTATGATCCCTATTCCTTAAATTATCATAAATTCCAAAAATGGTGTTAGGGTTTTATTAAAAGTCTTGCAATTGAAAGGATATGGCATGAAGAAGAAAGAAAGGCAAGGGAACAGAACTGTGGAGGTTTTGGAATTTTAACTGCAAGAATTTCAATTTAAGGATACTAGTATGAGTGAAAAGGGACATCCTCTGGGTCCCATAGAGAGATAGAATATTCCTGATATTAATCTTAGCACGTGATTGGAGAAGGTGGCAAGATGAAAGAAAAAAACTATGGGATGTGACAAAGCCTTTGCCCATTGTTTTTTTTGGTGACGTTTGGTGTCCCACCTGTGCCCACTCCAATTTAGCAGTGATGGATGGCTTAGGCTCTGAGCTCTCCCAAGCCATGGACCCCCCCGCTGGGTTTGAGATTGAAGGGGTAATGAAAGAGGAGAGGTGTTGTATCAGGACCACACTGATTTCAAGGATTTTATATTGACATAGTATGACTTCCAGTCCAGGATTCCTAGGAAACTCACAGGAGACTTATAACAGGTCTGCTTCAATAGTTTTGAGAATGTGGGCTAGTCTCACTAACCCAAATATTGCTACTTGGAAGGTTATAGCCCACTTTGTGACTCAAGGGTGGTTGTCACCATCTATTCAAACAATTATTAGTTTTGGCCAAGTGAGTACTTCTTTTGAAATGATGCTGCATTACCACTGTGAACTTTAAACAGCTGTTTTGAACAGGCTACTAAATATGTGTTGTGACTGACTGCTGGCGCACCCTGCATTAAAAGAAACCAGTATGAGAAAATAAAAAATTATCAGATTAAACCAGAGGGTGGTTATTCACTTTATAAAAAGTGCCTTCACTTTACTTATAGAGTGACTCCACGGCTTTTTGTTTGTTTTTCTCTTTTGGGGGGTGCTGCATTGGGTCTTTGCTGCTGCACGTGGGCTTTCTCTATTTGTGGTGAGCAGGGGCTACTCTTCGCTGCAGTGAGCGCACTTCTTGTTGTGGTGGCTTCTCTTATTGTGGAGCACGGGCTCTGGAGCGCAGGCTTCAGTAGTTGTGTCACACAGGCTCAGTAGTTGTGGCTTGCGGGCTCTAGAACGCAGGCTCAGTAGTTGTGGCGCACAGGCTTAGTTGCTCCGCGGCATGCGGGATCTTCCCGGACCAGGGCTCGAACCCGTGCCCTCTGCGTTTGCAGGCAGATTCTTAACCACTGCACCACCAGGGAAGTCCCTTCATGGCTTTAAAAAAGGTAAAGACCCCAGTGCACTTAAGATATGACTTTCAGTTGAAGGTTTTATTTTTAAGACTAGTTTTTAGCAACATATATTTGATTTAGCAAATATTAATCACTTTCTATGGGGCAGACCTTCTGTTGGATACTAGGGATGCACATGTGAATGTCATGGTCCATGTTCCCCCCGCCAAATTATAGTTGAATAAGGGCACATCGCATTCCAGGATGAGTAGAATGAGACAGTTTCCAGGTACCAATTTCTCTGTTCTCTCAAAGGTTATCCAAAGGGAAACAAGACTCAGTATAATGGTTAGGACTAGACTTTGCTGTGTCTTCTTTGCCCTCTTGATCCTAACTCTGGCAACCTCTGGGTTTATCTATGTCTCTGTCCTCCAAAGGAATGATTTTCTTAAGGAGATAAAGATCATGTCCCGGCTCAAGGACCCAAACATCATCCGTCTCTTAGCTGTGTGTATCACTGACGATCCTCTCTGCATGATCACTGAGTACATGGAGAATGGAGATCTCAATCAGTTTCTTTCCCGCCACGAGCCCCCCAGTTCTTCCTTCAGCAACGTACCCACTGTCAGGTAAATACGCCGGGTCTTCTGTCTCTTCCCTATGTTCATGAGACTAAGCTGGGATCTGAAGTGGGGAGCAGTGAGCCTTAAAGTTCATCATTGTTCTGGAATGGTTGGGGAGGTTAGTATGCAGGGAATAATAAAGCAGCTGCCCTTTAGGGGAAAGCAAAGAGATTCATAAAGAATAGAGAAGGGATGTTGAGGTTGGAACCCTAGTTTGTTGGTACCAACTATAGGGTGTGTACCTTTCACAGCTTCTTCTTTCCAGAGGCTACTTTCTCTCTTCCTTTATATTTCCTCAGTTATGCCAACCTGAAGTTTATGGCTACCCAGATTGCATCTGGCATGAAGTACCTTTCCTCGCTTAATTTTGTTCATCGAGATCTGGCCACACGAAACTGCTTAGTGGGTAAGAACTATACCATCAAGATAGCTGACTTTGGGATGAGCAGAAACCTGTACAGCGGTGACTACTACCGAATCCAGGGCCGGGCAGTACTCCCGATCCGCTGGATGTCTTGGGAGAGCATCTTGCTGGTGAGTTTCCTGTGTTTCTGAGCTCTGCCGTAGCAGCTGGCATGTAGGCAGATGCAGACGGTGTGTAGGGGTGCACCTGAGACAGCAGGAGGCAGACAATAAATAGACTTTGATATTTTCTCTGACTTGATATGATTTACTTTGTGTACTAATTATTATTTTTAACACGTGCCTGTTTCTGCTGATAAAATATAACATGCTTACCGTAGAAAGTATGGAGGAAAAGGTTAAAAATATACCCATAATGAGAAGAGATTTAGTACCATTTTTTTCATCTCTACCCTTTCCACCTACTGACTGATCTTAATTAATTTAGAGTATTAAAATCTTGTCATTTGAAGAACTGTTATCCACACAAAATATTTTTCTTCTGTATTAATTTCATAACCATATTTCTAATTAATTATTTAGATGGATCTCTATATTTGTATTTTAATGATTTTCACCGTTTACTTTTTAAGGTCCTCATTCTTTGCTTTATAATTTTTATCCAGCTCTTGGTATTCTGGACCACAAGTGAATACGTTTTTTTCAAACGCCTCTTAGAAATATATCTTCTGACCATGCGTATTCGGGACAATTTACTGTTGATTTTATACCACTTAGCTGATTTATAGAATTATTAGACTTTAAACTTTTACTTCCTGCAATGCTGTGCATGTGTAATTTTGTCTTTTGTCATTTAATATTGTGGAGAAAAGCCTGATAGCAATCTAGTTTTGTTAATTTATTATTAATCTGTTTGTTTCTTGTTCATATCTTATAGGGTTCATAATTAATGTTGAAATAAGAAATGTATAGTTATCCCCTTCCTCTCACCAAGATAACCACTATTAATATTAATATTTTAGTGTATTTCCTTTGAGGATTTTTTCTATACATGTATTTCTCTGAATATATGTATTATATATATAATTATTTTACGTATTGGGATGATACTATGCACATACAATTCTCTCTCACTGGCAGTAAATATTCTTCAAAAACATGATTTTAATTGCTGCATAATATTCTATTGTGTGGATATATCCTATAATTTAATAATGTCACTATAATTTGATATTTAAGTACTTTCCAATTTCCTTCGATTATAAATGATGCTGTGATATATACCATTTTATGTAAATCCTTATAAAGATCTTTATCATCTATATAGATGAATCACATATTTTACTCATTTCTAATGCGATTATTAAGCTTTGCTCCCTTTAAAGGTATTGTGTGGTGTTGTAAAAGATTATTAGACCAAGATTCAGAGGGTTTTGGTCCAAATCTCAGTTTTTCCATTATTAATGGTCTCGTTAACCAGGGAATTTTAGTAAACCTCTTGTCTCACTTTTCTGACCTGAAAAATAAGGATAAATAATATCATCTATGTCAGCACTGTATTTATTGAATAGAACATATGCAAGTATTTAATACCTGCTGATTGCATCTGAATCTCATTGCTGTCACTCGTTAGTCTATCCTTCAAGGCTGTGACGATTATTGAACAAGGACTACTCGGTGCACTTACACTAGATTTCCGTATCTCTCACATAGAAACAATTGCTTCCCATTCTAATTTTGCCTTTCCCCTGGGCATTTCTCCAAGGCTACCCTAGATCCTAGAGTTTGACCTTCTAACATGCACTGGGAGAGTCAGATAGCTTACGGCTGCATCCTTTTCAGCCCTTGGATCTCACCTCCAAGAGAAGTATACCTCAGCAGAGATCCTGAGGGTGAGAAAAGGGCCTGTAGCTTGGCATCGAGACAACTTCCTATTGTTGTTTCCAGATCGCCCATGAGTATCTTGGCAGTCCCAGTATTCCTTGCCCTGGGTTGTAAAAGTGGCAAAACTCCAGATTATGAAAACCTAATCAGCTCTTGTTATGCACAGATTATTCTTTTTCTTATTTAAACAGGGCAAATTCACCACAGCAAGTGATGTGTGGGCCTTCGGAGTGACTCTGTGGGAGACCTTCACCTTCTGCCAGGAACAGCCCTATTCCCAGCTGTCAGATGAACAGGTCATCGAGAATACTGGAGAGTTCTTCCGAGACCAAGGGAGGCAGGTGAGAACTGTTGGGGTTGGAGAGATGTGGCCTTGGGTGCTCTTGAAGGAGAGAGAAAGAAAAGTTCTGACTTAACAGGATAGGTCTGAGCTGGAAAATGGGCTACCTGGATCATAGTTGTTTGTCACTAATTATCCAGCTAATGTAAAAGACCAAGAACTTTTGTCACTAATTACCCAGGTGATGTGAAAGACCAAGGTCCTCCCTAGGCATCCATACACTCTGCTTTATCCATGTGTCAACCCGTTGGTCATTGGAGAACATGAGGGGTCCCCTCAGGCTGCTCCCCAACTCAAAGATACCAGAAAATAAAATCCTATCTCTCATGTTTGATCTATTTCCTGGTCTAGGCTCTATGGTTTGTCTTCCTGGTTGAGAAACATAGGAACAAAAACGTAAGCTTAAAAGTGAATAAGGGATTTATTAGCATTCGTTAAAAATTTGGTTTGGACTGTCTAGAAATGTTTCTTGACTTACATGTCCAGAGACCTTCAGGTACATCCTGGCCTTGCTGTTCTTGGAAGGCACCTCTGGGCCCAGCTGCTGTGGCATCTCAGGACTCAGGAAAAGCTGGGCTTCTTAGCTTACAAGGGCCCCAATTCCTAGTTAAGATACTACAAGTTTCCTTTGGATGACTCAGTGTTTAAAGTTCCTGTGAGACGTGGGATTGAAAGCTTGCTGGTGGTGGGAGCACTGAAACCCCAGAGTGGCCTGGCTACAGCACACACTTGGAGTGTGGCATCTCAGGCAGGAAGATGATAACAGTTGAGGAGAGGGAGAAGGCTCTTGCAGAAGATTAAAAGTAGATCCTCTGTGGCTTAAATGGATCAAAGCAAGCAAAAGATAAGGGAATGACTAGAGATTGTACAATATGCAGCTTAAAAATAGGAAGGAGGGGTCCTAGAATTTTATCTTGATACTCTGTAGATGTTTTGGTAGCAGGAGATCTAAATTATCTATCTCGGTTATGGAGTAATTGCCTTCTTACCTTGGCAAAGGGCAGATTTACTCCGGTGTGCATGAGATAAGAGAGTAGAACAAGGAAAAATGTTTTTTCTCCTGGACTAGTAGCACATCATGGCCACCTGGTTGACCTACTAGATTCTTGTGGCCAATTAAAGGCGGTGCATTCAATTAGAAAGTGTAATTTTATTATCATAATGATTCTAACTCGAGTACATCCTAGAATTGTAGGCAAAGGGAGGAATATTTTAAACCTTTCAGTTTCCCTCCTCTTATTATTCAGTGACTGAAATCCCACATGGAAAAAAAAATTTACACGAGGCAAAATTGAACTATCAAACAGTCAGGCAAGAAAGGCATGCTTCCCCTCCCCCCACTTCATATCCACTGTCTGCTTTGCATTTGAAAAGTAAAGTCAAATATTTGACTGAAGCCAAGGCCAAAGCCAAATATTACCATTATATGCTAGTAAGCTTTTCATCTATAAGTTTAAATTTTTGATAAAAGTTTATTTAATTTAACATATGGACTTACTAAACATAATTTATTAAATTTGTATTTTATTACAATTTACAAAATTTAATTACTTTAAATTTTATTAAAATTTCAGTATTCAAATTTTAAAAGTTTGACATTAGAATTAAGGACGGTAATTTCTCAACACTATCAGCTGCTAGATGGATTTTATGGTCTCTAGACTACACATGTGTGATCTAATTTGTTTTCACATGGCACAATGTCACCAACTTGTTGAACATAGCAGATATAATGCAGAAGAAAACTTTTCAGTAGCACAAATTCTAGAAAGAATCTTATACTTAGGGCTCACAGCTTAAGCAAAGCTTAAATCTTTTGTATTCAATTGGAAGTCTATAACAATAATTTCAATAATTTTAAAATGTATTTGACATTTTTGTTTTCAATTTATTTTTACAAACTGTAAAGAATTCTCAGATAGCACTTTTCTTAAAAGCTCATGGTCTAAATGGAATTAAATAATTAAAAATTGGGACTTCCCTGGTGGTGCAATGGTTAAGAATCCACCTGCCAGTGCAGGGGACACAAGTTCATGCCCTGGTCTGGGAAGATGCCACATGCCGCGGAGCAACTAAGCCCGTGCGCCACAACTACTGAGCCTGTGCTCTAGAGCCCGCGAGCTACAACTACTGAAGCCCGCATGCCTAGAGCCCATGCTCCGCAACAAGAGAAGCCACCACAATGAGAAGCCCACGCACCACAACGAAGAGTAGACCCCGCTCGCCACTAGAGAAAAGCCCATGCACAGCAACGAAGACCCAATGCAGCCAAAAATAAATAAATGAATGAATGGATAAATAAATGAATAAATAACTAAAGTTTAAATTTAAAAAAATGAATGCTCAAAACCATCATAAGATATCATCTCACAACTTTAGAATGGCTGTTATCAAAAAGACAAGAAACAACAAGTGCTAGTGAGGATGTGGAGAAAAGGGAACCCTCATGCCCTGTTGGTGGGAATGTAAATTGGTGCAGCCTCTGTGGAAAACAGTGTGGAGGTTCCTCAGAAAATTAAAGATAGAGCTTCGTTATGATCCTATGATGCATGACATAAGCTGGTGTTGGTGTGTGAGAAGGCAAGATGGAAATAGTTAATGATTTACCAGCTGCAAATGTTGGACCCATGTTTCAAAGCGCTTGAGAAATTTAGGTTTGCTTTAGGAATATGTCAATATACCAAGGTGTTAAAAAACGTAGGTAAGGAAATGACAGCAACAGATTACAGGCAAACAGAAGATGACCTGGAGTCAGTAGAGTGGCATCTTGCTGGTGGAAGCAGTCAGTAACTGGTTCTTTGGGAGTAGAGCCAAATACAACTCTAGGCTGGAATTCAGGGCAGGGCTGTAGAGGGGATAAATGTACAAATATTGGTGAATAATGTAAGGAAGAAGTCCAATCTTCTCTCCCTGGGCCAGTACAGGAGAGAGGGAGCACAGAGAAGGTTATGGTTAGGAGCTACATGGATATATCCCACATCTCAGTGACTAGGGTTTTATTCCAATAAAGGAGCTGAGGCAGCTAGTATACTTTCTGCCCTTTTGCCATGATTGGCTCAATCAGAATAAATCTCATTGTGGCTAGGCTATAAATAGAGGTTTGGTGTTCTAATCACTTGCTTTCCAGTCTAAGATGTCTTCTTGCTTCAGTTTCATCTTTTGCATGGTGGTAGGGACCACAGGATGGCCCATCAGGAAATTCTGCTCCAGAGAACTGGAAAAGACAAAAGGAATGAAAAAGGGACTGATGGGATTTAGAATCCTCATGAATAGGAAGAATAGACACCCCACTCATTTCACTTTCCAAGTCCAAGAAAATGGGGAGTGGGCAAATCATACTATGATGCAACTGCTCTTCCTTTCTCTGCGCTCTTCTTAATAGTCTCATTTTTTGTTCATTTTTCTTTCCAAAGACTTACCTCCCCCAGCCTGCCATTTGCCCTGACTCTGTGTATAAGCTGATGCTCAGCTGCTGGAGAAGAGACACCAAGCACCGTCCCTCATTCCAGGAAATCCACCTTCTGCTTCTTCAGCAAGGGGACGAGTGATGCTGTCAATGCCTGGCAACAGGTCCTCCTCACAAGACCTACCACTCACCCACGCCTAAGCCACTCCATTTGGACATTGAATGGACCTGAGAGACAGAGGCTTGTTTGCCTTTATCTCTTTCTGTCCCTCGTCTCCCTCCACTCCACTCTCCCACTCTCTACCCCGACACATATATACTTTTTTTTACATTAAAGAACTAAAAAAGAAAAAAAAAAGCCTAGGGCAGAATAGGGCAGATAAAATCTAGTAAAGAATCTTACTTGATATACTAAAAAAGTTGGATAACAAAGGCTAGATAATTGAGATAATTTATAAAGGTTAAATATGCTTGTGTTTATGAATGTGCAGATTCTACAATATGTTTTCCATGTCATCTTTTTAAAAAAAATGGTTTCAGAAAGAAAACACTTGAAGAATAGTAATGTCTTAGGAAACATGAGATTAGACTTAGGGAAAATACTTGGTAAGTGTGGAGAATCTGATGAAATGGTATTCAGTAACTAGTCACCAATGGTTTAATTTCCTAATTCGGCCTGTAGACATGTCCTGAACTCTGCATTTTCCTCTCCTGGCAAAGTAGATGTTAACATGCTTGAAAAAACCCACCTTCTTTGAATGGGTGTTTTGTTTGTTCATGGGCAGGGATCAGGGTTGAGATCTATATGCATAGGAAATACAGAGGATGTACATAGGAAAGAATATCTACTGCAAGGCTACATGAACAGGAATCGTCATTTGCAAAACAAAAACAAAAAAAGCCTCGTGCATGGAAATATTCTTGAATAGAGAATGGACACAGGGAAAGAGACCTGTGGAGGACAGGTAACAGATGTGATGTTCACTACTGTAGAGGGTCCTCCTCTTGTCTTGTTCAGACATTTTCAGGTGTGTGTTTTAGTGAGAGCCTGATTTTGAGTCGGTACAAACTGTTGTTTTTTGATATCTTGATCCTAGGCCTTTTGGTTTATCTTCTCCAAATTTTCCAACTCTTTTAATGGATGAATACCAAATGGAACCCAAGGGCTGGTGATTGAATTTCTCAGGCATAAATCTGAAGGCCATGCACAATAGGGAATAGATATGTTCTGAGCACTCCCAAAGGGTTGACTGAGGACCAATGAGGGGAAGTTACAGGGAGATTGATTTCCACTCCTTACTAGGGAAAACATAACCAGAGATAGAACATGCAAGGATGAATGGGCTGCCTCCAGAGATGGGGAGTCCTTTGTCACTGTCCTTTTGTCAATAGGGTTTCAAACATAAGTGGTTGTGGGAGATGATGTTTAATGTCCTTTTAACCCTAGGAGTCCCTTGAGAGGAGCAGGTTGAGCGTGGAGGAGTCATTCGCTGCTGTTGCTTGGTGTTCACACTCTTGCCTTGGAGATGGTATGACCAGCAGAAAAAGAAAGTTTGAGGTTCTGGCTTCAGAATCCATGGATACTGATAACACTGTCAAAGAAGAGTCCCCTCAGAACAGATTCTGAGCTTTCACACTCCACAGATCCTCAGATTCAGTAGGAAACAGGGAAAGAGAACCCTCAATTCCCTCTGAGGAGAAACAAGAAAAGATCACAATATAAGCTTCCCAAACTTAGAAGAGATAGACCTGACCCCTTGGGTCTGCTTCTGTTGCCTTCACCCAGCCCACCTTCTACACAGTCTCTCAGGAACTTGAGTGTTTCCCCCTGTCCAGCCTTCAGCGTTGCTCCAGGCCACAGCAGAAGCATAAATCCCCAATCCCCAAGGTTCATTTTGCGGGTCATCTTTCTTCCCCTAGAAAACACCCTTTCCCCATGGTTGTCTTGTGAGTCTGGCCTTCAGTGTCTCCCAGGACTAACTTTGGAGAGAACATCAGTTTGGGAGCTGTGACCCTATTTCTGCCTCAAGCCAAGTGTATCATCTTGGACAAGTCACTTTGCTTCTCTGGACTTTTGTTTCTTTATTGGAACAAGTTAGATGAGATGGTCTTGAAGTCTCTTCCAGTTCTGATACGTTCAGTGTTCATTGGATAACTGGATGTACAATTGATGCAGACTCAGTTATCTGATCATCTCCTTCTCTGAAGATCGTGGTCAGCAAAAGAGATCATGTAGGGAAGCCACTATAATAGTAGTAATAGTAACACCTGTCATTTGTTCAGTGCTTTAAAGTTTACCATGTAGTGTACCACATACATTATCTCATCTGATATATGCAGGGCCAGACATGTTCTTTTATACTTGGGGCCTGCCACACTCTCTACATTCCCAAGATCAGTGTTAACTTCATGTATTATTCAGAGTTCTCCAGAGGAACAGAACTAACAGACTATATATGTATATGGAATTGGGGGATTGGCTTACACAATTATGGAGGCTGAGAAGTCCCACAATCTGACATCTGCAATCTGGAGATCCAGGAAAGCTGCTGGTGCTGTAGTTCTGAGAACCAGAAGGCCAATGGTATAAGTCCCAGTTGAGGGCAGGAGAAGACTGATGTGTCAGCTCAAGCAGTCAGGCAGAGAGGGCAAACTCCCCCTTACTTTTTTCTTCTATTCAGGGCTTCATTGGTTTGGATGATGCCCACCCACATTGGAGAGGGCAATCTGCCTTACTCAATTCACCAACTCAAATGCTAATCTCATCCAGAAACACCCTCACAGAAACACCCAGAAATAATGTTTAATCTGAGTGCCACATGTCCCAGTCAAGTTGACACGTTAATCATTCCATTTCAGTAGAATCATAGGGACTTGAAATCAGGGCCTGTAGCTTATTCTCCTTTATCCACGTACTTCTGGCAGGAGTACATCCAGACCAGGCCATGACTTCCTATGTGGCAAGAGGAAAGACATAATTTCCCCTTCCTTCGCCTTATATCTCTCCACTTACTTCTTTTTACAATTCTGCGTCAATACACTGCATTTCATGATCCCATAAAAAATCATATTTAAAATGAATTTAGTATGTCTGGATTTTTCTGGCCTTGAGTCATAGAGGTAATCTATTTCAAGCAGCTGGCAAATATGTATTGTCAGGTACAGTTATCTTTTTCTGAGATGAGGAAGGCACCATTTTCTGGTGCTAAGGCTTTGGTACTACAGATACAGTTTTAACTTTTCCCTTAGTCAGACCCATCGAGTTTAGCAGCACAAATCTGAGAGACCCAACAGAGCGCAATGGCGAAGGCTTAGTTTGTAGACTTTAAAGGTAGCTGGAATCCAAATTGGAAGAATGAAGCTAGGAACTATGTAGAAAAGGAGATAGGAAAAGGGATGAGAAACTGTGGGGCCTTGTTACCTTTCTAGGAAGTTATCCTCTTCATGATATATGTGAAATATTTTATGTCCAGATTGTGGTTTTGGGGTATTCAGATTTAAATGTATACTTTTGCTGGTGAATGTGCTGATAGCTAAGTCCAAATCTTGATGTGCTGTCCAGACACATACGTGCTCAGAAAAGATCTGGAGTAGAAAGAGGCCCCCGAGGGGGAAAAGTGGTTTTAATGCAATGGAAAGATCACTTGCAAGTGTATAAGACTATATGACAAAGGGCATTGTATGGAAATGGTGCAAAGGATGAATAAATGAACGTGCATGTGACTGGACCGGCCACGTGGGAGTTAGAAAGAAGACTACATAATAAAGGATAATGGAGAGTGCGTGAGAAGGATGGGGGAGGTCAGGGCAAGCAAGATAGACACAGGGGGTGCTGTTGAGAATCCATTCTGAAGCATGAAAGCAGATCTCTCTGAAGAGAGAGCTGAGAGAGGACAGAAAGTAAGTGTGTTGAAGATAAAAGATAGATGTATATGGAGAGAGAAGCAATTCTGGATGATAGAGATTATAAAAGTAGTTATTTAAAAAATGAAAAGTCAGGTACAGAGTATGACATGGAAGGGAGCTTTTCAGAGATTTAAGAAAAGGACAGCCCAGCATGAACATAAAAACACACAAGCAACCACCAGGGAATGACCTTTTCATCTCACAGGAAGTGGGAGAGGGAGGCAGTTTGAACACGTGTGTTCTAGACCACCTCAGGTCCTGGGGTTTAATGGTGGTGAGAAGAAATCAACTCTTTGTCTGAACAGGACATGGCTTTCCCAGTGCTGCTTTGGAAATGAAGACCAAGAGATGGGGAATTTATGTTAGCTCATGAGGCTTTGTGTTCCCTTCTTTGCTTCTGTTAATGAAATCCATTTTAAATAATGCTCATCGCTGTTGTACCTAGAAAGCCCACAGGGAAATATTGGAACAACAGGCTTAAGTTAAACTAGACTGAATCTTGTTTGGTATCTGCACAAAGAGGTACATGCCATGTTGGAACCATGTGTTTTTCTAGTCTCATCCAGACTTCCTACAAGAAAGCCATGATGTGGGGCTACGCCGTATGTTTTGAGTAAAGGAGAACTGAAGAAGGGGAAAGAGATGAAGATGTTCCAAGGAAATAGTCTAAAACAGAATAGCATCTGTTTTGCCCAAATATACCCCCAAAATGAAGAAAATTACAGTTAAGGCTTAAATTACTCCCAGTATAGAGGTAGGAGGGCTTTGATCCTAAATTGAGTTTATAGACCTGGAATTTGCCATCTTAGTCTTTTCAGTAAGACCTCTGACCTCTGGCAGTGCATATGGTAGGTTTCTGGAAGACACAGATCCAGATCTATGCTGGAATTTCCTTCTGAATTAAAATTTAACATTTTTATAGAAACAGATGAATGTCTTTTCCACTTGGTAAATGTCTTGGAATGCTAAATTGAGATGGAAAGAGACTGGAATGGTTAATGTTTATTGGATTTCTGGCATTTTGAGTTCTCTGCTACAATTAGCTACATTGCTTGGCTCAGACCATGGTGGGTAATTTGTTTAGTTGCTGTATCCTTTTTTTTTTTTTTCAATTTGTTATTTTGAAATGCTTTAAGACTCCCAAGAAAATAGTACAGAGTGGCCTTTCCCTAACACCAGGCTTTCCAATTGATAACATTTTACATAACCATAGTCCAGTTTCAAAACCAGAAAATTGACATTGGTATAATACTATTAACTAAACTACAGACCTTACTCAGATTTCACCAGTTCTTCACATGTACACATTTCATTTCTGGATAGTTTTAACCCTTGCTGATTTGTAACCTGGTCTTCTTGGTTGCATCAGGAAAGACATTGTCTGGATACAATTCTATAAAATCCTAAAGAGAATATAACAAAATTAATCTGTTCCTTTATCAACAAGCAATATCCTACCTAGACTGTTTCCACATTTTCTGACTAGTTTGGCTGTTCAGCATCTGAAACATTCCAAGAACGGCTTAGAAAAATCAGGCAACACAAAGGACAGTAAGACCCACAGCTCACTAGCTAGGATAGAAGGAAATTAATTATAGGTGGTTTCTGCGGTTCCTACGAGTAGGATTTGTATGATGGCAAGGAGAGGACTTTAGAATAAATCAGAATTTTGGTCAAGAGCTAAGGTGGTACTTCCTTAATGGCACCAGGGAGAGCTTTTGGAAGGAATAGAGTACAAGGGTAGAGACCCCTAGTGAGTAGCAAAACACTATTCTCAGAAGAGTAGAGAAGTTTCATTTGCCTGAAAGTCTATTCTTAAATGGAATAGCAACCACATTGGACCAAATGAAATGCAAATACAGCTGCAACCTGTAGGTTGCAGCTGTAGCCCAGAGGTTTGGAGGGGACAGGGGAGTTGAAACTCTGGTTTTGTGGATTACAGCTTTGAGTTTTATGATGGCATGTTTAAGCTGCCCTGTTTAAGGGTCACAAGATTCTACGTGAGTTCACCTCTGTATACCCCATGTCCTGTAAAGTTCCTAGCACATAGCGAGCACACCACAAATATTCGCCGAATGTTGTTTTTTGAATGAATAAAAGGTAGAAGCAGACACTTGTCATCCGGCATAACTGGGGTGAATTTAGGGAAAATTGCTTTGCTCTAATGTAGAGGGTTTATTTTCAAAGGAGGAAGGAGGAAAAGGTGCCCAGACTTGTACCTGTAAGTTACATCCTCCATTTCTAGGTTTACTGATGGTGAAATTGGTCTATGGAAATGTCTTATCCTTTGAGGTATTTAGACAGAAATGCAAGGTACTTCTCTCCATGGCACCCCATCAAGAGCAGGGAGCGACCCTGGCCCCAAACCCAGCTCTTTTGGAACAAGATTTTTAGTTTCTCTTGCAAACACCTTGTCAACAACTTCACGGGCCTGCAAAGGAGAAAGATGGGAGTCCCAAGCTAGCCCATGCTTACCCACATTCACAACTGCATGTAAAGGAATTTGCAAAGAGACTCAAGGGAAAGCCCAAAGGGATAGGTAATCACTTGCAGTGAAAAACTGTTTTCTTGAAAAGAGGTTTGGAAATAATTGAAAGTTGAGTGGATTCCTACAAACGCACCAAGAGTTTGTAATCTAGCCTATTCATTTTATGTCCTTTACTATTCATGATATCCTATTCTTCTACCCCGTTGTCTGGGAATTTTTTCTGAGGATTGACTTTCTGAAGCAATGTGGTGCACTCTTCCTATGAGGAGGAAACATCTGGGCTTTATTCTGCAGGCTTTGGAGGATGATGTGTCTTGTCAAGGGGTAAATAGCAAACTGATTTAATTTTTGCTTAAAACTATCTTAGTCATTCCAAAATAGAATGCATAAAAATTCTCTGTATTAGAAAAAGAAATGAGATATACCAATTGTATATTGTCTTTTCTTTATTTATTCTCTGTAAGTCTGTCAGATGATAAATTGTAAATAACGATGATTAAAGAAATATGCTACTGACGGATCCTTTTTTCTGTGAAAATAGCACTGTTTCTGGGTTTTATTACCCGTAACTCCTTACTCCCTTACATCCTTTTTGGAGAAGTGATGGGGGGTGGGGACACAGTTAAGGGGTGTATGTGGTGGGGATGCCTGTTTGTTGAGGGTTATCCGACAGAGGGTTATTTACGTAGGCCTCGCATATATTAGTTGATTGTTTATTGGAAGAAAATTACTTTGGTCCCTGGCATATCCAAACATACTAGAGATTGGGATCTTATGTTTTCACATTGGTCCAGTTCCAGGGAATCTAGTCCAGAATTAGGGATCCTTTATTATTGTTGTTACAAAGTTGTCTTGTTTGATACACAGAAATCCCTTCTAAATCCAAATATCGTCTGTCTCAAGACTGCTCACGCATACAAAAAGCAACAAAAAACTATGAACAACCAGAATACAGACTCAGTCTTCATAATAGAGTGTAGGATGGAACCACCCAAAACAACATATGTCTTACCTGGTCCCTGAAGAATACATTTATACTTTTAATAATCTGAGTAATATGAACTTATTTTTTTTTCAGTGACAGCCATAGTAGGTAAGGGAATGGATATAAATACCCAGAGAATAACCAGAGGACTCATGAATGTACACTCTGACCACCAGAGTGTCTGGTTTGATTCTAGGACTAAAGGCCAGGTGTTCAAGTATCTGTGTAGTGAGAGTGGGGTATTGGGGGTGAAGGAGAAAAAAAATAAACAGGAACAGCAGAGATGCTCAAAGAGGTACAATTCTATTCTCAACACCTATTGCCTAAGTTTAAAGATAGACATGAGTGATACATTTGCGTCCATACGTGATAAGCCATAGATACGTATTATGCATATATCTGAAAATATAATTCATTACTGAGGACGGAGATTATGTCTGCTTTTTTACATTTTAACTAACAACTTGAAGGGCACTGCATTTTTCAAGTGCTAAGAACTAGAAAACTGATATATCTCCATTTATAACTTTATACTCATTTGTATTTGAAAAAGTAATGTATACACTTATAACATCCTCTGGTTCTTGAGTCCTCCGGAACAATAGCTTCTTATGCATAAGCAACAGATGACCTTTTACTATCTAATGAAATGGGTAAAATCCCACTCTCAAAGTAGTGTTGCACCAGGCTGGTTGTATAGTGATTTGAAGAAAAAAAGAGATGAAAGATATCTACAAGAAAAGTCACATGACCCCACTGGCAGCTGTTCTTTTGCCCCTGTTTGCAAACCAGAGGGAAGTTAGTTCTGGAGAGAATTATAAGGGCCCAGAACAGAGCTCTGTTATGGAGGCTAAAGATAACTTTACTCATCTTTATCTACCTAAGAGCTATTTCAGGCACGATAAAAGAAATCAGAGATCAGTTTCAGGGTTTAGGGTAAAGGCAGATTTATTATATGAAGTAGCGAATAGACAGTCAAAGGTGAAGTGGCTACATTTACTCTTCCAATCATGGGGCCAAGGATTGGGATAAATGGGATCACTGTGCATCATGTTTCCTTCTGGTATTTCCAGGAAAATAGTCCATGAACAATACAAACTCAAGGTGACTAGTTTGAGATGATAAAAAAAATTACATTTACTTGTAAATAAAAATGCATTATGACTCTTACTGAGCAGTATCCTACATGTGATAAAATATTTTTAAAATACAAAATTAAATAGCTGTCATCAACAGAGTTCTATTCTCCTTGTCTCTCTGGCACCTCTAGCAGTTCAGCCTGTCTTTCAAAGGTTGCAGAACCTTGAAAGTAGCAACTTTATTTGAAAGAAGAGGAGACCAAGGTCTCCTCACTTGGCTTGGATGGACATCATGATGGAAGGAGAGACTGCTGGTCTTGCTCTGAAGTCTTCAGGCCTTCACTTAAGTCACAGTCAGTCCTACAATGGTTGTCACCCTAAGATTGTGAAGATGCTGCATCTTCACCTTATTTGTAGGAATGAGTTTTTCATAGGATAGCCACACAACACTTGTGTCCCCTCTCTTATTCGTTTTACAAGTCATCTCAGAGCTCTAAGACACTCTAAAAGGAGACTTTGGGTCTAGATTCTAAAGTTTGGGGTGTACCGTCAGGCCTTATAAGATGGCCTCTCTCTTGCTCTCTGTACAGCCCTGCCCTACCTGGCCCTGCCTCACGCTTACCTTATGCACATGACTGCCTCCTTCTCCTAAGCGCAAAGTTTAATTAGTAACTACCTCTATGATCAGCCCAACCCCCAGCTAACTATTGTTCTAGCCCGAGGACCAGAATGACTCCAGTATGTTTGATCATCAACAAGAAAATCTGGCCCTTGCAATGGTTGCTAAACCAAAGAACAAGACCTTCCAGCAGTCCCCCTGGCAACCAAGGAGCTCTTTTGATGTCAAATCCCCTATTACTGATAACCTTCTCCTCTACTGTGTAGCGAAGATTGCTGCCTTGTCCTGCCTGCTGTTGGCCATACACAGTGGGGTGTCACTCCAGGATCATTGCCTCTGACTTGTAAGGTTCCCTGTGCAATAAATCATTGATGTCTCTGTAGCTGACTTCTGGTTCTTTCTTTGGTCTAGCGACTGGGCAGTTGCAAGGATTGCAAGACTGCAGGGTGCAGCCCAACATGGGGTTAATTTTACCCCAAGACTTTGAGAAAATATTATTAAATTGTGGCCTCTTAGAATAATTGAAAGTGGGATTAAGGATAGTAGCTGAGTTTCACCCAAATAATAAAGAAGAATTGATAATTTAGGAATCAAATCTTTAATAATCACATTTATTCTTTCAGTCTAATTTTATTGGTATAAGATTTATCTCATACTAAACTGATACCAAATTAATCAAAACCTCTAGGGTATTCAAAAGCCAATATAAATGATCTCAGTCATATCTTTCAGAGATCATTGCTGTTTATAAATAACTAAAATTTTGAAAGAGGCTGTGAAATAAAGTGTGTTCCACAGAGTTTGATACATGATGCGCAGTATTCCTTAGTGTGGACCGGGACTGGTGATGGCCACATTGTTAACAGTCCACAATAATCCAGAAACCTAAAGTAAGTTTTTTTTTTTTTGCTGTACGCGGGCCTCTCACTGCTGTGGCCTCTCCCGTTGCGGGGCACAGGCTCTGGACGTGCAGGCTCAGCGGCCATGGCTCACAGGCCCAGCCGCTCCACGGCATGTGGGATCCTCCCGGACCAGGGCACGAACCCGCGTCCCCTGCATCGGCAGGTGGACTCCCAGCCACTGAGCCACCAGGGAAGCCCCTAAAGTTTTTATAGCAGTTTGGCAGAGTATCATCTGTTGAAGCTAATAAAAAAAATTGGGGCTTGTATGCCTTTTGCATTTTATTTCATTTTTCTAGTATTTTATTTTTATTGTATATTACAAAAGTACCCATCTGGGATGGCTTTGAAAAACAAAGCGGGTCTTTTACCACAAAGAGTTTGAAACATAATGAAATAGGAGGTTACAGTACACGACCCATTGCGTCCTACGGAGTTCTGAGATTCTCTGGTTCCATACCATATTCCAAGTTTTGAAAATTGGTACTTCATGCATGATTCTACGTAAAGTTCTTAATAAAACAAATGTTCATTTTCGCGAAGATGAGTTTTTTAGAGGAGGAGGAGTTCTGGGGCAGCTGGGCTGTTAAGTGGCACAGTGCCTGGATGGAAAACTAAGTAGATGATAGTCCCCAAACTTCAGTTCCTAGATTCAAACCTTTCCTCTAAAATAAGGAGCTCTGGTGCAAATATCCTGAGGTCTTCCTGCAGTGAAGCGCCAATCGGAGGCGCCAGGGTATCGACCCTGTGTATACCACGAAGCCCGTACCCTATCGCTCTGCTGGGAGCACAGCCCAAGCAAGACAAACGCCTTGCGCCACCGGCGCGCGCAGGGTCTGGGGCGGGACACCTGCTCCGCCGAGGGGCGGGGCGAGCAGGGTCAGGGGCGGGGAGAGCCCGGATTGGCTTGGGCCTTGGGCGACATGCGGCTCCGCCCCTCGGCCTATCTCACTCCATCCCCGCCCCCGCGCCGCGAGCGGAAGGCGGGCTGCGATGGAGGAGGGGCCCAGCGCGAAGTAGATGACGCAAAGGGAGGCGGGGCCCCGCCGGGCCCTGATTGAAGGGCTGGGGGCGTGGCCGGGGCGGGGATACGGGTCAAAGTATAATACTTGTGAGAAGCCTTGCGTGGTACCTGCTTCCAGGGTGCGTGGTGATAGGGTGCGTGACCATGCGGAAAGTGGTTTTGATCACCGGGGCGAGCAGGTGAGGGCTCCATCGCGATACTGGCGGCGGCGGCGGGGTGGAGTGGGGGGGCGGTCCGAGGGAGCAGGAAGTACCGGGCCAGGAGGACCTGCCACAGACCGACCCTGGGAGCTCCCGTCGCTGACCCTGCCTCGGTGGGGACTATGGCCGAGACCCTGGCCCGCTCTTCCCTGGGTCCCCCACTGCGCGAGGTACCGGACTTGTCGGCCCAGTGAGGGGCTCAGTAACTGGTGCTTTGAATTAAACATGACAGCGGAAAGAAAACTAGAGCGCCACTAAGAGATGAGTCTCTCAATGACGATACTGTCTGTATCCAGGGAAAGGGCGCTTCCCACGCAGACCTCGCCTCCTTCCCGTCTTTGACTTTCTCATCACTGGTAATTTAATCGTGACCAGGTTGCCATATTTTGTACTCCAGCTGTTTTTTCTGTGCTAGGCTTCTGGTCCTAGGTAAATTTCAGCGTCCATGAGCGTTAGAACACTGGGGGGGGAAATCTCATTCCATGTAACACCGTGCTAGACACCTAGTATATATACTCTTCAGAAACTCAGAGAAAAGCAACTTTTTCCTGTTAAGGCATGGAAGGAGTGCAAATAACCATACTGCCAATGAGTAATTACTCCAGGGTTGGGCATTTGGATTCAGCCTCTTCTAGTGCCTGTTTTACTTCTCATTTGCTATTAAGTGAACAATGTGTGGAGGATGAAAGTAACCAAACCATTTTTCTAATTGTTGCATTTAGAGTTTGGGGGGGATTAAGACTGAGGATATGTTAAATGTCATTTAAAATTAGTTCACTTTCAGTTATCTGGCCATGTCCTTGTTGACTAAGCCAAACCTGGCAGGTGTCTGTAATGGGCAGAATTTTAGCATGCCCTCACCTGAGTAACTTTAACAACTGGTTCAGTGCTTCCTATGTGGAAGTTGCTTAAATAAGTCAGACTTGATTTTGTGTGTTTGTTTCTTTTACAAATATTGTGATACGTGCAGTTGTATATTTGTAGTAAAGGCCTATTCTCAAGTGGGGATGAATAAACATAGCTATATTTGATGCTCAGGTTACTGATGGTACTAGGCTTTTTGCCTGGAATCAGCTTAAGTCTTGGAAGAAAACCCATTTACCCAGGTTTTCATTGTTATCAGCCAACCTGGTCTGAATGCTGTCCCCATTATGTGGTTTCACAATGCTCTTTCTGAAGGAGGTCATTTATCTTTGACACTTGTACTCATTCCTGCTTCTCTCTCCTGGTACCCATCTTATATGTCCCATTCCTATCTTCTACTTAATCATGTTGAGTTCTTTCTCTTCCTGTTGGTTATTCAATCGTAGCAGTTGAGAGGGACTTGTATCTCCTGCCATGTTACTTATACCTTTTCCTTGAAAGATTCATCCATTCCTTATCAGGAATTTCTGGTGCTCCTGCTACTGGCCATGATACCAACAGATAGTAGAGCCCTTGCCCTCGAGGAACTTAGCGGAGTAAAACATGCACACCGGAAAACACTAATAAGATGTTCTTTTCCACATTTGCTGGTGAGGTACTGAATCACTTTCATGAGTGTCATAATCAGTGTAAAGTGATAACCACTGGCAGGATGAACTGTCTTAAAAGAAATGCTAAAGGAGAACTCTGATTTGCAGTCGAGTTATTTGGGTCATCGAGCTTTTACAGAATGAGAGAGACAAACGGGACAGCGTCCTGAGCCAGTGACTATTAGAGTTGGAGAGTTCCCCTTTCTTTACATAATTTTTTTTTCTTTTACATTTTTTTATTGCAACATTATTATTTTTTTATTGCTTTACAATGGTGTGTTAGTTTCTGCTTTACAACGAAATGAATCAGTTATACATATACATATGTTCCCATATCTCTTCCCTCTTGCATCTCCCTCCCTCCCACCCTCCCTATCCCACCCCTCCAGGCGGTCACAAAGCACCGAGCTGATCTCCCTGTGCTATGCGGCTGCTTCCCACTAGCTATCTACTGTACGTTTGGTAGTGTATATATGTCCCAAAATGTTCATTGCAGCTCTATTTACAATAGCCCGGAGATGGAAACAACCTAAGTGTCCATCATCGGATGAATGGATAAAGAAGATGTGGCACATATATACACAATTTTTGAATTCTTTCTGTCTACCTGGGCTCCTGGTTGGGGCTCAAGCTGACAAAATCAGTCTTCTGAGCCAGGGAGAAATGCTTCTATTTGGCACCATCTCATTGAATGCATATTCTGTATCTGAATTGTCCTTTCAGTGGCGTTGGCCTAGCCCTCTGCAGGCGGTTGCTGGAGGAAGACCATGAGCTTCACCTGTGCTTGGCGTGCAGGAACATGAGCAAAGCGGAAGCCGTCCGCACTGCTCTGCTGGCCTCCCACCCCACCGCCGAGGTCTCCACCGTGCAGGTGGATGTCAGCAGCCTGCCGTCAGTGTTCCAGGCCTCCAAGGAGCTCAAGCAAAGGTATGCCTCTTGTGGATGGCTTTTCTCTCATGTGATTGTGCAACACAACAGCTAATAGAATAAGAAAGGATAGGAAAACCTAAAAAAGAAATAGGTGCAGTATTAAAAAGAAGTTACTCTGAGGAAATCTGTATAGAGTGACCTGTTATTGCCTTGCCTCAGTACCAAAATTTCATTCTCAGTCAAAATCATGACCATTCCATGAAGATTAATTTATCAGTGTATTTTGACATGTGGTCAGTTGTGAAGCTTTATGTTAGTGTAAGTCCTTTGATGTTTGAATGCATTTTTTGCATCTTTCCTTCACATAAGAACTTCATTAAGTGGTAGGGCAGGTACTGACAAGTGAAGAAACTTCCCCAGGCCACTAAAAATTTGTTCATACCTGGACAGTAATTGGCATGTAATAAACATTTGATAAATATTTAGTATATGAAGGGATAGAGTCCTTGGAAGTATAAATTCCCAGAAAGTGTGTACAATAAATTGCATATGGGTGCACAGTGCATTTTTCTGGAGAGAGAGGCCATGCTTTTTATTAAATTCTAAGAGGAATTTATGATCAAAAAGTCAAGAACCCTGCACTAGTCCATGCTGAGGCCTAGCAATATCTGGAATAATTAAATTTAATCAGTCATTTAATTTAATCAATAAATTATTAATTATATTTTTGTAATTGAGGCCCTTACAAAGCAAGAGCTGCTTTATTTCCTTGGACAATAAAATGAACTTCAGTATACATAAGGAAGACCTTCTTGGTTAAAGCGTTGGCTGAAGAATAATAGTTTGCTTTTGTTTTGTTTTTGTTTTGCGGTACGGGGGCCTCTCACTATTGTGGCCTCTCCTGTTGCGGAGTACAGGCTCCGGACGCACAGGCTCAGCGGCCATGGCTCACAGGCCCAGCCGCTCCGCGGCATGTGGGATCTTCCCAGACCGGGACACGAACTTGTGTCCCCTGCATCGGCAGGCAGACTCTCAACCACTGCGCCACCAGGGAAGCTCAATAGATTGCATTTTGTATATGTTTATTGATAGCAATTTGCATTACCCTGTTCCACATGTACAAGTTACAAAGTGAAACTGGTTTTCTTCGGCACAGTTTTCCCTGCAGCCTTAGCCCTTTGTAAATGAGGGTTTGCTCTCCTCTACTGCTGAGCTCCTAGAATTTTCTGTCACACTGTCTTTCTAAAAACTGAGCTTTTCTAGGTTTCACATCTACTTTTCCATAACTTGTCTCCAAGTCTGTGAAACTATACAGTCAGTGTCCTTGCTGATTTAAAAACCCTCAAGTCGGGAGAGCAGTTACGAGTTTCAAGTCGTGTTTGCAGGCTTTCTGTCCCCAAACCTTCTCAGCCAGTTGGCTCTCTCATCCTGTTTTGTACAGATTTAGTTATTTCCTTGTTTAGCAGAATAGAACCTTCATCCTCAGTTAGTCGTAGCCCATTTCAGTACAGTTTTGAGATTTCATGTTGTGACATTCATAGTACTGACTATTCTCAACTGCCTTCAGAGGCTCAGGATAGCTTATCACAGTTTTAATAATTTAGTATTCAGTAAGATATTTAGTAATTCGACCCAAACGTAAGGGGGGAGGCTGTGGGGAAGAAGGTAGCACTAAGATGATGAGTTGTCCCAGCTGCCTGTCAGCATTTAAGTGCAGCATTGATGTATTTATTTAATCCTCAAAACAGCTCTCTTTGAGGTGGGTGGTATTATCCGAATTTAGGAAATGATTGTTGTAGTGATACTGACAAATTTGGGAATATGTGACAGTGTCCAGATAGATCTCTTGCTTATACGAAAGATGTCTTGCACTTCATGGCCCAAATGGATATCTTCGACTGTGGACCTAAATTTAGAGGCTAAGAGAGCTTGAGAAGGGCCCTTTCCAGTTGGCTGAAGCAGCACCATTCCTGATGCTGGTCTTTCCACCTGTGATACTCTGTTCTATTAGATTTGTGCCGCTGAAAACTGATAAGGAATAGTGGTTCCGTTTTATCCAGAATAGAGCACTTGTGTCAATCATTTAAGCTTTCAAGGGTACTATGCTGTTTAACTGCAGCCAGACCTGAATTTGGAAATTTGCCATTTCCACTCTTTGCTACACATTCCCTCTCCATTCCCAGCGAGATTTGTTAGTATACTTAGATGAAAGTTTGCAAGTTAGATAATGGAACAACTAACAATAGCTGGACCCATACTGTCTTTGTGGCTCTTACATGGATAACCTGATGGTATCAGTATGAGCAATTTAAACAGTCAGTTTATAATTAGAGCCATGCGGCTGTTGATTACTTATAGGATGATCAGGAAATGTTGTGTGTGGTGTGTATTGGTAACCATGTATGATCCTGAGGTACCAGCTTTAGTAGCTGTGGCCCGTGTTGTCCTGGATTATACGGAGGACAGGGAGACAGTGTGGTGCACAGAATTCTAGGCGACATTTTGAATATTCATAGTGTCTGTAAGTGTAATGAGCACGGGCTCTACTTACCTTGAATCTAGTTCAAAAAGAATACACTTAGATCAAGGTTTATGTTGGTGAAAAAGGCTTCGCAAGTCAGCATTTCACACGTGTCCTGGAGGGAGCCTATCGGAAGCACCTTACCCCCATTCAGCTTCTATAATCTCACTGTATTCTTGTGAGCTTTCATCATTTTATGACACAGAGCACCTGGCCATGAGCAAGGAGAGGTTTCCACATGGATCTAATGCTCTAGTGGATATCTTGGCGTTCAGATTCCAGCACTGATGGATCAGATTATATAGATTTCACTTGTCAATGAGGGAAGATGTGAATTAAAAAAAAATGCAAAAAACTTTCTAAGACCAGAAGGAGAGTGGGTTTAATAGAAAGTTGCTTCAGTGCCTTGTTGGGAGGACTAAGCTGGAAGGGGCATTGATCAGAGAAGATTGGACTTCAAAGCCCGTTATAGCTCTCCAAATTCTGTTTGAAGCCACCATCAAAAAAAGGAATACTCAAATATTTACCATGGCTAAAGAAAAACTGTTGAGAATGTAATACTGATGCTTTAGCTTGCTATGGCCATCTTTCTGGTTCAGAAAGTACTTTCTGTCCTTCATAGGCCTTCTTGATTCTAGTTGCTCAAAGAGATAACTAACGATCTTTTCTTGGTTTTACTTGCAGGTTTCAGAGATTTGACTATGTATATCTAAATGCTGGGATCATGCCTAATCCACAGCTAAATATCAAAGCACTTTTCTGTGGCCTCTTTTCAAGGTAATTTCCGTCTTCTAGGTGAACTGATTAGAAGGAAGGTGTTTATTACTTTGCCTAGTTTTGCCCTCAGTAGGATAACTTGAGATGAGGGGGTGTTGAGAAGGATGAAGACAGAAAGGGCATGTTGCAGCCATGTCATGAAAGAAGGTTTCATCTTTGTGAGGAATGTTGCAACTCATGATTCTTATTGTGTTCTTGGTCCCCAGGACATTCTGAGTGGTTGGACGTTTTGGCAGGTCAATTTTGGTCTGCCTGACTGTGTCTGTTAGCAAGAACATTTCAGAACTAGGCAGAATTGTCAGTGAGACTCTAATACCCAGGAAGGCAACTTGAGAAGCATTTCTCAGCTGTATGCCAGGTGCCCTGACCAGTAGGCTGGGGAAATGTACAGACCTAAATACCTTCCCGGGAGATTCTCTATATGCATTATTAGAGTGGCTTCCAAAAATGTTTAACCACAACCTACAGTAAGAAATAAATCTTATTTTGTGACCCAGGGTACTTATTCATAAACAGATATTACTCTCACTGCATGCTATTTCCTATACTGCTACTTTTGTTTTACTTCTCTGCCATTAAACAGAGCCCTACACACAAAATTCCATGCTGGTCTTGACCTACGACATAGATCTCACAGCAAATCAATTAGTATATTCGATGCTTCAAGAATTCCTGATAATAAAACAGCCTGTTTAACTTTGTTCAGCAGTTAAAAGTCAGTGTTCAGGGGATGACTTTTTCTTCTTGGCGTAGCTGTTATTTCCCCAGGGCAGCTGACTTGTAACCTGGTTTGGAAAGAGGTGACGAGAGTTTTTGCAGCAGGTTTTTGAGAGACTCAGGTTCCTATTGGTAGTATGAGCTATAACTATGTAAGTCCTTCTGTGAATTGGGGCAAGAAAGCATTTTTGCATTTGATTTAGTTCTCATGATAACCCACTCTGAGAAATAGGTATTTTTGTTCCTGTTATTACAGAATCAAGGAAAATGTAGTTTTAGGGTGGGGGAAGGCAGGAGGGGGTGTCTGTTTAGTATCTTCAGTTAAAAAAGCTTTAAAAAGTCATGCAATTGTCTTCTACTGTTTCAGAAAAGCGATTCATATATTCTCTACAGCTGAAGGAGTGCTGACCCAGAGTGAAAAGATTACTGCCGATGGCCTCCAGGAGGTGTTTGCAACCAATGTCTTTGGCCACTTTATCCTGGTAAAAAGGCTTTGGGCTTAATAAGCCAACACTTAGTACTGTGATCCTAAACACTTGCACAGATAGATCACAGTGCTGTTTCGTTAAGCTCATTAGTTTATGGCTAGCATTAAATCTTTGCGTGTTTAAATAGGGTGATCACTCTACTCTTTGAAGATATTGCTTAAAGCAGCCTACCGGTATATTTTTTCTTTTGACATCAGCTTTAGAGATCGGAGAGAAAGTAAGGTATAAACACACAAGCACCTTCAGAAACAATGTACAGAACTGGGTAAGTGCACCAGTACTGTTCTAAATGGTCTTTGAAACTGGGCTTTGCATCAGATAGGATGGGGTGACAGGGAAGCCATTATTAAACACTACTTCATGGTTAATCTTTTACTATCTTGATTTGTGATTTTTTTTTAAGCATCCAGTCTGGTGTGCCACAATTTCAGGCAACTATAAAGTTAAGCAAGGGATGTGCAACTTGTTTAGGTTTTCTGTGCTTTTTCCTCAGGTTTAGTCTCATAGGACAGCTTTAATATCTAGATTAAGTAATGGCCAGATATGTTGCCAGTTGCTTTTAATTCCTTGGTGCGAGAAGAACTCCTTCTAATGCTGGGTTTGCTTGCATAGAACTTGTATCTCTGACACTTTTATATTCATGATCACTTTTTTCACCTTAAACCTAATTTCCCTCAAAATTGGACCTCCTTGAGGACTAGCCTGAATATACATAATTTAAGATATACATAAACATTGGAATATTGTGAAACCACTAAAAGAAATCAGATAAATATTTTGCACTTACATGGGATAGCCTCTAGTATTTCATTATTGAGAAGAAATAGCAGGTTGTAATTTGTATAGTGTGATCTCATTTGTATAAACAAACAAAAATATATATCTTTACACATTGTATATACATGTATATACTATTTCTAGAATGATACAGATGAAATTGGGAACAGTGGATACCTTTGAACTGGGGTGCCGGAGCATCAGGGATGAGTGGGAGATTCATGTTTCATTCTAGGTCCTTTAGAATGAAACATGAATCTTAAAAAAAAAATGTGGTATTACCTTTTCAATGACAAAAGTTAAAATATAGTTCAGGATGGGATTGAATTCTTATATGGTCATGTTTTATAACTCTACAGGGATTCATTATCTAATATTTCCTTTATCTTTTCATAATCCTCTCCTCTTTGCTCTCTTTTCAAATTATTAAATTAATTGGCAGTGGTAGAGGGTAAGTTAATTGTTGCTGTTAATAGTCTGTTAATTTTTTGATGAATCTATTATTTAAAAAATTAAGTTGTTAAGGATATCTAGTATTGGGGTAATCCAGGTTGGGGGAATGGCAGAGGAGAGTTGTGGCCAAAGGCACAGTTATTACAGGTGTCCTTGTGACATGACTTATCTTTGTGTATCCTTATATAGGTAGGCCTATCAGCAGGGGTTTGGGGATTGATTTATCAAATAAAATGATAGGAAGGTTTATGATGCCTTCCACTCTCTCCAAATTAGTTTTAGGAATCTTACAACTTTTTATGGATCACAAACTTGGATTCTATGTCCAGATGTAAATGCATTATATAAATGGATCCATCCCCAGTTTGATTATAAATGACCAAACTTTTAGGGCTGTTAAAAGAGTAGAGAGAATTTCTGTAAAGTTCCAGGCACAGTGCAATATTACAGTTGTGGAACCAGGTAACTGATGTAATCTCATGTTCATGAGTTCTCTTGATTGTGTTTGATGTAAATGTTCATTGCACATCTGGAAGCTTTCCTAGATTTTTCTTTAATAAAACTTTAGTTTTAGGATAATCTTAGATTTATAGAATTATTGCAAAGAGAGTTCCTGCATACACTATGCCCAGTTTCCTCTATTGACATCTTACATTAGTATGGTAGATTTGTCACAATTAGTGAACCAATATTGATACATTACTATTAATGAAAGTCCATACCTTATTCAGAACTCTTTAATTTTGTGTGATGTCCCTTTTCAGTTCTAGCACCCCTTCTAGGATACCACATTACATTTAATAGTCAAATCTCCTTAGGCTCTTCTTGGTTGTGATAGTTTCTCACACTTTCCTTGTTTTTGAAGACCTTGACAGTTTTGGGATTACTGCTCGGGTATTTGTACATGGTCCCTTGATTGGGATTTGTCTGTTTTCCTCATGGTTAGATTTGAGAAAATGTGTTTTTAGGAAGAAGACTACAGAGATGGAGTGCCATTCTCATCACATCCAATCAATATGTTTTATCAGTATTGATGTTCTTTTTTTTTTAAACATCTTTATTGGAGTATAATTGCTTTACAATGGTGTATTAGTTTCTACTTTATAACAAAGTGAATCAGTTATACATATGTTCCCATATCTCCTCCCTCTTGCGTCTCCCTCCCTCCCACCCTCCCTATATCACACCCCTCTAGGTGGTCACAAAGCACGGAGCTGATCTCCCTGTGCTATGCGGCTGCTTCCCACTAGCTATCTATTTTACATTTGGTAGTGTATATATGTCAGTGCTACTTTCTCACTTCATCCCAACTTACCCTTCCCCCTCCCCATATCCTCAAGTCCATTCTCTATGTCTGTGTCTTTATTCCTGTCCTGCCCTTAGGTTCATCAGAACCTTTTTTTTTTTTTTTTTAGATTCCATATATATGTGTTAGCATATGGTATTTGTTTTTCTCTTTCTGACTTACTTCACTCTGTATGACAGACTCTAGGTATATTGATGTTCTTTTTGATCCCCTGACTTGAATCAGTGTTTGTCAGGTTTTTCCACTATTAAGTTACTTGTTTCTTTCTCCCTTTACATACTGTACTCTTTGGAAGAGTTACTATGTGTAGCCCACACTTAAGGGGTTGTGCTTGACCTCCTTAAGAGTAGAGTAGTTATTGCAAGTAGCTCTCTGCAAGGGAGATTTGTCTATTTTCCTCCACTTAAATCTTTTTCCAATCACTTATTTATTGGCCTATTATTCCTCAGTAAAACTGAAAAAAATCATTTGTTATATCCATGCAGATTCATGGATATATGTTTTTCTCCTTTGTATTATAAATACTACTTTATTTTCTTGCTCAAATTATTTTAGTTTGGGCCATTGGGAGCTCTTTCCGTTGGAACCTCTATATCTTTTTTAAAAATTTGTTTATTAAAAATTTTATTGAAGTACAATTGATTTAGAATGTTGTGTTAGTTTCAGGTGTACAGCAAAGTGATTCAGTTATACGTACATGTATGTGTGTGTGTATATATGTATACACACACACACACATATCTTTTTTTTCAGATTCTTTTCCCATATAGATTATTACAAAATATTGAGTATAGTTCCCTGTGCTATACTTGTTGGTTATCTATTTTTTATATGGTAGTATGTATATGTTATTCCCAAATTCCTAATCTATCCCTCTCCCCCGACCTTTCCTCTTTGGTAACCATAAGTTTGTTTTCTGTGTCTGTTTCATAAATAAGTTCATTTGTATCATTTTTTTAGATTTCACATATAAGTGATGTCATATGATATTTGTCTTTCTCTGACTTACTTCACTTAGTATGATAGGTCCATCCATGTTGCTGCAAATGGTATTATTCCATTCTTTTTTATGGCTGAGTAATATTCCATTGTGGCATATATATCTATATCTATATCTATATCTCACATCTTCTTTATCCATTTATCAGTCGATGGACATGTAGATTGCTTCCATGTCTTGGGTATTATAAATAGTACTTCAATGAACATTGGGGTGCATGTATCGTTTTGCAGTATGGTTTTCTCCAGATGCCCAAGAGTGGGATTGCAGGATCATATGGTAGCTCTATTTTTAGTAGAGCTCCTCCATACTGTTCTCCATAGTGGCTGTACCAGTTTACATTCCCATCAGCAGTGTAAGAGGGTTCCCTTTTCTCCACACCCTCCCCAGCATTTATTATTTGTAGTCTGGTATGAGGTGACACCTCATTGTAGTTTTGATTTGCATTTCTCTAATAATTAGCGATGTTGAGCATCTTTTCATGTGCCTCTTGGCCATCTGTATGTCTTCTTTGGAGAAATGTCTATTTAGATCTCCTGCCCATTTTTTGACTGGGTTGTTTGTGTTTTTTTTGATATTGAGCTGTATGAGCTGTTTGTATATTTTGGAAATTAATCCCTTTTTAGTTGTATCATTTGCAAATATTTTCTCCCATTCTGTAGGTCGTATTTTTGTTTTGTTTATGGTTTCCTTTGCTGTGCAAAAGCTTTTAAGTTTAATTAGGTCCTATTTGTTTATTTTTGTTTTCATTTTCATTACTCTAGGAGGTGGGTCCAAAAAGATATTGCTGCAATTTATGTCAAAGAATGTTCTGCCTATGTTTTCCTCTAGGAGTTTTATACTATCTGGTCTTACATTTAGGTCTTTAATCCACTTTGAGTTTATTTTTGTGTATGGTGTTAGAGAATGTTCTAATTTCATTCTTTTACATGTAGCTGTCCAGTTTTCCCTTCACCACTTATTGAAGAGACTGTCTTTTCTCCATTGTATATTCTTGCCTCCTTTGTCTTAGGTTAATTGACCATAGCTGCATAGGTTTATTTCTAGGCTTTCTGTCCTGTGGAACCTCTATATCTTCGATGTGCCCTCATCATTATGGCTTTCTGGTTTTGTTTTGAGCACATCCTTTCTGGCATCACATGATGTTTAAGACTCATCTTACGTATTTCCTATCCCAGTCTTAGAATCAGCCATTTTCCTAAAGAGATCTGTTTCCTTTTATTGGAGAATGGTATTAGAAACCAAGGTCTGGGTGCTTATTGCTGTTGAGATAGCATTTGCTTCTAGGCTCTCAGCTAACAGAGCAAGGATGTATCTATGTGCATACTAACCCATTTATGTATAAATATCTGTAAATATTTTGTATGTAACCATCTGAATCTTTATTAAGCTAATCATGAGTTCACACTGATGTCTCTGACTCTAATCCCTTACCACATAGATCAGTCTAGTCTCTTCTCTTGTGTACCTGTGTCCCATTCTACCAATGACATACCTGTTCAATTCTAGTGTACATTTATATTGGTTTCAAAATTGTTATCTTGTATTCCCCCAGTATATTTTGATACATTTTTTGTTTCTTTTATTCCTCATTCAGATTCGGGAACTGGAATCTCTCCTGTGTCATAGTGACAGTCCATCTCAGCTCATCTGGACATCATCTCGTAATGCAGTGAAATCTAATTTCAACCTTGAGGACATCCAGCACAGCAAAGGCCAGGAGCCCTACAGCTCTTCCAAATATGCTATTGACCTTCTGAGTGTGGCTTTGAACAGGAACTTCAACCAGCGGGTGAGACCTGTCTCAGTGATATGGAAATGGCAGGGCAGTGATTTCTGAACTACCACTGATTTCCTAGTAAGATGGCTGGCTTTCTAGTAACTCTTGTAGTTTAGAAGATGAAATATTGTTTCTTGAGCAGGATTGCTATGAGGACAAGATAAGACATGATGAAGACTGATAGTTGGTGTATAGGAAAGTTTTAGGGCCGAGATGATTAGCTCCTGACCTTTTAGATATATGGGGGTTCACTCACCATTCCATAGCTCTTCAAGAGCTATATTTTATATAACAGAATGATACTACTAACAATGTCAGTAGTTACTGTTAAGCATTTGCTATGTTTTAGGTGCCGTCCTTTTTATCTATGTATGTCATTTAATACCTTTCCCATCATAGTAAGGTAGGTCTGAGTATTCCCATTTTCATATGAGGACACGAAAGATTGGAGCCCTTAAGTCATTTACCCAGAAGTCACGCAGCTAGTAAAGGGTAGAGCTCAGAGTTGAGCCCACGGCTAACTTCATAGCTTGGATTTTTCCCACTAAGCCATGCGGCCACCCAGTGTTTATTATATCTGATGTTATAGGACAGTTGGTACTTAGAAAGCCTTCTGGAGCGTGGTGACCTTTGGTGAGGCTGCAGAGCTCTGTCTCTGTGAGGACCCGGGTTTTGAGAGCAGCTGTTGTCAGTCATGCTGGCTCCTTGTGTCCTCTGTGGTCTGGAACTTAGTGCTTCTTTGTGTGTCTCTCTTGCCCAGGTCTAAAATCTTAACTGGAAATCTCTGGTCTTTCCCATGGGCATTTTCCTTTGTTTGCTTTGACTGTGTTTTTTGAGTGTGGGACTGGGGAGAAATTTAATTCCACTAATATTTACAAAAGACTGACCATTTTTAGGGTACTGGCTCAGGCTCAGAATCGAGGAGGAAGGAAAAATAAAAAGACAGTGCAGAAACTATCTGCCCTTAAGGGACGTTCTTTGATCACACTTTAGGTACAGCAATCTAAGCCTTACATAATGGTCTAGACCTGGTTGATTCTGCAATGGAGACCTTCATCAGGTGGAATTCTCACTTCTGAGAACTGGCTCTTAGAATCAAGCCTCTTAGTGAAGAGGGTGGTATAAAAGTAGAGTCTATGAGCATATTCTCTAGAAATGCATTTGAATCCTTGGTTTGTCACCAGCTTTGTAAACTTGGACAAATTATTTAATCTCCTTGTACTTCAGTTTCCTTATCTGAGAAACAGGGATAATAATAGGGCCTGCCTCATAGATTTGTTGGGAGGCTTGAATGATGGGATTGGTACGAAGCAGTCACAGCCATGCTTTGTGCTCAGAATGTGTGTGTGTGCTTGTGTGCGTGTGTGCATGTGTCTGCACACATGTGGGCGTGAATGCGTGGGGGGTGGGAGGGTGTGTGCTTGTGTGCATGCATACACGTGTGAGTGTGCCTATCCACATGCACGTGTGGTTTTTTGGGTGTGTGCATATGTATATGAATGTGATTGTATATGTGGTATGTGTGCTTGGGTATGGGTGTCTGTGGTCATGTGGTCTGCACCTGTGTGTGCATGTGCTTATGTGTGTTTGTGTGTTGACTGTTCTTCTTCTTGTTATTATTTGAGCTCAGTGTGTTGGTCCAGTTGTGAGCCTCCTCCTGAGATTTCTTGAGATGTTTAAAAACTTGTCACAACTGCTTGTGCTCTGGAAACTCCCTTTTAGGGGTAAGGTCAGAGTGGATTAGCTTCTCTTTTCATAATAAGCTCTGGGATTTTGCTTGTCTTAATTGTCAAATAAGTTTTGGGATTTCATCTTTTACAGAAAAGGGAGATTTAGCTAATGCTGCCGCCTCCTAAAATCTGTGTGATTATTTTGCAGCCTGTGATTTTTCTCCTTGGCTTTTATGAATAGAGAAGTAGCTAATAAAGAACTACCTCCCTTTGAAGCCTTGTATGACTGGAAATGTTGTTAGGTCTGTACAAGCTACCTGAAAGACTAACCATCCATGAATGGCCCCTCACACAGGCCTTGTGGAAGTACTCAGGGTCGTCACACTCATTCCCTAGGATTAAACGTGGGGTGACTGTAGTCTTGGATAAGACGGCCTCCTTGCTTGTTTCTTTTGTTGCTTAATGTCAGAAAGTTGTATGTGTTGGAAGCCCTGGATTTTAGTTCACAGATGTCTTCATTTAGGGCTGAAAAGGCCCTAACTGTTCCTGGCTAGTTCCCAGAATAAGAAATTTTCCTTAGCTATCTTTGGGGCAAAATATTCTTGGGAAGAATTTTTGGTCTCTAAGACTCCTGACTTTTTTCAGAGGACTGTTGGTAAATCAGGGGGACTCTCGGGGGCTGGATTATCCGTGTCAGGCACCTCCAGGCCCTTGCAGCACTGAATAAAGAAGAAGACCTTCCAGCTTTTGATGCTCAGGGTACTTTCTGTCCACTGAACTGACTGTGCTACACTGGCATTTTCTATTTTTGTTTAAAAGAAAAATAATAAGATTAAAAGTAATAAAAATATAAATTAAAATGGTCAACATCAAAATAAGGTAAAATGCAGTGAAAATTAAACCAAATAAACTAGTAAAACAAATCCCAGTGCTCCAAGGATTACTAAAGACCACCCAGGGCCTCTTCTATTACTAATACGTGCTGTATGTTAACTGGGGCTCTCTTTATAGAACAGATCTTTCTAAAATGATGAGTCCTGAGCTAAGAACCTGATTTAGAGATCTTCAGTTGGAGGAGGTCTTTGTGGAACCACACACAGCCCTCATTCCTCTCTGATGCCAGGAGCTCCCAACTCAAGCTGGAGATATGGACCTTATATACCTGCAGGGAAACAGACACAGTTGAGGTTTAGTTGTATTTACTAGATCAGAAACTTCTTGCAGGCAGAGACTTTACTGTGTATGTCTTTTTTATCTTAACTGCTTATTATTTTTTTAACATCTTTATTGGAGTATAATTGCTTTACAGTGGTGTGTTAGTTTCTGCTTTATAACAAAGTGAATCAGTTATACATATACACATGTTCCCATATCTCTTCCCTCTTGCGTCTCCCTCCCTCCCACCCTCCCTATCCCACCCCTCCAGGCGGTCACAAAGCACCGAGCTGATCACCCTGTGCTATGCGGCTGCTTCCCACTAGCTAATCTACCTTACGTTTGGTAGTGTATATATGTCCATGCCACTCTCTCGCTTTGTCACAGCTTATTTTGATTGGTCAGCTGATCTTCAATTAAACTAATAACATGGAAAACTCAGGTAACCAGGTCCTGCTTTTCTCGTCCAGCTTCAAGCTTGGTTATTCTTTTTTCTCTAAGTTTCTTGAGAATAGAGACTTTATCTTACTATTTTTTGCATCCTGAGTGCCTCTCATTGTGAGTTCTCAGTACATGATTCTTAAACTGAAATGGTCTACCCAGCTTCAAGGACAACTTAGAGCATAGATCCTTGATGCCCTGGTTTGCTGGCTCATTTGTGTATCTCCTTTATTAACTAGCACATAGGTGACTCAAAGTATATTGAATTAAAATTAATTGCTACCCCTCTCTGTGTTCCCAGGGTCTGTATTCCAGTGTAGCGTGCCCAGGTACGGTGTTGACCAATTTGACATATGGAATTATGCCTCCCTTTGTGTGGACGTTGATCATGCCAATCATATGGCTGGTAAGTGATGAATACTTCTTGTCTTAGTTTACTTAAGCTGTTCGAGTTGGAACCAAAAAGTTGTGTTTAAGGGTTGGGAAATAAGAAATTGAATCTAAAGGTGGCAGAATTCCATTTCATTCAAGGGTTTTGACGTTACTTAGTATGTAATCTCTGCTTCATACTATCTGATATTCCGACTGTACCACCATCTGAGTGTCCACTTTTCTTTAAGGGAATGTTTCTTTGGTCATGCACCATAGATCCCAAGAGTTCTATGATTATATAATTTTGGGAAACCTGTGTTCACATATTATTGAGACGTATATTATGTCTCAGTAATATGTTATATACGTCTCAGAGACATATTAATACGTCTTTTGTTACCCAAACGTTATTGACTAGAGACGTTTCAATATTCATAACAAATTACCGGCTACAGGCATTAGTTTCTGCAAAAATCCCCTGGTCAATAACGAGTTAAACGATATCAAACTGGATTTCTCTGAGCTTTTAATGTAGTCAGATGCATTAAAAGTTCCCCAAAAGTGTATGATTGTGCATTGTATGATCATAGAATCATGTTTTTGCTTGTTTGTTTTGTATTTTGACCATCTTGCAGGACCAGTGTCCTCCAGCACACATTAGAAAATGTTGCTTTTAGGAAATGTCCCTCCTTGTAGAGCTCAGGAAAAAAATATCCCTCCATTATAGCAGGCAGAGAAAAAAGATGAGAAGGAAATATGCCTTCATGTTAAAAGTGGTTGATTGGAGTAATGGAGATTAAGTGATATTTCTTATTTAGATTTCTTATTTTTTGAAACTTAAAAAATGCTCTATAATAAGAAATGCAGGTTGTCTTTTATTAATATTTAAATGAATAATGCTTTTGTGACTAAACCACCACGAAATGACTATGGTTTTCTTTTTCTTAGTTCCGCTTTTTCGCAAATGCTTTCACGTTGACACCATACAATGGAACAGAAGCACTGGTATGTTAACTAGAGTTTTAATATATTGTATTCACTTCACAGATGTAGACTGTAAGTTCACTGGTTTAGAAACAATCAACAGAAAAGATAAGAGAACAAGCTCTGAATAATCAAGGTCCTGTTTAGGACTAAGTTCTGAGCATTAGGAGTGCACTTTGAAAGTTTAGTATGTTTCATGGCACTGGATACCATGGTTGTGGGGACAGCACTTCTGTAGAAGCAAAATACATGAGCAGCCGGAGGAGAGCACAGCGTGGAATACTGCAGCGGCAGGCAAAGCAAGACGGTGGCTGGGCAGTCAGTGTGAGATTTCCTGTGGAGAAGGTGTGTTTCATGGGTCAAGAGTAGAGACAACGAAGTCCAGCTCCATTTCCTTATGGGAAGGTTCTCTTTTCTCTGTTAATATTCGAGAATCGAGTTGTTACTTTATTAGAAAACAAGTTCGTTTCCTTATATCGCACATGTGTGGATTGCATGTGTTTCCTCATCAATGGCAGACATTAGTAATGGATCATAATACTCTGTTCTGTTTACATAAATGATGTCTCTGAGTGTTTTTCAACTCAAGGCCCAAAGACATCCACTACTAATGGATCAGAATCATCATACAAGATGAAATTTATTTGTCCTCTGTGCTTTACACCATCTGGTTGAAATTCTATTGTACTAAAGTCAGTTCTGTGTGTGTGTGTGTGTCTCCCTCACTCCATTTAGCTCCCTCAGGATTTTTGCTAGGCATCTTGAAAACCCGAGAGCCTAGCACTGTAGTGCTCATACTTAACAGATTCTTAAATCGTGGCTGAATTGAAATTAAGGCAAACGTTAAGGGAATTGACTTGGCACTCTTCTTTTGGTAAACATTGCAGAAACAAATGCATTGATTGTAGAGACACACAGTAGAAGCAAGTACTTTTAAACTAATTTTAATTATTTCTTAAGGTATATGTCAAACTATTTAAGATAATGAATAGTCCTTTAGGGCACTCATTCCGCACATTTATGTCACTGAAAATCAAGTCTAGAGGTCAAGTATATATTGAGTGTCGGTGGTGTGGAAATAGAAGTCAAAATCTAGTTAGAGGTCAAAAAAGTTACTAAGGAGCTTAGAGTCATGTTTAGAAAAAAAGAATGAATAGAGAAAATAGACAAGAAAGTCAGACATTCTGTCATCTGGTGGCAAGTACTGTAGGAATAATCAGAAAGGAGGATCACAGTGGGGCTGGAGTAGTTGGAGGAGGCTTTGTTTGCTGAGTCGGGCTTAATCCGGGCTCTGAAGGATAGGTTGGATTTGGATGAGATGAGCAGCATGACCCCAGTGTCACAGTTTTAAAAGTTTGTTGTGACCCTGCTGTAATTTCCTTCAGTGTGGATGGGTAGGAGGTAATTACCACTTAGTGATGGTTATATATGCTGGTGGATACAAATGAGGGTTTGAGCACACCACGTGTGTAGCAAGAATCTCTTCAATCTTTGGATAAGTTTTATCTCCTTAAATGGTTTGAACCTGAGTGGCCTAAAGCACAGTGGTTAAGAATGTGCTATATATAATTCTATTACTATAGAATTATAGTAATTCTGTTCAAATTCCATTTCTCCAGTTTCTGGCTGTGAACCCTTGGGCACATGTTTTTCACTCATCTAAGCCTTTTACTATTAACTGTAAAATAGGAATTATAGGAGTAAATGAGAGAAGGCTTATTGTAAAGGATTCTGTGTATTTCAGCATTTGAGATTTTAAAGAAGACCATCTTAATGAAACAAGTATAGTTCTGGCATGTGAACTGACAGATCAATGGAACAGAATAGAAAGTTGAGAATAGGCCCATAGCATACAGGGATTTGGTGTATGATAATGATGGCCTTCCAAAACAAGAAAAGATGGTTTATTCAGAAAATAATAGAATAGGATCTTTTCTAATTACCTTACTGTCAAAATTCTAGGTAAGTTAAAAGATCCATAAAAATTAAAATATATAGTTACTAGAAAAAAATACGGGGGGTGGGGCACTAAGATCCTACAGGCTGCTTGGTGCTGCCAAAAAAAAACAAAAACGGGGAAGTTATAAAATAATTTAAGAGTGTGGAGGCTTAGCTACGCCCAATAACCATAAAAGAAAAGACTGAAAATTTTGATTTAATAAAAGTAAAAAAATTATACATGACTAAAATTCTCACTACACATATACTCGAAAGAGTAACCACAAAGTGGAAGAACGCCTGCTACTCATACCATAGATAAAGGGTTACATTTTCTTAATATCTAAGGAGCTTCAACAAATCAAGAAAAACAACCTATTGGAACAATAGGCAAAGGACATGAACAGAGAGTTTTGAAACTGTTTTAATCATATGAAAAGATGCCTAATCTTACTCCTACTAAGAGAAATGCGAATTAAAACTATAATGAAAAACTGTTTTTCAACTCTGATTAGCAAAGATTAGAAAGTTTGATAATGTACTATATTGGCACTGGTCTAGGGAAATAAGCAATCTTCTACATTGCTGGGGGAGAGTAGACTCATATAGCCTCTATGAAGGACTCTTTGACAAGATCATTCAAAATAATAAACACACATACCCTTAACCCAGCATTTCTATCTTTGATATTTATCTTATAGATGTACTCAAACTTATATGGAATGATGTATTCATCATTCATCACAGTGAGGTTTGTAATAGTAAAAACTGGAAAGAACCTCTAGGTCTAGCAGTTGAAAACTGATTATATAAAGTGTGGCACATCCATGAAATGGAATACTGTGCTACTTTAAAAGAGAATAAAATTTTCATATACTGATTTGAAAGTATCTCCAAGGCCTGTTCAAGTGAAAAATGCAAAGTGTGGAGTAGTGTGTATATTTTGCTTCCATTTGCATAAGAGAAATGGATATATATGTTTTTAAGCAAATAGACTTCCTTAGAAGAATATACAAAACAGTAGCATGAGTGTTTGCTTCCAGAGAGGAGAGCTGGGTGGCTAGAAAATTGGGGAGGAAGACTTTTTACCACGTACATCTTTTGAAAGTTGTACGTGTGTGTGCTTATCTATTAATAAAATATCACATCAGTGACCCATACTTTACTGTGGCGTGAGCTGAGTATCCACTCTGAATAAGCTCCAGACCACATGCCATGAACTTTAATCTGGGGATTAAGAGAAGAGACAGCTAAAATATGGTTTTTTGCTTTAAATAAAAATTTCACAGGATGCTATTAAGCAGGCTGCCCTACTGTCTTCCTTCGAATTATAGTAGTGGTTCATGAAGGCATCACAGTGAGCTGATGCTGTTCAGGAGGACTTTTAGAATTTGTCTGGGGCTCTGTAAAGTGCCGATTGTACATCCCCTCCAGCCTCACTCACCTTGGGCAGAAGAGAAGAATCCTGACACCCTCTTCTTTTCCAGGTTTGGCTTTTCCACCAAAAGCCCGAGTCTCTCGATCCTCTGGTGAAATATCTGAGTGCCACCACTGGCTTTGGAAGCAATTACGTAACGTCCAAAAAGGTGAATGTTTCCTTTGTTTCACTGAAGAGGTTGCTGCTGGGTTCCTGACCAGCCCTACCAGCTGCCCAGCTTCTCTCTCCTGGGCCTCCCGTCTCCGCTCGCTGGCATCATGTGGGCCTGTTTTCATTTCTTTCTGCTCTCTCCTGCCTCTCAGCCATGGCACACCTTCTCTCCACCTAAACTGCTCTTACCCTTCTTTCTACTGATTCATTTCTACTGTTTATCTTTAAGATCACAGCTTTCACGTGACCTTTTACATCAGGTCAGATGCTTTCATGCTAGGCTTTTTTGACCTCTTATGCCAGTTCTGCGTAGTATTCATTCAGTAGCGGGCCCCCTTGTCCAAGGATAAGCTCCATGAGGAGCTTATCATTCCTAGCATGTTCCCTTGCACATGGCAGGTGCTCAAGAAATGTGTCACAAGTTGGATGAAATATAAAGCTTCTTTCTGAGTGAAGTTAGCCTCCCTTTGAGTGTTCAGTTCCACTTATGACAACTGTTAGCTTTAACAGACGGGTGTTTTGAGGAGGTACGGGATGGAGTTTGGAAAAAAAATGAATGCTGTGTTTTGTAGACTCTGTGTAACCTAAAATGAAATTAAACATAGTTACAGGAGCCTTCCCTGGTGGCACAGTGGTTAAGACTCAGCACTCCCAATGCAGGGGGGCTGGGGTTTGATCCCTGGTCAGGGAACTAGGTCTCGCATGCCACAACTAAAAATGATCCCGTATGCTGCACCTAAAGATCCCACACGCGGCAACGAAGATCCTGTCTGCTGCAACCAAGATGCGGCACAGCCAGATAAATAATAAAAATAAACCTAGTTACATATTAGAAAAATGAAAAAAGTTTTATTTTGACCCTGTAAGGGATTAATTTTGTTGTTTTTTTTTTTTTTTTTTTGGCTGCATTGGGTCTTCGTTGCTGCACGTGGGCTTTCTCTAGTTGCGGCGAGCGGGGTCTACTCTTCCTTGCAGTGCACGGGCTTCTCATTGCAGTGGCTTCTCTTGTTGCAGAACACGGGCTCCAGGTGTGCGGGCCTCAGTAGCTGTGGCTCACGGGCTCTAGAGCACAGGCTCAGTAGTTGTGGCGCACGGGCTTAGTTGCTTTGAGACATGTGGGATCTTCCTGGACCAGGGCTCGAATCCGTGTCCCTCGCATTGGTAGGTGGATTGGTAAGCGGATTCTTAACCACTGCGCCACCAGTGAAGTCCTAATTTTGTTGTATTTTTGTCATGAGTAAGGTTTACTTTAGCTTCCCATTTTTCACTGCCTATCTTATTGTGAGGAGGAATCGGCATAAAATAAAATTAGATTGAAGCAAATAAGTTAGCTAAGTCAGAGTCAAAATTGTCAGTGATCTTGTCTATGTCAGTAGCTTGAGGTCTAAGGGGAACCAGGCTCTCTGCTTCCCGTGGTATATGTTTACTGAAAATGAACCTATGAACCTCCAGTGTTTCCCAAAATACCTTTTGTGGGATAGTTCCTTGAGAAGATTTGCAGAAAGCAGTTTGTCAGCCAAGTAAATTTGAGAAATGCTTCATATTATATGTCCCTCTTTCAGAGACATGCACAATGCACATTAGCCCAGTAAAGACTTTGAGAAGTTGATACAGTTACGAAATATGCGTGACGTGTTTCATCCTGCTGCTTGCAAGCTATTCTTGACTATACAATTTTTTCTTTTCTCTTTAAATTTTACATAATGCTTAACATCATCCCAAAGAACACACTTTGGGAACTCTATTGTAAACTAATGAGCTTACTTTTAGGCCCTCAGAATTTGTTTGGACTTACTATCAATTGATCTTGAAGGAATAATTGGTTTACCAAGGGGAGAAAATGTTTAATTCTATAAACCAAAGTATTTTATTAGCATTTCATAGAAATGCATTGCAGAATGTTGTTTTTTTTAACACATTTATTGGGGTATAATTGCTTTACAATGGTGTGTTAGTTTCTGCTTTATAACGAAGTGAATCACTTATACATATGTTCCCATATCTCTTCCCTCTTGCATCTCCCTCCCTCCCACCCTCCCTATCCCACCCCTCCAGGCGGTCACAAAGCACTGAGCCGATATCCCTGTGCCATAGGGCTGCTTCCTACTAGCTATCTATATTACGTTTGTTAGTGTATATATGTCCATGCCTCTCTCACGCCCTGTCACAGCTCACCCTTCCCCCTCCCCATATCCTCAAGTCCGTTCTCCAGTAGGTCTGTGTCTTTATTCCTGTCTTACCCCTAGGTTCTTCATGACACTTTTTTTTCTTAAATTCCATATATATGTGTTAGCATATGGTATTTGTCTTTCTCTTTCTGACTTACTTCACTCTGTATGAGAGACTCTAGGTCTATCCACCTCATTACAAATAGCTCAATTTCATTTCTTTTTATGGCTGAGTAATATTCCATTGTATATATGTGACACATCTTCTTTATCCATTCATCCGATGATGGGCACTTAGGTTGTTTCCATCTCTGGGCTATTGTAAATAGAGCTGCAATGAACATTTTGGTACATGACTCTTTTTGAATTTTGGTTTTCTCAGGGTAAATGCCCAGTAGTGGGATTGCTGGGTCATATGGTAGTTCTATTTGTAGTTTTTTAAGGAACCTCCATACTGTTCTCCATAGTGGCTGAACCAATTCACATTCCCACCAGCAGTGCAAGAGGGTTCCCTTTTCTCCACACCCTCTCCAGCATTTATTGTTTCTAGATTTTTTGATGATGGCCATTCTGACTGGTGTGAGATGATATCTTATTGTAGTTTTGATTTGCATTTCTCTAATGATTAATGATGTTGAGCATTCTTTCATGTGTTTGTTGGCAGTCTGTATATCTTCTTTGGAGAAATGTCTATTTAGGTCTTCTGCCCATTTTTGGATGGGGTTGTTTGTTTTTTTGTTATTGAACTGCATGACCTGCTTGTAAATTTTGGAAATTAATCCTTTGTCAGTTGCTTCATTTGCAAATATTTTCTCCATTCTGAGGGTTGTCTTTTGGTCTTGTTTATGGTTTCCTTTGCTGTGCAAAAGCTTTGAAGTTCCATTAGGTCCCATTTGTTTATTTTTGTTTTTATTTCCATTTCTCTAGGAGGTGGGTCAAAAAGAATCTTGCTGTGAGTTATGTCAGAGAGTGTTCTGCCTATGTTTTCCTCTAAGAGTTTGATAGTTTCTGGCCTTACATTTAGCTCTTTAATCCATTTTGAGCTAATTTTTGTGTATGGTGTTAGGGAGTGATCTAATCTCATACTTTTACATGTACCTGTCCAGTTTTCCCAGCACCACTTATTGAAGAGGCTGTCCTTTCTCCACTGTACATTTCTGCCTCCTTTGTCAAAGATAAGGTGTCCATATGTGCGTGGGTTTATCTCTGGGCTTTCTATCTTGTTCCATTGATCTGTTTTTTGTGTCAGTACCATACTGTCTTGATTACTGTAGCTTTGTAGTATAGTCTGAAGTCAGGGAGCCTGATTCCTCCAGCTCCGTTTTTTGTTCTCAGATTGCTTGGGCTATTCGGGGTCTTTTGTGTTTCCATACAAATTGCAAAATTTTTTGTTCTAGTTCTGTGAAAAATGCCAGTGGTAGTTTGATAGGGATTGCATTGAATCTATAGATTGCTTTGGGTAGTAGAGTCATTTTCAAAATGTTGATTCTTCCAATCCAAGAACATGGTATATTTCTCCATTTATTTGTATCATCTTTAATTTCTTTCATCAGTGTCTTATAATTTTCTGCATACAGGTCTTTTGTCTCCTTAGCTAGGTTTATTCCTAGATATTTTATTCTTTTTGTTGCAATGGTAAATGGGAGTGTTTTCTTGATTTCACTTGCAGATTTTTCATCATTAGTATATAGGAATGCCAGAGATTTCTGTGCATTAATTTTGTATCTTGCTACTTTACCAGATTCATTGATTAGCTCTAGTAGTTTTCTGGTAGCATCTTTAGAATTCTCTATGTATAGTATCGTGTCATCTGCAAACAGTGACAGCTTTACTTCTTTCTTTACGATTTGGATTCCTTTTATTTCCTTTTCTTCTCTGATTGCTGTGGCTAAAACTTCCAAAACTATGTTGAATAAGAGTGGTGAGAGTGGGCAACCTTGTCTTGTTCCTGATCTTAGTGGAAATGCTTTCAGTTTTTCACCATTGAGGATGATGTTGGCTGTGGGCTTGTCATATATGGCCTTTATTCTGTTGAGGAAAGTTCCCTCTATGCCTACTTTCTGCAGGGCTTTTATCATAAATGGGTGTTGAATTTTGTCAAAAGCTTTCTCTGCATCTATTGAGATGATCATATGGTTTTTCTCCTTCAATTTGTTAATATGGTTTATCACATTGATAGATTTGCGTATATTGAAGAATCCTTGCATTCTTGGAATAAACCCCACTTGATCATGGTGTATGATCCTTTTAATGTGCTGTTGGATTCTGTTTGCTAGTATTTTGTTGAGGATTTTTGCATCTATGTTCATCAGTGATATTGGCCTGTAGTTTTCTTTCTTTGTGACATCCTTGTCTGGTTTTGGTATCAAGGTGATGGTGGCCTCGTAGGAGTTTGGGAGTGTTCCTCCCTCTGCTATATTTTGGAAGAGTTTGAGAAGGATGGGTGTTAGCTCTTCTCTAAATGTTTGATAGAATTCGCCTGTGAAGCCATCTGGTCCTGGGCTTTTGTTTGTTGGAAGATTTTTAATCACAGTTTCAATTTCAGTGCTTGTGATTGGTCTGTTCATATTTTCTATTTCTTCCTGATTCAGTCTTGGCAGATTGTGCATTTCTAAGAATTTGTCCATTTCTTCCAGATTGTCCATTTTATTGGCATAGAGTTGCTTGTAGTAATCTCTCATGATCTTTTTTATTTCTGCAGTGTCAGTTGTTACTTCTCCTTTTTCATTTCTAATTCTATTCATTTGAGTCTTCTCCCTTTTTTTCTTGATGAGTCTGGCTAATGGTTTATCTATTTTGTTTATCTTCTCAAAGAACCAGCTTTTCGTTTTATTGATCTTTGCTATTGTTTCCTTCATTTCTTTTCCATTTATTTCTGACCTGATTTTTATAATTTCTTTCCTTCTGCTAACTTTGGGGGTTTTTTGTTCTTCTTTCTCTAATTGCTTGAGGTGCAAGGTTAGGTTGTTTATTCGAGATGTTTCCTGCTTCTTAAGATGGGCTTGTATTGCTATAAACTTCCCCCTTAAAACTGCTTTTGCTGCATCCCATAGATTTTGTGTCATTGTGTCTCCATTGTCATTTGTTTCTTGGTATTTTTTTATTTCTTCTTTGATTTCTTCAGTGATCACTTCGTTATTAATTAGTGTATTGTTTAGCCTCCATGTGTTTGTATTTTATACAGATCTTTTCCTGTAATTGATATCTAGTCTCATGGCGTTGTGGTCGGAAAAGATACTTGATACAATTTCAATTTTCTTAAATTTACCAAGGCTTGATTTGTGACCCAAGATATGATCTATCCTGGAGAATGTTCCATGAGCACTTGAGAAAAATGTGTTTTTGGATGGACTGTCCTATAAATATCAATTAAGTCTATCTTGTTTAATGTATCATTTAAAGCTTGTGTTTCCTTATTTATTTTCATTTTGGATGATCTGTCCATGGGTGAAAGTGGGGTGTTAAAGTCCCCTACTATGAATGTGTTACTGTCGATTCCCCCTTTTATGGCTGTTAGTATTTGCCTTATGTATTGAGGTGCTCCTGTGTTGGGTGCATAAATATTTACAATTGTTATATCTTCTTCTTGGATCGATCCCTTGATCATTATGTAGTGTCCTTCTTTGTTCTTTTAATAGTCCTTATTTTAAAGTCTATTTTGTCTGATATGAGAATTGCTACTCCAGCTTTCTTTTGGTTTCCATTTGCCTGGAATATCTTTTTCCATCCCCTTACTTTCAGTCTGTATGTGTCTCTAGGTCTGAAGTGGGTCTCTTGTAGACAGCATATGTATGGGTCTTGCTTTTGTATCCATTCAGCCAATCTGTGTCTTTTGGTGGGAGCATTTAGTCCATTTACATTTAAGGTAATTATTGATATGTATGTTCCTATTCCCATTTTCTAAATTGTTTTGGGTTCGTTATTATAGGTCTTTTCCTTCTCTTGTGTTTCTTGCCTACAGAAGTTCCTATAGCATTTGTTGTAAAGCTGGTTTGGTGGTGCTGAACTCTCTCAGCTTTTGCTTGTCTGTAAAGGTTTTAATTTCTCCATCAAATCTGAATGAGATCCTTGCTGGGTAGAGTAGTCTTGGTTGCAGGTTTTTCTCCTTCATCACTTTCAGTATGTCCTGCCACTCCCTTCTGGCTTGTAGGGTTTCTGCTGAGAGATCAGCTGTTAACCTTATGGGGATTCCCTTGTGTGTTATTTGTTGTTTTTCCCTTGCTGCTTTTAATATGCTTTCTTTGTATTTAATTTTTGACAGTTTGATTAATATGTGTCTTGGTGTATTTCTCCTTGGATTTACCCTGTATGGGACTCTCTGTGCTTCCTGGACTTGATTAACTATTTCCTTTCCCATATTAGGGAAGTTTTCAAGTATAATCTCTTCAAATATTTTCTCAGTCCCTTTCTTTTTCTCTTCTTCTTCTGGAACCCCTATAATTCAACTGTTGGTGCATTTAATGTTGTCCCAGAGGTCTCTGAGACTGTCCTCAGTTCTTTTCATTCTTTTTTCTTTATTCTGCTCTGCAGTAGTTATTTCCACTATTTTATCTTCCAGGTCACTTATCCGTTCTTCTGCCTCAGTTTTTCTGCTATTGATCCCATCTAGAGTATTTTTAATTTCATTTATTGTGTTGTTCATCGTTGCTTTTTTCATCTTTATTTCTTCTAGGTCCTTGTTAACTGTTTCTTGCATTTTGTCCATTCTATTTCCAAGATTTTGGATCATCTTTACTCTCGTTATTCTGAATTCTTGTTCAGGTAGACTGCCTATTTCCTCTTCATTTGTTAGGTCCTGTGCATTTTTATCTTGCTCCTTCATCTGCTGTGTTTTTCTGTCTGCTCATTTTGTTTATCTTACTGTGTTTGGGGTCTCCTTTTTGCAGGCTGCAGGTTCGTAGTTCCCGTTGTTTTTGATGTCTGTCTCCAGTGGCTAAGGTTGGTTCAGTGGGTTGTGTAGGCTTCCTGGTGGAGGGGACTAGTGCCTGTGTTGTGGTGGATGAGGCTGGATCTTGTCTCTCTAGTGGGCAGGTCCACATCTGGTGGTGTGTTTTTGGGTGTCTGTGGCCTTCTTATGGTTTTAGGCAGCCTCTCTGCTAATGGGTGGGGTTGTGTTCCTGTTTTGCTAGTTGTTTGGCATAGGTTGTCCAGCACTGTAGCTTGCTGGTTGTTGAGTGAAGCTGGGTGCTGGTGTTAAGATGGAGGTCTCTGGGAGATTTTCGCTGTTTGACATTATGTGGAGCTGGGAGGTCTCTTGTTGACCAGTGTCCTGAAGTTGGCTCTCCCACCTCAGAGGCAGAGCCCTGACTCCTGGCTGGAGCACCAAGAGCCTTTCATCCACACGGCTCAGAATAAAAGGGAGAAAAAGTAGAGAGAATTAGTAGAAGTATGAAGAAATAAAGAAAGGAGGGAAGGAAGGAAGGAAGGAAAGAAAGAAGGTAAAGTATAATAAAGTTATTAAAATTAAAATTAATTATTAAGAAAAAAATTAAAAACCAAGGACGGATGGAACCCTAGGACAAATGGTGGAAGCAAAGCTATACAGACAAGATCTCACACAGAAGCATACACATACACATTCACAAAAAGAGGAAAAGGGGAAAAAATCATAGATCTTGCTCTCAAGGCCCACCTCCTCAATTTGGGATGATTCGTTGTCTATTCATGTATTCCGAAGATGCAGGGTACATCAAGTTGATTGTGGAGCTTTAATCCGCTGTTTCTGAGGCTGCTGGGAGAGATTTCCCTTTCTCTTCTTTGTTCTCACAGCTCACAGGGGCTCAGCTTTGCATTTGGCCCTGCCTCTGCATGTAGGTCGCTAGAGGGTGTCTGTTATTTGCTCAGACAGGACAGGGGTTAAAGGAGCCGCTGATTCGGGGGCTCTGGCGCACTCAGGCCGGGGGGAGGGAGGGGCACTGCGTGCGGGGCGGGCCTGCGGCGGCAGAAGCCGGCATGACGTTGCACCAGCCTGAGGCCCGCCGTGCGTTCTCCCGGGGAAGTTGTCCCTGGATCCTGGGAACCTGGCAGTGGCGGGCTGCACAGGTTCCCCGGAAGAGGGGTGTGGAGAGTGACCTGTGCTCGCACACAGGCCCCTTGGTGGCGGCAGCAGCAGCCTTAGCATCTCCCCCCCGTCCCTGGGGTCCGTGCTTTTAGCTGTGGCTCGTGCCCGTCTCTGGGGATCGTGCTTTTAGCCACGGTTCGCGCCCGTCTCTGGAGTTCCTTTAAGCAGCGCTCTTAAACCCCTCTCCTCGCGCACTAGGAAACAAAGAGGGAAGAAAAAGTCTCTTGCCTCTTCGGCAGGTGCAGACTTTTCCCCGGACTCCCTCCCGGCTAGCCGTGGTACACTAACCCCTTCAGGCTATGTTCAAGCCGCCAACCCCAGTCCTCTCCCTGTGCTCCGACCGAAGCCCGAGCCTCAGCTCCCAGCCCCGCCCGCCCCGGAGAGTGAGCAGACAAGCCTCTTGGGCTGGTGAGTGATGGTCGGCACCGATCCTCTGTGCGGGAATCTCCCCGCTTTGCCCTCTGCACCCGTTGCTGTGCACTCCTCCGTGGCTCCGAAGCTCCCCGCTCCGCCTCCCGCAGTCTCTGCCCGCGAAGGGGCTTCCTAGTGTGTGGAAACCTTTCCTCCTTCACAGCTCCCTCCCACTGGTGCAGGTGTCGTCCCTATTCTTTTGTCTCTTTTTTTTCTTTTGCCCTACCCAGGTACGTGGGGAGTTTCTTGCCTTTTGGGAGGTCTGAGGTCTTCTGCCAGCATTCAGTAGGTGTTCTGTAGGAGTTGTTCCACGTGTAGATGTATTTCTGGTGTATCTGTGGGGAGGAAGGTGATCTGCACGTCTTACTCTTCCGCCATTTTCCCAGCACTGCAGAATATGTTTTAACCTTTGATTAATTTGGGGAAGTCAGCTCTCTGCTCTGTTTAAAGGTTGGGTTGAACTAAAGAGAGCTATAATGTCTTTTCCAGTTACAACATGAAAAAACACTAATATGATTGAACGAATAGAAATATTTTTTCCAAAATGTTATAAAGTTTTCTTTCATTTTTTAGCCTTTTAGCTTCATGAAGAAAGAGGCTTTTTTTAAGTTTAGGCTCTGTGTTGACTTGGAAAGAGATAACAAACACATGATAGGGGCTGAAAGTTTGCTTTTACATACAGTGTGTAAGTTAAAATTAGATTTTCTACATAAAAGAGAAGAGTGTAAAATAATAGTGGATTAAACAAGATAAAAGCTTAGGTTTCTCGCATGTAAAGCAGTTTGGAGAGGCAACCTTAGGCTGGCCTGGCAGCTCTGCAAATTATCAGGTGCCCAGGTTCCTTCAGTCATCCCTGAGGTGTGGCCCTCATCCTTATAGCTCAGGGGAGCCACATGGAAGAAGGGAGAAAGAAAGGGGTGCCCCATTCCTTTTAAAGAGAGTCCTGGATAGGTACCATACAACACTTACATCTCATTGGCCAGAACATGGTCACCTGGTACCACTAACTTCAGTGTAGGCTGGAAATGTAGTCTTTCATCTGCAGGGCAGTGAGCTCAGCTAAGATCAGGGCTCTTTTTACTAAAGAATGTGGATATTAGGAAGTAAGTAGCAGTTGGAATTAAAAAAAAAATTTCTTGATTTTCCTCTCTTGGCCTTTTTTATATCACAGATGTTTGGTGTCTTCTGTTACTAGATACACAGCAGTTAGGGGAGACAGCAAAGCTCAGATCTTTCAGTCTTGCTATTTAAGGGAAGCATCAGTAGGCTTGGTGAGTGTTGGAGTTTGGATGGAGAGCTAATGTGTCCTCAGGATTCCTAACATTCCCCACATGGCTGCCACCACAGCCCATTCCAACTGGCCCTATTTTGGGTTCTCTTACCTGTGTTATTTAAATGGCTCCCTTTTATTCAAATACTATTCATTTCATTTTTCCTTCGTAGTCATCCCTATCTTTGTTTCTTTTCCAGATAGACCTAGATGAAGACACTGCTGAAAAATTTTACCAAAACTTACTGGAACTGGAAAAGGATATTAGGGTCACCATTCAAAAAAGCAAAAACCAGAGCTGAAAATGGTGCTCTCTGAGCACCATTTTCATGCCTTCTGTGGATTCTGGAGCACCTGGGTTTCTGAGTTGGACGGTGTGCATTTGTGGTAAACTGTGAGTTCTGATTTTCTCTTTGTTTCAGAATTACCTCTATGACTGTGTGTGTGTTTGTGCATGTGAGAAAAAGATTGATAAAATATAATATATTCTTAAGAATGGTGTTATATCAAAATTGTCCTAAGTGTCCATCATTGGATGAATGGATAAAGAATATCTGGCACATATATACAATGGAATGTTACTCAGCCATAAAAAGAAACGAAATTGAGCTGTTTGTAAGGAGGTGGATGGACCCAGAGTCTGTCATACAGAGTGAAGTAAGTCAGAAAGAGAAAGACAAATACCGTATGCTAACACATATATATGGAATTTAAGAAAAAAAAATGTCATGAAGAACCTAGGGGTAAGACAGGAATAAAGACACAGATCTACTAGAGAACGGACTTGAGGGTATGGGGAGGGGGAAGGGTAAGCTGTGACAAAGCAAGAGAGTGGCATGGACATACATACACTACCAAACGTAAAATAGGTAGTGGGAAGCAGCCGCATAGCACAGGGAGATCAGCTCAGTGCTTTGTGACCACCTAGAGGGGTGGGAGGGAGGGAGACGCAAGAGGGAAGAGATATGGGAACATGTGTATATGTATAACTGATTCACTTTTTTATAAAGCAGAAACTAACACACCACTGTAAAGCAATTATACTCCAATAAAGATGTAAAAAAAAAAAAAATTGTGCTAGTCACAATTTGTTTATTCTGTGAACTGCAGCCCAAGCTACACTTCATGGGATGAGGTGTAGACTTGAATAATCATGACACAGACACACACTGGTTCTCCTTTTCACCTGCCCCAGCAGGAGGAAATACTGCCCATTCTCTGAGTGGCCATCTTAGCCTTGTTCCTTTCGAGTAGTTTTCCTAGGTCTTGTACCTTATTTCTTCTTCCACATGCTGCTTTTACCAATCCTAATACAGATGCCCATGTAATTAATCATAGTAACAAAGAATATGTATTTGGGCCACTTGAATTATTTTTTTCTTATTTTAAAAATGTCTTTTATTGAGATTGATTTAGTCCATGTTAATAGTGGGCCTGACCTTTAACACAATTTGCAAATTTGTTTATTACTTACCCACTCGTTTTCATGACATTTTAGTGGATGTAATCTTGCAGCAAAAATGATTTATTCAGATTGTTTCAATGAAATTTTCCAATTGAATAATTACTGGTGGAATGTCTCCTGGTATCAGTAGTGGTCGAAAGTGGTTAGGACTTAGTTTGCATGATATGAAGACAAAATGCTAAGATGCTTAGATGTTTCAACCAACACCTGTAATATAACAGTTACAGTTTGAATGAGTTAATGTGAAAAATTATATGTAAATATAATTTCTTTACATTTTAAAGTATGGATTTTTGGTTATACTTTAAGTTTGTTGCTAAAGATATTTTTAATAACAATAAACGTGAAAATGAGGGCTGAACACTGTCTTCAAGAAAGAAGGGTAAAGTTGGAGAGCTGAAAGCAGAGCTGGTTTTTGATCTTCTGTTCACTCGCTGTTAATTGGGAAGAAGGACTTTGTTATGGATCTCAAACTCTTCATCTGTGAAGGAATTATCTTTCTGCTTCCTTTGTTCATGGGTATGAAGTGAGCATTAAATGCAATAATATGTGAATGAATAAAGAGCATTTTTTGAGAATGATGACTACAAAGTTTTTATTAGAGATTAATAAGCCAGAGTATCATAGTTGAAATATTACTGTGTAAGGCACTGAGTGACCATGTCCCACCTAACTGAGAGTTGGTTCTGTTTCCTGAATGTTTTGTTTTAAATTGAAGTACAGTTGACTTACAGTGTTTCAGATGTACAGCAAAGTAATTCAGTTATTTATATATATGTATATTTCAGATTCTATTCCATTATAGGTATTACAAGATATTGAATATAGTTCCCTGTGCCATACAGTAGTTCCTTGTTGTTTATTTTACACATAGTAGCATGTATCTGTTAATCCCAAACTCCTAATTTATCTCCCCCAGCCCTGCTATCCCCTTTGGTAACCATAAGCTTGTTTTCTTTGTGAGCCTATTTGTTTTATAAATAAGTTCATTTGTATCATATTTTTAGAATCCATGTATAAGTGATATCATGTGATATTTGACTTTCTGTCTGACTTACTTCACTTAGTATGATAATCCCTGGGTTCATCCATGTTGGTGCAAATGGCATTATTTCATTCTTTTTTATGGCTGAGTAGTAGTTCATTGTATATTGTATGTGTGTGTGTGTGTGTGTGTCTGTGTATCATGTATTCTTTATCCATTCATCTGTCTATGGACATTTAGGTGGCTTCCATGTCTTGGCTATTGTGAATAGTGCTGCTATGAACATAGGGGTGCTTGTATCTTTTCCAGCCGGAGTTTTCATCTTTTCCAGATATATACCCAGAAGTGGGATTGCTGGATCATATGGTAACTGTTTTTACATTTTTAAGGAACCTCCAGACTGTTCTCCATAGTGGCTCTACCAATTTACATTCCAACCTACAGCATAGGAGGGTTCCCTTTTCTCCACACCCTCTCCAGCATTTACTATTTGTAGACCTTTTTTTTTTAATTTGCTTTGGCTGTGTTCAGTCTTCATTGCTGTGTGTGCAGGCTTTCTCTAGTTGCAGTGAGCGGGAGCTACTCTTTGTTGCGGTGCATGGGCTGCTCACTGCGGTGGCTCCTCTTGTTGCAGAGCACGGGCTCCAGTAGTTGTGGCATGCAGGCTCAGTAGTTGTGGCGCATGGGCTTAGTTTCTCCACAGCATGTGGGATCTTCCCAGACTAGGGATCAAACCCATGTCCCCTGCGTTAGCAGGTGGATTCTTAACCACTGTGCCACCAGGGAAGTCCCTATTTGTAGACTTTTTGATGACGACCATTCTGACCGGTGTGAGGTGATACCTATTGTAGTTTTGATGTGCATGTCTCTAATTATTAGCAATGTTGAGCATCTTTTCATGTGCTTTTTGGCCATCTGTATGTCTTCTGTGGAGAAATGTCTATTTAGGTCTTCTGTTCATTTTTTTTGATTGGGGTATTTGGTTTTGTTCCAACATTGAGTGGTATAAGCTATTTGTATACTTTAGAAATTAACCCCTTGTCAATCACATCATTTGTAAATATTTTCTCCCATTCTGTAGGTTGTCTTTTCATTTTATTGATGGTTCCCTTTGCTTTTAAGCTTTTAAGTTTAATTAGGTCCCATTTGTTTATTTTTGCTTTTATTTCTTTCTTTTACTTTATGAGATGGATACAAAAAAGAATTGCTGCAATTTATGTGTTCTGCCTATATTTTCCTCTAGGAGTTTTATAGTATCCACTCTTAGGCATTTAATCCATTTTGAGTTTTGTTTTGTTTTTTGTATAGGGTATTACAGAATGTTGTAATTTCATTATTTTACATGTAGCTGTCCAGTTTTCCCAGCACCACTTATTGAAGAGACTGTCTTTTCTCCATTGTATATCCTTGCCGCCTTTGTCATAGATTAATTGACCATAGCTGCATGGGTTTATTTCTGGGCTTTCTATCCTCTTCCTTGATCTATGTGTCTGTTTTTGTGTCAGTACCATATTGTTTTGATGACTATAGCTTTGTAGTATAGTCTGTAGTCAGTGAGCCTGATTCCTCCAGCTCCGTTTTTCTTTCTCAAGATTCCTTTGGCATTTCAGGGTTTTATGTTTCTACACAAATTTAAAATTTTTTTTGTTTTAGTTCTGTGAAAAATACCATTGGTAATTTGCTAGGGATTGTATTGAATCTGTAGACTGCCTTGGGAAGTATGGTCATTTTTACAATATTGATTCTTCCAATCCAAGAACACATTATATCTTTCCGTTTGTGTCATTCTCAATTTCTTTCATCAGCATATTATAGTTTTTGGAGTACAGGACTTTTGCCTCCTTAGGTAGGTTTATTCCTAGGTATTTTATTCTTTTTCATGCAATAGTAAATGGGATTGTTTCCTTAATTACTCTTTCTGATATTTCATTGTTAGTGTATAGAAATGCAACAGATTTCTGTGTATTAATTCTGTATCCTGTAATTTTACCAAATTCATTGATGAACTCTGGTAGTTTTCTGGTAGCATCTTTAGGATTTTCTGTATATAGTATCATGTCATCTGCAAACAGAGACAGTTTTACTTCTTCCTTTCCAATTTGGATTCCTTTTATTCCTTTTTCTTCTCTGATATGGCTAGGACTTCCAAAACTTTTGAATAAAAGTGGCAAAGGTGGGCATCATTGTCTTATTCCTGATCTTAAAGGGAATGTGTTTAGCTCTTCACAGTTGAGTATGTTAGCTGTGGGTTTGTCATATATGTCCTTTATTATTTTAAGGTATATTCCCTCTATGCCCACTTTCTGGAGAGTTTTTATCATAAAAGGATGGTGAATTTTATCAAAAGCTTTTTCTGTGTCTATTGAGATTAACAAATTGAAGGATAAAAACCACATGATAATGTGGTATATCAGGTTGATTGACTTGCAGATATTGAAAAATCCTTGCATCCTGGGGATAAATCCCACCTGATCATGGTGTATGATCCTTTTAATGTATCGTTGGATTCAGTTTGCTTATATTTTGTTGAGGATTTTTGCATCTATATTCATCACTGATATTGGCCTGTAATTTTCTTTGTGGCATCTTTGGCTTTGGTATCAGGGTGATGGTGGCCTCAGAGAATGAGTTTGAAAGTGTTTCTTCCTCTGCAGTTTTTTTTAGAATAGTTTCAGAAGGACAGGTGGTACCTCTTCTCTAAATGATTGGTAGAATTCACCTATGAAGGTATCTGGTCCTGGACTTTTGTTTGTTAGGAGTTTAATTACTGATTCAATTTCATTACTGGTAATTGGTCTGTTCATATTTTCTATTTCTTCCTAGTTCAGTCTTGGGAGATTGTACATTTCTAAGAATTTTTCCATTTCTTCTAGGTTATCCATTTTATTGGCATATAATTGCTTGAAGTAGTCTCTTATGGCCATTTGTAACTTCTTTTTCATTTCTGATTTTGTTGATTTTGGCCCTCTTTTTTTTTTTCCTGTTGAGTCTGGATAAAGGTTTATCAATTTTGTTTCTTTTCAAAGAGACAGTTTTTAATGCCACTGATCTTTACTATTGTTTTTCAGTCTCTATTTTATTTATTTCTGCTCTGATCTTTATAATTTCTTTCCTTGTACTAACTATGGGTTTTGTTTGTTCTTCTTTCTCTAGTTCCTTTAGGTGTAAGGTTAGATTGTTTATTTGAGAGGTAAGTTCATATCGCTATAAACTTCCCTCTTAGAACTGCTTTTGCTGCATCCCATAGGTTTTGGATTGTAGTATTTTCATTTATCTCTAAGTATTTTTTTATTTCCTCTTTGATTTCTTAAGTGATCTATTGGTTGTTTAGTAGCATATTGTTTAGTCTCCATGTGTTCTTAGGTTTTTTTTTGAAGTTTTATTTTTGTAGTTGATTTCTAGTATCATAGTGTTTTGGTCAGAAAAGATGCTTGATATGATTTCAATTTTCTTAAATTCACTGAGGCTTGCTTTATGTCCTAGCTTGTGATCTATCCTGGAGAATGCTCCACGTGAATTTGAAAAGAATGTGTATTCTGCTGCTTTCTGGTGGAATGCTCTGTAAATATCAATTAACTTCTTTGGCCTAATGTGTCATTTAAGGCCTGCATTTCCTTATTGATTTTCTGGCTGGATGATCTGTCCATTGATGTAAGTGGGTTTTAAAGACCCCTATTATTGTCTTACTGTCAATTTCTCCTTTTATATCTGTAAATATTTGCCTTGTATGTTAAGGTGCACTGCCACTGAACAGAAAAAAAGAATGAAATGAGGACAGTTTAAGAGACTTCTAGGACAACATCAAGTGTACTAATATTCACATTAGAGAGTCCCAGAAGGACCTATATGTAAATATATATGTTGGGTCCATATATATTTATAATTGCTATGTCTTCTTCTTGGATTGATCCTTTGATCATAATGTAGTGTTCTTCCCTGTCTCTTATAACAGTTTTCATGTTAAAGTCTATTTTGTCTGATATAAGTATTGCTCTTCCAGCTTTCTTTTCATTTCCATTTGTGTGGAATACCTTTTTCTATCCCTTCACTTTCCATCTGTATGTGTCTCTAGATCTGAAGTGAGTCTCTTGTAGGCAGCATATTTACAGGTCTTTTTTTTGTATCCATTCAGCCAGTCTATGTCTTTTGGTTGGAACATTTAGTCCATTTATATTTAAGGTAATTATCGATATGTATGTTTTTATTGCCATTTTGTTAATTGTCTTGGATTTGTTTTTGTAGATCTTTTTTCCCTTTTCTTGTGTTCTCTTTTGTGATTTGTTGACCAACTTTAGTGTTATGTTTGGATTCCTTTTTCTTTGTTTTCTATATATCATATTTTTGGTTTGTAGTTACGATGAGGTTTTTATATAGCAGTCTCTATATATGTGATTGTTTTTAAGTTGGTGGTCTGTTCATTTCAAAGATGTTTTACATACCCTTCATTTGTATTCCCCTGCCCTCACTATTACTGTTTTTGATATCATATTTTACATCTAATTGTTTCATGTATCCCATAACTGCTTGTTGATACAGATGATTTTACTACTTTTGTCTTTGAACCTCACTACTAGTTTTGTGTGTGGATGATTTCATACCTTGACTGTATGTTTGCCTTTACTGGTGAGCTTTGTCCTTCCCTAATTTTCTTGTTTTTATCTGTGACATTGTCTTTTCCACCTAGAGAAGTTCCTTTAGCATTTTTTGTAAAGTGGTTTTGTGGTACTGAATTCTTCTAGCTTTTGCTTGTCTGTAAACCTTTTGATTTCTCCATCAAATCTGAATGAGAGCCTTGCTGGGTAAGTATTCTTGATTGTAGGTTTTTCCCTTTCATCACCTTACGTATATCATGCCACTCCCTTCTGGCCTATAGATTTTGTGCTGGCCTTATGGGAGTTGCCCTGTAATTTGTTGTTCTCCCTTGTGGCTTTTAGTATCCTCTCTTTATCTTTAATCTTTGTTATTTTGATTACAATGTGTCTTTGTGTGTTCCTCTATGGGACTCTGCACTTTTGGGCTTGTGTGACTGTTTCTTTTCCCAGGATAGGGAGGTGTTCAGCTGTTATGTATTCAAATATTTTCTTGGGCCCTTTCTCTCTCTTTTCTCCTTCTGGGACTCTCTAATGTAAATATTAGTGTACTTGATGTTGTCCTAGAGGTCTCTTAAACTGTCCTCATTTCTTTTCTTTTTTTTTTCTTTTCAGTGGCAGTGATGTCCACTTCTCTGTCTTCCAGGTCACATATTCTTTCTTCTGAATCATTTAGTCTACTATTGATTCCTTCTAGTTTAGTTTTCATTTGTTATTGTATTCTTCATCTCTGTTTGGTTCTTTATATTTTCTAACTCTTCGTTTAAAACTTCTAACTTCTCGCTCTGTGCATCTGTTCTCCTCCCAAGTTCTTTGATCATCTTTATGATCATTACTGTGAACTCTTTCTCAGGTAGATTGCCCATCTCCACATAGTTCTTCTGGAGTTCTATCTTCATTCCTTCCTCATTTTGTCTAAGTTGCTGTTTGTATTTTTATGTATATGTGGTAAGTTATGTTTCTCGACCTTGGAGATGTGGTCTTCTGTAGGAGGCATCCTGTGAGTCCCAGCAGTGCACTCCCCTCTTGTCACCCAAGCTCTATGCTCTGGGGGTTCCCCCTAAGAGGTCTGCATAGGTCCTTCTGTTGTGGCGGCTGACTTTGTGGGCAGCCTGGTAGGCTTGGTTGGCCCCTAGTCTTGTTGGTTGCCAGGACCTGCCTTGTGCAGGTGCTGCTGGCTGTTGTTTAGTGGGGCCTGGTCATGATGTGACTGGCTGTGGAATCTTAGGGGGCCATGGAGCTAGTGCTGGCTCACTGGTGGGCGAGGCAGCGTCCCGAAGACTCTGGTGCTGTTGCCAATCCACTGGCAGGTGAAGCCACATCCTGGGGTTAGTGCCAGACCACTAGCAGGTGGAGTTGGTTTCTGGAGTCTGGCTGCAGGTCCCAGGGACCCCAGAGCTTTTTTCAGATCGTTGCAGGGAGAGGGTGTTCCTGATGCAGCAGAATGTCTGGAAGTTTGCTTTGGCCTGCTAGTGGGCAGGTCCAGCTGGTCCCAGGGTAGGGTAGGGCCTGTGTTGTGGTATCATAGTTTTGTTTCTGGTGTCTGCCCCCTGGTGGTTGAGGCTGGTCTAGAGGCTTGTGCAGGCTTCCTGGCAGGACAGGCCTGTACCTGTCCACTGGTGGGTGAAGCTGGGTCTTGGCCCTCTGATGGGCTGGGCTATGTCTAGGGGCATTTCCAGAGGTTGCTGTGGACTCTTTAGTCTTAACGCACCCTGTCTGCTGATGGCTGGGACTGGGTCCCTGCCCAGTTAGTTGTTTTGCTCTGAGGCGTCCCAGCACTGGAACCTATAGGCTTTTGGGCGGGGTCAGGTCTTGGCACTAATGATCCAAGATGTCAGCATCCAGGAGTGTTAATGTGGCTGAATGTTCCTCAGTATGGCTGCCACCAGTGTCTGTGTCCCCAGGATGAGCCACAGCTGCCCCCTGCCTCTCCAGGACTCTCCAAGACCAGAAGGCAGGTCTGACCCAGGCTCCTATCAAATTACTGCTTTTGCCCTGCGTCCCAGTGCATGCTGGATTTTGTGTGTGCCCTTTAAGAGTGACGTATCTATTTCCCCCAGTCCTGTGGAGCTCCTGCAATTAAACTCCGCTGGCCTTCAAAGCCAAATGCTCTGGGGGCTCATCTTTCTGGTGCCAGAACCCTGGCCTGGGGAGCTTAATGTGGGGCTCAGAACTATTTCTTCTGTGGGAGAACCTCTGCAATATAATTCTACAGTTTGTGAGTCATCCACCCAGGCATTATGTGATTTGATTATATCGCGAGCTTGTGCTTCTTACCTGTCTCATTGTGGTTCCTTCTTTATGTCTTTAGTTATAGAATATCTTTTCTGGTAGGTGCCTTTTTCATTGATGGTTATTCTGAATATAGTTGTGATTTTCATGTGCTTGTGAGAGGAAGTGAGCTCAGGGTCTTTCTGTATTCTCCATCATGGCCACTCTCCCCACTCTGTTTTCCGAATATTGAGTCATCACCTGAGCAGCATCAGGTCAAGTGTGAGCGTGTGGGGGGAAGAGTGTGGGCTCTGGGACTGGGCAGACATTGAATCAAATTTTAGCCATTAACTAGCATGAGTTCTGGCAAGTTGCTTGAATTTATACCTCAACTTAATTATAAAAAATACTGATGCTTACCTTGCAGAATTGTGATATTATAGCCTAATGTACTCACAGTTAATATAACATTTCATTCTGTCCCACATGAAGTACAGAAAAGGAGATTTTAAACATGAACTAAATCCTGATTTCAAGTCATTTATGATGTGTCAGTAGGTTGGTGCTCTATATATTTTCTGAGTCATTACATCCAATTTCCCTAAAATAGAGAACAAATCATAGGCCCTTTATACATTAACATATCTGATGTACTTTTTACATTTTTAATCATAACATTACTATACAGAAATAAAATATACAACTTCCAAACCAACAGAGGTATAAAAAAATACAAGCCATCCAAAAAATAAAATGGAAAGGAGAAGCAGATGATGATAGAAAAAAACAAATAAATAAAAATTCCCCAATTCGATTTTTAAAATATATTCTAATATTCTCAAAAATCTGAAAATAGAACTACCATATGACCCAGCATTTCTACTCCAGGGTAAATAAAAAACCCAAAACACTAATTCAAAAAGATACTATACTTCCAATGTTCATAGCAGCATTATTTACAATTCCCAAAATATTGCAGCAACCTAAATGTCCATCAACAGATTAATGGATAAGGAAGATGTGGCTATATATACAATGGAATACTACTCAGTCATAAAAAATAATGAGATTTTGCCATTTGTAACAAGATGGATGGACTTAGAGGGTATTATACTACATGAAATAAGTCATACAGGGAAAAATATAAATACAATATGATATCAGTTATATGTGGAATCTAAAAAAAAAAAGCAGCTAGTGATTATAACAAAACAGACTCATGGATATAGAGAACTGCTAGTTTTAGCAGTTACCAGTGAGGAGAAGGAAGGGGGAGGAGGGTCAAGATAGAGGTAGAGGATTAAGAGATACAAACTACTATGTATAAAATAAACTACAAGGATATATTGTACAACAGAGAATACACCAATATTTTATAATAACAATAAATGAAACATAACCTTTGAAAATTATGACTCATTACATTGTATACCAGAAACTTATATAATACTGTACAACAATAGCCTCAACTTTTTAAAAAAGCTACAAGAGGAAGATGGCAGAAGAGTAAGATGCAGAGATCACCTTCCTCCCCACAGATACACCAGAAATACATCTACACGTGGAACAACTCCTACAGAACACCTACTGAATGCTGGCAGAAGACCTCAGACCTCCCAAAAGGCAAGAAACTCCCCACGTACCTGGGTAGGGCAAAAGAAAAAAACAGAGACAAAAGAATAGGGACGGGACCTGCACCAGTGGGAGGGAGCTGTGAAGGAGGAAAGGTTTCCACACACTAGGAAGCCCCTTTGCGGGCAGAGACTGCGGGAGGCGGAGGGGGGAGCTTCGGAGCCACAGAGGAGTGCACAGCAATGGGTGTGGAGGGCAAAGCGGGGAGATTCCCGCACAGAGGATCGGTGCCGACCATCACTCACCAACCCAAGAGGCTTGTCTGCTCACCTTCCAGGGCGGGCGGGGCTGCGAGCTGAGGCTCGGGTTTCGGTTGGAGTGCAGGGAGAGGACTGGGGTTGGCGGCTTGAACATAGCCTGAAGGGGTTAGTGCACCACGGCTAGCTGGGAGAGAGTCCGGGGAAAAGTCTGCACCTGCTGAAGAGGCAAGAGACTTTTTCTTCCCTCTTTGTTTCCTAGTGCGCGAGGAGAGGGGTTTAAGAGTGCTGCTTAAAGGAACTCCAGAGACGGGCATGAGCCGTGGCTAAAAGCACGATCCCCAGAGATGGGCGCAAGCCGTGGCTAAAAGCACAGACCCCAGAGACGGGCGCGAGCCGCGGTTAAAAGCACGGACCCCAGAGACGGGCACGAGCCGTGGCTAAAACCACAGACCCGAGGGACGGGGTGGGGGGAGATGCTAAGGCTGCTGCTGCCGCCACCAAGGGGCCTGTGAGCGAGCACAGGTCACTATCCACATCCCTCTTCCACGGAGCCTGTGCAGCCCGCCACTGCCAGGTTCCCGGGATCCAGGGACAACTTCCCCGGGAGAACACACGGCGGGCCTCAGGCTGGTGCAACGTCATGCCGGCCTCTGCCGCCGCAGGCCCACCCCGCACACAGTGCCCCTCCCTCCCCCCGGCCTGAATGCGCCAGAGCCCCCGAATCAGCGGCTCCTTTAACCCCGTCCTGTCTGAGCAAATAACAGACGCCCTCTAGCGACCTACACGCACAGGCAGGGCCAAATGCAAAGCTGAGCCCCTGTGAGCTGTGAGAACAAATAAGAGAAAGGGAAATCTCTCCCAGCAGCCTCAGAAACAGCGGATTAAAGCTCCACAATCAACTTGATGTACCCTGCATCTTCGGAATACATGAATAGACAACGAATCATCCCAAATTGAGGAGTTGGGCTTCGAGAGCAAGATCTATGATTTTTTCCCCTTTTCCTCTTTTTGTGAATGTGTATGTGTATGTGTATGCTTCTGTGTGAGATCTTGTCTGTATAGCTTTGCTTCCACCATTTGTCCGAGGGTTCTATCCGTCCATGTTTTTTTTTTAATTTTTTTCTTAATAATTAATTTTAATAACTTTATTATACTTTACATTCTTTCTTTCCTTCCTTCCTTCCCTCCTTCTTTATTTCTTCATACTTCTACTAATTCTCTCTGCTTTTTCTCCCTTTTATTCTGAGCCGTGTGGATGAAAGGCTCTTGGTGCTCCAGCCAGGAGTCAGGGCTCTGCCTCTGAGGTGGGAGAGCCAACTTCAGGACACTGGTCAACAAGAGACCTCCCAGCTCCACATGATGTCAAACAGCGAAAATCTCCCAGAGACCTCCATCTTAACACCAGCACCCAGCTTCACTCAACAACCAGCAAGCCACAGTGCTGGACAACCTATGCCAAACAACTAGCAAAACAGGAACACAACCCCACCCATTAGCAGAGAGGCTGCCTAAAATCATAACAAGGCCACAGACACCCAAAAACACACCACCAGACGTGGACCTGCCCACTAGAGAGACAAGATCCAGCCTCATCCACCACAACACAGGCACTAGTCCCCTCCACCAGAAAGCCTACACAACCCACTGAACCAACCTCAACCACTGGAGACAGACATCAAAAGCAACAGGAACTACGAACCTGCAGCCTGCAAAAAGGAGACCCCAAACACAGTAAGATAAACAAAATGAGAAGACAGAAAAACACAGCAGATGAAGGAGCAAGATAAAAATGCACCAGACCTAACAAATGAAGAGGAAATAGGCAGTCTACCTGAACAAGAATTCAGAATAACGATAGTAAAGATGATCCAAAATCTTGGAAATAGAATGGACAAAATGCAAGAAACAGTTAACAAGGACCTACAAGAAATAAAAATGAAACAAGCAACGATGAACAACACAATAAATGAAATTAAAAGTACTCTAGATGGGATCAATAGCAGAATAACTGAGGCAGAGGAACGGATAAGTGACCTGGAAGATAGAATAGTGGAAATAACTACTGCAGAGCAGAATAAAGAAAAAAGAATGAAAAGAACTGAGGACAGTCTCAGAGACCTCTGGGACAACATTAAACACACCAACATTCGAATTATAGGGGTTCCAGAAGAAGAAGAGAAAAAGAAAGGGACTGAGAAAATATTTGAAGAGATTAGAGTTGAAAACTTCCCTAATATGGGAAAGGAAATAGTTAATCAAGTCCAGGAAGTACAGAGAGTGCCATGCAGGATAAATCCAAGGAGAAATACTCCAAGACACATATTAATCAAACTGTCAAAAATTAAATACAAAGAAAGCATATTAAAAGCAGCAAGGGAAAAACAACAAATAACACACAAGGGAATCCCCATAAGGTTAACAGCTGATCTCTCAGCAGAAACCCTACAAGCCAGAAGGGAGTGGCAGGACATACTGAAAGTGATGAAGGAGAAAAACATGCAACCAAGACTACTCTACCCAGCAAGGATCTCATTCAGATTTGATGGAGAAATTAAAACCTTTACAGACAAGCAAAAGCTGAGAGAGTTCAGCACCACCAAACCAGCTTTACAACAAATGCTAAAGGAACTTCGCTAGACAAGAAACACAAGAGAAGGAAAAGATCTATAATATAGAACCCAAAACAATTTAGAAAATGGGAATAGGAACATACATATCGATAATTACCTTAAATGTAAATGGACTAAATGCTCCCACCAAAAGACACAGATTGGCTGAATAGATACAAAAACAAGACCCTTATATATGCTGTCTACAAGAGACCCACTTCAGACCTAGAGACACATACAGACTGAAAGGAAGGGGATGGAAAAAGATGCAAATGGAAACCAAAAGAAAGCTGGAGTAGCAATTCTCATATCAGACAAAATAGACTTTAAAATATAGACTATTAGAAGAGACAGAGAAGGACACTACATAATGATCAAGGGATCAATCTAAGAAGAGATATAACAATTGTAAATATTTATGCATCCAACACAGGAGCACCTCAATACATAAGGCAAATACTAACAGCCATAAAAGGGGAAATCGACAGTAACACATTCATAGTAGGGGACTTTAACACCCCACTTTCACCCATGGACAGATCATCCAAAATGAAAATAAATAAGGAAACACAAGCTTTAAATGATACATTAAACAAGATAGACTTAATTGATATTTATAGGACAGTCCATCCAAAAACAACAGAATACACATTTTTCTCAAGTGCTCATGGAACATTCTCCAGGATAGATCATATCTTGGGTCACAAATCAAGCCTTGGTAAATTTAAGAAAATTGAAATTGTATCAAGTATCTTTTCCGACCACAACGCCATGAGACTAGATATCAATTACAGGAAAAGATCTGTAAAAAATACAAACACGTGGAGGCTAAACAATACACTAATTAATGACGAAGTGATCACTGAAGAAATCAAAGAAGAAATAAAAAAATATCTAGAAACAAATGACAATGGAGACACAATGACCCAAAACCTATGGGATGTAGCAAAAGCAGTTCTAAGGGGGAAGTTTATAGCAATACAAGCCCATCTTAAGAAGCAGGAAACATCTCGAATAAACAACCTAACCTTGCACCTGAAGCATTACAGAAAGAAGAACAAAAAACCCCAAAGTTAGAAGGACAGAAATCATAAAAATCAGATCAGAAATAAATGAAAAAGAAATGAAGGAAACAATAGCAAAGATCAATAAAACGAAAAGCTGGTTCTTTGAGAAGATAAACAAAATAGATAAACCATTAGCAAGACTCATCAAGAAAAAAAGGGAGAAGACTCAAATCAATAGAATTAGAAATGAAAAAGGAGAAGTAACAACTGACACTGCAGAAATAAAAAAGATCATGAGAGATTACTACAAGCAACTCTATGCCAATAAAATAGACAACCTGGAAGAAATGGACAAATTCTTAGAAATGCACAATCTGCCAAGACTGAATCAGGACGAAATAGAAATTATGAACAGACCAGTCAAAAGCACTGAAATTGAAACTGTGATTAAAAATCTTGCAACAAACAAAACCCCAGGACCAGGTGGATTCACAGGCGAATTCTATCAAACATTTAGAGAAGAGCTAACACCCATCCTTCTCAAACTCTTCCAAAATATAGCAGAGGGAGGACCACTCCCAAACTCCTTCTACGAGGCCACCATCACCTTGATACCAAAACCAGACAAGGATGTCACAAAGAAAGAAAACTACAGGCCAATATCACTGATGAACATAGATGCAAAAATCCTCAACAAAATACTAGCAAACAGAATCCAACAGCACATTAAAAGGATCATACACCATGATCAAGTGGGGTTTATTCCAGGAATGCAAGGATTCTTCAGTATACGCAAATCTATCAATGTGATAAACCATATTAACAAATTGAAGGAGAAAAACCATATGATCATCTCAATAGATGCAGAGAAAGCTTTTGACAAAATTCAACACCCATTTATGATAAAAGCCCTGCAGAAAGTAGGCATAGAGGGAACTTTCCTCAACAGAATAAAGGCCATATATGACAAGCCCACAGTCAACATCATTCTCAATGGTGAAAAACTGAAAGCATTTCCACTAAGATCAGGAACAAGACAAGGTTGCCCACTCTCACCACTCTTATTCAACATAGTTTTGGAAGTTTTAGCCACAGCAATCAGAGAAGAAAAGGAAATAAAAGGAATCCAAATCGTAAAGAAAGAAGTAAAGCTGTCACTGTTTGCAGATGACACGATACTATACATAGAGAATTCTAAAGATGCTACCAGAAAACTACTAGAGCTAATCAATGAATTTGGTAAAGTAGCAGGATACAAAATTAATGCACAGACATCTCTGGCATTCCTATACACTAATGATGAAAAATCTGAAAGTGAAATCAAGAAAACACTCCCATTTACCACTGCAACAAAAGAATAAAATTTCTAGGAATAAACCTACGTAAGGAGACAAAAGACCTGTATGCAGAAAATTATAAGACACTGATGAAAAAAATTAAAGATGATACAAATAGATGGAGTGATATACCATGTTCTTGGATTGGAAGAATCAACATTTTGAAAATGACTCTACTACCCAAAGCAATCTATAGATTCAATGCAATCCCTATCAAACTACCACTGGCATTTTTCACAGAAGTAGAACAAAAAATTTCACAATCTGTATGGAAACACAAAAGACCCCGAATAGCCAAAGCAATCTTGAGAATGAAAAACGGAACTGGATGAATCAGGCTCCCTGACTTCAGACTATACTCCAAAGCTACAGTAATCAAGACAGTATGGTACTGGCACGAAAACAGAAAAATAGATCAATGGAACAGGATAGAAAGCCCAGGGATAAACCCACGCACATATGGTAACCTTATCTCTGATAAAGGAGGCAGGAATGTACAGTGGAGAAAGGACAGCCTCTTCAATAAGTGGTGCTGGGAAAACTGGACAGGTACATGTAAAAGTATGAAATTAGATCACTCCCTAACACTGTAACCAAAAATAAGCTCAAAATGGATTAAAGAACTAAATGTAAGGCCAGAAACTATCAAACTCTTAGAGGAAAACATAGGCAGAACGCTTTATGAAATAAATCACAGCAAGATCCTTTTGGACCCACCTCCTAGAGAAATGCAAATTAAAACAAAAACAAATGGGACCTAATGAAACTTCAAAGCTTTTGCACAGCAAAGGAAACCATAAACAAGACCAAAAGACAACCCTCAGAATGGGAGAAAATATTTGCAAATGAAGCAACTGACAAAGGATTAATTTCCAAAATTTACAAGCAGGTCATGCAGCTCAATAACAAAAAAACAAACCACCCAATCCAAAGATGGGCAGAAGACCTAAATAGACATTTCTCCAAAGAAGATATACAGACTGCCAACAAACACATGAAAGAATGCTCAACATCATTAATCATTAGAGAAATGCAAATCAAAACTACAATAAGATATCATCTCACACCAGTCAGAATGGCCATCATCAAAAAATCTAGAAACAATAAATGCTGGAGAGAGTGTGGAGTAAAGGGAACCCTCTTGCACTGCTGTTGGGAATGTGAATTGGTTCAGCCACTATGGAGAACAGTATGGAGGTTCCTTAAAAAACTACAAATAGAACTACCATATGACCCAGCAATCCCACTACTGGGCATATACCCTGAGAAAACCAAAATTCAAAAAGAGTCATGTACCAAAATGTTCATTGCAGCTCTATTTACAATAGCCTGGAGATGGAAACAACGTAAGAGCCCATCATCGGATGAATGGATAAAGAAGATGTGGCACATATATACAATGGAATATTACTCAGCCATAAAAAGAAACGAAACTGAGCTATTTTTAATGAGGTGGATAGACCTAGAGTCTGTCATACAGAGTGAAGTAAGTCAGAAAGAGAAAGACAAATACTGTATGTGAACATCTATATATATGGAATTAAAAAAAATGTCATGAAGAACCTAGGGGTAAGACAGGAATAAAGACACAGACCTACTGGAGAACGGACTTGAGGATATGGTGAGGGGGAAGGGTGAGCTGTGACAAAGCGAGAGAGAGTCATGGACATATATACACTAACAAACGTAGGTAGATAGCTAGTGGGAAGCAGCCGCATAGCACAGGGATATCAGCTCGGTGCTTTGTGACCACCTGGAGGGGTGGGATAGGGAGGGTGGGAGTGAGGGAGACACAATAGGGAAGAGATATGGGAAAAATATGTATATGTATAACTGATTCAGTTTGTTATAAAGCAGAAACTGACACACAATTGTAAAGCAATTATACCCCAATAAAGATGTTAAAAAAAGAAAAAAGAAAGCAGTTTGTAGGCTAAGTTTACTTAATACAAAGATCTCATAACTGAATATAGCAATATATTAACAAACACAACTAAACATGACCAAGTTTTATTTGTACTAAAAATGCAAGGAAAGCTCAGCACCAGAAGAGCTAATAATATAATTTATTATGTTGAAAGAATAAGGACGAAAAGTAATGTGATCCTTTTGGTATATGCAGATATACATTTAATAAGATTCAACACTCATGTATAATAAAATCATCTTAACACATCAGTAATAGAAGGAAACTTCTGGAATTGAAATCAAGATGGTAGAGTAGAAGGATATGGAACTTGCCTCCTCCCACAAATACATGGAAAATACATCTACATATGGAACAATTCTCACAGAATACCTACTGAACACAGGCAGAAGATGTTAAAAACTTGAAAGGACAAGAAAGATCCCCACATAACTGGGTAGGATGAAAGAAAAAAAAAAGGAAGCAGGATGGGAACTGCTCCCCTGTGAGGGAGGTGAGAAAGAGGAAAGTTTCCCAATCACTGAGAAGTCCCCTCATCAGTGGGGAGATCAACCAGGACAGAGGGAGAGCTTCAGAGGCTCAGTGGAGAGCACAACAACCAGTTTGCAGCGGGCAGAACAAGAGAGACCTGCACAGATGGTCTGTGCCACTCTCCTGTGCTCCCAACACCAGATGTGCGTCCACCTGGTAAGGGCAGGGGCTGGGTGCTGAAACTCGGGGTTTAGAGGACAGACCCAGGGAGAGGACTGGGGTGGGCTGCACGGAGAGAGCCTGAAGGGGCTGGAGCATGGTATGGCTGCAACCAGGGGTGTACACGGAAGAAGCCAGGGCCTGCCACAGAAGTGAAGCACCACTGTTAAGTGGCACATGAAGGGAGGGGTGGAGCCCACGTCAGCAGCCTCTTTGCACACCAGTCGCCACCTCAGTGGGCTCTGGGAGTGTACGTACCAGCTGCCGCCTCAGCAGGCTCCTGAAGCAGGTGCCAGCAGGTGGCCCACAGAGAGAGGCTGGGCTGAAATCATAGCTGAGTCCCAGGGGCCACACAATTTAGGAAGTAGAACTGAAATCTCTCCCCACAGCTGTGCAAGCCACCACTGGCTTTGTGAACTGGGTGCCTGCGGGGCATCAGAGCAGACAAAAGGTGCTCCTGTGGCTGAGATGGATTTGGACTTAGCAGGTGTGGACATTGTGGGTGCGTGCACATGGGGGCTGGGCTAGGCTGGGCCAGGGTCTGAGCTGCTTCCATAGCTCCCATAGTGGGTCCAGGTGCACGACGACTGCAGTCCAGGGACTTGATATCAGCGGATCTTCACTGGCGGCCTTGTGAAAACAATACCTGAGTGACACAAGGGCCAATTGCTGGCGTTGAGGAGGGGCTGAGGGAAGCACCAACAACAGTGTACTTTGTGACAGGTGGCACAGCAGAGTGCACTCCCCAGTGGACAGCTCCGGTGGAGGAATACTCAGTAGTTTCTTTCCCAGTGGGAGCCCTCCGATACCACTTACCTCACACTGCAGATCAGAAACACAGCTCAGAAATGAATCTGGGGGCTTCTACTCCAACAATTAGGGAGCAGACCCTACCTGAGACAGGGCTGTGACAACCACAGAGCAAAGAGGATGACCTGATCAACATCTAGTGTAGGCTCTGGTCACCACACCACCAGTCATACTCTCCTTATCAAGGGGATAATGGCCATGACACACTGAGGAAAGAGTTGGCAGACAACCATACTAAAAACAGCCCTTGAACCAAAATACTAAACCAACAGAGGATACACAGGGATGCTCCCACATATAAATAGCCCTCTAAGACCACAGTAGATAACCATTTCTCCTAAAATCACAGAGTAAGAGAAATAAGTAAAATGAAGAATTAGAGGAACCACTCCGAGTTAAAAGGTCAAGAGAACTCCCTTAAAAAAAATGAAACAGACATCTTTAGTTTGGTAGACACCAAGTTTGAAAAGGAGATAATGAAAATACTGAAGGAATTAAGAAAGACTATCAATAGAAATGCAGATTATTATTAAAAGGAACTAGAAACTATAAAGAGCAAAGAAGAATTAGAAAACTCTTTTGCTGAGATGAAATGAAAGCTGAGCTAAAGGCAATGAATAGCAGAATGAATAATGCAGAAGAATGAATAAGTGATATGGAATATAGAATAATGGAAATCACCCAGCAGACAGAAAGCCAAAATAAAAAAAAAAAGCAACATAGGAGACTATTGGATAATATAAAGTGGGTCAATCTGTGCGAAATAGGAATTCCAGAAGGAGAAGAAGAGAAAAGGGGATTGAAAATGTATTTGAAGAAATTATGGCTGAAAACCCCCAAACCTAAAGAAGGAAACAGATATCCAGGGACAGGAAGCACAGAGGGTCCCAAACAAGATGAACCCAAACAGACCTCCACCAAGATGTGCTATAATTAACATGGCAAAAGATATAAAGAGAGGATTCTAAAATCAGCAAGAGATAAAAGAAGAGTTAATTACAAGGGACCCCCTCCCCCATAAGGTTATCAGCTGATTCCTCTACAGAAATGTTGCAGGCCAGAAGGGAGTGGCAAGATATATTCAAAGGCCTGAAAGGAAAAAATCTGAAACTTAGGATACTTTACCCAGTAAAGATTATCATTTAGAATAGAAGGAGAGATAAAGAATTTCTCAGACAAGCAAAAATGAAAAGAATACAGCAATACTAAACCTATCCTAAAAGAAATATTGAAGGGTCTTCTCTAAACAGAAAAGAAGCAAGAAGCTATAGGAAAGAGAAGATCACAATTGGAAAGTAAATCACTTAAATAAGCCAGTATACAGATTTTTCTTAAATAAATTTTTTTTGAAAGCAATGATGATCACAATGAACAGCAAAAGGATAAACATGAAAATGTAAAACAAGACATCAAAATAATATAATCTGGAGGAAGATAGTAAGAAAATGTAGATTTTTTCTTCTTTCTTTTAGAATGCATTTGAGTCTAAATGACTATAATTTAAAGCAAGTAGAAATAGGAAGTGGTTAGCATACTTGAAAAATAGCATACCCACAATTCAAAAACATATAACAGATTCACAAAAACCAAAAAGAAGAACACACAAACATAATACAAAACGAAGTCATTAAAACACAAATGGAAAAACAAAAAGGATAAAAGTAGAAATACAGAATCAACTGGAAAACAACGTATAAAATGGCAACAAATACATATCTATTGATAATTACCTCAAATGTCAATGTCAAATGTCAGTGCTTCAATCAAAAGACAAAGAGTGGCAGACTGGATTTAAAAAAAAAAAGAGAGCCTACAATATGCTGCCTAAAAGATACTCACTTTAGGACAAAGGACACACATAGATTGAAAATTTGGGGTTGTAAAAAGATATTTCATAAAAAGGAAATGACAAGAAAGTGGGGGTTGCAATACTCAGACAAAGTAGACTTTAAAAGAAAGGCCATCAAGAAAGATAAAGAAGGACACTGTATAATGATAAAAGGATCAATACAAAAAGAGAATATTACAGTTGTCAACATATATGCACCCAATATAGGAGCACCAAAATAAGTAAAGCAAATACTAACAGACATAAAGGAAAAAATTATGGGAATACAATGATAGTAGGAGACTTTAACACTCTGCTCACATCAATGGAGAGATCTTCTAGACAGAAAATCAGTAAGGCAACAGAGATCCTAAATGACACAATAGAAATTAGACTTAATTGATACTTTCAGGACATTGCATCCACACCCCCACACCCCCACCACACACACACACACACACACACAAAATCCAGCATACACTTTCTTTTCAAGTGTACATGGAATATTTTTTAGGATTGACAACAAACTAGGACATAAAACATGCCTCAACATATTTAAGACTATAGAAATTATTTCAATCATCTTTTCTGACCAGAATTGCATGAAACTAGAAATCAACCACAGAAAAAGAAATGAGAAAAAACGATTACATGGAGAGTAAACAACATGCTACTAAAAAACCAATGGGTAAATGATGAAATCAAAGAGGAAATTAAAAAATACCTTGAGACAAATGACAATGAAAACAGAACCACACAAACTCTATGTATGGGTTTCAGCAAAGGCAGTTCTTAGAGAGAAGTTCATAGCGACACAGGCCAAATAAATAACCACCTAAAAGAATTGGAAAAAGAAGAATAAACAAAACCTAAAGTCAGTAGAAGGAAGGAAATCAAAATCAGAGGAAATAAATAAAATAGAGTTTTAAAAAACAATAGAAACAAAATCAATAAAACCAAGAGCTCATTCTTTGAAAGGGTAAACTAAATTGACAAAACTCTGTGCAGGCTCAACAAGAAGAAAAGAGAGAGGACCCAAATAAACAAAAGAAATGAAAAAGGAGAAATAACAACCGATATCACAGAAATACAAAAAACCATAAGAGAATATTATGAGCAATTAATTACCAACAAATTTGACAACCTAGAAGAAATGGACAAGTTTCTAGAAACATAAGAGCCCACCAAAATTGAATCAAGAAGAAACAGATAATGTGAACAGACCAATCACTAGAAGTGAAATAGGATCTGTAATAAAAAAATAAATAAACTCCCTACAAACAAAAGTACAGGACCAGATATCTTCAAAGGTGAATTCTACCAAACAGATAAAAAAGAACTTATATCGATCTTTCTCAAATTTTTCCAAAAGGTTAAAGAGGAGGGAACACTCCAAAAAACATTCTGTGAAGCCACCTTCACCCTGATACCAAAACCAAAGATGCTATCAAAAAAGAAAATTACAGGCCAATATCTTTGATGAATATAGATGCAAAAATCCTCAAAATATTAGCAAACTGAATCCAACAACATATAAAAAAGATCATATACCACAACCAAGTTGGATTCATCCCAGTGTCACAAGGATGGTTCAACATATTGAAATCAATCAATGTGATGAACCACATGAAGATAAGACAAAAACCACACAATAATCTCAGTACAGGTAGAAACAGCATTTGATAAAATCCAACATCCATTCATGATAAAAAATTTTTAAAAACTCTTACCAAAGTAGATATAGAGAGAACATATCTCAATATAATAAAAGCTATTTATGACAAACCCACAGCCAACATAATACTCAATGGTGAAAAGCTGAAAGCCTTCCTGCTAAAATATGGAACAAGGATACCCACTCTCACCACTTCTATTCAACATAGTAATGGAAGTCTGAAACACAGCAATCAGACAAGAAAAAGAAATAAAATGTATCCAAATAGGAAGGGAAGAGGTAAAATTGTCATTATATGCAGATGACATGATACTATATAAAGAAAACCCTAAAGACTCCAAACTAGAACTACTGGAACTGATAAACAAATTCAAAAAGGTAGCAGGATACAAGATTAACATACAGAAGTTGATTGCATTTCTTTACACTAACAATGAAATATCAGAAAGGGAATGTAAAAGAACAATCCTTTTAAAAATCACATCCAAAAATTAAATACTTAAGAATAAACCTGACCAATGAGGTGAAAGATCGGAGAATGATAAAACATTAATACAGGAAATTGAAGATGATTCAAAGAAATGGAAAGATATTCTACTCTCTTGGATAGGAAGAATTAACATCGTTGACATGGTCGTACTACCCAAAGCAATCTACAGATTTAATACAATCCCTATCAAACTAACCATGACATTTTTCTACAGAACTAGAACAAATAATCCTAACATTTATATGGAACCATAAAAGACCCAGAATTGCCAAGTCAATCCTGAGGGTAAAGCACAAAGCAGGAGGCATAACCCTCCCAGACTTCAGACAATGCTGCAAAACTAAAGTAAGTAGAGCAGCATGGTATTGGCACAAAAACAGACATAGGAATCAATGGAACAGAATAGAAAGCCCAGAAATAAACAAACACACATAGGGTCAATTAACACTTGACAGAGGAGGCAAGAATATACTACGGGAAAAACGTCTCTTCAGCAAGTGGTGTTGGGAAAGCTGGAGAACCCCACATAAATTAAGGAAGTTAGAACACCCTCACACCATACACACACACACACACACAAAACCTCAAAATGGCTTAAAGACTTAAATATAAGACATGACACCATAAAACTCCTACAAGAGAACATAGGGAAAACATTCTCTGACATAAATCATAGCAATGTTTTCTTAGGTCAGTCTCCCAAGGTAATAGAAACAAAAGCAAAAATAAACAAATGGGACATAATCAAACAACCTTTTGCACAGCAAAGGAAACTATAAACAAAATGAAAACATAACTTATAGACAGGGAGAAAATATTTGCAAATGATGCAACTGAAAATGACTTAATTTCCAAAACATGCAAAAGGCTCATACAATTCAACAACAATAGCAAAAAACAAAAAACTGAATCAAAAAAAAAAATGGTCCAGAGACCTAAATAGACATTTCTCTGAAGAAGACATACAGATGGCCAATAGGCACACTAAAAGATGCTCAACATCACTAATTATTAGAGACATGCAAATCAAAACTACAATGAGGTAACATTTCACACCAGTCAGAATAGCCATCATTAAAAAGTCTACAAATAACAAATGCTGGAGAGGGTGTGGAGAAAAGGGAACCCTCCTACACTGTTGGTGGGTATGTAAGATGGTGCAGCCACTATAAAAAACAGTATGTAGCTTCCTTAAAAAGCTAAAAATAGAGTTGCCATATGATCCAGCAATCCCACTCCTGGGCATATATCTGGACAAAACTACAATTCAAAAGATACATGCACCCCAATGATCATAGTGGCACTATTTACAATAGGTAAGACATGGAAACAACCCACATGTCCATCAACAGATGAATAGATAAAGAAGATGTGGTGCCTATATACAATGGAATACTACCCAGACATAAAAAAGAATGAAATAATACCATTTGCAGCAATGTGGATAGACATAGAGATTATCATACTAAGTGAAATAAGTCAGACAGAGAAAGATAAATACCATATCATATCACTTATATGTGGAACCTAAATATGACACAAATGAACCTATCTATGAAACAGAAACAAACTCACAGACATGGAGAACAGACCTGAGGTTGTCAAGGGGGTGCTGGGGCAGGGATGAATTGGGAGTTTGGGGTTCACAGATGCAAACTATTATATATAGGATGGATAAACAACAAGGTCCTACTGTATAGCACAGGGAACTATATTTGATATCCTGTGATAAACCATAATGGAAAAAATATATGAAAAATTATATATATATGTATATAATCTGAATCACTTTGCTGTACAGCAGAAATTAACACAACATTGTAAACGAACTATACTTCAATTCAAAAAAGAAGAGAACTTCCTAAACCAAACATAACTAGCAAATAACCATAACATCACATGATGAAATATTGAAGCATTTCTTTTAAAGATAGGAACAAAACATGTATGACTGTTATGCCCATTTCTTTTCAACACTGTACCAGAAGTTTTAGCCAGAAGAGTAAAACATGACAGATAAATAAAATGTCTAATGATCAGAAAGGAAGTAACAAAGTATTGTAGATGACATGATTGTCTATACTGAAAATTAAAATGATCAATAAGGTAGAGATACATATTGATCAGAAAGGAAGTAACAAAGTATTGTAGATGACATGATTGTCTATACTGAAAATTAAAATGATCAATAAGGTATAGATACATATTAACTTTTCAAGTAAGTCAACTGCACTCTCTATATCAGAAATAAACAGTTAAATGACCATTAACTAACAAGAGAATAGACGGTCATTCCACAAAAGTCTATAGAGCAGTTTAAAATTAATGACTTAGAAATATTTTTGTCATTAGAGATAACCCTGAAAATATGTAATGTTGAATAAAGACAAGTTACAGAAGGATGCATACAGTTTGATTTCACTCGTGGTTTAGAAATACAATCCTATGTAGAAAAAGTAAAAATTATAGATGTGATAAACACCAAATTAAGAATACTGATTACTTTTTAATGTGGGATAAAACAGTGGTAGACCATTAATTATATGGGATTTTATATTAGTATCTGTAAGGTTTTATTTCTTAAGTTGGATTGTGCACACATGTGCATAGTTCAAATTAGTACGTTGTGTTATAGTTTTCTTCTCCCTTGCAGTTGTGTCCTTGAAGGTGGGAGAGGGGGTAATTATGAAGTTAGCTGAAGTGTTTTGATTCTCACTTCATTTTCTTGACTTTTCAATGAGGTCCTCTCTGATCACCTAATCTAAAATTTCATCATGGCCCTCAAGTTTTCTCATCTACATTTTTTTTCTTTTACCACTTATTACTATCATGTGTTTTTCACTTATTTACCTCGTTTATTGCCTGTCAACCCTTCCAAAGAATGCACTCCAAAAGGGTTGGGACTTGTGTGGGGTTATTTTTCATTGTTCATTATTGTATCCCCACCACTAAATCAATGTTTGGCACATAAAAGTTTCTTGATAAATACTTGTTGCATAAATAAATATCTGAACAATTCATTAAACAGGTTTATTTGAATAAAAATATCTTGTCCTTTGATATGTCTGTTTTATAGCCTTACTTGATTTATTTTTTAAAAATAGAAAAAATTGCTGTATGACAATATCATGCTCTTAATTTAGAATGGTGTTGGGAGTACCAAGCCAGAGTTTATTGAGACTCTGTCTGCTGTTACCATCATTTCAGAAGACTGCCTTGTGCTGATACATACAATTCCTTCTTGGAAAACAGCTAAAAATTACTGAGAACCACCAGAATGTAAAATGAGTCTTATTCCTAGTAAAGAAATTAATCTTTCCTAGTAATACTAGTCTTATTCCTAGTAAAGAAACTCCAGAGAATAACCATGTTTTTTATCTGGCACCTGAAAATCTGAATGATTTTCTTTTAGCTGATAAATCTCATTTTTTATAGCTATGAGAATATAGACAGGTACTGTTAGAAATGGACAGTAAACTACTAGATTAGAGAGGGCCCATCTCACCTTCATTGAGGGTTATTTCTCACTGTCTAATTTGACTCCTTCTTCAAGGACAGGAATTCTAAGAGGTTTTCTGGAGGATTTGTAGTGGAAAAGAAAAATCCCCAAGACTCCTGGTGTTCAAGAAACACACATTTTTTTTTCTTTGGTAGTGACACGTGAATGGGTTCAAATGTGGATAGGTACTATAAATACAGTTTTAGATATAGGCAATGTTTAGATTTCTTTTCTTTTTTGGGCAAGGAACTCTATTCCACTTTATTCTATTTAGTAGCTGTTATGGTGCTGTATTTTCTCTCTGATTGCAAAATGATTTCCATTTATGGCTATCATTTACATTCTGTATTTAGAAAAAAAGCATAGTCATAACACTCATTTTCTCACTTCTGAAACTTTTAGAAAGAAAAAATTATGTTTTCTTTGGGGCCTATGAGTAAGAATTCACTACTTATCATGTAAAACAATATTATAAAAAAAATCCTATCTCACACATTAGTTCTAAGCCAAGATGGATGTATGGGCATTTGAAAAAAATAGATACAAGATGGTAGGAGGAACATAGTTGTGATATAATCAAATCTCACACCCCCTGGGTGGGTGATGCACCAACTGGAGAACAATTATATCACAGAAGTTCTCACACAGGAGTGAGAGTTCTGAGCCCCATTGCAGGCACCCCAGCCTGGAGTTCTGGATTGGAAGGAGAAACCCCCAGAGCATTTGGTTTTGAAGGCCAGTGAGGCTGGAGTGCATGAGCTCCACAACACTGGAGGAAACAGAGACTCCACTCTTGGAGGGAGAACACAAGGTCTCATGCACTCTGGGACTCAGGGCAAAAGCAGTGACTTCATAGGAGCTTAGACCAGACCTACCTGCTGGCCTTCAAGGGTCTCCTGAGAAGGTGGAGGATGGCTGTGGCTCACTGTGAGGACAGGACACTGCTGGCAGAGGTACCAGGGAGTATACACTAGCATGAGGTCTCCTGGAGCCAACATTTTGGCACCAAGGCCAGGCCCCACCCAACAGCCTGTAGGCTCCAGTGCTGGGACACCTCAGGCCAGCCAATCAACAGGGCAAGAACACAGCTCCACCCATCAACAGACAGGCTGCCTAAAGACTTCCTGAGCCCACAGCTGCCTCTAGACATCCCCCTTGACATGGCCCTGCTCACTAGAGAGCCAAGACCCAGCTCCACCCACCAGTGGGCAGGCACCAGCCCCTCCCAGAAAGAAGCCTCCACAAGCCTCTAGACCAACCTCACTCACCTTGGGGAAGACACAGAAGCAAGAAAACTACAATCCTGCAGACTGACGAACAAGGCTGCAAATGTAGATTAGAAACTACCCTGGGACCAGCTGGTGCCTGGCCCTTGGGTGATGAGAGGGGAGTGCACTGCTGGGGCAAGTAGGACACCCCATATAGAGGGCCACTTCTTCAAGGTTGAGAAACATCTAACCTTCCACATACATAAAAATACAAATAAGAAATTTAGACAAAATGAGTTGGCAGAGGAATATGTTCCAGATGAAGGAACAAGATAAACCCCCAGAAGAGCAAGTAAGAAGAGCAAGTAAGAGGAATATGTTCCAGATGAAGGAACAAGATAAACCCCCAGAAGAGCAAGTAAGTGTAGATAGGCAATCTACCTGAGAAAGAGTTCAGAGTAATGATCATAAAGATGATCCAAGAACTCAGGAAAAGAAAGGGTGCACAGAACGAGAAGTTACAAGAAGTTTTAACAAAGAGAAAATATAAAGAACAACCAAACACAGCTCAAGAATACAATAACTGAAATGAAAAACACACTAGAAGGAATCAATAGCAGAAAAAATGAGTCAGAAGAATGAATAAGTGAGCTAGAAGACAGAGTGGTAGAAATCATTGTCACAGAACAGAATAAAGAAAAAAGAATGAAAAGACAGTTTAAGAGACCTCTGGGACAAAGTGAAACACATCAATATTTGCATTATAGGGGTCTCAGAAGGATAAGGGAGAGAGAAAGGGTCTGAGAAAATATGTGGAAAGATAATAGCTGAAAACTTCCCTAACATGGGAAAGGAAACAGTCACCCAAGTCCAAGAAGTGCAGAGAGTTCCATAAAGGATTAACCCAAAGGAGGAACATACAGAGACACATAGTAATCAAATTGACAAAAATTAAAGATAAAGAGAAAATATTAAAAGCAACAATGGAAAAGCAACAGATAACACAAGGGAATCCCCATGAGGTTATAAGATGATTTTTCAGCAGAAATTCTGCAAGCCAGTGGGAGTGGCAAGATATGTTTCAAGTGATGAAAGGGAAAAACCTACAACCATGAATATTCTACCCAGTGAGGATTTTATTCAGATTTGATGGAGAAATCAAAAGCTTTACAGACAAGCAAAAGCTAAAAAAATTCAGAATCACCAAACTAGCTTTACAACAAATGCTAAAAGGAACTTCTCTAGGTGGAAAATAAATGGCCACAACTAGAAAAAAGAAAATTATGAAAGGAAAAAGCTCACTGGTAAAGGCAAATATACAGTAAAGGTAGAAAATCATCCACACACAAATATTATATCTAAATGAGTAATTGTGAGAGGATGATAGTACAAATGCAGGCTATTTGAAATGCATTTGAACTTAGGACATCAGCAACTTAAAACAATCGTGTGTGTGTGTGTGTGTGTGTGTGTGTGTGTGTGTGTATATATATATAGAGAGAGAGAGAGAGAGAGCTATATCAAAACCTCATGGTAACCAAATATCTATAATAGATATACAGACAAAAAAGCAATTCAAACACAACACTAAAAATAAACATCAAATAACAAGAGAGGAGAACAAAAGAGAAAAGAAAAAAGACCCATAAAAACAAATCCAAAACAATTAACAAAGTGGCAATAAGAACATGCAGATCAATAATTACATTAAATGTAGATGGATTAAATGTCCCAACCAAAAGACACAGACTGGCTGAATGGATACAAAAATAAGAACAGTATATATGCTGTCTACAAGAGACCCATTTCAGATCTAGAGACACATACAGACTTAAAGTGAGAGGACAGAAAAAGGTATTCCACGCAAAAGGAAATCAGATGAAAGCTGGAGTAGCCATACTCATATCAGACAAAATAGACTTTAAAAAAAGAATGTTACGAGAGACAAAGAAGGACACAACATAATGATCAAGGAATCAATCCAAAAAGAAGATATAACAAATTTAAATATATATATATATACACCCAACCCAGGAGCAATTCAGTATATAAGGCAAATGTTAACAAGCATAAAAGGAGAAATTAACAGTGACACAGTAATAATAGGGGATTTTAATACTCTACTTTCATCAATGGATAGATCATCCAGACAGAGAATCAGCAAGGAAACACAGGCCTTAAATGATACTTTAAACCAAAGGACTTAATTGATCTTTACAAAGCTTTCCATCCAAAAACAGCAAAATACACATTCATTTTAAGTGCACATGGAACATTATCCAGGGTGGATCATATGCTGGACCACAAAACAAGCCTTGGTAAATTTAAGAAAATTGAAAACATATAAGCATCTTTTCCTACCCCTGTGCTATGAGACTAGAAATCAATTATGAGAAAAAAACTGCAAAAAACAAAAAACATTTGGAGGCTAAACAATATGCTACTAAACAACCAGTGGATCACTGAAGAAATCAAAGAAGAAATTAAAATAATACCTGGAGACAAATGAAAATGAAAACACAATGAACCAAATTGTACGGGATGCAGCAAAACAGTTCTAAAAGGAAAGTTAATAGCAATACAAGCTTAACTCAGGAAACATGAAAAATCTTAAATAAACAACCTAACCTTACACCTAAAGCAACTAGTGAAAGAAGTAAAACCCAATGTTAGTAGAAAGAAAGAAATCATAATGGATGGAGCAGGAAAAAATGAAATAGAGACTAAGAAGACAATAGAAAATATGAAACTATAAGCTGGTTCTTTAAAAAGATAAAGAAAATTTATAAACCCTTAGATTTCTTTTTTTCTGGATAAACCCTTAGATTTATCAAAAAAAGGGCAGGGAAGGATGCAAATCAGTAAAATTGTAAATGAAAAAGAAGTTACTACTGACACCACAGAAATAGAACCATAAAAGATTACTATAGGAAACTATAGGCCAATAAAATTGACAACCTAGAAGAAACGGACAAATTCTTAGAAAGGTACAATCTCCCAAGACTGAACCAGGAAAAAATAGAAAATATGAACAGACCAATTATAAATACTCAAATTAAATCTGTGATTAAAAACTCCCAGCAAACTAAAGTCCAGGACCAGATGGCTTCACAGGAGAGTTCTACCAAACATTTAGAGAAGAGTTAACACCTGTCCTTCTGAAACTACTCTAAAAACTTTCAGAGGAAGGAGCACTTCCAAACTCATTCTATGAGGCCACCATCACCCTGCTGCCAAAACCAGATGAAAATATCACAAAAAAAGGAAAATTATAGGCCAATATCACTGATGAACATAGATGCAAATATTCTCAACAAAACATAAGCAAACTGAATCCAACAATACATGAAAAGGATCATACACCATGATCAAGTGGGTTTTATCCCCAGGATGCAAGGTTTTTTCAATATCCACAAATCAACCTGATACACTGCATTAACAAACTGAAGAATAAAAATCATATGATGATCTTAATAGATGCATAAAAGTCTTTTGATAAAATTCAACATCCACTTATGATAAAAACCCTCCAGGAAGTGGGCATAGTGGGAACATAACAAAAATAAAGGCCATATATGACAAACTCACAGCTAACATCATACTCAATGGTGAAAAGCTGAATGCATTCTCTCTAAGATCAGGAGTAAGACAAGAATGCCCACTCTTGTCACTTTTATTCAAAATAGTTTTGGAAGTCCTAACCCCATCAATCAGAGAAGAAAAAGAAATAAAACGAATCCAAATTGGAAAGGAAGAAGTAAAACTGTCTCTGCTTGCAGATGACATGATACTATACATAGAAAATCCTCAAGGCACTACCAGAAAATTACTAGAGATCATCAATGAATTTGGTAAGGTTGCAGGTTATAAAATTAAAACACAGAAATCTGTTGCATTTCTGTACACTAATAATTAAAGATAAGAGAAATTAAGGAAATGATCATATTTACCCTCACATCAAAAAGAATGAAATATCAAGGAATAAACCTACTTAAGGAGGCAAAATTCCTGTACTCCAAAAACTATGACACTGATGAAAGAAACTGAAGATGTAACAAACAAATGGAAAGATATACCATGTTCTTGGATTGGAAGAATCAATACTGTCAAAATGATTATGCTATCTCAGACAATCTACAGATTCAATGCAATCCCTATCAAATTACCAGTGGTATTTTTCACAGAACTAGAACAAAAAAAATTTAAACTTGTTTGGAGACACAAAGGACCCCAAATAGCCAAAGCAATCTTGAGAAAGAAGAACAGAACTGGAGGAATCAGGATCCCTGACTTCAGACTATACTACAAAGCTACAGTCATCAACACAGTATGGTACTGACACAAAAAGAGAAATATAGATCAATGGAAAAGGATACAAAGCCCAGAAATAAACCCATGCACTTATGGGCAATTAATCTAAGACAAAAGAGGCAAGACTGTATAATGGAGAAAATCTATGACAAAAGAGGCAAGACTATATAATGTCATATAATCTATGACAAAAGAGGCAAGACTATATAACAGTCTCTTCAATAAATGGTGCTGGGAAAACTGGACAACTACATGTAAAAGAATGAAAGTAGAACATTCTCTAACACCATTCACAAAAATAAACTCAAAATGGATTAAAGACCTAAATGTAAGACCAGGTAGTATAAAACTGCTATTGGAAAACATATGCAGAACACTTTTTGACATAAATCACAGCAATATCTTTTTCAAAAACAATCCCTTTAAAAATTGCATCAAAAAATTTCTTAGGAATAAACTTGACCACAAGTTTAAAAGATTTATATCCTGGGAACTATAAAACATTGATAAAGGAAATTTAAAATGATTCAAAGAAATGGAAAGATATCACATGGTCTTTTACTGGAAGAATTGGTATTGTTAAAATGGCCATATTATCCAAAGCAATCTACAGATTTAATATGATCTCTATCAAATTATTATCAAAGTGAATAAAAACAAGATGCTGTGAAGTATGTATACTTTGTTTTCATTTGTATTACACACACACACACACGCACACAATCTCTGGAAGGACCTATAAAAAACCTGGGTTTTGTGAGGGTAACTGGCAGTTCTGGGAAGATTAACTAGACAAGAAGAGTGGTCATAGGCTTTTTTTTGCATTCCCCTTGTACTGAATTTTTTAGTTTATATATTTTGTTTTATTTTCCAGTGCATATTGCTCCAAAAGAAAAAAATCTCTAGGATATAAAATGATTGGTTTATATTTAGTTCTGTCTCCAGGCCTCTTACAATGAAGTTGTCACTTCCCTTAATGGTGGATATTTAGCAAGATGATCCAGAGAGGTGGATAAAAAGAGAAACTAATCGAAATATTTTATGGAGGTTCAGTTTTATGCACAGGCAGTTGAAGTGGATGACCTCTTCCACACCATGAAATTATATATATTGTGACAGTACATACAATTCCTTATCAAAATCGACTTTCTGCTTCAGCCTGTAAACAAAGAAATCAAGACAAATGAAGAATTTTCTCTAAGATGTCATGACTAGTAGTGTAATGGCAACAGAGGGAGAGAAGACGAAATGAAGGATTGGAATGTGAACTCAAATGACACAGTGGCTTGATCTTTGCATTCAAAATGAGATAAGAGAAGAAGTGGAATAATGATTCAACATTGTAGCTCCTAGGAAAAAGCTTTGTGGTGGAGGATGTGCATGGAAGCAATGGAGGAACTACATGGAACCATGTGGAATCCAGGGTGACAAGTGACAGGTCCTGGGCCCTGCCGTGCCTCATGGCCAGCCAGGGCCTCTCTCCTGGGGCAGCCACCAGGCCAGGTGTTGAGCAGTGAGCATGGGGCTGAACCGGTTCAGTGGGCAGCAGGAGAGTGGAGGGGGCCCGCAGCCCATGTTACCTGCCCTGCCAGTTCAGGTGTGGCAAGGATGAAGGGCTGAGCCACAGGCAGGGCCACAGGGTCCGTCAGGGTGCAGAAATAAGTACTATTCAGTAAACTGTGGTCTGTGGTCCTGCTGCTGGGTGCTTGGTTTTCGTACCCACTCCACTGATGAGAAGGTGGTTGTGGTCATCAGGGAGGAGGTGAGTGCCTTCTCCTGGACCTCAAATGAAGCACCAACTGAGTCGGGGGACCCTGTGACCAGTGGCTGCATCACCTGGAAGGGCTGAGATCCTGTCACATTCAGCTCCCCTCACTGAATGCATGGGAAATGCACAACTGAATCAAGCCGGACTCTGGGAACTGGAGTCCTGCCATCACACAGATCCAAGTGTGATGGGCAAGAGCAACCAACTGTCCCTGACCCCACTCAGAGCCGGTGGTCCTGACCCACATGGCCATGTAATGGTTCTAGTTGTTTGATGTGTGTAGAGCCTTTCCCCCAACCAGATATAATTACCAAGCGGAATAGGAACTGGGCATCCTCCCCTCAGAGCTTGTGGTGACCGCGTGGTAGCATCTGTCAATTCTTATTTGATGACTAACCCATTGGAAGGAAGAATCATTTACCTTTTGAATATGGAAAGGATCAAATACAACCGGAACTCTCAGTGTCTCAGCATGCTGACTCTTTTTCTGGATGTTTCACTTTATTTGCCTTTCTAGTGCAGGGGCATGGAAAGAAATGTCTGTAGACATTAACAAATCCCTTTTGCTACTTTTGGAATCTGCATTTATAGTCTATGCTGGCACTAGATTTAAAGGTCTCAATTAAAATTACATAGCATTGATGGTATTTACCTACACTCTCTATTAACTGAAATAGATTTTTAGGTGCTTGAGTGAAGCTTTGCCATGCCCAGTGAATCCTCACCATTTCCCTTTTCATTGATCTCCTTAATAATTCCGGCAATAGATCTTTCCACCCAGCAGTGCCTAGATAATGCACACAAGATAGAATCTTGTTATTAAACTACGTTAAAAAATTAAATAGCACTAATCGGGTGGCAAGCACTGATCTAAGTGTATTATATTTTTCATGTAATCTTCATGCTATGGGCAGGCACAATTATTATCCTCATTTTACATATGAGGCAAAAAGGTTAAGTAACTTGCCTAAGGCTTAGAGCTAGCAAGCAATAGTCAGGACTCAAACTTAACCATCTATTTCTAGATTCTGTACTCATAACTACTACACTAAAATTGTCTCACAAGGTCACAGTATGTGCATTCTCAATCTCTCTCCCTCCCATTTTCACCCCAACCTCTCTCTCTGTGTGTGAATGTATGTAAAAATAAGGCAAGACAATCTTTCTCAGTGAAGGAAGAATGCACAATGAAGGTGTTCAGTTCTGTGCTTATAGGACAGCTGCTTAAGGTTATACTTCAGAACATATTGTAGAACATGTTTGAGACATTTTGTCAGCATGTGGGAGGGAGACAGCAAAGATATTCAATGAGAGGTCAGGGTTGTTGTTTTTTAAATACACAGTCCTGTTTTCTTCCTCTGAAGATCTGGCTTCCTTTGAACACCTGTATCCTTGCATATCCTACTCTTCCTAGTTTCTCCTTCCTGGTCTCTATTTTGTATTTCCTCCATTCTTCCTTCTAAACTTCTAATTTGTTCAAGGAAAGACAGTGTCACAAAACCAAACACATACTTTGTTACACCAGACTCCATTTTTCTGTTAGGTATTTTCTCATACTGAATAGTAAAAATGAATTCAATCAGTAATTCATGCAGAAAATATTTGCTGTTTGTTCCTAACTGCATTGATTACACTGAATCATGATACTGTATTTGCCCCAAAGAACTTAAAAACTGGTTAATGAGCCTGCTGTCTTTAACACCTGCCATTGGTGGTTTAAATCAAATGCAGGTATCAGTTGCATAGTATGTGCAGGATAATTTACCTCAAGATAAACTTGATAGAGAAAAGGAAAAGAGCAACTCTCATTTGATGACAGTATGGGCTCCCTCCTCCCTTTAATGAAATAATTTTTAAAATAAAGACAATATCTCCTTGGGCTACTGATTAGAGCCAAAGTGGTCATTTATTTGAACTGGAGAGAAATGCCCCTACCTGACACCATCCTAAAGTGAGGGTGTTAAGTGAGGGGGAGAGTGAGCAGTCAAATGGGAAAGGTTATGATAAATCATGGAATCTCACCTGGGTAAGGGAGGCAGTGAGGACATGCGGAGTGTGAGCCATGGCAAGGTGGTAACAAATACGTTGATTAGAAGTTCTGGAAGGGTCTTCCCTTCTGGGGAGGTCCCTTCAACCAGATATTGTAAATTTATCTGGACAAAAGGCAAACAGAAAACCTTGTTACTGAGTCCAAGCTCATATTGCTCATTGTACAACAGGCCAATAAATCGAGACATGTGGTTGGGACAAGGAATAATGACCTTATTTGGAAAGTGAGCAGAATGAGAAGATGGTGGACTAGTGTCCCAAAGAACCATCTTCCCCAAGTTAGGGTTCAGGCTTCCTTTATACTATTTAAAAGAGGAAGGGGTAAAGTCCTGGTTCTGGCCAGACTCTGGAGGAGATGTGTTAATTCTGTCCTTCCTGCAGCCATTCACAGGTGGGCTTGGTCAGGTGGTTTCCAGTGAGCTAAACAAAGGTATTTCCATTAATGCTCATTGCCTGGGAGGCAGGGTAACTAGATATGGGCCATTATGTATAATTTAAGCTTATAGGTAACATTCCTTGAGTGATTAACTTGTAATAGAATACAAAGGTTCTTCCCTATTACATTTTCTTCCCAATAGGTTCTTCCCTATTACAATTTCGCACTGTCAATGATCCATTCCACTATCCTGTGGGAAAAGAGATGAAGATTGCTCTGAGTACTTCCTGCAGAACAATGATGGAATGGAGTGATGAAGAGGTGATTTTAGACTGGAATCAATCAGCCTTATACAGGGAATATTCCTCAGAATCTTTTAATAATACAGTCCTCTTTCCCTTTTTATCTACAACTATTTAAACCTGATGAAACCCCTTGGCACTTTGTTGTCTAATTTGTAGCTGAACTTGGGGTTTTATTCTAGTTCCCAATACAGATAATAAATTCCTGTGCTGTTTACTTGAACAAATCAAACAGAGGAAAGCAGCCACCACAGCTGAGTAGAAATACCCTGAGCTCACCTCCTCTCATGAGCACACCCAAATCACAACTATCTGCAGAACAGCAATCAATGAAAAAGACTGGAACCTACCAGAAAAGATCTTCTTTGGGTAAAGACATAAAGAAGGAACTACAATGAGATGGTTAGGAGGGGTGGACTTACAATATAATCAAATCTCAAACCCCCGGGTCAGGTGACCCACAAACTAGAGAATAATTATATTGCAGAGGTTCTGTCACAGGAGTAAGAGTGCTGAGCCCCACGTCAGTGTCCCCATCCCAGGCTTCCAGCACCAGGAAGATGAGCCTTGAAAGCATTTAGATTTGAAAGCCAGTGGAGCTTAATTGCAGGAGCCCCATAGGACTGGAAGAAATAGAGACTTCACTCTTAAAGGGCACACACAAAATCTCATGTGCACTGGGACCCAGGTAGTGATGTAGTGATTTGTGTAGTGGTTTCACCCAATCACCCAATGTAGTGATTTGATAGGAGCCTTGGCCAGACCTACCTACTAGTCTTGTAGTCTCCTGGAGAGGTGGTAGGCAGCTGCAGCTAACCATAAGGACATAAACATCGGTGGCATGTATACTGGGGAAGATTCAGCTGTGTTAATACTCCTGGCAGCTGACATCTTGGATCATTAGTACCAAGACCTGGCCCCACCCAACAGACTGTAGGCTCCAGCAATGGGAAGTTTGAGACCAAATAACTGACTGAGCAGGGACACAGCCCCACCCATCAACAGACAGGCTGCTTAAAGACTAAAGAGCCTGCAGCCACATTTATGCTCATTACCTGGGAGGCAGGGTAACTAGAGATGGGCCATTATAGATACAGTCCCTAGACACAGTCCAGCCCACCAGAAGGGCAAGACCCAGCTCCACCCCAGTGGACAGGCACTGGCCCCTCCCACCAGGAAGTCTGAACAAGCCTCTAAACCAGCCTCACCAACCAGGGGCAGACACCAGAAGCAAGAAAACTATGATCCTGTGATGCAGGCCAGACACTACCCTGGGACAAGTTGGGCCCTGACCCTGCCTACTAGCAGGCAAACACAACCTTCTGGATACCCTGGATCCCATTCCCAACTCTATCAGGAATCACACCCCCACCACCAACAACTATCTGAAACAAGCTCTGGGGTCCCTGGGCCCTGCAGACAGACTCCAGGAACCAGCTGTGCCTGCCAGTAGTCTGTCAGTAACCCCAGGATCTGGTTCACCTGCCAGCTGGTGGGCAACAGCCCCAGAGTCTTTGGGATCCTGACTCCGACCACTATTGCACCAGCACTAGCCCTGGGGCCCACTAAGTTTCTGCAACCAGCCACCTGGTGACCAGGCTCCAATGAACAGCAGCCAGCAACACCCACACAAGGCAGGGCCTGGAAACAAACCAGACTAAGGGCCAACCAAACTTACCAGACTGTCCACATATCCCACCATAACAGACAGATGCATGCAGCTCTCTTAGAAGGAACCCTTAGAGCATATAGCTTGGGTGACAAGAGGGGAGTACCCTGCTGGGATGCATAGGACACCTCCTACAGAGGGCCACATCTCCAAGGTCAAGAAATGTAACTAAATTACCACATACATAAAAATACAAATAGCAACTGAGACAAAATTAGGTGGCAGAGGAATATGTTCCAGACTAGGGAGCAAGATAAAACACCAGAAGAAGAACTATGTGATGCGGAGATGAACAATCTACCTGAGAAAGGGTTTAGAGTAGTGATTGTAAAGATGATCAAAGAACTTGGAAGGAGAATGGATGCACAGAATGAGAACTTAGAAGTTTTTAACAAAGACTTAGAAAATATAAAGAACAACCAAAGAGATGAAGATTACAAAAAGTGAAATGAAAAAAAATACACTGGAAGGAATCAATAGTAGACTATACAAGAATGCATCAGTGAGCTGGAAGACAGTAATGGAAATTACTGCCACTGAGCAGAAAGAAGAAAAGAGAATGAAAAGAAAAGAGTACTGTTTAAGAGATCTCTGGGACAACATCAGGCACACTAATATTCAAATTATAGGTGTCCAATAAGGAGAAGAAAGAAAGGGTGTGGGGAAATATTTGAAGAGATAATAGCTGAAAACCTCCATAATCTGGGAAAGGAAACAGTCACCCAAGTCCAGGAAGTGCAGAGAGTTCCATAAAAGGATTAAACCAAAGAGGAACACACCAAGACATATTGTGATCAAAATGACAAAAATTAGAGAATACTAAAAGCAGCAAGGGAAAAGCAACAAACAACATATAAAGGAACTCCCATAAGGTTATCAGCTGATTTTTCACAAACTCTGCAGGCCAGAAGGGAGTCATATGATATTTTTAAAGTGAACAATGGCAAAAGCCTACAACCCAGCATACTCTACCCAGCAAGGCTCTCATTCAGATTTGATGAAGAAATTAAAAGCCTTACAGAAAAACAAAAGCTGAAAGGATTCAGCACCATTGCTTTACTAAAATGTTATATGAACTTCTCTAGGTGGGAAAAAAAAAGGTCACAACTAGAAACAAGAAAATTACGAAATGGGAAACCTCACCAGTAAAGGAAAACAGACAGGCAAGGTAAGAAATCACCCAAACCCAAAGCTATTAGGGAGGTTAAAAGACAAAAGTAGTAAAATCGTCTGTATCCTCAATAAGCAGATAAGGGATACACAAGACAATAAGATGTAAAATATGATATCAAAAAGAGTAATTATGAAGGGAGGAGAGTACAAATGCAGGGTATTTAAACTGCACTCACAATTAAAAGATCACCAACTTAAAACTATCACGTATATACATAGACTGCTTTACAAAACCCTCATGGTAACAACAAAACAAAAACCTATAATAGATATACACAAAAAAAAGAAAAAGGAACCCTAACATAACACTAAAGATAGTTGTCAAATCAAAAGAGAAGAGAACACAAGGGTAAAAAAAGACCTACAAAAACAAATCCAAAACAATTAACAAAATAGCAAAAGGAATATACGTACTGATAATTACCTTAAATGTAAGCAGAGTAAATGTTCCAACCAAAGGACACAGACCGGCTGAATGGATACAAAAACAAGAGCTGTATATATGTTGTCTACAAGAGACCCACTTCAGACTTAGGGACACATACTGACTGAAAGTGAGGGGATAGAAAAAGATATTCCATGCAAATGGAAATCAAAAGAAAGCTGGAGTAACCATACTCATATCAGAGAAAATAGACTTTAAAATAAAGACTGTTACAAGAGACAAAGAAGGACACTACATAATGATTAAGGGATCAATCCAAGAAGATATAACAACTGTAAATATTTATGCACCCAACACAGGAGCACCTCAATACATAAGGCAAATGCTAACAGCCATAAAAGGGGAAATCAACAATAACACAATCATAGTAGGGGACTTTAACACCCCACTTTCAGCAATGGACAGATCATCCAAAATGAAAATAAATAAGGAAACACAAGCTTTAAATGACACATTAGACCAAATGGACTTAATTGATATTTATAGGAAATTCCATCTAAAAGCAACAGAATACACTTTCTTTTCAAGTGCTCATGGAACATTCTCCAGGATAGATCATATCTTGGGTCACAAATCAAGTGTTGGTAAATTTAAGAAAACTGAAATTGTATCAAGTATCTTTTCCAACCACAAGGCTATGAGACTAGACATCAATTACAGGAAAAAAAACTGTAAAAAACAAAAACACGGGGCTTCCCTGGTGGTGCAGTGGTTGAGAATCTGCCTGCCAATGCAGGGGACACGGGTTCGAGCTCTGGTCTGGGAGGATCCCACATGCCGTGGAGCAACTGGGCCCGTGAGCCACAATTACTGAGCACGCGCATCTGGAGCCTGTGCTCCGCAACAAGAGAGGCCGCGATAGTGAGGCCGCGCACCGCAATGAAGAGTGGCCCCCGCTTGCCACAACTAAAGAAAGCCCTCGCACAGAAACGAAGACCCAACACAGCCATAAATAAATTAAAAAAAAAAAAAACACATGGAGGTTAAGCAATACGTTACTAAATAACCCAGAGATCAATGAAGAAATCAAAGAGGAAATCAAAAAACACCTAGAAACAAATGACAATGAAAACACGACGACCCAATACCTATGGGATACAGCAAAAGCAGTTATAAAAGGGAAGTTTATGGCAATACAATCCTACCTCAAGAAACAAGAAAAATCTCAAACAACCTAAATTTACACCTAAAGCAGTTAGAGAAAGAAGAACAAACAAAACCCAAAGTTAGCATAAAGAAAGAAAACATAAAGATCAGATCAGAAATAAATGAAAAAGAAATGAAGGAAACAATAGCAAAGATCAATAAAACTAAAAGATGGTTCTTTGAGAAGATAAACAAAATTGATAAACCGTTAGCCAGACTCATCAAAAAAAGAGGGAAAAGACTCAAATCAACATAATTAGAAATGAAAAAGGAGAAGTAACAACTGATACTGCAGAAATACAAAGAATCATGAGAGACTACTACAAGCAACTATATGCCAATAAAATGGACAACCTGGAAGAAATGGACGAATTCTTAGAAAAGCACAACTTCCAAGACTGAACCAGGAAGAAATAGAAAATATAAACAGACCAATCACAAGCACTGAAATTGAAACTGATATTAAAAATCTTCCAACAAACAAAAGCTCAGGACGATATGGCTTCACAGGTGAATTCTATCAAACATTTAGAGAAGAGCTAACACCTATCCTTCTCAAACTCTTCCAAAATATAGCAGAGGGAGGCACACTCTCAAACTGATTCTATGAGACCACCTTCAGCCTTGATACCAAAACCAAACAAACATGTAACATGCACAAAAAAAACCTACAGGGCAACATCACTGATGAACATAGATTCAATAATCCTCAACAAAATACTAGCAAGCAGAATCCAGCAGCACATTAAAAGGATCATACACCATGATCAAGTGGGGTTTATCCCAGGAATGCAATGATTCTTCAATATACACAAATCAGTATGATACACCATATTAACAAACTGAAGGATAAAAACCATATGATACTCTCAATAGATGCAGAAAAAGATTTTAAATAGTTTTAAACCCATTTATGATAAAAAAAAAAACTCTCCAGAAATTAGGCAGAGAGGGAAGCTACCTCAATATAATAAAGGCCATATATGACAAACCCACAGCCAACACTGTTCCCAATGGTAAAAAACTGAAGCCATTTCTTCTTAGATCAGGAACCATTTCCTCTAAGACAAGGTTGGCCACTCTCACCACTATTATTTAACATAGTTTTGGAAGTTTTAGCCACGAGAATCAGAGTAGAAAAAGAAATAAAAGGAATCCAAATCAGAAAAGAAGTAAAACTGTCACTGTTTGCAGATGACATGATATTGTACATAGAGAAGCCTAAATATGCTACCAGAAAACTACTAGAGCTAATCAATGAATCTGGTAGGTAGCAAGATACAAAATTAATGCACAGAAATCTCTTGCATTCTTATACACTAACAATGAAATATCTGAAAGAGAAATTAAGGAAACAATCCCAATTGCCACTGCAATAAAAAAATAAAATACCTAGGAAAAAACCTACCTTAGGAGACAAAAGACCTGCATACAGAAAACTATAAGACACTGATGAAAGAAATTAAAGATGATACAAACAGATGGAGAGATATACCAAGTTCTTGGGTTGGAAAAATGAGCATTGTGAAAATGACTATACTACCCAAAGCAATCTACAGATTGAATGCAATCCCTATCAAACTACCAACTGCATTTTTCGCAGAACTAAACAAAAAATTTCACAATTTGTATGGAAACACAAAAGATCCTGAATAATCAAAGGAATCATCAGAAAGAAAAATAGAGCTTGACGAACCAGGCTCCCTGATTTCAGACTACACTATAAAGCTACAGTAATCAAGACAGTATGGTACTGGCACAAACTCAGAAAGATAAATCAATGGAACAGGATAGAAAGCCCAGAGATAACCCACATACATATGGTAATCTTACCTTTGACAAAGGAGGCAAGAATATACATTGGAGAAAAGACAGTCTCTTCAATAAGTGGTGCTGAGAAAACTGGACAACTACATGTAAAAGAATGAAATTAGAACACTTCCTAACACCATACACAAAAATAAACAAAAAATGAATTAAAGACCTAAATGTAAGGCCAGACACTATAAAACTCTTAAAGGAAACTATAGGCAGAACACTCTAAGACATAAATCACAGCAAGTTCCTTTTTGAACAACCTCTTAGAGAAATGGACATAAAAACGAAAATTAACAAATGTGACAATGAAACTTAAAAGCTTTTGCACAGCAAAGGAAACCATAAACAAGATGAAAAGACAACCTTCAGAATGGGAGAAAATATTTGCAAATGGGAGAAAATATTTGCAAATGAAGCAACTGACAAAGGATTAATCTCCAAGCAGCTCAGGCAGCTCAATATCAAAAAAACAAACAACCCAATCCAAACATGGGCAGAACACCTAAGTAGGCATTACTCCAAAGAAGATATACAGATTGTCAACAAACACAGGCAAGAATGTTCAACATCACTAATGATTAGAGAAATGCAAATAAAAATTACAATGAGGGGCTTCCCTGGGGACGCAGTGGTTGAGAGTGTGCCTGGCACTACAGGGGACGAGAATTAGAGGCCCGGTCCAGGAGGATTCCACATGCCGCGGAGCGGCTGGGTCCGTGAGCCATGGCTGCTGAACCTGCACGTCCGAAGGCTGTGCTCAGCAACGGGAGAGGCCACAACACTGAGAGGCCCGCGTACCGCAATATAACCCCACAAAAAACCAAAAAACTACAATGAGGTATCACCTCATACTGGTCAGAATGGACATCATCAAAAAATCTACAAACAATAAATGCTGGACAGGGTGGAGAGAAAAGGGAACCCTCTTGCACTGTTCGTAGTAATGTAAATTGATACAGTCACTATGGAGGAAAGCATGGAGGTTCCCTAAAAAGCTAAATGGAGAACTACCATATGTCCGAGCAATCCCATTACAAGGCATATCCCTGAAAAAACCATAATTCAAAAAGAGACATGTACCACAATGTTCATTGCAGCACTATTTACAATAGCCAGGATATGGAAGCAACCTAAGCGTCCATCAACAGATGAATGGATAAAGATGTGGCATATATACACAATGGAATATTACTCAGCCATAAAAAGAAACGAAATTGAGTTATTTGTAGTGAGGTGGATGGACCTAGATTCTGTCGTACAGAGTGAAGTAATTCAGAAAAAGCAAAACAAATACCGTATGCTAACACATATATATAGAATCTAAAATAATGGTTCTGATGAACATAGGAGCAGGACAGACGCAGACGTACACAGTGGACTGGAGGACACAGGGAGGGGGAAGGGTAAGGTGGGACAAAGTGAGAGAGTAGCTGACATTTATATACTACCAAATGTAAAATAGACAGCTATTGGGAAGCAGCTGCATAACACAGGGAGATCAGCTGGGTGCTTTGTGACCACCTAGAGAGCTGGGATAGGGAGGGTGGGCGGGAGATGCAAGAGGGAGTGGATATGGGGATATATGTATACATATAGTTGATTGACTTTGTTATACAGCAGAAACTAACAACACTGTAAAGCAATTATACTCCAATAAAGATGTAAAAAAAAAATAAAGATCATACGGCATGACCAAGTATTTATCCCAAGGACGCAAGGATTTTTTAATACCTGCAAATTCAATGTGATACACCACATTAACAATTGAATAAAAAACACATGATCGGAAGGCGGAAGATGGCGGAAGAGTAAGACGCGGAGATCACCTTCCTCCCCACAGATACACCAGAAATACATCTACACGTGGAACAACTCCTACAGAACACCTACTGAAGGCTGGCAGAAGACCTCAGACCTCCCAAAAGGCAAGAAACTCCCCACGTACCTGGGTAGGGCAAAAAAAAAAAAGAAAAAACAGAGACAAAAGAATAGGGACGGCACCTGCACCAGTGGGAGGGAGCTGTGAAGCAGGAAAAGTTTCCACACACTAGGAAGCCCCTTCGCGGGCGGAGACTGCGGGAGGCGGAGGGGGGAGCTTCGAAGCTGCGGAGGAGTGCACAGCAACGGGTGCGGAGGGCAAAGCGGGGAGATTCCCTCACAGAGGATCGGTGCCGACCGGCACTCACCAGCCCGAGAGGCTTGTCTGCTCACCCGCCGGGGCGGGCGGGGCCGCGAGCTGAGGCCGGAGAGCAGGGAGAGGACTGGGGTTGGCGGTTTGAACATAGCCTGAAGGGGTTAGTGCACCACAGCTAGCCGGGAGGGAGTCCGGGGAAAAGCCTGCACCTGCCGAAGAGGCAGGAGACTTTTCCTTCCCTCTTTGTTTCCTGGGGCGTGAGGAGAGGGGTTTAAGAACGCTGCTTAAAGGAACTCGGAGACGGGCGTGAGCCGCGGCTAAAAGCGCGAACCCCAGAGACGGGCGCGAGCCGCGGCTGAAAGCGCGGACCCCAGAGACGGGCGCGAGCCGCGGCTGAAAGCGCGGACCCCAGAGGCGGGCGGGAGACGTTAAGGCTGCTGCTGCCGCCACCGAGGGGCCTGTGTGCGAGCACAGGTCACTCTCCACACCCCTCTTCCGCGGAGCCTGTGCAGCCCGCCACTGCCAGGTTCCCGGGATCCAGGGACAACTTCCCTGGGAGAGCGCACAGCGCGCCTCAGGCTGGTGCAAAGTCACGCCGGCCTTTGCCACCGCAGGCCCGCCCCCGCACGCAGTGCCCCTCCCTCCCCGCCGGCCTGGGTGCGCCAGAGCCCCCAATCAGCGGCTCTTTTAACCCCATCCTGTCTGAGCAAAAAACAGACGCCCTCCAGCAATCTACACGCAGTGGCAGGGCCAAATCCAAAGCTTAGCCCTGGGAGCTGTGAGAACAAAGAAGAGAAAGGGAAATCTCTCCCAGCAGCCTCAGAAGCAACGGATTAAAGCTCCACAATCAACTTGATATACCCTGCATCTGTGGAATACCTGAATAGACAACCAATCATCCCAAATTAAGGAAGTGGACTTTAGGAGCAAGATCTATGATTTTTTCCCCTTTCCTCTTTTTGTGAATGTGTATGTGTATGCTTCTGTGTGAGATCTTGTCTGTATAGTCTTGCTTCCACCATTTGTCCTAGGGTTCTATCCGTCCATGTTTTTTTAAAATTTTTTTTAATAATTAATTTTAATAACGTTATTATACTTTACCTTCGTTCTTTCTTTCCGTCCTTCCTTCCCTCCTTTAGACAACGAATCATCCCAAATTGAGGAGATGGTCTCTGACAGCAAGATTTAGGATTTTTCCCCATTTACCTCTTTTAGTGAGGGTGTATGTGTATGCTTCTGTGTAAGATTTTGTCTGTATAGCTTTGCTTCCAACATTTGTCCTAAGGTTCTTTCCGTCCCTTTTTTTTTTCCTAAATAAGAATTTTTTAATTCAATAACTTTATTATACTTTATTTTATTTTTACTGTATCTTCTTTCTTTCTGTCTTTTTTCCTTCTTTCCCTCCTTCCTTCCTTCCTCCCTCCCTCCCTCCCTCCTTTCTTTCCTTCTTGCCTTCTTACCTTCTTTGCTTCTTTCTTTCTTTCTTCCTTCCTTCCTACCCTCCTTTCCTTCTTTCTTTCCTCATACTTCTACTAATTCCCTCTACTTTTTCTCCCTTTTATCCTGAGCCGTGTGGATGAAAAGCTTTTGGTGCTCCAGCCAGGAGGCAGGGCTCTGCCTCTGAGGTAGGAGAGCCAACTTCAGGACACTGATCAACAAGAGACCTCCCAGCTCCACATAATATCAAGCAGCGAAAATCTCCCAGAGACCTCCATCTTAACACCAGCACCCAGCTTCACTCAACGACCAGCAAGCCACAGTGCTGGAAAATCTATGCCAAACAACTAGCAAAACAGGAACACAACCCCACCCATTAGCAGAGAGACTGCCTAAAATCATAATAAGGCCACAGACACCCCCAAACACACCACCAGATGTGAACCTGCCCACTAGAGAGACAAGATCCAGCCTCATCCACCACAACACAGGCACTAGTCCCCTCCACCAGGAAGCCTACACAACCCACTGAACCAACCTTAGCCACTGGAGACAGACATCAAAAACAGGAGGAACTACGAACCTGCAGCCTGCAAAAAGGAGACCCGAAACACAGTAAGATAAGCAAAATGAGAAGACAGAAAAACACACAGCAGATAAAGGAGCAAGATAAAAATGCACCAGACCTAACAAATGAAGAGGAAATAGGCAGTCTACCTGAAAGAGAATTCAGAATAATGATAGTAAGGTTGATCCGAAATCTTGGAGCTAGAATGGACAATAGATTGGACAAAATGCAAGAATCAGTTAACAAGCACCTAGAAGAACTAAAGATGAAACAAGTAACGATGAACAACACAATAAATGAAATTAAAAGTACTCTAGATGGGATCAATAGCAGAATAACTGAGGCAGAAGAACGGATAAGTGACCTGGAAGATAAAATAGTGGAAATAACTACTGCAGAGCAGAATAAAGAAAAAAGAATGAAAAGAACTGAGGACAGTCTCAGAGACCTCTGGGACAACATTAAACGCACCAACATTCGAATTATAGGGGGTCCAGAAGAAGAAGAGAAAAAGAAAGGGGCTGAGAAAATATTTGAAGAGATTATAGTTGAAAACTTCCCTAATATGGGAAAGGAAATAGTTAATCAAGTCCAGGAAGCACAGAGAGTCCCATACAAGATAAATACAAGGAGAAATACGCCAAGACACATATTAATCAAACTGTCAAAAATTAAATACAAAGAAAGCATATTAAAAGCAGCAAGGGAAAAACAACAAATAACACATAAGGGAATCCCCATAAGGTTAACAGCTGATCTCTCAGCAGAAACCCTACAAGCCAGAAGGGAGTGGCAGGACATACTGAAAGTGATGAAGGAGAAAAACATGCAGCCAAGACTACTCTACCCAGCAAGGATCTCATTCAGATTTGATGGAGAAATTAAAACCTTTACAGACAAGCAAAAGCTGAGAGAGTTCAGCACCACCAAACCAGCTTTACAACAAATGCTAAAGGATCTTCTCTAGGCAAGAAACACAAGAGGAGGAAAAGACCTATAATAACGAACCCAAAACAATTTAGAAAATGGGAATAGGAACATACATATCGATAATTACCTTAAATGTAAATGGACTAAATGCTCCCACCAAAAGACACAGATTAGCTGAATGGATACAAAAACAAGACCCTTATATATGCTGTCTACAAGAGACCCACTTCAGACCTAGAGACACATACAGACTGAAAGTAAGGGGATGGAAAAAGATATTCCATGCAAATGGAAGCCAAAAGAAAGCTGGAGTAGCAATTCTCATATCAGACAAAATAGACTTTAAAATAAGGACTATTAAAAGAGACAAAGAAGGACACTACATAATGATCAAGGAATCGATCCAAGAAGAAGATATAACAATTGTAAATATTTATGCACCCAACATAGGAGCACCTCAATACATAAGGCAAATACTAACAGCCATAAAAGGGGAAATCGACAGTAACACATTCATAGTAGGGGACTTTAACACCCCACTTTCACCCATGGACAGATCATCCAAAATGAAAATAAATAAGGAAACACAAGCTTTAAATGATACATTAAACAAGATGGACTTAATTGATATTTATAGGACACTCCATCCAAAAACAACAGAATACACATTTTTCTCAAGTGCTCATGGAACATTCTCCAGGATAGATCATATCTTAGGTCACAAATCAAGCCTTGGTAAATTTAAGAAAATTGAAATTGTATCAAGTATCTTTTCTGACCACAACGCCATGAGACTAGATATCAATTACAGGAAAAGATCTGTAAAAAATACAAACACATGGAGGCTAAACAATACACTACTTAATAATGAAGAGATCACTGAAGAAATCAAAGAGGAAATCAAAAAATACCTAGAAACAAATGACAATGGAGACACAACGACCCAAAACCTGTGGGATGCAGCAAAAGCAGTTCTAAGGGGGAAGTTTATAGCAATACAAGCCCACCTTAAGAAGCAGGAAACATCTCGAATAAACAACCTAACCATGCACCTCAAGCAATTAGAGAAAGAAGAACAAAAAAACCCCAAAGCTAGCAGAAGGAAAGAAATCATAAAAATCAGATCAGAAATAAATGAGAAAGAAATGAGGAAACAATAGCAAAGATCAATAAAACTAAAAGCTGGTTCTTTGAGAAGATAAACAAAATAGATAAACCACTAGCCAGACTCATCAAGAAAAAAAGGGAGAAGACTCAAATCAATAGAATTAGAAATGAAAAAGGAGAGGTAACAACTGACACTGCAGAGATAAAAGAGATCATGAGAGATTACTACAAACAACTCTATGCCAATAAAATGGACAATCTGGAAGAAATGGACAAATTCTTAGAAATGCACAACCTGCCAAGACTGAATCAGGAAGAAATAGAAAATATGAACAGACCAATCACAAGCACTGAAATTGAAACTGTGATTAAAAATCTTCCAACAAAGAAAAGCCCAGGACCAGATGGCTTCACAGGCGAATTCTATCAAACATTTAGAGAAGAGCTAACACCTATCCTTCTCAAACTCTTCCAAAATATAGCAGAGGGAGGACCACTCCCAAACTCCTTCTACGAGGCCACCATCACCTTGATACCAAAACCAGACAAGGATGTCACAAAGAAAGAAACTACAGGCCAATATCACTGAAGAACATAGATGCAAAAATCCTCAACAAAATACTAGCAAACAGAATCCAACAGCACATTAAAAGGATCATACACCATGATCAAGTGGGGTTTATTCCAGGAATGCAAGGATTCTTCAATATACGCAAATCTATCAATGTGATAAACCATATTAACAAATTGAAGGAGAAAAACCATATGATCATCTCAATAGATGCAGAGAAAGCTTTTGACAAAATTCAACACCCATTTATGATAAAAACCCTGCAGAAAGTAGGCATAGAGGGAACTTTCCTCAACATAATAAAGGCCATATATGACAAGCCCACAGCAAACATCATCCTCAATGGTGAAAAACTGAAAGCATTTCCACTAAGATCAGGAACAAGACAAGGTTGCCCACTCTCACCACTCTTATTCAACATAGTTTTGGAAGTTTTAGCCACAGCAATCAGAGAAGAAAAGGAAATAAAAGGAATCCAAATCGGAAAAGAAGAAGTAAAGCTGTCACTGTTTGCAGATGACATGATCCTATACATAGAGAACCCTAAAGATGCTACCAGAAAACTACTAGAGCTAATCAATGAATTTGGTAAAGTTGCAGGATACAAAATTAATGCACAGAAATCTCTGGCATTCCTATATACTAATGATGAAAAATCTGAAAGTGAAATCAAGAAAACACTCCCATTTACCATTGCAACAAAAAGAATAAAATATCTAGGAATAAACCTACCTAAGGAGACAAAAGACCTGTATGCAGAAAATTATAAGACACTGATGAAAGAAATTAAAGATGATACAAATAGATGGAGAGATATACCATGTTCTTGCATTGGAAGAATCAACATTGTGAAAATGACTCTACTACCCAAAGCAATCTATAGATTCAATGCAATCCCTATCAAACTACCACTGGCATTTTTCACAGAACTAGAACAAAAAATTTCACAATTTTTATGGAAACACAAAAGACCCCGAATAGCCAAAGCAATCTTGAGAAGGAAAGAAGGAACTGGAGGAATCAGGCTCCCTGACTTCAGACTATATTACAAAGCTACAGTTATCAAGACGGTATGGTATGGTACTGGCACAAAAACAGAAAGATAGATCAATGGAACAGGATAGAAAGCCCAGAGATAAACCCATGCACATATGGACACCTTATCTTTGATAAAGGTGGCAGTAATGTACAATGGAGAAAGGACAGCCTCTTCAATAAGTGGTGCTGGGAAAACTGGACAGGTACATGTAAAAGTATGAGATTAGATCACTCCCTAACACCATACACAAAAATAAGCTCAAAATGGATAAAAGACCTAAATGTAAGGCCAGAAACTATCAAACTCTTAGAGGAAAACATAGGCAGAACACTCTATGACATAAATCACAGCAAGATTCTTTTTGACCCACCTCCTAGAGTAATGGAAATAAAAACAAAAATAAACAAATGGGACCTAATGAAACTTCAAAGCTTTTGCACAGCAAAGGAAACCATAAACAAGACCAAAAGACAACCCTCAGAATGGGAGAAAATATTTGCAAATGAAGCAACCGACAAAGGATTAATCTCCAAAATTTAAAGCAGCTCATGCAGCTCAATAACAAGAAAACAAACAACCCAATCCAAAAATGGGCAGAAGACCTAAATAGACATTTCTCCAAAGAAGATATACAGATGGCCAACAAACACATGAAAGAATACTCAACATCATTAATCATTAGAGAAATGCAAATCAAAACTACAATGAGATATCATCTCACACCAGTCAGAATGGCCATCATCAAAAAATCTAGAAACAATAAATGCTGGAGAGGGTGTGGAGAAAAGGGAACCCTCTTGCACTGCTGGTGGGAATGTAAATTGGTTCAGCCACTATGGAGAACAGTATGGAGGTTCCTTAAAAAACTACAAATAGAACTACCATATGACCCAGCAATCCCACTACTGGGCATATACCATGAGAAAACCAAAATTCAAAAAGAGTCATGTACCAAAATGTTCATTGCAGCTCTATTTACAATAGCCCGGAGATGGAAACAACCTAAGTGCCCGTCATCGGATGAATGGATAAAGAAGATGTGTCACATATATACAATGGAATATTACTCAGCCATAAAAAGAAACGAAACTGAGCTATTTGTAATGAGGTGGATAGACCTAGAGTCTGTCATACAGAGTGAAGTAAGTCAGAAAGAAAAAGACAAATACCGTATGCTAACACATATATATGGAATTTAAGAAAAAAAATGTCATGAAGAACCTAGGGGTAAAGCAGGAATAAAGACGCAGACCTCCTAGAGAACGGACTTGAGGTTATGGTGAGGGGGAAGGGTGAGCTGTGACAGGGCGAGAGAGAGTCATGGGCATATACACACTAACAAACGTAGTAAGGTAGATAGCTAGTGGGAAGCAGCCGCATGGCACAGGGATATCAGCTCGGTGCTTTGTGACAGCCTGGAGGGGTGGGATAGGGAGGGTGGGAGGGAGGGAGACGCAACAGGGAAGACATATGGGAACATATGTTTAAGTATGACTGATTCACTTTGTTATAAAGCAGAAACTAACACACCATTGTAAAACAATTATACCCCAATAAAGATGTTAAAAAATTTTTTTTTAAAAAGGAAGCATATAGCTTATGATTCCAATGTTCATTTTTAAAATAAAGCTTATATATATTTTAAAAAAAACACATGATCATATTAATAGGTGCAGAAAAACTTGTGATAAAATTCAACACCCATGTATGATAAATACTCTCCAGAGAGTGGGCATAGAAGGAACATATCTCAACATAAGAAAGGCCATATATGACAAACCCACAGCTAACATCATACTACATGGTGAAAAGCTGAAAGCATTCCCTCTAGGATATTGAACAAGACAAGAATGCTCACTCTTGCCACTTTTACTCAAAAGAGTTTGGATAGACATTTCTCCAGAAAAGACATACAGACGGCCAAAAGTCACACGAAACGATGCTGGCCATCACTAGTATTTAGAGGAATATAAATCAAAACTAGTCCTCACACCAGTCAGACTGACCATCTTCAAAAAGTCTACGAACAATAAATGCTGTAGTGGGTGTGGAGAAAAGGGAGCCCTCCTATTCCATCGGTGGGAAAGTAATTTGGTGCAGTCAGTATGGAAGACAGGATGGAGGTTCCTTACAGAACTAAAAATAGAGCTACCGTATGATCCACCAATCCCACTCCTGGGAATAAGTCCAGAAAAGATGAAAAATTGAATTCAAAAAGATACATGCAACCCATGCTCATAGCAGCACTGTTTACAACACCCAAGACACGGAAGCAACCTAAACGTCCATCAACAGATGAATGGATAAAGAAGATGTGGTATATATACGCAATATTACTCAGTCATAAAAGAGAATGAAATAATGCTGTTTGCAGCAACAAGGATGGACCTAGAGATTATCATACTAAGTGAAGTAAGTCAGATACAGAGAGACAAATATCATATGATATCATTCATCCGTGAAACCTCAAATATGATACAAATGAACATATTTATAAAACAGGAAGACTCCCAGACATAGAAATCAAACTTATGGTGGCCAAAAGGGAAAGGGTTGGGAAGGAACTAATGAGTTTGAGCTTAACAGATCCATACTACTATATATAAAATAGATAAAAAACAAGGATATGCTACACAGCACAGGGAGGCATACTCAATATCTTCTAATAAATTATAATGGGAAATATATATAACTGAAACACTCTGCTGTATACCAGATCTAACACAGCATTGTGAGTCAACTATACGTCCATAAAAGAAAGAGGGCTTCCCTGGTGTCGCAGTGGTTGAGAGTCCACCTGCTGATGCAGGGGACACGGGTTCGTGCCCTGGTCTGGGAGTATCCCACATGCTGCGGAGCGGCTGGGCCCGCGAGCCATGGACGCTGAGCCTGCGCGTCCGGAGCCTGTGCTCCGCAACGGGAGAGGCCACAACACTGAGAGGCCCGCGTACCGCTATATAACCCCACAAAAAAACAAAAACCTACAATGAGGTATCACCTCATACTGGTCAGAATGGACATCATCAAAAAATCTACAAACAATAAATGCTGGACAGGGTGGGGAGAAATGGGAACCCTCTTGCACTGTTGGGAGGAATGTAAATTGATACAGTCACTATGGAGAACAGCATGGAGGTTCCTAAAAAAACTAAATGCAAAACTAGCATATGACCCAGCAATCCCACTACTGGGCATATAGCTTGAGAAAACCATATTTCAAAAAGAGACATGTACCACAATGTTCATTGCAGCACTATTTACAATAGCCAGGATATGGAAGCAACCTAAGCGTCCATCGACAGATGAATGGATAAAGATGTGGCATATATACACAATGGAATATTACTCAGCCATAAAAAGAAACGAAATTGAGTTATTTGTAGTGAGGTGGATGGACCTAGATTCTGTCGTACAGAGTGAAGTAATTCAGAAAAAGCAAAACAAATACCGTATGCTAACACATATATATAGAATCTAAAATAATGGTTCTGATGAACATAGGAGCAGGACAGACGCAGACGTACACAGTGGACTGGAGGACACAGGGAGGGGGAAGGGTAAGGTGGGACAAAGTGAGAGAGTAGCTGACATTTATATACTACCAAATGTAAAATAGACAGCTATTGGGAAGCAGCTGCATAACACAGGGAGATCAGCTGGGTGCTTTGTGACCACCTAGAGAGCTGGGATAGGGAGGGTGGGCGGGAGATGCAAGAGGGAGTGGCTATGGGGATATATGTATACATATAGTTGATTGACTTTGTTATACAGCAGAAACTAACAACACTGTAAAGCAATTATACTCCAATAAAGATGTAAAAAAAAATAAAGATCATACGGCATGACCAAGTATTTATCCCAAGGACGCAAGGATTTTTCAATACCTGCAAATGCAATGTGATACACCACATTAACAATGGAATAAAAAACATATGATCATGTTAATAGGTACAGAAAAGCTTGTGATAAAATTCAACACCCATGTATGATAAATACTCTCCAGAGAGTGGGCATAGAAGGAACATACCTCAACATAAGAAAGCCCATATATGACAAACCCACAGCTAACATCATACTACATGGCGAAAAGCTGAAAGCATTCCCTCTAAGATATGGAACAAGACGAGAATGCTCACTCTTGCCACTTTTACTCAAAAGAGTTTGGATAGACATTTCTCCAGAAAAGACATACAGACGGCCAAAAGTCACACGAAACGATGCTGGCCATCACTAGTATTTGGAGGAATATAAATCAAAACTAGTCCTCACACCAGTCAGACTGACCATCTTCAAAAAGTCTACGAACAATAAATGCTGTAGTGGGTGTGGAGAAAAGGGAGCCCTCCTATTCCATCGGTGGGAAAGTAATTTGGTGCAGTCAGTATGGAAGACAGGATGGAGGTTCCTTACAGAACTAAAAATAGAGCTACCGTATGATCCACCAATCCCACTCCTGGGAATAAGTCCAGAAAAGATGAAAAATTGAATTCAAAAAGATACATGCAACCCATGCTCATAGCAGCACTGTTTACAACACCCAAGACACGGAAGCAACCTAAACGTCCATCAACAGATGAATGGATAAAGAAGATGTGGTATATATACGCAATATTACTCAGTCATAAAAGAGAATGAAATAATGCTGTTTGCAGCAACAAGGATGGACCTAGAGATTATCATACTAAGTGAAGTAAGTCAGATACAGAGAGACAAATATCATATGATATCATTCATCCGTGAAACCTCAAATATGATACAAATGAACATATTTATAAAACAGGAAGACTCCCAGACATAGAAATCAAACTTATGGTGGCCAAAAGGGAAAGGGTTGGGAAGGAACTAATGAGTTTGAGCTTAACAGATCCATACTACTATATATAAAATAGATAAAAAACAAGGATATGCTACACAGCACAGGGAGGCATACTCAATATCTTCTAATAAATTATAATGGGAAATATATATAACTGAAACACTCTGCTGTATACCAGATCTAACACAGCATTGTGAGTCAACTATACGTCCATAAAAGAAAGAGGGCTTCCCTGGTGTCGCAGTGGTTGAGAGTCCACCTGCTGATGCAGGGGACACGGGTTCGTGCCCTGGTCTGGGAGTATCCCACATGCTGCGGAGCGGCTGGGCCCGCGAGCCACGGACGCTGAGCCTGCGCGTCCGGAGCCTGTGCTCCGCAACGGGAGAGGCCACAACACTGAGAGGCCCGCGTACCGCAATATAACCCCACAAAAAAACAAAAAACTACAATGAGGTATCACCTCATACTGGTCAGAATGGACATCATCAAAAAATCTACAAACAATAAATGCTGGACAGGGTGGGGAGAAATGGGAACCCTCTTGCACTGTTGGGAGGAATGTAAATTGATACAGTCACTATGGAGAACAGCATGGAGGTTCCTAAAAAAACTAAATGCAAAACTAGCATATGACCCAGCAATCCCACTACTGGGCATATAGCCTGAGAAAACCATATTTCAAAAAGAGACATGTACCACAATGTTCATTGCAGCACTATTTACAATAGCCAGGATATGGAAGCAACCTAAGCGTCCATCGACAGATGAATGGATAAAGATGTGGCATATATACACAATGGAATATTACTCAGCCATAAAAAGAAACGAAATTGAGTTATTTGTAGTGAGGTGGATGGACCTAGATTCTGTCGTACAGAGTGAAGTAATTCAGAAAAAGCAAAACAAATACCGTATGCTAACACATATATATAGAATCTAAAATAATGGTTCTGATGAACATAGGAGCAGGACAGACGCAGACGTACACAGTGGACTGGAGGACACAGGGAGGGGGAAGGGTAAGGTGGGACAAAGTGAGAGAGTAGCTGACATTTATATACTACCAAATGTAAAATAGACAGCTATTGGGAAGCAGCTGCATAACACAGGGAGATCAGCTGGGTGCTTTGTGACCACCTAGAGAGCTGGGATAGGGAGGGTGGGCGGGAGATGCAAGAGGGAGTGGCTATGGGGATATATGTATACATATAGTTGATTGACTTTGTTATACAGCAGAAACTAACAACACTGTAAAGCAATTATACTCCAATAAAGATGTAAAAAAAAATAAAGATCATACGGCATGACCAAGTATTTATCCCAAGGACGCAAGGATTTTTCAATACCTGCAAATGCAATGTGATACACCACATTAACAATGGAATAAAAAACATATGATCATGTTAATAGGTACAGAAAAGCTTGTGATAAAATTCAACACCCATGTATGATAAATACTCTCCAGAGAGTGGGCATAGAAGGAACATACCTCAACATAAGAAAGCCCATATATGACAAACCCACAGCTAACATCATACTACATGGTGAAAAGCTGAAAGCATTCCCTCTAAGATATGGAACAAGACGAGAATGCTCACTCTTGCCACTTTTACTCAAAAGAGTTTGGATAGACATTTCTCCAGAAAAGACATACAGACGGCCAAAAGTCACACGAAACGATGCTGGCCATCACTAGTATTTGGAGGAATATAAATCAAAACTAGTCCTCACACCAGTCAGACTGACCATCTTCAAAAAGTCTACGAACAATAAATGCTGTAGTGGGTGTGGAGAAAAGGGAGCCCTCCTATTCCATCGGTGGGAAAGTAATTTGGTGCAGTCAGTATGGAAGACAGGATGGAGGTTCCTTACAGAACTAAAAATAGAGCTACCGTATGATCCACCAATCCCACTCCTGGGAATAAGTCCAGAAAAGATGAAAAATTGAATTCAAAAAGATACATGCAACCCATGCTCATAGCAGCACTGTTTACAACACCCAAGACACGGAAGCAACCTAAACGTCCATCAACAGATGAATGGATAAAGAAGATGTGGTATATATACGCAATATTACTCAGTCATAAAAGAGAATGAAATAATGCTGTTTGCAGCAACAAGGATGGACCTAGAGATTATCATACTAAGTGAAGTAAGTCAGATACAGAGAGACAAATATCATATGATATCATTCATCCGTGAAACCTCAAATATGATATAAATGAACATATTTATAAAACAGGAAGACTCCCAGACATAGAAATCAAACTTATGGTGGCCAAAAGGGAAAGGGTTGGGAAGGAACTAATGAGTTTGAGCTTAACAGATCCATACTACTATATATAAAATAGATAAAAAACAAGGATATGCTACACAGCACAGGGAGGCATACTCAATATCTTCTAATAAATTATAATGGGAAATATATATAACTGAAACACTCTGCTGTATACCAGATCTAACACAGCATTGTGAGTCAACTATACGTCCATAAAAGAAAGAGGGCTTCCCTGGTGTCGCAGTGGTTGAGAGTCCACCTGCTGATGCAGGGGACACGGGTTCGTGCCCTGGTCTGGGAGTATCCCACATGCTGCGGAGCGGCTGGGCCCGCGAGCCACGGACGCTGAGCCTGCGCGTCCGGAGCCTGTGCTCCGCAACGGGAGAGGCCACAACACTGAGAGGCCCGCGTACCGCAATATAACCCCACAAAAAAACAAAAAACTACAATGAGGTATCACCTCATACTGGTCAGAATGGACATCATCAAAAAATCTACAAACAATAAATGCTGGACAGGGTGGGGAGAAATGGGAACCCTCTTGCACTGTTGGGAGGAATGTAAATTGATACAGTCACTATGGAGAACAGCATGGAGGTTCCTAAAAAAACTAAATGCAAAACTAGCATATGACCCAGCAATCCCACTACTGGGCATATAGCCTGAGAAAACCATATTTCAAAAAGAGACATGTACCACAATGTTCATTGCAGCACTATTTACAATAGCCAGGATATGGAAGCAACCTAAGCGTCCATCGACAGATGAATGGATAAAGATGTGGCATATATACACAATGGAATATTACTCAGCCATAAAAAGAAACGAAATTGAGTTATTTGTAGTGAGGTGGATGGACCTAGATTCTGTCGTACAGAGTGAAGTAATTCAGAAAAAGCAAAACAAATACCGTATGCTAACACATATATATAGAATCTAAAATAATGGTTCTGATGAACATAGGAGCAGGACAGACGCAGACGTACACAGTGGACTGGAGGACACAGGGAGGGGGAAGGGTAAGGTGGGACAAAGTGAGAGAGTAGCTGACATTTATATACTACCAAATGTAAAATAGACAGCTATTGGGAAGCAGCTGCATAACACAGGGAGATCAGCTGGGTGCTTTGTGACCACCTAGAGAGCTGGGATAGGGAGGGTGGGCGGGAGATGCAAGAGGGAGTGGCTATGGGGATATATGTATACATATAGTTGATTGACTTTGTTATACAGCAGAAACTAACAACACTGTAAAGCAATTATACTCCAATAAAGATGTAAAAAAAAATAAAGATCATACGGCATGACCAAGTATTTATCCCAAGGACGCAAGGATTTTTCAATACCTGCAAATGCAATGTGATACACCACATTAACAATGGAATAAAAAACATATGATCATGTTAATAGGTACAGAAAAGCTTGTGATAAAATTCAACACCCATGTATGATAAATACTCTCCAGAGAGTGGGCATAGAAGGAACATACCTCAACATAAGAAAGCCCATATATGACAAACCCACAGCTAACATCATACTACATGGTGAAAAGCTGAAAGCATTCCCTCTAAGATATGGAACAAGACGAGAATGCTCACTCTTGCCACTTTTACTCAAAAGAGTTGGGATAGACATTTCTCCAGAAAAGACATACAGACGGCCAAAAGTCACACGAAACGATGCTGGCCATCACTAGTATTTGGAGGAATATAAATCAAAACTAGTCCTCACACCAGTCAGACTGACCATCTTCAAAAAGTCTACGAACAATAAATGCTGTAGTGGGTGTGGAGAAAAGGGAGCCCTCCTATTCCATCGGTGGGAAAGTAATTTGGTGCAGTCAGTATGGAAGACAGGATGGAGGTTCCTTACAGAACTAAAAATAGAGCTACCGTATGATCCACCAATCCCACTCCTGGGAATAAGTCCAGAAAAGATGAAAAATTGAATTCAAAAAGATACATGCAACCCATGCTCATAGCAGCACTGTTTACAACACCCAAGACACGGAAGCAACCTAAACGTCCATCAACAGATGAATGGATAAAGAAGATGTGGTATATATACGCAATATTACTCAGTCATAAAAGAGAATGAAATAATGCTGTTTGCAGCAACAAGGATGGACCTAGAGATTATCATACTAAGTGAAGTAAGTCAGATACAGAGAGACAAATATCATATGATATCATTCATCCGTGAAACCTCAAATATGATACAAATGAACATATTTATAAAACAGGAAGACTCCCAGACATAGAAATCAAACTTATGGTGGCCAAAAGGGAAAGGGTTGGGAAGGAACTAATGAGTTTGAGCTTAACAGATCCATACTACTATATATAAAATAGATAAAAAACAAGGATATGCTACACAGCACAGGGAGGCATACTCAATATCTTCTAATAAATTATAATGGGAAATATATATAACTGAAACACTCTGCTGTATACCAGATCTAACACAGCATTGTGAGTCAACTATACGTCCATAAAAGAAAGAGGGCTTCCCTGGTGTCGCAGTGGTTGAGAGTCCACCTGCTGATGCAGGGGACACGGGTTCGTGCCCTGGTCTGGGAGTATCCCACATGCTGCGGAGCGGCTGGGCCCGCGAGCCACGGACGCTGAGCCTGCGCGTCCGGAGCCTGTGCTCCGCAACGGGAGAGGCCACAACACTGAGAGGCCCGCGTACCGCAATATAACCCCACAAAAAAACAAAAAACTACAATGAGGTATCACCTCATACTGGTCAGAATGGACATCATCAAAAAATCTACAAACAATAAATGCTGGACAGGGTGGGGAGAAATGGGAACCCTCTTGCACTGTTGGGAGGAATGTAAATTGATACAGTCACTATGGAGAACAGCATGGAGGTTCCTAAAAAAACTAAATGCAAAACTAGCATATGACCCAGCAATCCCACTACTGGGCATATAGCCTGAGAAAACCATATTTCAAAAAGAGACATGTACCACAATGTTCATTGCAGCACTATTTACAATAGCCAGGATATGGAAGCAACCTAAGCGTCCATCGACAGATGAATGGATAAAGATGTGGCATATATACACAATGGAATATTACTCAGCCATAAAAAGAAACGAAATTGAGTTATTTGTAGTGAGGTGGATGGACCTAGATTCTGTCGTACAGAGTGAAGTAATTCAGAAAAAGCAAAACAAATACCGTATGCTAACACATATATATAGAATCTAAAATAATGGTTCTGATGAACATAGGAGCAGGACAGACGCAGACGTACACAGTGGACTGGAGGACACAGGGAGGGGGAAGGGTAAGGTGGGACAAAGTGAGAGAGTAGCTGACATTTATATACTACCAAATGTAAAATAGACAGCTATTGGGAAGCAGCTGCATAACACAGGGAGATCAGCTGGGTGCTTTGTGACCACCTAGAGAGCTGGGATAGGGAGGGTGGGCGGGAGATGCAAGAGGGAGTGGCTATGGGGATATATGTATACATATAGTTGATTGACTTTGTTATACAGCAGAAACTAACAACACTGTAAAGCAATTATACTCCAATAAAGATGTAAAAAAAAATAAAGATCATACGGCATGACCAAGTATTTATCCCAAGGACGCAAGGATTTTTCAATACCTGCAAATGCAATGTGATACACCACATTAACAATGGAATAAAAAACATATGATCATGTTAATAGGTACAGAAAAGCTTGTGATAAAATTCAACACCCATGTATGATAAATACTCTCCAGAGAGTGGGCATAGAAGGAACATACCTCAACATAAGAAAGCCCATATATGACAAACCCACAGCTAACATCATACTACATGGTGAAAAGCTGAAAGCATTCCCTCTAAGATATGGAACAAGACGAGAATGCTCACTCTTGCCACTTTTACTCAAAAGAGTTGGGATAGACATTTCTCCAGAAAAGACATACAGACGGCCAAAAGTCACACGAAACGATGCTGGCCATCACTAGTATTTGGAGGAATATAAATCAAAACTAGTCCTCACACCAGTCAGACTGACCATCTTCAAAAAGTCTACGAACAATAAATGCTGTAGTGGGTGTGGAGAAAAGGGAGCCCTCCTATTCCATCGGTGGGAAAGTAATTTGGTGCAGTCAGTATGGAAGACAGGATGGAGGTTCCTTACAGAACTAAAAATAGAGCTACCGTATGATCCACCAATCCCACTCCTGGGAATAAGTCCAGAAAAGATGAAAAATTGAATTCAAAAAGATACATGCAACCCATGCTCATAGCAGCACTGTTTACAACACCCAAGACACGGAAGCAACCTAAACGTCCATCAACAGATGAATGGATAAAGAAGATGTGGTATATATACGCAATATTACTCAGTCATAAAAGAGAATGAAATAATGCTGTTTGCAGCAACAAGGATGGACCTAGAGATTATCATACTAAGTGAAGTAAGTCAGATACAGAGAGACAAATATCATATGATATCATTCATCCGTGAAACCTCAAATATGATACAAATGAACATATTTATAAAACAGGAAGACTCCCAGACATAGAAATCAAACTTATGGTGGCCAAAAGGGAAAGGGTTGGGAAGGAACTAATGAGTTTGAGCTTAACAGATCCATACTACTATATATAAAATAGATAAAAAACAAGGATATGCTACACAGCACAGGGAGGCATACTCAATATCTTCTAATAAATTATAATGGGAAATATATATAACTGAAACACTCTGCTGTATACCAGATCTAACACAGCATTGTGAGTCAACTATACGTCCATAAAAGAAAGAGGGCTTCCCTGGTGTCGCAGTGGTTGAGAGTCCACCTGCTGATGCAGGGGACACGGGTTCGTGCCCTGGTCTGGGAGTATCCCACATGCTGCGGAGCGGCTGGGCCCGCGAGCCACGGACGCTGAGCCTGCGCGTCCGGAGCCTGTGCTCCGCAACGGGAGAGGCCACAACACTGAGAGGCCCGCGTACCGCAATATAACCCCACAAAAAAACAAAAAACTACAATGAGGTATCACCTCATACTGGTCAGAATGGACATCATCAAAAAATCTACAAACAATAAATGCTGGACAGGGTGGGGAGAAATGGGAACCCTCTTGCACTGTTGGGAGGAATGTAAATTGATACAGTCACTATGGAGAACAGCATGGAGGTTCCTAAAAAAACTAAATGCAAAACTAGCATATGACCCAGCAATCCCACTACTGGGCATATAGCCTGAGAAAACCATATTTCAAAAAGAGACATGTACCACAATGTTCATTGCAGCACTATTTACAATAGCCAGGATATGGAAGCAACCTAAGCGTCCATCGACAGATGAATGGATAAAGATGTGGCATATATACACAATGGAATATTACTCAGCCATAAAAAGAAACGAAATTGAGTTATTTGTAGTGAGGTGGATGGACCTAGATTCTGTCGTACAGAGTGAAGTAATTCAGAAAAAGCAAAACAAATACCGTATGCTAACACATATATATAGAATCTAAAATAATGGTTCTGATGAACATAGGAGCAGGACAGACGCAGACGTACACAGTGGACTGGAGGACACAGGGAGGGGGAAGGGTAAGGTGGGACAAAGTGAGAGAGTAGCTGACATTTATATACTACCAAATGTAAAATAGACAGCTATTGGGAAGCAGCTGCATAACACAGGGAGATCAGCTGGGTGCTTTGTGACCACCTAGAGAGCTGGGATAGGGAGGGTGGGCGGGAGATGCAAGAGGGAGTGGCTATGGGGATATATGTATACATATAGTTGATTGACTTTGTTATACAGCAGAAACTAACAACACTGTAAAGCAATTATACTCCAATAAAGATGTAAAAAAAAATAAAGATCATACGGCATGACCAAGTATTTATCCCAAGGACGCAAGGATTTTTCAATACCTGCAAATGCAATGTGATACACCACATTAACAATGGAATAAAAAACATATGATCATGTTAATAGGTACAGAAAAGCTTGTGATAAAATTCAACACCCATGTATGATAAATACTCTCCAGAGAGTGGGCATAGAAGGAACATACCTCAACATAAGAAAGCCCATATATGACAAACCCACAGCTAACATCATACTACATGGTGAAAAGCTGAAAGCATTCCCTCTAAGATATGGAACAAGACGAGAATGCTCACTCTTGCCACTTTTACTCAAAAGAGTTGGGATAGACATTTCTCCAGAAAAGACATACAGACGGCCAAAAGTCACACGAAACGATGCTGGCCATCACTAGTATTTGGAGGAATATAAATCAAAACTAGTCCTCACACCAGTCAGACTGACCATCTTCAAAAAGTCTACGAACAATAAATGCTGTAGTGGGTGTGGAGAAAAGGGAGCCCTCCTATTCCATCGGTGGGAAAGTAATTTGGTGCAGTCAGTATGGAAGACAGGATGGAGGTTCCTTACAGAACTAAAAATAGAGCTACCGTATGATCCACCAATCCCACTCCTGGGAATAAGTCCAGAAAAGATGAAAAATTGAATTCAAAAAGATACATGCAACCCATGCTCATAGCAGCACTGTTTACAACACCCAAGACACGGAAGCAACCTAAACGTCCATCAACAGATGAATGGATAAAGAAGATGTGGTATATATACGCAATATTACTCAGTCATAAAAGAGAATGAAATAATGCTGTTTGCAGCAACAAGGATGGACCTAGAGATTATCATACTAAGTGAAGTAAGTCAGATACAGAGAGACAAATATCATATGATATCATTCATCCGTGAAACCTCAAATATGATACAAATGAACATATTTATAAAACAGGAAGACTCCCAGACATAGAAATCAAACTTATGGTGGCCAAAAGGGAAAGGGTTGGGAAGGAACTAATGAGTTTGAGCTTAACAGATCCATACTACTATATATAAAATAGATAAAAAACAAGGATATGCTACACAGCACAGGGAGGCATACTCAATATCTTCTAATAAATTATAATGGGAAATATATATAACTGAAACACTCTGCTGTATACCAGATCTAACACAGCATTGTGAGTCAACTATACGTCCATAAAAGAAAGAGGGCTTCCCTGGTGTCGCAGTGGTTGAGAGTCCACCTGCTGATGCAGGGGACACGGGTTCGTGCCCTGGTCTGGGAGTATCCCACATGCTGCGGAGCGGCTGGGCCCGCGAGCCACGGACGCTGAGCCTGCGCGTCCGGAGCCTGTGCTCCGCAACGGGAGAGGCCACAACACTGAGAGGCCCGCGTACCGCAATATAACCCCACAAAAAAACAAAAAACTACAATGAGGTATCACCTCATACTGGTCAGAATGGACATCATCAAAAAATCTACAAACAATAAATGCTGGACAGGGTGGGGAGAAATGGGAACCCTCTTGCACTGTTGGGAGGAATGTAAATTGATACAGTCACTATGGAGAACAGCATGGAGGTTCCTAAAAAAACTAAATGCAAAACTAGCATATGACCCAGCAATCCCACTACTGGGCATATAGCCTGAGAAAACCATATTTCAAAAAGAGACATGTACCACAATGTTCATTGCAGCACTATTTACAATAGCCAGGATATGGAAGCAACCTAAGCGTCCATCGACAGATGAATGGATAAAGATGTGGCATATATACACAATGGAATATTACTCAGCCATAAAAAGAAACGAAATTGAGTTATTTGTAGTGAGGTGGATGGACCTAGATTCTGTCGTACAGAGTGAAGTAATTCAGAAAAAGCAAAACAAATACCGTATGCTAACACATATATATAGAATCTAAAATAATGGTTCTGATGAACATAGGAGCAGGACAGACGCAGACGTACACAGTGGACTGGAGGACACAGGGAGGGGGAAGGGTAAGGTGGGACAAAGTGAGAGAGTAGCTGACATTTATATACTACCAAATGTAAAATAGACAGCTATTGGGAAGCAGCTGCATAACACAGGGAGATCAGCTGGGTGCTTTGTGACCACCTAGAGAGCTGGGATAGGGAGGGTGGGCGGGAGATGCAAGAGGGAGTGGCTATGGGGATATATGTATACATATAGTTGATTGACTTTGTTATACAGCAGAAACTAACAACACTGTAAAGCAATTATACTCCAATAAAGATGTAAAAAAAAATAAAGATCATACGGCATGACCAAGTATTTATCCCAAGGACGCAAGGATTTTTCAATACCTGCAAATGCAATGTGATACACCACATTAACAATGGAATAAAAAACATATGATCATGTTAATAGGTACAGAAAAGCTTGTGATAAAATTCAACACCCATGTATGATAAATACTCTCCAGAGAGTGGGCATAGAAGGAACATACCTCAACATAAGAAAGCCCATATATGACAAACCCACAGCTAACATCATACTACATGGTGAAAAGCTGAAAGCATTCCCTCTAAGATATGGAACAAGACGAGAATGCTCACTCTTGCCACTTTTACTCAAAAGAGTTGGGATAGACATTTCTCCAGAAAAGACATACAGACGGCCAAAAGTCACACGAAACGATGCTGGCCATCACTAGTATTTGGAGGAATATAAATCAAAACTAGTCCTCACACCAGTCAGACTGACCATCTTCAAAAAGTCTACGAACAATAAATGCTGTAGTGGGTGTGGAGAAAAGGGAGCCCTCCTATTCCATCGGTGGGAAAGTAATTTGGTGCAGTCAGTATGGAAGACAGGATGGAGGTTCCTTACAGAACTAAAAATAGAGCTACCGTATGATCCACCAATCCCACTCCTGGGAATAAGTCCAGAAAAGATGAAAAATTGAATTCAAAAAGATACATGCAACCCATGCTCATAGCAGCACTGTTTACAACACCCAAGACACGGAAGCAACCTAAACGTCCATCAACAGATGAATGGATAAAGAAGATGTGGTATATATACGCAATATTACTCAGTCATAAAAGAGAATGAAATAATGCTGTTTGCAGCAACAAGGATGGACCTAGAGATTATCATACTAAGTGAAGTAAGTCAGATACAGAGAGACAAATATCATATGATATCATTCATCCGTGAAACCTCAAATATGATACAAATGAACATATTTATAAAACAGGAAGACTCCCAGACATAGAAATCAAACTTATGGTGGCCAAAAGGGAAAGGGTTGGGAAGGAACTAATGAGTTTGAGCTTAACAGATCCATACTACTATATATAAAATAGATAAAAAACAAGGATATGCTACACAGCACAGGGAGGCATACTCAATATCTTCTAATAAATTATAATGGGAAATATATATAACTGAAACACTCTGCTGTATACCAGATCTAACACAGCATTGTGAGTCAACTATACGTCCATAAAAGAAAGAGGGCTTCCCTGGTGTCGCAGTGGTTGAGAGTCCACCTGCTGATGCAGGGGACACGGGTTCGTGCCCTGGTCTGGGAGTATCCCACATGCTGCGGAGCGGCTGGGCCCGCGAGCCACGGACGCTGAGCCTGCGCGTCCGGAGCCTGTGCTCCGCAACGGGAGAGGCCACAACACTGAGAGGCCCGCGTACCGCAATATAACCCCACAAAAAAACAAAAAACTACAATGAGGTATCACCTCATACTGGTCAGAATGGACATCATCAAAAAATCTACAAACAATAAATGCTGGACAGGGTGGGGAGAAATGGGAACCCTCTTGCACTGTTGGGAGGAATGTAAATTGATACAGTCACTATGGAGAACAGCATGGAGGTTCCTAAAAAAACTAAATGCAAAACTAGCATATGACCCAGCAATCCCACTACTGGGCATATAGCCTGAGAAAACCATATTTCAAAAAGAGACATGTACCACAATGTTCATTGCAGCACTATTTACAATAGCCAGGATATGGAAGCAACCTAAGCGTCCATCGACAGATGAATGGATAAAGATGTGGCATATATACACAATGGAATATTACTCAGCCATAAAAAGAAACGAAATTGAGTTATTTGTAGTGAGGTGGATGGACCTAGATTCTGTCGTACAGAGTGAAGTAATTCAGAAAAAGCAAAACAAATACCGTATGCTAACACATATATATAGAATCTAAAATAATGGTTCTGATGAACATAGGAGCAGGACAGACGCAGACGTACACAGTGGACTGGAGGACACAGGGAGGGGGAAGGGTAAGGTGGGACAAAGTGAGAGAGTAGCTGACATTTATATACTACCAAATGTAAAATAGACAGCTATTGGGAAGCAGCTGCATAACACAGGGAGATCAGCTGGGTGCTTTGTGACCACCTAGAGAGCTGGGATAGGGAGGGTGGGCGGGAGATGCAAGAGGGAGTGGCTATGGGGATATATGTATACATATAGTTGATTGACTTTGTTATACAGCAGAAACTAACAACACTGTAAAGCAATTATACTCCAATAAAGATGTAAAAAAAAATAAAGATCATACGGCATGACCAAGTATTTATCCCAAGGACGCAAGGATTTTTCAATACCTGCAAATGCAATGTGATACACCACATTAACAATGGAATAAAAAACATATGATCATGTTAATAGGTACAGAAAAGCTTGTGATAAAATTCAACACCCATGTATGATAAATACTCTCCAGAGAGTGGGCATAGAAGGAACATACCTCAACATAAGAAAGCCCATATATGACAAACCCACAGCTAACATCATACTACATGGTGAAAAGCTGAAAGCATTCCCTCTAAGATATGGAACAAGACGAGAATGCTCACTCTTGCCACTTTTACTCAAAAGAGTTGGGATAGACATTTCTCCAGAAAAGACATACAGACGGCCAAAAGTCACACGAAACGATGCTGGCCATCACTAGTATTTGGAGGAATATAAATCAAAACTAGTCCTCACACCAGTCAGACTGACCATCTTCAAAAAGTCTACGAACAATAAATGCTGTAGTGGGTGTGGAGAAAAGGGAGCCCTCCTATTCCATCGGTGGGAAAGTAATTTGGTGCAGTCAGTATGGAAGACAGGATGGAGGTTCCTTACAGAACTAAAAATAGAGCTACCGTATGATCCACCAATCCCACTCCTGGGAATAAGTCCAGAAAAGATGAAAAATTGAATTCAAAAAGATACATGCAACCCATGCTCATAGCAGCACTGTTTACAACACCCAAGACACGGAAGCAACCTAAACGTCCATCAACAGATGAATGGATAAAGAAGATGTGGTATATATACGCAATATTACTCAGTCATAAAAGAGAATGAAATAATGCTGTTTGCAGCAACAAGGATGGACCTAGAGATTATCATACTAAGTGAAGTAAGTCAGATACAGAGAGACAAATATCATATGATATCATTCATCCGTGAAACCTCAAATATGATACAAATGAACATATTTATAAAACAGGAAGACTCCCAGACATAGAAATCAAACTTATGGTGGCCAAAAGGGAAAGGGTTGGGAAGGAACTAATGAGTTTGAGCTTAACAGATCCATACTACTATATATAAAATAGATAAAAAACAAGGATATGCTACACAGCACAGGGAGGCATACTCAATATCTTCTAATAAATTATAATGGGAAATATATATAACTGAAACACTCTGCTGTATACCAGATCTAACACAGCATTGTGAGTCAACTATACGTCCATAAAAGAAAGAGGGCTTCCCTGGTGTCGCAGTGGTTGAGAGTCCACCTGCTGATGCAGGGGACACGGGTTCGTGCCCTGGTCTGGGAGTATCCCACATGCTGCGGAGCGGCTGGGCCCGCGAGCCACGGACGCTGAGCCTGCGCGTCCGGAGCCTGTGCTCCGCAACGGGAGAGGCCACAACACTGAGAGGCCCGCGTACCGCAATATAACCCCACAAAAAAACAAAAAACTACAATGAGGTATCACCTCATACTGGTCAGAATGGACATCATCAAAAAATCTACAAACAATAAATGCTGGACAGGGTGGGGAGAAATGGGAACCCTCTTGCACTGTTGGGAGGAATGTAAATTGATACAGTCACTATGGAGAACAGCATGGAGGTTCCTAAAAAAACTAAATGCAAAACTAGCATATGACCCAGCAATCCCACTACTGGGCATATAGCCTGAGAAAACCATATTTCAAAAAGAGACATGTACCACAATGTTCATTGCAGCACTATTTACAATAGCCAGGATATGGAAGCAACCTAAGCGTCCATCGACAGATGAATGGATAAAGATGTGGCATATATACACAATGGAATATTACTCAGCCATAAAAAGAAACGAAATTGAGTTATTTGTAGTGAGGTGGATGGACCTAGATTCTGTCGTACAGAGTGAAGTAATTCAGAAAAAGCAAAACAAATACCGTATGCTAACACATATATATAGAATCTAAAATAATGGTTCTGATGAACATAGGAGCAGGACAGACGCAGACGTACACAGTGGACTGGAGGACACAGGGAGGGGGAAGGGTAAGGTGGGACAAAGTGAGAGAGTAGCTGACATTTATATACTACCAAATGTAAAATAGACAGCTATTGGGAAGCAGCTGCATAACACAGGGAGATCAGCTGGGTGCTTTGTGACCACCTAGAGAGCTGGGATAGGGAGGGTGGGCGGGAGATGCAAGAGGGAGTGGCTATGGGGATATATGTATACATATAGTTGATTGACTTTGTTATACAGCAGAAACTAACAACACTGTAAAGCAATTATACTCCAATAAAGATGTAAAAAAAAATAAAGATCATACGGCATGACCAAGTATTTATCCCAAGGACGCAAGGATTTTTCAATACCTGCAAATGCAATGTGATACACCACATTAACAATGGAATAAAAAACATATGATCATGTTAATAGGTACAGAAAAGCTTGTGATAAAATTCAACACCCATGTATGATAAATACTCTCCAGAGAGTGGGCATAGAAGGAACATACCTCAACATAAGAAAGCCCATATATGACAAACCCACAGCTAACATCATACTACATGGTGAAAAGCTGAAAGCATTCCCTCTAAGATATGGAACAAGACGAGAATGCTCACTCTTGCCACTTTTACTCAAAAGAGTTGGGATAGACATTTCTCCAGAAAAGACATACAGACGGCCAAAAGTCACACGAAACGATGCTGGCCATCACTAGTATTTGGAGGAATATAAATCAAAACTAGTCCTCACACCAGTCAGACTGACCATCTTCAAAAAGTCTACGAACAATAAATGCTGTAGTGGGTGTGGAGAAAAGGGAGCCCTCCTATTCCATCGGTGGGAAAGTAATTTGGTGCAGTCAGTATGGAAGACAGGATGGAGGTTCCTTACAGAACTAAAAATAGAGCTACCGTATGATCCACCAATCCCACTCCTGGGAATAAGTCCAGAAAAGATGAAAAATTGAATTCAAAAAGATACATGCAACCCATGCTCATAGCAGCACTGTTTACAACACCCAAGACACGGAAGCAACCTAAACGTCCATCAACAGATGAATGGATAAAGAAGATGTGGTATATATACGCAATATTACTCAGTCATAAAAGAGAATGAAATAATGCTGTTTGCAGCAACAAGGATGGACCTAGAGATTATCATACTAAGTGAAGTAAGTCAGATACAGAGAGACAAATATCATATGATATCATTCATCCGTGAAACCTCAAATATGATACAAATGAACATATTTATAAAACAGGAAGACTCCCAGACATAGAAATCAAACTTATGGTGGCCAAAAGGGAAAGGGTTGGGAAGGAACTAATGAGTTTGAGCTTAACAGATCCATACTACTATATATAAAATAGATAAAAAACAAGGATATGCTACACAGCACAGGGAGGCATACTCAATATCTTCTAATAAATTATAATGGGAAATATATATAACTGAAACACTCTGCTGTATACCAGATCTAACACAGCATTGTGAGTCAACTATACGTCCATAAAAGAAAGAGGGCTTCCCTGGTGTCGCAGTGGTTGAGAGTCCACCTGCTGATGCAGGGGACACGGGTTCGTGCCCTGGTCTGGGAGTATCCCACATGCTGCGGAGCGGCTGGGCCCGCGAGCCACGGACGCTGAGCCTGCGCGTCCGGAGCCTGTGCTCCGCAACGGGAGAGGCCACAACACTGAGAGGCCCGCGTACCGCAATATAACCCCACAAAAAAACAAAAAACTACAATGAGGTATCACCTCATACTGGTCAGAATGGACATCATCAAAAAATCTACAAACAATAAATGCTGGACAGGGTGGGGAGAAATGGGAACCCTCTTGCACTGTTGGGAGGAATGTAAATTGATACAGTCACTATGGAGAACAGCATGGAGGTTCCTAAAAAAACTAAATGCAAAACTAGCATATGACCCAGCAATCCCACTACTGGGCATATAGCCTGAGAAAACCATATTTCAAAAAGAGACATGTACCACAATGTTCATTGCAGCACTATTTACAATAGCCAGGATATGGAAGCAACCTAAGCGTCCATCGACAGATGAATGGATAAAGATGTGGCATATATACACAATGGAATATTACTCAGCCATAAAAAGAAACGAAATTGAGTTATTTGTAGTGAGGTGGATGGACCTAGATTCTGTCGTACAGAGTGAAGTAATTCAGAAAAAGCAAAACAAATACCGTATGCTAACACATATATATAGAATCTAAAATAATGGTTCTGATGAACATAGGAGCAGGACAGACGCAGACGTACACAGTGGACTGGAGGACACAGGGAGGGGGAAGGGTAAGGTGGGACAAAGTGAGAGAGTAGCTGACATTTATATACTACCAAATGTAAAATAGACAGCTATTGGGAAGCAGCTGCATAACACAGGGAGATCAGCTGGGTGCTTTGTGACCACCTAGAGAGCTGGGATAGGGAGGGTGGGCGGGAGATGCAAGAGGGAGTGGCTATGGGGATATATGTATACATATAGTTGATTGACTTTGTTATACAGCAGAAACTAACAACACTGTAAAGCAATTATACTCCAATAAAGATGTAAAAAAAAATAAAGATCATACGGCATGACCAAGTATTTATCCCAAGGACGCAAGGATTTTTCAATACCTGCAAATGCAATGTGATACACCACATTAACAATGGAATAAAAAACATATGATCATGTTAATAGGTACAGAAAAGCTTGTGATAAAATTCAACACCCATGTATGATAAATACTCTCCAGAGAGTGGGCATAGAAGGAACATACCTCAACATAAGAAAGCCCATATATGACAAACCCACAGCTAACATCATACTACATGGTGAAAAGCTGAAAGCATTCCCTCTAAGATATGGAACAAGACGAGAATGCTCACTCTTGCCACTTTTACTCAAAAGAGTTGGGATAGACATTTCTCCAGAAAAGACATACAGACGGCCAAAAGTCACACGAAACGATGCTGGCCATCACTAGTATTTGGAGGAATATAAATCAAAACTAGTCCTCACACCAGTCAGACTGACCATCTTCAAAAAGTCTACGAACAATAAATGCTGTAGTGGGTGTGGAGAAAAGGGAGCCCTCCTATTCCATCGGTGGGAAAGTAATTTGGTGCAGTCAGTATGGAAGACAGGATGGAGGTTCCTTACAGAACTAAAAATAGAGCTACCGTATGATCCACCAATCCCACTCCTGGGAATAAGTCCAGAAAAGATGAAAAATTGAATTCAAAAAGATACATGCAACCCATGCTCATAGCAGCACTGTTTACAACACCCAAGACACGGAAGCAACCTAAACGTCCATCAACAGATGAATGGATAAAGAAGATGTGGTATATATACGCAATATTACTCAGTCATAAAAGAGAATGAAATAATGCTGTTTGCAGCAACAAGGATGGACCTAGAGATTATCATACTAAGTGAAGTAAGTCAGATACAGAGAGACAAATATCATATGATATCATTCATCCGTGAAACCTCAAATATGATACAAATGAACATATTTATAAAACAGGAAGACTCCCAGACATAGAAATCAAACTTATGGTGGCCAAAAGGGAAAGGGTTGGGAAGGAACTAATGAGTTTGAGCTTAACAGATCCATACTACTATATATAAAATAGATAAAAAACAAGGATATGCTACACAGCACAGGGAGGCATACTCAATATCTTCTAATAAATTATAATGGGAAATATATATAACTGAAACACTCTGCTGTATACCAGATCTAACACAGCATTGTGAGTCAACTATACGTCCATAAAAGAAAGAGGGCTTCCCTGGTGTCGCAGTGGTTGAGAGTCCACCTGCTGATGCAGGGGACACGGGTTCGTGCCCTGGTCTGGGAGTATCCCACATGCTGCGGAGCGGCTGGGCCCGCGAGCCACGGACACTGAGCCTGCGCGTCCGGAGGCTGTGCTCCGCAACGGGAGAGGCCACAACACTGAGAGGCCCGCGTACCGCAATATAACCCCACAAAAAAACAAAAAACTACAATGAGGTATCACCTCATACTGGTCAGAATGGACATCATCAAAAAATCTACAAACAATAAATGCTGGACAGGGTGGGGAGAAATGGGAACCCTCTTGCACTGTTGGGAGGAATGTAAATTGATACAGTCACTATGGAGAACAGCATGGAGGTTCCTAAAAAAACTAAATGCAAAACTAGCATATGACCCAGCAATCCCACTACTGGGCATATAGCCTGAGAAAACCATATTTCAAAAAGAGACATGTACCACAATGTTCATTGCAGCACTATTTACAATAGCCAGGATATGGAAGCAACCTAAGCGTCCATCGACAGATGAATGGATAAAGATGTGGCATATATACACAATGGAATATTACTCAGCCATAAAAAGAAACGAAATTGAGTTATTTGTAGTGAGGTGGATGGACCTAGATTCTGTCGTACAGAGTGAAGTAATTCAGAAAAAGCAAAACAAATACCGTATGCTAACACATATATATAGAATCTAAAATAATGGTTCTGATGAACATAGGAGCAGGACAGACGCAGACGTACACAGTGGACTGGAGGACACAGGGAGGGGGAAGGGTAAGGTGGGACAAAGTGAGAGAGTAGCTGACATTTATATACTACCAAATGTAAAATAGACAGCTATTGGGAAGCAGCTGCATAACACAGGGAGATCAGCTGGGTGCTTTGTGACCACCTAGAGAGCTGGGATAGGGAGGGTGGGCGGGAGATGCAAGAGGGAGTGGCTATGGGGATATATGTATACATATAGTTGATTGACTTTGTTATACAGCAGAAACTAACAACACTGTAAAGCAATTATACTCCAATAAAGATGTAAAAAAAAATAAAGATCATACGGCATGACCAAGTATTTATCCCAAGGACGCAAGGATTTTTCAATACCTGCAAATGCAATGTGATACACCACATTAACAATGGAATAAAAAACATATGATCATGTTAATAGGTACAGAAAAGCTTGTGATAAAATTCAACACCCATGTATGATAAATACTCTCCAGAGAGTGGGCATAGAAGGAACATACCTCAACATAAGAAAGCCCATATATGACAAACCCACAGCTAACATCATACTACATGGTGAAAAGCTGAAAGCATTCCCTCTAAGATATGGAACAAGACGAGAATGCTCACTCTTGCCACTTTTACTCAAAAGAGTTGGGATAGACATTTCTCCAGAAAAGACATACAGACGGCCAAAAGTCACACGAAACGATGCTGGCCATCACTAGTATTTGGAGGAATATAAATCAAAACTAGTCCTCACACCAGTCAGACTGACCATCTTCAAAAAGTCTACGAACAATAAATGCTGTAGTGGGTGTGGAGAAAAGGGAGCCCTCCTATTCCATCGGTGGGAAAGTAATTTGGTGCAGTCAGTATGGAAGACAGGATGGAGGTTCCTTACAGAACTAAAAATAGAGCTACCGTATGATCCACCAATCCCACTCCTGGGAATAAGTCCAGAAAAGATGAAAAATTGAATTCAAAAAGATACATGCAACCCATGCTCATAGCAGCACTGTTTACAACACCCAAGACACGGAAGCAACCTAAACGTCCATCAACAGATGAATGGATAAAGAAGATGTGGTATATATACGCAATATTACTCAGTCATAAAAGAGAATGAAATAATGCTGTTTGCAGCAACAAGGATGGACCTAGAGATTATCATACTAAGTGAAGTAAGTCAGATACAGAGAGACAAATATCATATGATATCATTCATCCGTGAAACCTCAAATATGATACAAATGAACATATTTATAAAACAGGAAGACTCCCAGACATAGAAATCAAACTTATGGTGGCCAAAAGGGAAAGGGTTGGGAAGGAACTAATGAGTTTGAGCTTAACAGATCCATACTACTATATATAAAATAGATAAAAAACAAGGATATGCTACACAGCACAGGGAGGCATACTCAATATCTTCTAATAAATTATAATGGGAAATATATATAACTGAAACACTCTGCTGTATACCAGATCTAACACAGCATTGTGAGTCAACTATACGTCCATAAAAGAAAGAGGGCTTCCCTGGTGTCGCAGTGGTTGAGAGTCCACCTGCTGATGCAGGGGACACGGGTTCGTGCCCTGGTCTGGGAGTATCCCACATGCTGCGGAGCGGCTGGGCCCGCGAGCCACGGACGCTGAGCCTGCGCGTCCGGAGCCTGTGCTCCGCAACGGGAGAGGCCACAACACTGAGAGGCCCGCGTACCGCAATATAACCCCACAAAAAAACAAAAAACTACAATGAGGTATCACCTCATACTGGTCAGAATGGACATCATCAAAAAATCTACAAACAATAAATGCTGGACAGGGTGGGGAGAAATGGGAACCCTCTTGCACTGTTGGGAGGAATGTAAATTGATACAGTCACTATGGAGAACAGCATGGAGGTTCCTAAAAAAACTAAATGCAAAACTAGCATATGACCCAGCAATCCCACTACTGGGCATATAGCCTGAGAAAACCATATTTCAAAAAGAGACATGTACCACAATGTTCATTGCAGCACTATTTACAATAGCCAGGATATGGAAGCAACCTAAGCGTCCATCGACAGATGAATGGATAAAGATGTGGCATATATACACAATGGAATATTACTCAGCCATAAAAAGAAACGAAATTGAGTTATTTGTAGTGAGGTGGATGGACCTAGATTCTGTCGTACAGAGTGAAGTAATTCAGAAAAAGCAAAACAAATACCGTATGCTAACACATATATATAGAATCTAAAATAATGGTTCTGATGAACATAGGAGCAGGACAGACGCAGACGTACACAGTGGACTGGAGGACACAGGGAGGGGGAAGGGTAAGGTGGGACAAAGTGAGAGAGTAGCTGACATTTATATACTACCAAATGTAAAATAGACAGCTATTGGGAAGCAGCTGCATAACACAGGGAGATCAGCTGGGTGCTTTGTGACCACCTAGAGAGCTGGGATAGGGAGGGTGGGCGGGAGATGCAAGAGGGAGTGGCTATGGGGATATATGTATACATATAGTTGATTGACTTTGTTATACAGCAGAAACTAACAACACTGTAAAGCAATTATACTCCAATAAAGATGTAAAAAAAAATAAAGATCATACGGCATGACCAAGTATTTATCCCAAGGACGCAAGGATTTTTCAATACCTGCAAATGCAATGTGATACACCACATTAACAATGGAATAAAAAACATATGATCATGTTAATAGGTACAGAAAAGCTTGTGATAAAATTCAACACCCATGTATGATAAATACTCTCCAGAGAGTGGGCATAGAAGGAACATACCTCAACATAAGAAAGCCCATATATGACAAACCCACAGCTAACATCATACTACATGGTGAAAAGCTGAAAGCATTCCCTCTAAGATATGGAACAAGACGAGAATGCTCACTCTTGCCACTTTTACTCAAAAGAGTTGGGATAGACATTTCTCCAGAAAAGACATACAGACGGCCAAAAGTCACACGAAACGATGCTGGCCATCACTAGTATTTGGAGGAATATAAATCAAAACTAGTCCTCACACCAGTCAGACTGACCATCTTCAAAAAGTCTACGAACAATAAATGCTGTAGTGGGTGTGGAGAAAAGGGAGCCCTCCTATTCCATCGGTGGGAAAGTAATTTGGTGCAGTCAGTATGGAAGACAGGATGGAGGTTCCTTACAGAACTAAAAATAGAGCTACCGTATGATCCACCAATCCCACTCCTGGGAATAAGTCCAGAAAAGATGAAAAATTGAATTCAAAAAGATACATGCAACCCATGCTCATAGCAGCACTGTTTACAACACCCAAGACACGGAAGCAACCTAAACGTCCATCAACAGATGAATGGATAAAGAAGATGTGGTATATATACGCAATATTACTCAGTCATAAAAGAGAATGAAATAATGCTGTTTGCAGCAACAAGGATGGACCTAGAGATTATCATACTAAGTGAAGTAAGTCAGATACAGAGAGACAAATATCATATGATATCATTCATCCGTGAAACCTCAAATATGATACAAATGAACATATTTATAAAACAGGAAGACTCCCAGACATAGAAATCAAACTTATGGTGGCCAAAAGGGAAAGGGTTGGGAAGGAACTAATGAGTTTGAGCTTAACAGATCCATACTACTATATATAAAATAGATAAAAAACAAGGATATGCTACACAGCACAGGGAGGCATACTCAATATCTTCTAATAAATTATAATGGGAAATATATATAACTGAAACACTCTGCTGTATACCAGATCTAACACAGCATTGTGAGTCAACTATACGTCCATAAAAGAAAGAGGGCTTCCCTGGTGTCGCAGTGGTTGAGAGTCCACCTGCTGATGCAGGGGACACGGGTTCGTGCCCTGGTCTGGGAGTATCCCACATGCTGCGGAGCGGCTGGGCCCGCGAGCCACGGACGCTGAGCCTGCGCGTCCGGAGCCTGTGCTCCGCAACGGGAGAGGCCACAACACTGAGAGGCCCGCGTACCGCAATATAACCCCACAAAAAAACAAAAAACTACAATGAGGTATCACCTCATACTGGTCAGAATGGACATCATCAAAAAATCTACAAACAATAAATGCTGGACAGGGTGGGGAGAAATGGGAACCCTCTTGCACTGTTGGGAGGAATGTAAATTGATACAGTCACTATGGAGAACAGCATGGAGGTTCCTAAAAAAACTAAATGCAAAACTAGCATATGACCCAGCAATCCCACTACTGGGCATATAGCCTGAGAAAACCATATTTCAAAAAGAGACATGTACCACAATGTTCATTGCAGCACTATTTACAATAGCCAGGATATGGAAGCAACCTAAGCGTCCATCGACAGATGAATGGATAAAGATGTGGCATATATACACAATGGAATATTACTCAGCCATAAAAAGAAACGAAATTGAGTTATTTGTAGTGAGGTGGATGGACCTAGATTCTGTCGTACAGAGTGAAGTAATTCAGAAAAAGCAAAACAAATACCGTATGCTAACACATATATATAGAATCTAAAATAATGGTTCTGATGAACATAGGAGCAGGACAGACGCAGACGTACACAGTGGACTGGAGGACACAGGGAGGGGGAAGGGTAAGGTGGGACAAAGTGAGAGAGTAGCTGACATTTATATACTACCAAATGTAAAATAGACAGCTATTGGGAAGCAGCTGCATAACACAGGGAGATCAGCTGGGTGCTTTGTGACCACCTAGAGAGCTGGGATAGGGAGGGTGGGCGGGAGATGCAAGAGGGAGTGGCTATGGGGATATATGTATACATATAGTTGATTGACTTTGTTATACAGCAGAAACTAACAACACTGTAAAGCAATTATACTCCAATAAAGATGTAAAAAAAAATAAAGATCATACGGCATGACCAAGTATTTATCCCAAGGACGCAAGGATTTTTCAATACCTGCAAATGCAATGTGATACACCACATTAACAATGGAATAAAAAACATATGATCATGTTAATAGGTACAGAAAAGCTTGTGATAAAATTCAACACCCATGTATGATAAATACTCTCCAGAGAGTGGGCATAGAAGGAACATACCTCAACATAAGAAAGCCCATATATGACAAACCCACAGCTAACATCATACTACATGGTGAAAAGCTGAAAGCATTCCCTCTAAGATATGGAACAAGACGAGAATGCTCACTCTTGCCACTTTTACTCAAAAGAGTTGGGATAGACATTTCTCCAGAAAAGACATACAGACGGCCAAAAGTCACACGAAACGATGCTGGCCATCACTAGTATTTGGAGGAATATAAATCAAAACTAGTCCTCACACCAGTCAGACTGACCATCTTCAAAAAGTCTACGAACAATAAATGCTGTAGTGGGTGTGGAGAAAAGGGAGCCCTCCTATTCCATCGGTGGGAAAGTAATTTGGTGCAGTCAGTATGGAAGACAGGATGGAGGTTCCTTACAGAACTAAAAATAGAGCTACCGTATGATCCACCAATCCCACTCCTGGGAATAAGTCCAGAAAAGATGAAAAATTGAATTCAAAAAGATACATGCAACCCATGCTCATAGCAGCACTGTTTACAACACCCAAGACACGGAAGCAACCTAAACGTCCATCAACAGATGAATGGATAAAGAAGATGTGGTATATATACGCAATATTACTCAGTCATAAAAGAGAATGAAATAATGCTGTTTGCAGCAACAAGGATGGACCTAGAGATTATCATACTAAGTGAAGTAAGTCAGATACAGAGAGACAAATATCATATGATATCATTCATCCGTGAAACCTCAAATATGATATAAATGAACATATTTATAAAACAGGAAGACTCCCAGACATAGAAATCAAACTTATGGTGGCCAAAAGGGAAAGGGTTGGGAAGGAACTAATGAGTTTGAGCTTAACAGATCCATACTACTATATATAAAATAGATAAAAAACAAGGATATGCTACACAGCACAGGGAGGCATACTCAATATCTTCTAATAAATTATAATGGGAAATATATATAACTGAAACACTCTGCTGTATACCAGATCTAACACAGCATTGTGAGTCAACTATACGTCCATAAAAGAAAGAGGGCTTCCCTGGTGTCGCAGTGGTTGAGAGTCCACCTGCTGATGCAGGGGACACGGGTTCGTGCCCTGGTCTGGGAGTATCCCACATGCTGCGGAGCGGCTGGGCCCGCGAGCCACGGACGCTGAGCCTGCGCGTCCGGAGCCTGTGCTCCGCAACGGGAGAGGCCACAACACTGAGAGGCCCGCGTACCGCAATATAACCCCACAAAAAAACAAAAAACTACAATGAGGTATCACCTCATACTGGTCAGAATGGACATCATCAAAAAATCTACAAACAATAAATGCTGGACAGGGTGGGGAGAAATGGGAACCCTCTTGCACTGTTGGGAGGAATGTAAATTGATACAGTCACTATGGAGAACAGCATGGAGGTTCCTAAAAAAACTAAATGCAAAACTAGCATATGACCCAGCAATCCCACTACTGGGCATATAGCCTGAGAAAACCATATTTCAAAAAGAGACATGTACCACAATGTTCATTGCAGCACTATTTACAATAGCCAGGATATGGAAGCAACCTAAGCGTCCATCGACAGATGAATGGATAAAGATGTGGCATATATACACAATGGAATATTACTCAGCCATAAAAAGAAACGAAATTGAGTTATTTGTAGTGAGGTGGATGGACCTAGATTCTGTCGTACAGAGTGAAGTAATTCAGAAAAAGCAAAACAAATACCGTATGCTAACACATATATATAGAATCTAAAATAATGGTTCTGATGAACATAGGAGCAGGACAGACGCAGACGTACACAGTGGACTGGAGGACACAGGGAGGGGGAAGGGTAAGGTGGGACAAAGTGAGAGAGTAGCTGACATTTATATACTACCAAATGTAAAATAGACAGCTATTGGGAAGCAGCTGCATAACACAGGGAGATCAGCTGGGTGCTTTGTGACCACCTAGAGAGCTGGGATAGGGAGGGTGGGCGGGAGATGCAAGAGGGAGTGGCTATGGGGATATATGTATACATATAGTTGATTGACTTTGTTATACAGCAGAAACTAACAACACTGTAAAGCAATTATACTCCAATAAAGATGTAAAAAAAAATAAAGATCATACGGCATGACCAAGTATTTATCCCAAGGACGCAAGGATTTTTCAATACCTGCAAATGCAATGTGATACACCACATTAACAATGGAATAAAAAACATATGATCATGTTAATAGGTACAGAAAAGCTTGTGATAAAATTCAACACCCATGTATGATAAATACTCTCCAGAGAGTGGGCATAGAAGGAACATACCTCAACATAAGAAAGCCCATATATGACAAACCCACAGCTAACATCATACTACATGGTGAAAAGCTGAAAGCATTCCCTCTAAGATATGGAACAAGACGAGAATGCTCACTCTTGCCACTTTTACTCAAAAGAGTTTGGATAGACATTTCTCCAGAAAAGACATACAGACGGCCAAAAGTCACACGAAACGATGCTGGCCATCACTAGTATTTGGAGGAATATAAATCAAAACTAGTCCTCACACCAGTCAGACTGACCATCTTCAAAAAGTCTACGAACAATAAATGCTGTAGTGGGTGTGGAGAAAAGGGAGCCCTCCTATTCCATCGGTGGGAAAGTAATTTGGTGCAGTCAGTATGGAAGACAGGATGGAGGTTCCTTACAGAACTAAAAATAGAGCTACCGTATGATCCACCAATCCCACTCCTGGGAATAAGTCCAGAAAAGATGAAAAATTGAATTCAAAAAGATACATGCAACCCATGCTCATAGCAGCACTGTTTACAACACCCAAGACACGGAAGCAACCTAAACGTCCATCAACAGATGAATGGATAAAGAAGATGTGGTATATATACGCAATATTACTCAGTCATAAAAGAGAATGAAATAATGCTGTTTGCAGCAACAAGGATGGACCTAGAGATTATCATACTAAGTGAAGTAAGTCAGATACAGAGAGACAAATATCATATGATATCATTCATCCGTGAAACCTCAAATATGATACAAATGAACATATTTATAAAACAGGAAGACTCCCAGACATAGAAATCAAACTTATGGTGGCCAAAAGGGAAAGGGTTGGGAAGGAACTAATGAGTTTGAGCTTAACAGATCCATACTACTATATATAAAATAGATAAAAAACAAGGATATGCTACACAGCACAGGGAGGCATACTCAATATCTTCTAATAAATTATAATGGGAAATATATATAACTGAAACACTCTGCTGTATACCAGATCTAACACAGCATTGTGAGTCAACTATACGTCCATAAAAGAAAGAGGGCTTCCCTGGTGTCGCAGTGGTTGAGAGTCCACCTGCTGATGCAGGGGACACGGGTTCGTGCCCTGGTCTGGGAGTATCCCACATGCTGCGGAGCGGCTGGGCCCGCGAGCCACGGACGCTGAGCCTGCGCGTCCGGAGCCTGTGCTCCGCAACGGGAGAGGCCACAACACTGAGAGGCCCGCGTACCGCAATATAACCCCACAAAAAAACAAAAAACTACAATGAGGTATCACCTCATACTGGTCAGAATGGACATCATCAAAAAATCTACAAACAATAAATGCTGGACAGGGTGGGGAGAAATGGGAACCCTCTTGCACTGTTGGGAGGAATGTAAATTGATACAGTCACTATGGAGAACAGCATGGAGGTTCCTAAAAAAACTAAATGCAAAACTAGCATATGACCCAGCAATCCCACTACTGGGCATATAGCCTGAGAAAACCATATTTCAAAAAGAGACATGTACCACAATGTTCATTGCAGCACTATTTACAATAGCCAGGATATGGAAGCAACCTAAGCGTCCATCGACAGATGAATGGATAAAGATGTGGCATATATACACAATGGAATATTACTCAGCCATAAAAAGAAACGAAATTGAGTTATTTGTAGTGAGGTGGATGGACCTAGATTCTGTCGTACAGAGTGAAGTAATTCAGAAAAAGCAAAACAAATACCGTATGCTAACACATATATATAGAATCTAAAATAATGGTTCTGATGAACATAGGAGCAGGACAGACGCAGACGTACACAGTGGACTGGAGGACACAGGGAGGGGGAAGGGTAAGGTGGGACAAAGTGAGAGAGTAGCTGACATTTATATACTACCAAATGTAAAATAGACAGCTATTGGGAAGCAGCTGCATAACACAGGGAGATCAGCTGGGTGCTTTGTGACCACCTAGAGAGCTGGGATAGGGAGGGTGGGCGGGAGATGCAAGAGGGAGTGGCTATGGGGATATATGTATACATATAGTTGATTGACTTTGTTATACAGCAGAAACTAACAACACTGTAAAGCAATTATACTCCAATAAAGATGTAAAAAAAAATAAAGATCATACGGCATGACCAAGTATTTATCCCAAGGACGCAAGGATTTTTCAATACCTGCAAATGCAATGTGATACACCACATTAACAATGGAATAAAAAACATATGATCATGTTAATAGGTACAGAAAAGCTTGTGATAAAATTCAACACCCATGTATGATAAATACTCTCCAGAGAGTGGGCATAGAAGGAACATACCTCAACATAAGAAAGCCCATATATGACAAACCCACAGCTAACATCATACTACATGGTGAAAAGCTGAAAGCATTCCCTCTAAGATATGGAACAAGACGAGAATGCTCACTCTTGCCACTTTTACTCAAAAGAGTTTGGATAGACATTTCTCCAGAAAAGACATACAGACGGCCAAAAGTCACACGAAACGATGCTGGCCATCACTAGTATTTGGAGGAATATAAATCAAAACTAGTCCTCACACCAGTCAGACTGACCATCTTCAAAAAGTCTACGAACAATAAATGCTGTAGTGGGTGTGGAGAAAAGGGAGCCCTCCTATTCCATCGGTGGGAAAGTAATTTGGTGCAGTCAGTATGGAAGACAGGATGGAGGTTCCTTACAGAACTAAAAATAGAGCTACCGTATGATCCACCAATCCCACTCCTGGGAATAAGTCCAGAAAAGATGAAAAATTGAATTCAAAAAGATACATGCAACCCATGCTCATAGCAGCACTGTTTACAACACCCAAGACACGGAAGCAACCTAAACGTCCATCAACAGATGAATGGATAAAGAAGATGTGGTATATATACGCAATATTACTCAGTCATAAAAGAGAATGAAATAATGCTGTTTGCAGCAACAAGGATGGACCTAGAGATTATCATACTAAGTGAAGTAAGTCAGATACAGAGAGACAAATATCATATGATATCATTCATCCGTGAAACCTCAAATATGATACAAATGAACATATTTATAAAACAGGAAGACTCCCAGACATAGAAATCAAACTTATGGTGGCCAAAAGGGAAAGGGTTGGGAAGGAACTAATGAGTTTGAGCTTAACAGATCCATACTACTATATATAAAATAGATAAAAAACAAGGATATGCTACACAGCACAGGGAGGCATACTCAATATCTTCTAATAAATTATAATGGGAAATATATATAACTGAAACACTCTGCTGTATACCAGATCTAACACAGCATTGTGAGTCAACTATACGTCCATAAAAGAAAGAGGGCTTCCCTGGTGTCGCAGTGGTTGAGAGTCCACCTGCTGATGCAGGGGACACGGGTTCGTGCCCTGGTCTGGGAGTATCCCACATGCTGCGGAGCGGCTGGGCCCGCGAGCCACGGACGCTGAGCCTGCGCGTCCGGAGCCTGTGCTCCGCAACGGGAGAGGCCACAACACTGAGAGGCCCGCGTACCGCAATATAACCCCACAAAAAAACAAAAAACTACAATGAGGTATCACCTCATACTGGTCAGAATGGACATCATCAAAAAATCTACAAACAATAAATGCTGGACAGGGTGGGGAGAAATGGGAACCCTCTTGCACTGTTGGGAGGAATGTAAATTGATACAGTCACTATGGAGAACAGCATGGAGGTTCCTAAAAAAACTAAATGCAAAACTAGCATATGACCCAGCAATCCCACTACTGGGCATATAGCCTGAGAAAACCATATTTCAAAAAGAGACATGTACCACAATGTTCATTGCAGCACTATTTACAATAGCCAGGATATGGAAGCAACCTAAGCGTCCATCGACAGATGAATGGATAAAGATGTGGCATATATACACAATGGAATATTACTCAGCCATAAAAAGAAACGAAATTGAGTTATTTGTAGTGAGGTGGATGGACCTAGATTCTGTCGTACAGAGTGAAGTAATTCAGAAAAAGCAAAACAAATACCGTATGCTAACACATATATATAGAATCTAAAATAATGGTTCTGATGAACATAGGAGCAGGACAGACGCAGACGTACACAGTGGACTGGAGGACACAGGGAGGGGGAAGGGTAAGGTGGGACAAAGTGAGAGAGTAGCTGACATTTATATACTACCAAATGTAAAATAGACAGCTATTGGGAAGCAGCTGCATAACACAGGGAGATCAGCTGGGTGCTTTGTGACCACCTAGAGAGCTGGGATAGGGAGGGTGGGCGGGAGATGCAAGAGGGAGTGGCTATGGGGATATATGTATACATATAGTTGATTGACTTTGTTATACAGCAGAAACTAACAACACTGTAAAGCAATTATACTCCAATAAAGATGTAAAAAAAAATAAAGATCATACGGCATGACCAAGTATTTATCCCAAGGACGCAAGGATTTTTCAATACCTGCAAATGCAATGTGATACACCACATTAACAATGGAATAAAAAACATATGATCATGTTAATAGGTACAGAAAAGCTTGTGATAAAATTCAACACCCATGTATGATAAATACTCTCCAGAGAGTGGGCATAGAAGGAACATACCTCAACATAAGAAAGCCCATATATGACAAACCCACAGCTAACATCATACTACATGGTGAAAAGCTGAAAGCATTCCCTCTAAGATATGGAACAAGACGAGAATGCTCACTCTTGCCACTTTTACTCAAAAGAGTTGGGATAGACATTTCTCCAGAAAAGACATACAGACGGCCAAAAGTCACACGAAACGATGCTGGCCATCACTAGTATTTGGAGGAATATAAATCAAAACTAGTCCTCACACCAGTCAGACTGACCATCTTCAAAAAGTCTACGAACAATAAATGCTGTAGTGGGTGTGGAGAAAAGGGAGCCCTCCTATTCCATCGGTGGGAAAGTAATTTGGTGCAGTCAGTATGGAAGACAGGATGGAGGTTCCTTACAGAACTAAAAATAGAGCTACCGTATGATCCACCAATCCCACTCCTGGGAATAAGTCCAGAAAAGATGAAAAATTGAATTCAAAAAGATACATGCAACCCATGCTCATAGCAGCACTGTTTACAACACCCAAGACACGGAAGCAACCTAAACGTCCATCAACAGATGAATGGATAAAGAAGATGTGGTATATATACGCAATATTACTCAGTCATAAAAGAGAATGAAATAATGCTGTTTGCAGCAACAAGGATGGACCTAGAGATTATCATACTAAGTGAAGTAAGTCAGATACAGAGAGACAAATATCATATGATATCATTCATCCGTGAAACCTCAAATATGATACAAATGAACATATTTATAAAACAGGAAGACTCCCAGACATAGAAATCAAACTTATGGTGGCCAAAAGGGAAAGGGTTGGGAAGGAACTAATGAGTTTGAGCTTAACAGATCCATACTACTATATATAAAATAGATAAAAAACAAGGATATGCTACACAGCACAGGGAGGCATACTCAATATCTTCTAATAAATTATAATGGGAAATATATATAACTGAAACACTCTGCTGTATACCAGATCTAACACAGCATTGTGAGTCAACTATACGTCCATAAAAGAAAGAGGGCTTCCCTGGTGTCGCAGTGGTTGAGAGTCCACCTGCTGATGCAGGGGACACGGGTTCGTGCCCTGGTCTGGGAGTATCCCACATGCTGCGGAGCGGCTGGGCCCGCGAGCCACGGACGCTGAGCCTGCGCGTCCGGAGCCTGTGCTCCGCAACGGGAGAGGCCACAACACTGAGAGGCCCGCGTACCGCAATATAACCCCACAAAAAAACAAAAAACTACAATGAGGTATCACCTCATACTGGTCAGAATGGACATCATCAAAAAATCTACAAACAATAAATGCTGGACAGGGTGGGGAGAAATGGGAACCCTCTTGCACTGTTGGGAGGAATGTAAATTGATACAGTCACTATGGAGAACAGCATGGAGGTTCCTAAAAAAACTAAATGCAAAACTAGCATATGACCCAGCAATCCCACTACTGGGCATATAGCCTGAGAAAACCATATTTCAAAAAGAGACATGTACCACAATGTTCATTGCAGCACTATTTACAATAGCCAGGATATGGAAGCAACCTAAGCGTCCATCGACAGATGAATGGATAAAGATGTGGCATATATACACAATGGAATATTACTCAGCCATAAAAAGAAACGAAATTGAGTTATTTGTAGTGAGGTGGATGGACCTAGATTCTGTCGTACAGAGTGAAGTAATTCAGAAAAAGCAAAACAAATACCGTATGCTAACACATATATATAGAATCTAAAATAATGGTTCTGATGAACATAGGAGCAGGACAGACGCAGACGTACACAGTGGACTGGAGGACACAGGGAGGGGGAAGGGTAAGGTGGGACAAAGTGAGAGAGTAGCTGACATTTATATACTACCAAATGTAAAATAGACAGCTATTGGGAAGCAGCTGCATAACACAGGGAGATCAGCTGGGTGCTTTGTGACCACCTAGAGAGCTGGGATAGGGAGGGTGGGCGGGAGATGCAAGAGGGAGTGGCTATGGGGATATATGTATACATATAGTTGATTGACTTTGTTATACAGCAGAAACTAACAACACTGTAAAGCAATTATACTCCAATAAAGATGTAAAAAAAAATAAAGATCATACGGCATGACCAAGTATTTATCCCAAGGACGCAAGGATTTTTCAATACCTGCAAATGCAATGTGATACACCACATTAACAATGGAATAAAAAACATATGATCATGTTAATAGGTACAGAAAAGCTTGTGATAAAATTCAACACCCATGTATGATAAATACTCTCCAGAGAGTGGGCATAGAAGGAACATACCTCAACATAAGAAAGCCCATATATGACAAACCCACAGCTAACATCATACTACATGGTGAAAAGCTGAAAGCATTCCCTCTAAGATATGGAACAAGACGAGAATGCTCACTCTTGCCACTTTTACTCAAAAGAGTTTGGATAGACATTTCTCCAGAAAAGACATACAGACGGCCAAAAGTCACACGAAACGATGCTGGCCATCACTAGTATTTAGAGGAATATAAATCAAAACTAGTCCTCACACCAGTCAGACTGACCATCTTCAAAAAGTCTACGAACAATAAATGCTGTAGTGGGTGTGGAGAAAAGGGAGCCCTCCTATTCCATCGGTGGGAAAGTAATTTGGTGCAGTCAGTATGGAAGACAGGATGGAGGTTCCTTACAGAACTAAAAATAGAGCTACCGTATGATCCACCAATCCCACTCCTGGGAATAAGTCCAGAAAAGATGAAAAATTGAATTCAAAAAGATACATGCAACCCATGCTCATAGCAGCACTGTTTACAACACCCAAGACACGGAAGCAACCTAAACGTCCATCAACAGATGAATGGATAAAGAAGATGTGGTATATATACGCAATATTACTCAGTCATAAAAGAGAATGAAATAATGCTGTTTGCAGCAACAAGGATGGACCTAGAGATTATCATACTAAGTGAAGTAAGTCAGATACAGAGAGACAAATATCATATGATATCATTCATCCGTGAAACCTCAAATATGATATAAATGAACATATTTATAAAACAGGAAGACTCCCAGACATAGAAATCAAACTTATGGTGGCCAAAAGGGAAAGGGTTGGGAAGGAACTAATGAGTTTGAGCTTAACAGATCCATACTACTATATATAAAATAGATAAAAAACAAGGAAATGCTACACAGCACAGGGAGGCATACTCAATATCTTCTAATAAATTATAATGGGAAATATATATAACTGAAACACTCTGCTGTATACCAGATCTAACACAGCATTGTGAGTCAACTATACGTCCATAAAAGAAAGAGGGCTTCCCTGGTGTCGCAGTGGTTGAGAGTCCACCTGCTGATGCAGGGGACACGGGTTCGTGCCCTGGTCTGGGAGTATCCCACATGCTGCGGAGCGGCTGGGCCCGCGAGCCACGGACGCTGAGCCTGCGCGTCCGGAGCCTGTGCTCCGCAACGGGAGAGGCCACAACACTGAGAGGCCCGCGTACCGCAATATAACCCCACAAAAAAACAAAAAACTACAATGAGGTATCACCTCATACTGGTCAGAATGGACATCATCAAAAAATCTACAAACAATAAATGCTGGACAGGGTGGGGAGAAATGGGAACCCTCTTGCACTGTTGGGAGGAATGTAAATTGATACAGTCACTATGGAGAACAGCATGGAGGTTCCTAAAAAAACTAAATGCAAAACTAGCATATGACCCAGCAATCCCACTACTGGGCATATAGCCTGAGAAAACCATATTTCAAAAAGAGACATGTACCACAATGTTCATTGCAGCACTATTTACAATAGCCAGGATATGGAAGCAACCTAAGCGTCCATCGACAGATGAATGGATAAAGATGTGGCATATATACACAATGGAATATTACTCAGCCATAAAAAGAAACGAAATTGAGTTATTTGTAGTGAGGTGGATGGACCTAGATTCTGTCGTACAGAGTGAAGTAATTCAGAAAAAGCAAAACAAATACCGTATGCTAACACATATATATAGAATCTAAAATAATGGTTCTGATGAACATAGGAGCAGGACAGACGCAGACGTACACAGTGGACTGGAGGACACAGGGAGGGGGAAGGGTAAGGTGGGACAAAGTGAGAGAGTAGCTGACATTTATATACTACCAAATGTAAAATAGACAGCTATTGGGAAGCAGCTGCATAACACAGGGAGATCAGCTGGGTGCTTTGTGACCACCTAGAGAGCTGGGATAGGGAGGGTGGGCGGGAGATGCAAGAGGGAGTGGCTATGGGGATATATGTATACATATAGTTGATTGACTTTGTTATACAGCAGAAACTAACAACACTGTAAAGCAATTATACTCCAATAAAGATGTAAAAAAAAATAAAGATCATACGGCATGACCAAGTATTTATCCCAAGGACGCAAGGATTTTTCAATACCTGCAAATGCAATGTGATACACCACATTAACAATGGAATAAAAAACATATGATCATGTTAATAGGTACAGAAAAGCTTGTGATAAAATTCAACACCCATGTATGATAAATACTCTCCAGAGAGTGGGCATAGAAGGAACATACCTCAACATAAGAAAGCCCATATATGACAAACCCACAGCTAACATCATATTACATGGCGAAAAGCTGAAAGCATTCCCTCTAAGATATGGAACAAGACGAGAATGCTCACTCTTGCCACTTTTACTCAAAAGAGTTTGGATAGACATTTCTCCAGAAAAGACATACAGACGGCCAAAAGTCACACGAAACGATGCTGGCCATCACTAGTATTTAGAGGAATATAAATCAAAACTAGTCCTCACACCAGTCAGACTGACCATCTTCAAAAAGTCTACGAACAATAAATGCTGTAGTGGGTGTGGAGAAAAGGGAGCCCTCCTATTCCATCGGTGGGAAAGTAATTTGGTGCAGTCAGTATGGAAGACAGGATGGACGTTCCTTACAGAACTAAAAATAGAGCTACCGTATGATCCACCAATCCCACTCCTGGGAATAAGTCCAGAAAAGATGAAAAATTGAATTCAAAAAGATACATGCAACCCATGCTCATAGCAGCACTGTTTACAACACCCAAGACACGGAAGCAACCTAAACGTCCATCAACAGATGAATGGATAAAGAAGATGTGGTATATATACGCAATATTACTCAGTCATAAAAGAGAATGAAATAATGCTGTTTGCAGCAACAAGGATGGACCTAGAGATTATCATACTAAGTGAAGTAAGTCAGATACAGAGAGACAAATATCATATGATATCATTCATCCGTGAAACCTCAAATATGATACAAATGAACATATTTATAAAACAGGAAGACTCCCAGACATAGAAATCAAACTTATGGTGGCCAAAAGGGAAAGGGTTGGGAAGGAACTAATGAGTTTGAGCTTAACAGATCCATACTACTATATATAAAATAGATAAAAAACAAGGATATGCTACACAGCACAGGGAGGCATACTCAATATCTTCTAATAAATTATAATGGGAAATATATATAACTGAAACACTCTGCTGTATACCAGATCTAACACAGCATTGTGAGTCAACTATACGTCCATAAAAGAAAGAGGGCTTCCCTGGTGTCGCAGTGGTTGAGAGTCCACCTGCTGATGCAGGGGACACGGGTTCGTGCCCTGGTCTGGGAGTATCCCACATGCTGCGGAGCGGCTGGGCCCGCGAGCCACGGACGCTGAGCCTGCGCGTCCGGAGCCTGTGCTCCGCAACGGGAGAGGCCACAACACTGAGAGGCCCGCGTGCCGCAATATAACCCCACAAAAAAACAAAAAACTACAATGAGGTATCACCTCATACTGGTCAGAATGGACATCATCAAAAAATCTACAAACAATAAATGCTGGACAGGGTGGGGAGAAATGGGAACCCTCTTGCACTGTTGGGAGGAATGTAAATTGATACAGTCACTATGGAGAACAGCATGGAGGTTCCTAAAAAAACTAAATGCAAAACTAGCATATGACCCAGCAATCCCACTACTGGGCATATAGCCTGAGAAAACCATATTTCAAAAAGAGACATGTACCACAATGTTCATTGCAGCACTATTTACAATAGCCAGGATATGGAAGCAACCTAAGCGTCCATCGACAGATGAATGGATAAAGATGTGGCATATATACACAATGGAATATTACTCAGCCATAAAAAGAAACGAAATTGAGTTATTTGTAGTGAGGTGGATGGACCTAGATTCTGTCGTACAGAGTGAAGTAATTCAGAAAAAGCAAAACAAATACCGTATGCTAACACATATATATAGAATCTAAAATAATGGTTCTGATGAACATAGGAGCAGGACAGACGCAGACGTACACAGTGGACTGGAGGACACAGGGAGGGGGAAGGGTAAGGTGGGACAAAGTGAGAGAGTAGCTGACATTTATATACTACCAAATGTAAAATAGACAGCTATTGGGAAGCAGCTGCATAACACAGGGAGATCAGCTGGGTGCTTTGTGACCACCTAGAGAGCTGGGATAGGGAGGGTGGGCGGGAGATGCAAGAGGGAGTGGCTATGGGGATATATGTATACATATAGTTGATTGACTTTGTTATACAGCAGAAACTAACAACACTGTAAAGCAATTATACTCCAATAAAGATGTAAAAAAAAATAAAGATCATACGGCATGACCAAGTATTTATCCCAAGGACGCAAGGATTTTTCAATACCTGCAAATGCAATGTGATACACCACATTAACAATGGAATAAAAAACATATGATCATGTTAATAGGTACAGAAAAGCTTGTGATAAAATTCAACACCCATGTATGATAAATACTCTCCAGAGAGTGGGCATAGAAGGAACATACCTCAACATAAGAAAGCCCATATATGACAAACCCACAGCTAACATCATATTACATGGCGAAAAGCTGAAAGCATTCCCTCTAAGATATGGAACAAGACGAGAATGCTCACTCTTGCCACTTTTACTCAAAAGAGTTTGGATAGACATTTCTCCAGAAAAGACATACAGACGGCCAAAAGTCACACGAAACGATGCTGGCCATCACTAGTATTTAGAGGAATATAAATCAAAACTAGTCCTCACACCAGTCAGACTGACCATCTTCAAAAAGTCTACGAACAATAAATGCTGTAGTGGGTGTGGAGAAAAGGGAGCCCTCCTATTCCATCGGTGGGAAAGTAATTTGGTGCAGTCAGTATGGAAGACAGGATGGACGTTCCTTACAGAACTAAAAATAGAGCTACCGTATGATCCACCAATCCCACTCCTGGGAATAAGTCCAGAAAAGATGAAAAATTGAATTCAAAAAGATACATGCAACCCATGCTCATAGCAGCACTGTTTACAACACCCAAGACACGGAAGCAACCTAAACGTCCATCAACAGATGAATGGATAAAGAAGATGTGGTATATATACGCAATATTACTCAGTCATAAAAGAGAATGAAATAATGCTGTTTGCAGCAACAAGGATGGACCTAGAGATTATCATACTAAGTGAAGTAAGTCAGATACAGAGAGACAAATATCATATGATATCATTCATCCGTGAAACCTCAAATATGATACAAATGAACATATTTATAAAACAGGAAGACTCCCAGACATAGAAATCAAACTTATGGTGGCCAAAAGGGAAAGGGTTGGGAAGGAACTAATGAGTTTGAGCTTAACAGATCCATACTACTATATATAAAATAGATAAAAAACAAGGATATGCTACACAGCACAGGGAGGCATACTCAATATCTTCTAATAAATTATAATGGGAAATATATATAACTGAAACACTCTGCTGTATACCAGATCTAACACAGCATTGTGAGTCAACTATACGTCCATAAAAGAAAGAGGGCTTCCCTGGTGTCGCAGTGGTTGAGAGTCCACCTGCTGATGCAGGGGACACGGGTTCGTGCCCTGGTCTGGGAGTATCCCACATGCTGCGGAGCGGCTGGGCCCGCGAGCCACGGACGCTGAGCCTGCGCGTCCGGAGCCTGTGCTCCGCAACGGGAGAGGCCACAACACTGAGAGGCCCGCGTGCCGCAATATAACCCCACAAAAAAACAAAAAACTACAATGAGGTATCACCTCATACTGGTCAGAATGGACATCATCAAAAAATCTACAAACAATAAATGCTGGACAGGGTGGGGAGAAATGGGAACCCTCTTGCACTGTTGGGAGGAATGTAAATTGATACAGTCACTATGGAGAACAGCATGGAGGTTCCTAAAAAAACTAAATGCAAAACTAGCATATGACCCAGCAATCCCACTACTGGGCATATAGCCTGAGAAAACCATATTTCAAAAAGAGACATGTACCACAATGTTCATTGCAGCACTATTTACAATAGCCAGGATATGGAAGCAACCTAAGCGTCCATCGACAGATGAATGGATAAAGATGTGGCATATATACACAATGGAATATTACTCAGCCATAAAAAGAAACGAAATTGAGTTATTTGTAGTGAGGTGGATGGACCTAGATTCTGTCGTACAGAGTGAAGTAATTCAGAAAAAGCAAAACAAATACCGTATGCTAACACATATATATAGAATCTAAAATAATGGTTCTGATGAACATAGGAGCAGGACAGACGCAGACGTACACAGTGGACTGGAGGACACAGGGAGGGGGAAGGGTAAGGTGGGACAAAGTGAGAGAGTAGCTGACATTTATATACTACCAAATGTAAAATAGACAGCTATTGGGAAGCAGCTGCATAACACAGGGAGATCAGCTGGGTGCTTTGTGACCACCTAGAGAGCTGGGATAGGGAGGGTGGGCGGGAGATGCAAGAGGGAGTGGCTATGGGGATATATGTATACATATAGTTGATTGACTTTGTTATACAGCAGAAACTAACAACACTGTAAAGCAATTATACTCCAATAAAGATGTAAAAAAAAATAAAGATCATACGGCATGACCAAGTATTTATCCCAAGGACGCAAGGATTTTTCAATACCTGCAAATGCAATGTGATACACCACATTAACAATGGAATAAAAAACATATGATCATGTTAATAGGTACAGAAAAGCTTGTGATAAAATTCAACACCCATGTATGATAAATACTCTCCAGAGAGTGGGCATAGAAGGAACATACCTCAACATAAGAAAGCCCATATATGACAAACCCACAGCTAACATCATATTACATGGCGAAAAGCTGAAAGCATTCCCTCTAAGATATGGAACAAGACGAGAATGCTCACTCTTGCCACTTTTACTCAAAAGAGTTTGGATAGACATTTCTCCAGAAAAGACATACAGACGGCCAAAAGTCACACGAAACGATGCTGGCCATCACTAGTATTTAGAGGAATATAAATCAAAACTAGTCCTCACACCAGTCAGACTGACCATCTTCAAAAAGTCTACGAACAATAAATGCTGTAGTGGGTGTGGAGAAAAGGGAGCCCTCCTATTCCATCGGTGGGAAAGTAATTTGGTGCAGTCAGTATGGAAGACAGGATGGACGTTCCTTACAGAACTAAAAATAGAGCTACCGTATGATCCACCAATCCCACTCCTGGGAATAAGTCCAGAAAAGATGAAAAATTGAATTCAAAAAGATACATGCAACCCATGCTCATAGCAGCACTGTTTACAACACCCAAGACACGGAAGCAACCTAAACGTCCATCAACAGATGAATGGATAAAGAAGATGTGGTATATATACGCAATATTACTCAGTCATAAAAGAGAATGAAATAATGCTGTTTGCAGCAACAAGGATGGACCTAGAGATTATCATACTAAGTGAAGTAAGTCAGATACAGAGAGACAAATATCATATGATATCATTCATCCGTGAAACCTCAAATATGATATAAATGAACATATTTATAAAACAGGAAGACTCCCAGACATAGAAATCAAACTTATGGTGGCCAAAAGGGAAAGGGTTGGGAAGGAACTAATGAGTTTGAGCTTAACAGATCCATACTACTATATATAAAATAGATAAAAAACAAGGATATGCTACACAGCACAGGGAGGCATACTCAATATCTTCTAATAAATTATAATGGAAAATATATATAACTGAAACACTCTGCTGTATACCAGATCTAACACAGCATTGTGAGTCAACTATACGTCCATAAAAGAAAGAGGGCTTCCCTGGTGTCGCAGTGGTTGAGAGTCCACCTGCTGATGCAGGGGACACGGGTTCGTGCCCTGGTCTGGGAGTATCCCACATGCTGCGGAGCGGCTGGGCCCGCGAGCCACGGACGCTGAGCCTGCGCGTCCGGAGCCTGTGCTCCGCAACGGGAGAGGCCACAACACTGAGAGGCCCGCGTGCCGCAATATAACCCCACAAAAAAACAAAAAACTACAATGAGGTATCACCTCATACTGGTCAGAATGGACATCATCAAAAAATCTACAAACAATAAATGCTGGACAGGGTGGGGAGAAATGGGAACCCTCTTGCACTGTTGGGAGGAATGTAAATTGATACAGTCACTATGGAGAACAGCATGGAGGTTCCTAAAAAAACTAAATGCAAAACTAGCATATGACCCAGCAATCCCACTACTGGGCATATAGCCTGAGAAAACCATATTTCAAAAAGAGACATGTACCACAATGTTCATTGCAGCACTATTTACAATAGCCAGGATATGGAAGCAACCTAAGCGTCCATCGACAGATGAATGGATAAAGATGTGGCATATATACACAATGGAATATTACTCAGCCATAAAAAGAAACGAAATTGAGTTATTTGTAGTGAGGTGGATGGACCTAGATTCTGTCGTACAGAGTGAAGTAATTCAGAAAAAGCAAAACAAATACCGTATGCTAACACATATATATAGAATCTAAAATAATGGTTCTGATGAACATAGGAGCAGGACAGACGCAGACGTACACAGTGGACTGGAGGACACAGGGAGGGGGAAGGGTAAGGTGGGACAAAGTGAGAGAGTAGCTGACATTTATATACTACCAAATGTAAAATAGACAGCTATTGGGAAGCAGCTGCATAACACAGGGAGATCAGCTGGGTGCTTTGTGACCACCTAGAGAGCTGGGATAGGGAGGGTGGGCGGGAGATGCAAGAGGGAGTGGCTATGGGGATATATGTATACATATAGTTGATTGACTTTGTTATACAGCAGAAACTAACAACACTGTAAAGCAATTATACTCCAATAAAGATGTAAAAAAAAATAAAGATCATACGGCATGACCAAGTATTTATCCCAAGGACGCAAGGATTTTTCAATACCTGCAAATGCAATGTGATACACCACATTAACAATGGAATAAAAAACATATGATCATGTTAATAGGTACAGAAAAGCTTGTGATAAAATTCAACACCCATGTATGATAAATACTCTCCAGAGAGTGGGCATAGAAGGAACATACCTCAACATAAGAAAGCCCATATATGACAAACCCACAGCTAACATCATACTACATGGTGAAAAGCTGAAAGCATTCCCTCTAAGATATGGAACAAGACGAGAATGCTCACTCTTGCCACTTTTACTCAAAAGAGTTTGGATAGACATTTCTCCAGAAAAGACATACAGACGGCCAAAAGTCACACGAAACGATGCTGGCCATCACTAGTATTTAGAGGAATATAAATCAAAACTAGTCCTCACACCAGTCAGACTGACCATCTTCAAAAAGTCTACGAACAATAAATGCTGTAGTGGGTGTGGAGAAAAGGGAGCCCTCCTATTCCATCGGTGGGAAAGTAATTTGGTGCAGTCAGTATGGAAGACAGGATGGAGGTTCCTTACAGAACTAAAAATAGAGCTACCGTATGATCCACCAATCCCACTCCTGGGAATAAGTCCAGAAAAGATGAAAAATTGAATTCAAAAAGATACATGCAACCCATGCTCATAGCAGCACTGTTTACAACACCCAAGACACGGAAGCAACCTAAACGTCCATCAACAGATGAATGGATAAAGAAGATGTGGTATATATACGCAATATTACTCAGTCATAAAAGAGAATGAAATAATGCTGTTTGCAGCAACAAGGATGGACCTAGAGATTATCATACTAAGTGAAGTAAGTCAGATACAGAGAGACAAATATCATATGATATCATTCATCCGTGAAACCTCAAATATGATATAAATGAACATATTTATAAAACAGGAAGACTCCCAGACATAGAAATCAAACTTATGGTGGCCAAAAGGGAAAGGGTTGGGAAGGAACTAATGAGTTTGAGCTTAACAGATCCATACTACTATATATAAAATAGATAAAAAACAAGGATATGCTACACAGCACAGGGAGGCATACTCAATATCTTCTAATAAATTATAATGGGAAATATATATAACTGAAACACTCTGCTGTATACCAGATCTAACACAGCATTGTGAGTCAACTATACGTCCATAAAAGAAAGAGGGCTTCCCTGGTGTCGCAGTGGTTGAGAGTCCACCTGCTGATGCAGGGGACACGGGTTCGTGCCCTGGTCTGGGAGTATCCCACATGCTGCGGAGCGGCTGGGCCCGCGAGCCACGGACGCTGAGCCTGCGCGTCCGGAGCCTGTGCTCCGCAACGGGAGAGGCCACAACACTGAGAGGCCCGCGTACCGCAATATAACCCCACAAAAAAACAAAAAACTACAATGAGGTATCACCTCATACTGGTCAGAATGGACATCATCAAAAAATCTACAAACAATAAATGCTGGACAGGGTGGGGAGAAATGGGAACCCTCTTGCACTGTTGGGAGGAATGTAAATTGATACAGTCACTATGGAGAACAGCATGGAGGTTCCTAAAAAACTAAATGCAAAACTAGCATATGACCCAGCAATCCCACTACTGGGCATATAGCCTGAGAAAACCATATTTCAAAAAGAGACATGTACCACAATGTTCATTGCAGCACTATTTACAATAGCCAGGATATGGAAGCAACCTAAGCGTCCATCGACAGATGAATGGATAAAGATGTGGCATATATACACAATGGAATATTACTCAGCCATAAAAAGAAACGAAATTGAGTTATTTGTAGTGAGGTGGATGGACCTAGATTCTGTCGTACAGAGTGAAGTAATTCAGAAAAAGCAAAACAAATACCGTATGCTAACACATATATATAGAATCTAAAATAATGGTTCTGATGAACATAGGAGCAGGACAGACGCAGACGTACACAGTGGACTGGAGGACACAGGGAGGGGGAAGGGTAAGGTGGGACAAAGTGAGAGAGTAGCTGACATTTATATACTACCAAATGTAAAATAGACAGCTATTGGGAAGCAGCTGCATAACACAGGGAGATCAGCTGGGTGCTTTGTGACCACCTAGAGAGCTGGGATAGGGAGGGTGGGCGGGAGATGCAAGAGGGAGTGGCTATGGGGATATATGTATACATATAGTTGATTGACTTTGTTATACAGCAGAAACTAACAACACTGTAAAGCAATTATACTCCAATAAAGATGTAAAAAAAAATAAAGATCATACGGCATGACCAAGTATTTATCCCAAGGACGCAAGGATTTTTCAATACCTGCAAATGCAATGTGATACACCACATTAACAATGGAATAAAAAACATATGATCATGTTAATAGGTACAGAAAAGCTTGTGATAAAATTCAACACCCATGTATGATAAATACTCTCCAGAGAGTGGGCATAGAAGGAACATACCTCAACATAAGAAAGCCCATATATGACAAACCCACAGCTAACATCATACTACATGGCGAAAAGCTGAAAGCATTCCCTCTAAGATATGGAACAAGACAAGAATGCTCACTCTTGCCACTTTTACTCAAAAGAGTTTGGATAGACATTTCTCCAGAAAAGACATACAGACGGCCAAAAGTCACACGAAACGATGCTGGCCATCACTAGTATTTAGAGGAATATAAATCAAAACTAGTCCTCACACCAGTCAGACTGACCATCTTCAAAAAGTCTACGAACAATAAATGCTGTAGTGGGTGTGGAGAAAAGGGAGCCCTCCTATTCCATCGGTGGGAAAGTAATTTGGTGCAGTCAGTATGGAAGACAGGATGGACGTTCCTTACAGAACTAAAAATAGAGCTACCGTATGATCCACCAATCCCACTCCTGGGAATAAGTCCAGAAAAGATGAAAAATTGAATTCAAAAAGATACATGCAACCCATGCTCATAGCAGCACTGTTTACAACACCCAAGACACGGAAGCAACCTAAACGTCCATCAACAGATGAATGGATAAAGAAGATGTGGTATATATACGCAATATTACTCAGTCATAAAAGAGAATGAAATAATGCTGTTTGCAGCAACAAGGATGGACCTAGAGATTATCATACTAAGTGAAGTAAGTCAGATACAGAGAGACAAATATCATATGATATCATTCATCCGTGAAACCTCAAATATGATATAAATGAACATATTTATAAAACAGGAAGACTCCCAGACATAGAAATCAAACTTATGGTGGCCAAAAGGGAAAGGGTTGGGAAGGAACTAATGAGTTTGAGCTTAACAGATCCATACTACTATATATAAAATAGATAAAAAACAAGGATATGCTACACAGCACAGGGAGGCATACTCAATATCTTCTAATAAATTATAATGGAAAATATATATAACTGAAACACTCTGCTGTATACCAGATCTAACACAGCATTGTGAGTCAACTATACGTCCATAAAAGAAAGAGGGCTTCCCTGGTGTCGCAGTGGTTGAGAGTCCACCTGCTGATGCAGGGGACACGGGTTCGTGCCCTGGTCTGGGAGTATCCCACATGCTGCGGAGCGGCTGGGCCCGCGAGCCACGGACGCTGAGCCTGCGCGTCCGGAGCCTGTGCTCCGCAACGGGAGAGGCCACAACACTGAGAGGCCCGCGTACCGCAATATAACCCCACAAAAAAACAAAAAACTACAATGAGGTATCACCTCATACTGGTCAGAATGGACATCATCAAAAAATCTACAAACAATAAATGCTGGACAGGGTGGGGAGAAATGGGAACCCTCTTGCACTGTTGGGAGGAATGTAAATTGATACAGTCACTATGGAGAACAGCATGGAGGTTCCTAAAAAAACTAAATGCAAAACTAGCATATGACCCAGCAATCCCACTACTGGGCATATAGCCTGAGAAAACCATATTTCAAAAAGAGACATGTACCACAATGTTCATTGCAGCACTATTTACAATAGCCAGGATATGGAAGCAACCTAAGCGTCCATCGACAGATGAATGGATAAAGATGTGGCATATATACACAATGGAATATTACTCAGCCATAAAAAGAAACGAAATTGAGTTATTTGTAGTGAGGTGGATGGACCTAGATTCTGTCGTACAGAGTGAAGTAATTCAGAAAAAGCAAAACAAATACCGTATGCTAACACATATATATAGAATCTAAAATAATGGTTCTGATGAACATAGGAGCAGGACAGACGCAGACGTACACAGTGGACTGGAGGACACAGGGAGGGGGAAGGGTAAGGTGGGACAAAGTGAGAGAGTAGCTGACATTTATATACTACCAAATGTAAAATAGACAGCTATTGGGAAGCAGCTGCATAACACAGGGAGATCAGCTGGGTGCTTTGTGACCACCTAGAGAGCTGGGATAGGGAGGGTGGGCGGGAGATGCAAGAGGGAGTGGCTATGGGGATATATGTATACATATAGTTGATTGACTTTGTTATACAGCAGAAACTAACAACACTGTAAAGCAATTATACTCCAATAAAGATGTAAAAAAAAATAAAGATCATACGGCATGACCAAGTATTTATCCCAAGGACGCAAGGATTTTTCAATACCTGCAAATGCAATGTGATACACCACATTAACAATGGAATAAAAAACATATGATCATGTTAATAGGTACAGAAAAGCTTGTGATAAAATTCAACACCCATGTATGATAAATACTCTCCAGAGAGTGGGCATAGAAGGAACATACCTCAACATAAGAAAGCCCATATATGACAAACCCACAGCTAACATCACACTACATGGTGAAAAGCTGAAAGCATTCCCTCTAAGATATGGAACAAGACAAGAATGCTCACTCTTGCCACTTTTACTCAAAAGAGTTTGGATAGACATTTCTCCAGAAAAGACATACAGACGGCCAAAAGCCTGCGCGTCCGGAGCCTGTGCTCCGCAACGGGAGAGGCCACAACACTGAGAGGCCCGCGTACCGCAATATAACCCCACAAAAAAACAAAAAACTACAATGAGGTATCACCTCATACTGGTCAGAATGGACATCATCAAAAAATCTACAAACAATAAATGCTGGACAGGGTGGGGAGAAATGGGAACCCTCTTGCACTGTTGGGAGGAATGTAAATTGATACAGTCACTATGGAGAACAGCATGGAGGTTCCTAAAAAAACTAAATGCAAAACTAGCATATGACCCAGCAATCCCACTACTGGGCATATAGCCTGAGAAAACCATATTTCAAAAAGAGACATGTACCACAATGTTCATTGCAGCACTATTTACAATAGCCAGGATATGGAAGCAACCTAAGCGTCCATCGACAGATGAATGGATAAAGATGTGGCATATATACACAATGGAATATTACTCAGCCATAAAAAGAAACGAAATTGAGTTATTTGTAGTGAGGTGGATGGACCTAGATTCTGTCGTACAGAGTGAAGTAATTCAGAAAAAGCAAAACAAATACCGTATGCTAACACATATATATAGAATCTAAAATAATGGTTCTGATGAACATAGGAGCAGGACAGACGCAGACGTACACAGTGGACTGGAGGACACAGGGAGGGGGAAGGGTAAGGTGGGACAAAGTGAGAGGGTAAGGTGGGACAAAGTGAGAGAGTAGCTGACATTTATATACTACCAAATGTAAAATAGACAGCTATTGGGAAGCAGCTGCATAACACAGGGAGATCAGCTGGGTGCTTTGTGACCACCTAGAGAGCTGGGATAGGGAGGGTGGGCGGGAGATGCAAGAGGGAGTGGCTATGGGGATATATGTATACATATAGTTGATTGACTTTGTTATACAGCAGAAACTAACAACACTGTAAAGCAATTATACTCCAATAAAGATGTAAAAAAAAATAATTCAGAAAAAGCAAAACAAATACCGTATGCTAACACATATATATAGAATCTAAAATAATGGTTCTGATGAACATAGGAGCAGGACAGACGCAGACGTACACAGTGGACTGGAGGACACAGGGAGGGGGAAGGGTAAGGTGGGACAAAGTGAGAGAGTAGCTGACATTTATATACTACCAAATGTAAAATAGACAGCTATTGGGAAGCAGCTGCATAACACAGGGAGATCAGCTGGGTGCTTTGTGACCACCTAGAGAGCTGGGATAGGGAGGGTGGGCGGGAGATGCAAGAGGGAGTGGCTATGGGGATATATGTATACATATAGTTGATTGACTTTGTTATACAGCAGAAACTAACAACACTGTAAAGCAATTATACTCCAATAAAGATGTAAAAAAAAATAAAGATCATACGGCATGACCAAGTATTTATCCCAAGGACGCAAGGATTTTTCAATACCTGCAAATGCAATGTGATACACCACATTAACAATGGAATAAAAAACATATGATCATGTTAATAGGTACAGAAAAGCTTGTGATAAAATTCAACACCCATGTATGATAAATACTCTCCAGAGAGTGGGCATAGAAGGAACATACCTCAACATAAGAAAGCCCATATATGACAAACCCACAGCTAACATCATACTACATGGCGAAAAGCTGAAAGCATTCCCTCTAAGATATGGAACAAGACGAGAATGCTCACTCTTGCCACTTTTACTCAAAAGAGTTTGGATAGACATTTCTCCAGAAAAGACATACAGACGGCCAAAAGTCGCACGAAACGATGCTGGCCATCACTAGTATTTAGAGGAATATAAATCAAAACTAGTCCTCACACCAGTCAGACTGACCATCTTCAAAAAGTCTACGAACAATAAATGCTGTAGTGGGTGTGGAGAAAAGGGAGCCCTCCTATTCCATCGGTGGGAAAGTAATTTGGTGCAGTCAGTATGGAAGACAGGATGGACGTTCCTTACAGAACTAAAAATAGAGCTACCGTATGATCCACCAATCCCACTCCTGGGAATAAGTCCAGAAAAGATGAAAAATTGAATTCAAAAAGATACATGCAACCCATGCTCATAGCAGCACTGTTTACAACACCCAAGACACGGAAGCAACCTAAACGTCCATCAACAGATGAATGGATAAAGAAGATGTGGTATATATACGCAATATTACTCAGTCATAAAAGAGAATGAAATAATGCTGTTTGCAGCAACAAGGATGGACCTAGAGATTATCATACTAAGTGAGGTAAGTCAGATACAGAGAGACAAATATCATATGATATCATTCATCCGTGAAACCTCAAATATGATATAAATGAACATATTTATAAAACAGGAAGACTCCCAGACATAGAAATCAAACTTATGGTGGCCAAAAGGGAAAGGGTTGGGAAGGAACTAATGAGTTTGAGCTTAACAGATCCATACTACTATATATAAAATAGATAAAAAACAAGGATATGCTACACAGCACAGGGAGGCATACTCAATATCTTCTAATAAATTATAATGGGAAATATATATAACTGAAAAACTCTGCTGTATACCAGATCTAACACAGCATTGTGAGTCAACTATACGTCCATAAAAGAAAGAGGGCTTCCCTGGTGTCGCAGTGGTTGAGAGTCCACCTGCTGATGCAGGGGACACGGGTTCGTGCCCTGGTCTGGGAGTATCCCACATGCTGCGGAGCGGCTGGGCCCGCGAGCCACGGACGCTGAGCCTGCGCGTCCGGAGCCTGTGCTCCGCAACGGGAGAGGCCACAACACTGAGAGGCCCGCGTACCGCAATATAACCCCACAAAAAAACAAAAAACTACAATGAGGTATCACCTCATACTGGTCAGAATGGACATCATCAAAAAATCTACAAACAATAAATGCTGGACAGGGTGGGGAGAAATGGGAACCCTCTTGCACTGTTGGGAGGAATGTAAATTGATACAGTCACTATGGAGAACAGCATGGAGGTTCCTAAAAAAACTAAATGCAAAACTAGCATATGACCCAGCAATCCCACTACTGGGCATATAGCCTGAGAAAACCATATTTCAAAAAGAGACATGTACCACAATGTTCATTGCAGCACTATTTACAATAGCCAGGATATGGAAGCAACCTAAGCGTCCATCGACAGATGAATGGATAAAGATGTGGCATATATACACAATGGAATATTACTCAGCCATAAAAAGAAACGAAATTGAGTTATTTGTAGTGAGGTGGATGGACCTAGATTCTGTCGTACAGAGTGAAGTAATTCAGAAAAAGCAAAACAAATACCGTATGCTAACACATATATATAGAATCTAAAATAATGGTTCTGATGAACATAGGAGCAGGACAGACGCAGACGTACACAGTGGACTGGAGGACACAGGGAGGGGGAAGGGTAAGGTGGGACAAAGTGAGAGAGTAGCTGACATTTATATACTACCAAATGTAAAATAGACAGCTATTGGGAAGCAGCTGCATAACACAGGGAGATCAGCTGGGTGCTTTGTGACCACCTAGAGAGCTGGGATAGGGAGGGTGGGCGGGAGATGCAAGAGGGAGTGGCTATGGGGATATATGTATACATATAGTTGATTGACTTTGTTATACAGCAGAAACTAACAACACTGTAAAGCAATTATACTCCAATAAAGATGTAAAAAAAAATAAAGATCATACGGCATGACCAAGTATTTATCCCAAGGACGCAAGGATTTTTCAATACCTGCAAATGCAATGTGATACACCACATTAACAATGGAATAAAAAACATATGATCATGTTAATAGGTACAGAAAAGCTTGTGATAAAATTCAACACCCATGTATGATAAATACTCTCCAGAGAGTGGGCATAGAAGGAACATACCTCAACATAAGAAAGCCCATATATGACAAACCCACAGCTAACATCATACTACATGGCGAAAAGCTGAAAGCATTCCCTCTAAGATATGGAACAAGACGAGAATGCTCACTCTTGCCACTTTTACTCAAAAGAGTTTGGATAGACATTTCTCCAGAAAAGACATACAGACGGCCAAAAGTCGCACGAAACGATGCTGGCCATCACTAGTATTTAGAGGAATATAAATCAAAACTAGTCCTCACACCAGTCAGACTGACCATCTTCAAAAAGTCTACGAACAATAAATGCTGTAGTGGGTGTGGAGAAAAGGGAGCCCTCCTATTCCATCGGTGGGAAAGTAATTTGGTGCAGTCAGTATGGAAGACAGGATGGAGGTTCCTTACAGAACTAAAAATAGAGCTACCGTATGATCCACCAATCCCACTCCTGGGAATAAGTCCAGAAAAGATGAAAAATTGAATTCAAAAAGATACATGCAACCCATGCTCATAGCAGCACTGTTTACAACACCCAAGACACGGAAGCAACCTAAACGTCCATCAACAGATGAATGGATAAAGAAGATGTGGTATATATACGCAATATTACTCAGTCATAAAAGAGAATGAAATAATGCTGTTTGCAGCAACAAGGATGGACCTAGAGATTATCATACTAAGTGAGGTAAGTCAGATACAGAGAGACAAATATCATATGATATCATTCATCCGTGAAACCTCAAATATGATATAAATGAACATATTTATAAAACAGGAAGACTCCCAGACATAGAAATCAAACTTATGGTGGCCAAAAGGGAAAGGGTTGGGAAGGAACTAATGAGTTTGAGCTTAACAGATCCATACTACTATATATAAAATAGATAAAAAACAAGGATATGCTACACAGCACAGGGAGGCATACTCAATATCTTCTAATAAATTATAATGGGAAATATATATAACTGAAACACTCTGCTGTATACCAGATCTAACACAGCATTGTGAGTCAACTATACGTCCATAAAAGAAAGAGGGCTTCCCTGGTGTCGCAGTGGTTGAGAGTCCACCTGCTGATGCAGGGGACACGGGTTCGTGCCCTGGTCTGGGAGTATCCCACATGCTGCGGAGCGGCTGGGCCCGCGAGCCACGGACGCTGAGCCTGCGCGTCCGGAGCCTGTGCTCTGCAACGGGAGAGGCCACAACACTGAGAGGCCCGCGTACCGCAATATAACCCCACAAAAAAACAAAAAACTACAATGAGGTATCACCTCATACTGGTCAGAATGGACATCATCAAAAAATCTACAAACAATAAATGCTGGACAGGGTGGGGAGAAATGGGAACCCTCTTGCACTGTTGGGAGGAATGTAAATTGATACAGTCACTATGGAGAACAGCATGGAGGTTCCTAAAAAAACTAAATGCAAAACTAGCATATGACCCAGCAATCCCACTACTGGGCATATAGCCTGAGAAAACCATATTTCAAAAAGAGACATGTACCACAATGTTCATTGCAGCACTATTTACAATAGCCAGGATATGGAAGCAACCTAAGCGTCCATCGACAGATGAATGGATAAAGATGTGGCATATATACACAATGGAATATTACTCAGCCATAAAAAGAAACGAAATTGAGTTATTTGTAGTGAGGTGGATGGACCTAGATTCTGTCGTACAGAGTGAAGTAATTCAGAAAAAGCAAAACAAATACCGTATGCTAACACATATATATAGAATCTAAAATAATGGTTCTGATGAACATAGGAGCAGGACAGACGCAGACGTACACAGTGGACTGGAGGACACAGGGAGGGGGAAGGGTAAGGTGGGACAAAGTGAGAGAGTAGCTGACATTTATATACTACCAAATGTAAAATAGACAGCTATTGGGAAGCAGCTGCATAACACAGGGAGATCAGCTGGGTGCTTTGTGACCACCTAGAGAGCTGGGATAGGGAGGGTGGGCGGGAGATGCAAGAGGGAGTGGCTATGGGGATATATGTATACATATAGTTGATTGACTTTGTTATACAGCAGAAACTAACAACACTGTAAAGCAATTATACTCCAATAAAGATGTAAAAAAAAATAAAGATCATACGGCATGACCAAGTATTTATCCCAAGGACGCAAGGATTTTTCAATACCTGCAAATGCAATGTGATACACCACATTAACAATGGAATAAAAAACATATGATCATGTTAATAGGTACAGAAAAGCTTGTGATAAAATTCAACACCCATGTATGATAAATACTCTCCAGAGAGTGGGCATAGAAGGAACATACCTCAACATAAGAAAGCCCATATATGACAAACCCACAGCTAACATCATACTACATGGCGAAAAGCTGAAAGCATTCCCTCTAAGATATGGAACAAGACGAGAATGCTCACTCTTGCCACTTTTACTCAAAAGAGTTTGGATAGACATTTCTCCAGAAAAGACATACAGACGGCCAAAAGTCACACGAAACGATGCTGGCCATCACTAGTATTTAGAGGAATATAAATCAAAACTAGTCCTCACACCAGTCAGACTGACCATCTTCAAAAAGTCTACGAACAATAAATGCTGTAGTGGGTGTGGAGAAAAGGGAGCCCTCCTATTCCATCGGTGGGAAAGTAATTTGGTGCAGTCAGTATGGAAGACAGGATGGAGGTTCCTTACAGAACTAAAAATAGAGCTACCGTATGATCCACCAATCCCACTCCTGGGAATAAGTCCAGAAAAGATGAAAAATTGAATTCAAAAAGATACATGCAACCCATGCTCATAGCAGCACTGTTTACAACACCCAAGACACGGAAGCAACCTAAACGTCCATCAACAGATGAATGGATAAAGAAGATGTGGTATATATACGCAATATTACTCAGTCATAAAAGAGAATGAAATAATGCTGTTTGCAGCAACAAGGATGGACCTAGAGATTATCATACTAAGTGAAGTAAGTCAGATACAGAGAGACAAATATCATATGATATCATTCATCCGTGAAACCTCAAATATGATATAAATGAACATATTTATAAAACAGGAAGACTCCCAGACATAGAAATCAAACTTATGGTGGCCAAAAGGGAAAGGGTTGGGAAGGAACTAATGAGTTTGAGCTTAACAGATCCATACTACTATATATAAAATAGATAAAAAACAAGGATATGCTACACAGCACAGGGAGGCATACTCAATATCTTCTAATAAATTATAATGGGAAATATATATAACTGAAACACTCTGCTGTATACCAGATCTAACACAGCATTGTGAGTCAACTATACGTCCATAAAAGAAAGAGGGCTTCCCTGGTGTCGCAGTGGTTGAGAGTCCACCTGCTGATGCAGGGGACACGGGTTCGTGCCCTGGTCTGGGAGTATCCCACATGCTGCGGAGCGGCTGGGCCCGCGAGCCACGGACGCTGAGCCTGCGCGTCCGGAGCCTGTGCTCCGCAACGGGAGAGGCCACAACACTGAGAGGCCCGCGTACCGCAATATAACCCCACAAAAAAACAAAAAACTACAATGAGGTATCACCTCATACTGGTCAGAATGGACATCATCAAAAAATCTACAAACAATAAATGCTGGACAGGGTGGGGAGAAATGGGAACCCTCTTGCACTGTTGGGAGGAATGTAAATTGATACAGTCACTATGGAGAACAGCATGGAGGTTCCTAAAAAAACTAAATGCAAAACTAGCATATGACCCAGCAATCCCACTACTGGGCATATAGCCTGAGAAAACCATATTTCAAAAAGAGACATGTACCACAATGTTCATTGCAGCACTATTTACAATAGCCAGGATATGGAAGCAACCTAAGCGTCCATCGACAGATGAATGGATAAAGATGTGGCATATATACACAATGGAATATTACTCAGCCATAAAAAGAAACGAAATTGAGTTATTTGTAGTGAGGTGGATGGACCTAGATTCTGTCGTACAGAGTGAAGTAATTCAGAAAAAGCAAAACAAATACCGTATGCTAACACATATATATAGAATCTAAAATAATGGTTCTGATGAACATAGGAGCAGGACAGACGCAGACGTACACAGTGGACTGGAGGACACAGGGAGGGGGAAGGGTAAGGTGGGACAAAGTGAGAGAGTAAGGTGGGACAAAGTGAGAGAGTAGCTGACATTTATATACTACCAAATGTAAAATAGACAGCTATTGGGAAGCAGCTGCATAACACAGGGAGATCAGCTGGGTGCTTTGTGACCACCTAGAGAGCTGGGATAGGGAGGGTGGGCGGGAGATGCAAGAGGGAGTGGCTATGGGGATATATGTATACATATAGTTGATTGACTTTGTTATACAGCAGAAACTAACAACACTGTAAAGCAATTATACTCCAATAAAGATGTAAAAAAAAATAAAGATCATACGGCATGACCAAGTATTTATCCCAAGGACGCAAGGATTTTTCAATACCTGCAAATGCAATGTGATACACCACATTAACAATGGAATAAAAAACATATGATCATGTTAATAGGTACAGAAAAGCTTGTGATAAAATTCAACACCCATGTATGATAAATACTCTCCAGAGAGTGGGCATAGAAGGAACATACCTCAACATAAGAAAGCCCATATATGACAAACCCACAGCTAACATCATACTACATGGCGAAAAGCTGAAAGCATTCCCTCTAAGATATGGAACAAGACGAGAATGCTCACTCTTGCCACTTTTACTCAAAAGAGTTTGGATAGACATTTCTCCAGAAAAGACATACAGACGGCCAAAAGTCACACGAAACGATGCTGGCCATCACTAGTATTTAGAGGAATATAAATCAAAACTAGTCCTCACACCAGTCAGACTGACCATCTTCAAAAAGTCTACGAACAATAAATGCTGTAGTGGGTGTGGAGAAAAGGGAGCCCTCCTATTCCATCGGTGGGAAAGTAATTTGGTGCAGTCAGTATGGAAGACAGGATGGACGTTCCTTACAGAACTAAAAATAGAGCTACCGTATGATCCACCAATCCCACTCCTGGGAATAAGTCCAGAAAAGATGAAAAATTGAATTCAAAAAGATACATGCAACCCATGCTCATAGCAGCACTGTTTACAACACCCAAGACACGGAAGCAACCTAAACGTCCATCAACAGATGAATGGATAAAGAAGATGTGGTATATATACGCAATATTACTCAGTCATAAAAGAGAATGAAATAATGCTGTTTGCAGCAACAAGGATGGACCTAGAGATTATCATACTAAGTGAAGTAAGTCAGATACAGAGAGACAAATATCATATGATATCATTCATCCGTGAAACCTCAAATATGATATAAATGAACATATTTATAAAACAGGAAGACTCCCAGACATAGAAATCAAACTTATGGTGGCCAAAAGGGAAAGGGTTGGGAAGGAACTAATGAGTTTGAGCTTAACAGATCCATACTACTATATATAAAATAGATAAAAAACAAGGATATGCTACACAGCACAGGGAGGCATACTCAATATCTTCTAATAAATTATAATGGGAAATATATATAACTGAAACACTCTGCTGTATACCAGATCTAACACAGCATTGTGAGTCAACTATACGTCCATAAAAGAAAGAGGGCTTCCCTGGTGTCGCAGTGGTTGAGAGTCCACCTGCTGATGCAGGGGACACGGGTTCGTGCCCTGGTCTGGGAGTATCCCACATGCTGCGGAGCGGCTGGGCCCGCGAGCCACGGACGCTGAGCCTGCGCGTCCGGAGCCTGTGCTCCGCAACGGGAGAGGCCACAACACTGAGAGGCCCGCGTACCGCAATATAACCCCACAAAAAAACAAAAAACTACAATGAGGTATCACCTCATACTGGTCAGAATGGACATCATCAAAAAATCTACAAACAATAAATGCTGGACAGGGTGGGGAGAAATGGGAACCCTCTTGCACTGTTGGGAGGAATGTAAATTGATACAGTCACTATGGAGAACAGCATGGAGGTTCCTAAAAAAACTAAATGCAAAACTAACATATGACCCAGCAATCCCACTACTGGGCATATAGCCTGAGAAAACCATATTTCAAAAAGAGACATGTACCACAATGTTCATTGCAGCACTATTTACAATAGCCAGGATATGGAAGCAACCTAAGCGTCCATCGACAGATGAATGGATAAAGATGTGGCATATATACACAATGGAATATTACTCAGCCATAAAAAGAAACGAAATTGAGTTATTTGTAGTGAGGTGGATGGACCTAGATTCTGTCGTACAGAGTGAAGTAATTCAGAAAAAGCAAAACAAATACCGTATGCTAACACATATATATAGAATCTAAAATAATGGTTCTGATGAACATAGGAGCAGGACAGACGCAGACGTACACAGTGGACTGGAGGACACAGGGAGGGGGAAGGGTAAGGTGGGACAAAGTGAGAGAGTAGCTGACATTTATATACTACCAAATGTAAAATAGACAGCTATTGGGAAGCAGCTGCATAACACAGGGAGATCAGCTGGGTGCTTTGTGACCACCTAGAGAGCTGGGATAGGGAGGGTGGGCGGGAGATGCAAGAGGGAGTGGCTATGGGGATATATGTATACATATAGTTGATTGACTTTGTTATACAGCAGAAACTAACAACACTGTAAAGCAATTATACTCCAATAAAGATGTAAAAAAAAATAAAGATCATACGGCATGACCAAGTATTTATCCCAAGGACGCAAGGATTTTTCAATACCTGCAAATGCAATGTGATACACCACATTAACAATGGAATAAAAAACATATGATCATGTTAATAGGTACAGAAAAGCTTGTGATAAAATTCAACACCCATGTATGATAAATACTCTCCAGAGAGTGGGCATAGAAGGAACATACCTCAACATAAGAAAGCCCATATATGACAAACCCACAGCTAACATCATACTACATGGCAAAAAGCTGAAAGCATTCCCTCTAAGATATGGAACAAGACGAGAATGCTCACTCTTGCCACTTTTACTCAAAAGAGTTTGGATAGACATTTCTCCAGAAAAGACATACAGACGGCCAAAAGTCACACGAAACGATGCTGGCCATCACTAGTATTTAGAGGAATATAAATCAAAACTAGTCCTCACACCAGTCAGACTGACCATCTTCAAAAAGTCTACGAACAATAAATGCTGTAGTGGGTGTGGAGAAAAGGGAGCCCTCCTATTCCATCGGTGGGAAAGTAATTTGGTGCAGTCAGTATGGAAGACAGGATGGAGGTTCCTTACAGAACTAAAAATAGAGCTACCGTATGATCCACCAATCCCACTCCTGGGAATAAGTCCAGAAAAGATGAAAAATTGAATTCAAAAAGATACATGCAACCCATGCTCATAGCAGCACTGTTTACAACACCCAAGACACGGAAGCAACCTAAACGTCCATCAACAGATGAATGGATAAAGAAGATGTGGTATATATACGCAATATTACTCAGTCATAAAAGAGAATGAAATAATGCTGTTTGCAGCAACAAGGATGGACCTAGAGATTATCATACTAAGTGAAGTAAGTCAGATACAGAGAGACAAATATCATATGATATCATTCATCCGTGAAACCTCAAATATGATATAAATGAACATATTTATAAAACAGGAAGACTCCCAGACATAGAAATCAAACTTATGGTGGCCAAAAGGGAAAGGGTTGGGAAGGAACTAATGAGTTTGAGCTTAACAGATCCATACTACTATATATAAAATAGATAAAAAACAAGGATATGCTACACAGCACAGGGAGGCATACTCAATATCTTCTAATAAATTATAATGGGAAATATATATAACTGAAACACTCTGCTGTATACCAGATCTAACACAGCATTGTGAGTCAACTATACGTCCATAAAAGAAAGAGGGCTTCCCTGGTGTCGCAGTGGTTGAGAGTCCACCTGCTGATGCAGGGGACACGGGTTCGTGCCCTGGTCTGGGAGTATCCCACATGCTGCGGAGCGGCTGGGCCCGCGAGCCACGGACGCTGAGCCTGCGCGTCCGGAGCCTGTGCTCCGCAACGGGAGAGGCCACAACACTGAGAGGCCCGCGTACCGCAATATAACCCCACAAAAAAACAAAAAACTACAATGAGGTATCACCTCATACTGGTCAGAATGGACATCATCAAAAAATCTACAAACAATAAATGCTGGACAGGGTGGGGAGAAATGGGAACCCTCTTGCACTGTTGGGAGGAATGTAAATTGATACAGTCACTATGGAGAACAGCATGGAGGTTCCTAAAAAAACTAAATGCAAAACTAACATATGACCCAGCAATCCCACTACTGGGCATATAGCCTGAGAAAACCATATTTCAAAAAGAGACATGTACCACAATGTTCATTGCAGCACTATTTACAATAGCCAGGATATGGAAGCAACCTAAGCGTCCATCGACAGATGAATGGATAAAGATGTGGCATATATACACAATGGAATATTACTCAGCCATAAAAAGAAACGAAATTGAGTTATTTGTAGTGAGGTGGATGGACCTAGATTCTGTCGTACAGAGTGAAGTAATTCAGAAAAAGCAAAACAAATACCGTATGCTAACACATATATATAGAATCTAAAATAATGGTTCTGATGAACATAGGAGCAGGACAGACGCAGACGTACACAGTGGACTGGAGGACACAGGGAGGGGGAAGGGTAAGGTGGGACAAAGTGAGAGAGTAGCTGACATTTATATACTACCAAATGTAAAATAGACAGCTATTGGGAAGCAGCTGCATAACACAGGGAGATCAGCTGGGTGCTTTGTGACCACCTAGAGAGCTGGGATAGGGAGGGTGGGCGGGAGATGCAAGAGGGAGTGGCTATGGGGATATATGTATACATATAGTTGATTGACTTTGTTATACAGCAGAAACTAACAACACTGTAAAGCAATTATACTCCAATAAAGATGTAAAAAAAAATAAAGATCATACGGCATGACCAAGTATTTATCCCAAGGACGCAAGGATTTTTCAATACCTGCAAATGCAATGTGATACACCACATTAACAATGGAATAAAAAACATATGATCATGTTAATAGGTACAGAAAAGCTTGTGATAAAATTCAACACCCATGTATGATAAATACTCTCCAGAGAGTGGGCATAGAAGGAACATACCTCAACATAAGAAAGCCCATATATGACAAACCCACAGCTAACATCATACTACATGGCAAAAAGCTGAAAGCATTCCCTCTAAGATATGGAACAAGACGAGAATGCTCACTCTTGCCACTTTTACTCAAAAGAGTTTGGATAGACATTTCTCCAGAAAAGACATACAGACGGCCAAAAGTCACACGAAACGATGCTGGCCATCACTAGTATTTAGAGGAATATAAATCAAAACTAGTCCTCACACCAGTCAGACTGACCATCTTCAAAAAGTCTACGAACAATAAATGCTGTAGTGGGTGTGGAGAAAAGGGAGCCCTCCTATTCCATCGGTGGGAAAGTAATTTGGTGCAGTCAGTATGGAAGACAGGATGGAGGTTCCTTACAGAACTAAAAATAGAGCTACCGTATGATCCACCAATCCCACTCCTGGGAATAAGTCCAGAAAAGATGAAAAATTGAATTCAAAAAGATACATGCAACCCATGCTCATAGCAGCACTGTTTACAACACCCAAGACACGGAAGCAACCTAAACGTCCATCAACAGATGAATGGATAAAGAAGATGTGGTATATATACGCAATATTACTCAGTCATAAAAGAGAATGAAATAATGCTGTTTGCAGCAACAAGGATGGACCTAGAGATTATCATACTAAGTGAAGTAAGTCAGATACAGAGAGACAAATATCATATGATATCATTCATCCGTGAAACCTCAAATATGATACAAATGAACATATTTATAAAACAGGAAGACTCCCAGACATAGAAATCAAACTTATGGTGGCCAAAAGGGAAAGGGTTGGGAAGGAACTAATGAGTTTGAGCTTAACAGATCCATACTACTATATATAAAATAGATAAAAAACAAGGATATGCTACACAGCACAGGGAGGCATACTCAATATCTTCTAATAAATTATAATGGGAAATATATATAACTGAAACACTCTGCTGTATACCAGATCTAACACAGCATTGTGAGTCAACTATACGTCCATAAAAGAAAGAGGGCTTCCCTGGTGTCGCAGTGGTTGAGAGTCCACCTGCTGATGCAGGGGACACGGGTTCGTGCCCTGGTCTGGGAGTATCCCACATGCTGCGGAGCGGCTGGGCCCGCGAGCCACGGACGCTGAGCCTGCGCGTCCGGAGCCTGTGCTCCGCAACGGGAGAGGCCACAACACTGAGAGGCCCGCGTACCGCAATATAACCCCACAAAAAAACAAAAAACTACAATGAGGTATCACCTCATACTGGTCAGAATGGACATCATCAAAAAATCTACAAACAATAAATGCTGGACAGGGTGGGGAGAAATGGGAACCCTCTTGCACTGTTGGGAGGAATGTAAATTGATACAGTCACTATGGAGAACAGCATGGAGGTTCCTAAAAAAACTAAATGCAAAACTAGCATATGACCCAGCAATCCCACTACTGGGCATATAGCCTGAGAAAACCATATTTCAAAAAGAGACATGTACCACAATGTTCATTGCAGCACTATTTACAATAGCCAGGATATGGAAGCAACCTAAGCGTCCATCGACAGATGAATGGATAAAGATGTGGCATATATACACAATGGAATATTACTCAGCCATAAAAAGAAACGAAATTGAGTTATTTGTAGTGAGGTGGATGGACCTAGATTCTGTCGTACAGAGTGAAGTAATTCAGAAAAAGCAAAACAAATACCGTATGCTAACACATATATATAGAATCTAAAATAATGGTTCTGATGAACATAGGAGCAGGACAGACGCAGACGTACACAGTGGACTGGAGGACACAGGGAGGGGGAAGGGTAAGGTGGGACAAAGTGAGAGAGTAGCTGACATTTATATACTACCAAATGTAAAATAGACAGCTATTGGGAAGCAGCTGCATAACACAGGGAGATCAGCTGGGTGCTTTGTGACCACCTAGAGAGCTGGGATAGGGAGGGTGGGCGGGAGATGCAAGAGGGAGTGGCTATGGGGATATATGTATACATATAGTTGATTGACTTTGTTATACAGCAGAAACTAACAACACTGTAAAGCAATTATACTCCAATAAAGATGTAAAAAAAAATAAAGATCATACGGCATGACCAAGTATTTATCCCAAGGACGCAAGGATTTTTCAATACCTGCAAATGCAATGTGATACACCACATTAACAATGGAATAAAAAACATATGATCATGTTAATAGGTACAGAAAAGCTTGTGATAAAATTCAACACCCATGTATGATAAATACTCTCCAGAGAGTGGGCATAGAAGGAACATACCTCAACATAAGAAAGCCCATATATGACAAACCCACAGCTAACATCATACTACATGGCGAAAAGCTGAAAGCATTCCCTCTAAGATATGGAACAAGACAAGAATGCTCACTCTTGCCACTTTTACTCAAAAGAGTTTGGATAGACATTTCTCCAGAAAAGACATACAGACGGCCAAAAGTCACACGAAACGATGCTGGCCATCACTAGTATTTAGAGGAATATAAATCAAAACTAGTCCTCACACCAGTCAGACTGACCATCTTCAAAAAGTCTACGAACAATAAATGCTGTAGTGGGTGTGGAGAAAAGGGAGCCCTCCTATTCCATCGGTGGGAAAGTAATTTGGTGCAGTCAGTATGGAAGACAGGATGGAGGTTCCTTACAGAACTAAAAATAGAGCTACCGTATGATCCACCAATCCCACTCCTGGGAATAAGTCCAGAAAAGATGAAAAATTGAATTCAAAAAGATACATGCAACCCATGCTCATAGCAGCACTGTCTACAACACCCAAGACACGGAAGCAACCTAAACGTCCATCAACAGATGAATGGATAAAGAAGATGTGGTATATATACGCAATATTACTCAGTCATAAAAGAGAATGAAATAATGCTGTTTGCAGCAACAAGGATGGACCTAGAGATTATCATACTAAGTGAAGTAAGTCAGATACAGAGAGACAAATATCATATGATATCATTCATCCGTGAAACCTCAAATATGATATAAATGAACATATTTATAAAACAGGAAGACTCCCAGACATAGAAATCAAACTTATGGTGGCCAAAAGGGAAAGGGTTGGGAAGGAACTAATGAGTTTGAGCTTAACAGATCCATACTACTATATATAAAATAGATAAAAAACAAGGATATGCTACACAGCACAGGGAGGCATACTCAATATCTTCTAATAAATTATAATGGGAAATATATATAACTGAAACACTCTGCTGTATACCAGATCTAACACAGCATTGTGAGTCAACTATACGTCCATAAAAGAAAGAGGGCTTCCCTGGTGTCGCAGTGGTTGAGAGTCCACCTGCTGATGCAGGGGACACGGGTTCGTGCCCTGGTCTGGGAGTATCCCACATGCTGCGGAGCGGCTGGGCCCGCGAGCCACGGACGCTGAGCCTGCGCGTCCGGAGCCTGTGCTCCGCAACGGGAGAGGCCACAACACTGAGAGGCCCGCGTACCGCAATATAACCCCACAAAAAAACAAAAACCTACAATGAGGTATCACCTCATACTGGTCAGAATGGACATCATCAAAAAATCTACAAACAATAAATGCTGGACAGGGTGGGGAGAAATGGGAACCCTCTTGCACTGTTGGGAGGAATGTAAATTGATACAGTCACTATGGAGAACAGCATGGAGGTTCCTAAAAAAACTAAATGCAAAACTAGCATATGACCCAGCAATCCCACTACTGGGCATATAGCCTGAGAAAACCATATTTCAAAAAGAGACATGTACCACAATGTTCATTGCAGCACTATTTACAATAGCCAGGATATGGAAGCAACCTAAGCGTCCATCGACAGATGAATGGATAAAGATGTGGCATATATACACAATGGAATATTACTCAGCCATAAAAAGAAACGAAATTGAGTTATTTGTAGTGAGGTGGATGGACCTAGATTCTGTCGTACAGAGTGAAGTAATTCAGAAAAAGCAAAACAAATACCGTATGCTAACACATATATATAGAATCTAAAATAATGGTTCTGATGAACATAGGAGCAGGACAGACGCAGACGTACACAGTGGACTGGAGGACACAGGGAGGGGGAAGGGTAAGGTGGGACAAAGTGAGAGAGTAGCTGACATTTATATACTACCAAATGTAAAATAGACAGCTATTGGGAAGCAGCTGCATAACACAGGGAGATCAGCTGGGTGCTTTGTGACCACCTAGAGAGCTGGGATAGGGAGGGTGGGCAGGAGATGCAAGAGGGAGTGGCTATGGGGATATATGTATACATATAGTTGATTGACTTTGTTATACAGCAGAAACTAACAACACTGTAAAGCAATTATACTCCAATAAAGATGTAAAAAAAAATAAAGATCATACGGCATGACCAAGTATTTATCCCAAGGACGCAAGGATTTTTCAATACCTGCAAATGCAATGTGATACACCACATTAACAATGGAATAAAAAACATATGATCATGTTAATAGGTACAGAAAAGCTTGTGATAAAATTCAACACCCATGTATGATAAATACTCTCCAGAGAGTGGGCATAGAAGGAACATACCTCAACATAAGAAAGCCCATATATGACAAACCCACAGCTAACATCATACTACATGGCGAAAAGCTGAAAGCATTCCCTCTAAGATATGGAACAAGACAAGAATGCTCACTCTTGCCACTTTTACTCAAAAGAGTTTGGATAGACATTTCTCCAGAAAAGACATACAGACGGCCAAAAGCCTGCGCGTCCGGAGCCTGTGCTCCGCAACGGGAGAGGCCACAACACTGAGAGGCCCGCGTACCGCAATATAACCCCACAAAAAAACAAAAACCTACAATGAGGTATCACCTCATACTGGTCAGAATGGACATCATCAAAAAATCTACAAACAATAAATGCTGGACAGGGTGGGGAGAAATGGGAACCCTCTTGCACTGTTGGGAGGAATGTAAATTGATACAGTCACTATGGAGAACAGCATGGAGGTTCCTAAAAAAACTAAATGCAAAACTAGCATATGACCCAGCAATCCCACTACTGGGCATATAGCCTGAGAAAACCATATTTCAAAAAGAGACATGTACCACAATGTTCATTGCAGCACTATTTACAATAGCCAGGATATGGAAGCAACCTAAGCGTCCATCGACAGATGAATGGATAAAGATGTGGCATATATACACAATGGAATATTACTCAGCCATAAAAAGAAACGAAATTGAGTTATTTGTAGTGAGGTGGATGGACCTAGATTCTGTCGTACAGAGTGAAGTAATTCAGAAAAAGCAAAACAAATACCGTATGCTAACACATATATATAGAATCTAAAATAATGGTTCTGATGAACATAGGAGCAGGACAGACGCAGACGTACACAGTGGACTGGAGGACACAGGGAGGGGGAAGGGTAAGGTGGGACAAAGTGAGAGAGTAGCTGACATTTATATACTACCAAATGTAAAATAGACAGCTATTGGGAAGCAGCTGCATAACACAGGGAGATCAGCTGGGTGCTTTGTGACCACCTAGAGAGCTGGGATAGGGAGGGTGGGCGGGAGATGCAAGAGGGAGTGGCTATGGGGATATATGTATACATATAGTTGATTGACTTTGTTATACAGCAGAAACTAACAACACTGTAAAGCAATTATACTCCAATAAAGATGTAAAAAAAAATAAAGATCATACGGCATGACCAAGTATTTATCCCAAGGACGCAAGGATTTTTCAATACCTGCAAATGCAATGTGATACACCACATTAACAATGGAATAAAAAACATATGATCATGTTAATAGGTACAGAAAAGCTTGTGATAAAATTCAACACCCATGTATGATAAATACTCTCCAGAGAGTGGGCATAGAAGGAACATACCTCAACATAAGAAAGCCCATATATGACAAACCCACAGCTAACATCATACTACATGGTGAAAAGCTGAAAGCATTCCCTCTAAGATATGGAACAAGACAAGAATGCTCACTCTTGCCACTTTTACTCAAAAGAGTTTGGATAGACATTTCTCCAGAAAAGACATACAGACGGCCAAAAGTCACACGAAACGATGCTGGCCATCACTAGTATTTAGAGGAATATAAATCAAAACTAGTCCTCACACCAGTCAGACTGACCATCTTCAAAAAGTCTACGAACAATAAATGCTGTAGTGGGTGTGGAGAAAAGGGAGCCCTCCTATTCCATCGGTGGGAAAGTAATTTGGTGCAGTCAGTATGGAAGACAGGATGGACGTTCCTTACAGAACTAAAAATAGAGCTACCGTATGATCCACCAATCCCACTCCTGGGAATAAGTCCAGAAAAGATGAAAAATTGAATTCAAAAAGATACATGCAACCCATGCTCATAGCAGCACTGTTTACAACACCCAAGACACGGAAGCAACCTAAACGTCCATCAACAGATGAATGGATAAAGAAGATGTGGTATATATACGCAATATTACTCAGTCATAAAAGAGAATGAAATAATGCTGTTTGCAGCAACAAGGATGGACCTAGAGATTATCATACTAAGTGAAGTAAGTCAGATACAGAGAGACAAATATCATATGATATCATTCATCCGTGAAACCTCAAATATGATATAAATGAACATATTTATAAAACAGGAAGACTCCCAGACATAGAAATCAAACTTATGGTGGCCAAAAGGGAAAGGGTTGGGAAGGAACTAATGAGTTTGAGCTTAACAGATCCATACTACTATATATAAAATAGATAAAAAACAAGGATATGCTACACAGCACAGGGAGGCATACTCAATATCTTCTAATAAATTATAATGGGAAATATATATAACTGAAACACTCTGCTGTATACCAGATCTAACACAGCATTGTGAGTCAACTATACGTCCATAAAAGAAAGAGGGCTTCCCTGGTGTCGCAGTGGTTGAGAGTCCACCTGCTGATGCAGGGGACACGGGTTCGTGCCCTGGTCTGGGAGTATCCCACATGCTGCGGAGCGGCTGGGCCCGCGAGCCACGGACGCTGAGCCTGCGCGTCCGGAGCCTGTGCTCTGCAACGGGAGAGGCCACAACACTGAGAGGCCCGCGTACCGCAATATAACCCCACAAAAAAACAAAAAACTACAATGAGGTATCACCTCATACTGGTCAGAATGGACATCATCAAAAAATCTACAAACAATAAATGCTGGACAGGGTGGGGAGAAATGGGAACCCTCTTGCACTGTTGGGAGGAATGTAAATTGATACAGTCACTATGGAGAACAGCATGGAGGTTCCTAAAAAAACTAAATGCAAAACTAGCATATGACCCAGCAATCCCACTACTGGGCATATAGCCTGAGAAAACCATATTTCAAAAAGAGACATGTACCACAATGTTCATTGCAGCACTATTTACAATAGCCAGGATATGGAAGCAACCTAAGCGTCCATCGACAGATGAATGGATAAAGATGTGGCATATATACACAATGGAATATTACTCAGCCATAAAAAGAAACGAAATTGAGTTATTTGTAGTGAGGTGGATGGACCTAGATTCTGTCGTACAGAGTGAAGTAATTCAGAAAAAGCAAAACAAATACCGTATGCTAACACATATATATAGAATCTAAAATAATGGTTCTGATGAACATAGGAGCAGGACAGACGCAGACGTACACAGTGGACTGGAGGACACAGGGAGGGGGAAGGGTAAGGTGGGACAAAGTGAGAGAGTAGCTGACATTTATATACTACCAAATGTAAAATAGACAGCTATTGGGAAGCAGCTGCATAACACAGGGAGATCAGCTGGGTGCTTTGTGACCACCTAGAGAGCTGGGATAGGGAGGGTGGGCGGGAGATGCAAGAGGGAGTGGCTATGGGGATATATGTATACATATAGTTGATTGACTTTGTTATACAGCAGAAACTAACAACACTGTAAAGCAATTATACTCCAATAAAGATGTAAAAAAAAATAAAGATCATACGGCATGACCAAGTATTTATCCCAAGGACGCAAGGATTTTTCAATACCTGCAAATGCAATGTGATACACCACATTAACAATGGAATAAAAAACATATGATCATGTTAATAGGTACAGAAAAGCTTGTGATAAAATTCAACACCCATGTATGATAAATACTCTCCAGAGAGTGGGCATAGAAGGAACATACCTCAACATAAGAAAGCCCATATATGACAAACCCACAGCTAACATCATACTACATGGCGAAAAGCTGAAAGCATTCCCTCTAAGATATGGAACAAGACAAGAATGCTCACTCTTGCCACTTTTACTCAAAAGAGTTTGGATAGACATTTCTCCAGAAAAGACATACAGACGGCCAAAAGTCACACGAAACGATGCTGGCCATCACTAGTATTTAGAGGAATATAAATCAAAACTAGTCCTCACACCAGTCAGACTGACCATCTTCAAAAAGTCTACGAACAATAAATGCTGTAGTGGGTGTGGAGAAAAGGGAGCCCTCCTATTCCATCGGTGGGAAAGTAATTTGGTGCAGTCAGTATGGAAGACAGGATGGAGGTTCCTTACAGAACTAAAAATAGAGCTACCGTATGATCCACCAATCCCACTCCTGGGAATAAGTCCAGAAAAGATGAAAAATTGAATTCAAAAAGATACATGCAACCCATGCTCATAGCAGCACTGTTTACAACACCCAAGACACGGAAGCAACCTAAACGTCCATCAACAGATGAATGGATAAAGAAGATGTGGTATATATACGCAATATTACTCAGTCATAAAAGAGAATGAAATAATGCTGTTTGCAGCAACAAGGATGGACCTAGAGATTATCATACTAAGTGAAGTAAGTCAGATACAGAGAGACAAATATCATATGATATCATTCATCCGTGAAACCTCAAATATGATATAAATGAACATATTTATAAAACAGGAAGACTCCCAGACATAGAAATCAAACTTATGGTGGCCAAAAGGGAAAGGGTTGGGAAGGAACTAATGAGTTTGAGCTTAACAGATCCATACTACTATATATAAAATAGATAAAAAACAAGGATATGCTACACAGCACAGGGAGGCATACTCAATATCTTCTAATAAATTATAATGGAAAATATATATAACTGAAACACTCTGCTGTATACCAGATCTAACACAGCACTGTGAGTCAACTATACGTCCATAAAAGAAAGAGGGCTTCCCTGGTGTCGCAGTGGTTGAGAGTCCACCTGCTGATGCAGGGGACACGGGTTCGTGCCCTGGTCTGGGAGTATCCCACATGCTGCGGAGCGGCTGGGCCCGAGAGCCACGGACGCTGAGCCTGCGCGTCCGGAGCCTGTGCTCCGCAACGGGAGAGGCCACAACACTGAGAGGCCCGCGTACCGCAATATAACCCCACAAAAAAACAAAAAACTACAATGAGGTATCACCTCATACTGGTCAGAATGGACATCATCAAAAAATCTACAAACAATAAATGCTGGACAGGGTGGGGAGAAATGGGAACCCTCTTGCACTGTTGGGAGGAATGTAAATTGATACAGTCACTATGGAGAACAGCATGGAGGTTCCTAAAAAAACTAAATGCAAAACTAGCATATGACCCAGCAATCCCACTACTGGGCATATAGCCTGAGAAAACCATATTTCAAAAAGAGACATGTACCACAATGTTCATTGCAGCACTATTTACAATAGCCAGGATATGGAAGCAACCTAAGCGTCCATCGACAGATGAATGGATAAAGATGTGGCATATATACACAATGGAATATTACTCAGCCATAAAAAGAAACGAAATTGAGTTATTTGTAGTGAGGTGGATGGACCTAGATTCTGTCGTACAGAGTGAAGTAATTCAGAAAAAGCAAAACAAATACCGTATGCTAACACATATATATAGAATCTAAAATAATGGTTCTGATGAACATAGGAGCAGGACAGACGCAGACGTACACAGTGGACTGGAGGACACAGGGAGGGGGAAGGGTAAGGTGGGACAAAGTGAGAGAGTAGCTGACATTTATATACTACCAAATGTAAAATAGACAGCTATTGGGAAGCAGCTGCATAACACAGGGAGATCAGCTGGGTGCTTTGTGACCACCTAGAGAGCTGGGATAGGGAGGGTGGGCGGGAGATGCAAGAGGGAGTGGCTATGGGGATATATGTATACATATAGTTGATTGACTTTGTTATACAGCAGAAACTAACAACACTGTAAAGCAATTATACTCCAATAAAGATGTAAAAAAAAATAAAGATCATACGGCATGACCAAGTATTTATCCCAAGGACGCAAGGATTTTTCAATACCTGCAAATGCAATGTGATACACCACATTAACAATGGAATAAAAAACATATGATCATGTTAATAGGTACAGAAAAGCTTGTGATAAAATTCAACACCCATGTATGATAAATACTCTCCAGAGAGTGGGCATAGAAGGAACATACCTCAACATAAGAAAGCCCATATATGACAAACCCACAGCTAACATCATACTACATGGCGAAAAGCTGAAAGCATTCCCTCTAAGATATGGAACAAGACGAGAATGCTCACTCTTGCCACTTTTACTCAAAAGAGTTTGGATAGACATTTCTCCAGAAAAGACATACAGACGGCCAAAAGTCACACGAAACGATGCTGGCCATCACTAGTATTTGGAGGAATATAAATCAAAACTAGTCCTCACACCAGTCAGACTGACCATCTTCAAAAAGTCTACGAACAATAAATGCTGTAGTGGGTGTGGAGAAAAGGGAGCCCTCCTATTCCATCGGTGGGAAAGTAATTTGGTGCAGTCAGTATGGAAGACAGGATGGAGGTTCCTTACAGAACTAAAAATAGAGCTACCGTATGATCCACCAATCCCACTCCTGGGAATAAGTCCAGAAAAGATGAAAAATTGAATTCAAAAAGATACATGCAACCCATGCTCATAGCAGCACTGTTTACAACACCCAAGACACGGAAGCAACCTAAACGTCCATCAACAGATGAATGGATAAAGAAGATGTGGTATATATACACAATATTACTCAGTCATAAAAGAGAATGAAATAATGCTGTTTGCAGCAACAAGGATGGACCTAGAGATTATCATACTAAGTGAAGTAAGTCAGATACAGAGAGACAAATATCATATGATATCATTCATCCGTGAAACCTCAAATATGATATAAATGAACATATTTATAAAACAGGAAGACTCCCAGACATAGAAATCAAACTTATGGTGGCCAAAAGGGAAAGGGTTGGGAAGGAACTAATGAGTTTGAGCTTAACAGATCCATACTACTATATATAAAATAGATAAAAAACAAGGATATGCTACACAGCACAGGGAGGCATACTCAATATCTTCTAATAAATTATAATGGGAAATATATATAACTGAAACACTCTGCTGTATACCAGATCTAACACAGCATTGTGAGTCAACTATACGTCCATAAAAGAAAGAGGGCTTCCCTGGTGTCGCAGTGGTTGAGAGTCCACCTGCTGATGCAGGGGACACGGGTTCGTGCCCTGGTCTGGGAGTATCCCACATGCTGCGGAGCGGCTGGGCCCGCGAGCCACGGACGCTGAGCCTGCGCGTCCGGAGCCTGTGCTCCGCAACGGGAGAGGCCACAACACTGAGAGGCCCGCGTACCGCAATATAACCCCACAAAAAAACAAAAAACTACAATGAGGTATCACCTCATACTGGTCAGAATGGACATCATCAAAAAATCTACAAACAATAAATGCTGGACAGGGTGGGGAGAAATGGGAACCCTCTTGCACTGTTGGGAGGAATGTAAATTGATACAGTCACTATGGAGAACAGCATGGAGGTTCCTAAAAAAACTAAATGCAAAACTAGCATATGACCCAGCAATCCCACTACTGGGCATATAGCCTGAGAAAACCATATTTCAAAAAGAGACATGTACCACAATGTTCATTGCAGCACTATTTACAATAGCCAGGATATGGAAGCAACCTAAGCGTCCATCGACAGATGAATGGATAAAGATGTGGCATATATACACAATGGAATATTACTCAGCCATAAAAAGAAACGAAATTGAGTTATTTGTAGTGAGGTGGATGGACCTAGATTCTGTCGTACAGAGTGAAGTAATTCAGAAAAAGCAAAACAAATACCGTATGCTAACACATATATATAGAATCTAAAATAATGGTTCTGATGAACATAGGAGCAGGACAGACGCAGACGTACACAGTGGACTGGAGGACACAGGGAGGGGGAAGGGTAAGGTGGGACAAAGTGAGAGAGTAGCTGACATTTATATACTACCAAATGTAAAATAGACAGCTATTGGGAAGCAGCTGCATAACACAGGGAGATCAGCTGGGTGCTTTGTGACCACCTAGAGAGCTGGGATAGGGAGGGTGGGCGGGAGATGCAAGAGGGAGTGGCTATGGGGATATATGTATACATATAGTTGATTGACTTTGTTATACAGCAGAAACTAACAACACTGTAAAGCAATTATACTCCAATAAAGATGTAAAAAAAAATAAAGATCATACGGCATGACCAAGTATTTATCCCAAGGACGCAAGGATTTTTCAATACCTGCAAATGCAATGTGATACACCACATTAACAATGGAATAAAAAACATATGATCATGTTAATAGGTACAGAAAAGCTTGTGATAAAATTCAACACCCATGTATGATAAATACTCTCCAGAGAGTGGGCATAGAAGGAACATACCTCAACATAAGAAAGCCCATATATGACAAACCCACAGCTAACATCATACTACATGGCGAAAAGCTGAAAGCATTCCCTCTAAGATATGGAACAAGATGAGAATGCTCACTCTTGCCACTTTTACTCAAAAGAGTTTGGATAGACATTTCTCCAGAAAAGACATACAGACGGCCAAAAGTCACACGAAACGATGCTGGCCATCACTAGTATTTAGAGGAATATAAATCAAAACTAGTCCTCACACCAGTCAGACTGACCATCTTCAAAAAGTCTACGAACAATAAATGCTGTAGTGGGTGTGGAGAAAAGGGAGCCCTCCTATTCCATCGGTGGGAAAGTAATTTGGTGCAGTCAGTATGGAAGACAGGATGGAGGTTCCTTACAGAACTAAAAATAGAGCTACCGTATGATCCACCAATCCCACTCCTGGGAATAAGTCCAGAAAAGATGAAAAATTGAATTCAAAAAGATACATGCAACCCATGCTCATAGCAGCACTGTTTACAACACCCAAGACACGGAAGCAACCTAAACGTCCATCAACAGATGAATGGATAAAGAAGATGTGGTATATATACGCAATATTACTCAGTCATAAAAGAGAATGAAATAATGCTGTTTGCAGCAACAAGGATGGACCTAGAGATTATCATACTAAGTGAAGTAAGTCAGATACAGAGAGACAAATATCATATGATATCATTCATCCGTGAAACCTCAAATATGATATAAATGAACATATTTATAAAACAGGAAGACTCCCAGACATAGAAATCAAACTTATGGTGGCCAAAAGGGAAAGGGTTGGGAAGGAACTAATGAGTTTGAGCTTAACAGATCCATACTACTATATATAAAATAGATAAAAAACAAGGATATGCTACACAGCACAGGGAGGCATACTCAATATCTTCTAATAAATTATAATGGGAAATATATATAACTGAAACACTCTGCTGTATACCAGATCTAACACAGCATTGTGAGTCAACTATACGTCCATAAAAGAAAGAGGGCTTCCCTGGTGTCGCAGTGGTTGAGAGTCCACCTGCTGATGCAGGGGACACGGGTTCGTGCCCTGGTCTGGGAGTATCCCACATGCTGCGGAGCGGCTGGGCCCGCGAGCCACGGACGCTGAGCCTGCGCGTCCGGAGCCTGTGCTCCGCAACGGGAGAGGCCACAACACTGAGAGGCCCGCGTACCGCAATATAACCCCACAAAAAAACAAAAAACTACAATGAGGTATCACCTCATACTGGTCAGAATGGACATCATCAAAAAATCTACAAACAATAAATGCTGGACAGGGTGGGGAGAAATGGGAACCCTCTTGCACTGTTGGGAGGAATGTAAATTGATACAGTCACTATGGAGAACAGCATGGAGGTTCCTAAAAAAACTAAATGCAAAACTAGCATATGACCCAGCAATCCCACTACTGGGCATATAGCCTGAGAAAACCATATTTCAAAAAGAGACATGTACCACAATGTTCATTGCAGCACTATTTACAATAGCCAGGATATGGAAGCAACCTAAGCGTCCATCGACAGATGAATGGATAAAGATGTGGCATATATACACAATGGAATATTACTCAGCCATAAAAAGAAACGAAATTGAGTTATTTGTAGTGAGGTGGATGGACCTAGATTCTGTCGTACAGAGTGAAGTAATTCAGAAAAAGCAAAACAAATACCGTATGCTAACACATATATATAGAATCTAAAATAATGGTTCTGATGAACATAGGAGCAGGACAGACGCAGACGTACACAGTGGACTGGAGGACACAGGGAGGGGGAAGGGTAAGGTGGGACAAAGTGAGAGAGTAAGGTGGGACAAAGTGAGAGAGTAGCTGACATTTATATACTACCAAATGTAAAATAGACAGCTATTGGGAAGCAGCTGCATAACACAGGGAGATCAGCTGGGTGCTTTGTGACCACCTAGAGAGCTGGGATAGGGAGGGTGGGCGGGAGATGCAAGAGGGAGTGGCTATGGGGATATATGTATACATATAGTTGATTGACTTTGTTATACAGCAGAAACTAACAACACTGTAAAGCAATTATACTCCAATAAAGATGTAAAAAAAAATAAAGATCATACGGCATGACCAAGTATTTATCCCAAGGACGCAAGGATTTTTCAATACCTGCAAATGCAATGTGATACACCACATTAACAATGGAATAAAAAACATATGATCATGTTAATAGGTACAGAAAAGCTTGTGATAAAATTCAACACCCATGTATGATAAATACTCTCCAGAGAGTGGGCATAGAAGGAACATACCTCAACATAAGAAAGCCCATATATGACAAACCCACAGCTAACATCATACTACATGGCGAAAAGCTGAAAGCATTCCCTCTAAGATATGGAACAAGACAAGAATGCTCACTCTTGCCACTTTTACTCAAAAGAGTTTGGATAGACATTTCTCCAGAAAAGACATACAGACGGCCAAAAGTCACACGAAACGATGCTGGCCATCACTAGTATTTAGAGGAATATAAATCAAAACTAGTCCTCACACCAGTCAGACTGACCATCTTCAAAAAGTCTACGAACAATAAATGCTGTAGTGGGTGTGGAGAAAAGGGAGCCCTCCTATTCCATCGGTGGGAAAGTAATTTGGTGCAGTCAGTATGGAAGACAGGATGGACGTTCCTTACAGAACTAAAAATAGAGCTACCGTATGATCCACCAATCCCACTCCTGGGAATAAGTCCAGAAAAGATGAAAAATTGAATTCAAAAAGATACATGCAACCCATGCTCATAGCAGCACTGTTTACAACACCCAAGACACGGAAGCAACCTAAACGTCCATCAACAGATGAATGGATAAAGAAGATGTGGTATATATACGCAATATTACTCAGTCATAAAAGAGAATGAAATAATGCTGTTTGCAGCAACAAGGATGGACCTAGAGATTATCATACTAAGTGAAGTAAGTCAGATACAGAGAGACAAATATCATATGATATCATTCATCCGTGAAACCTCAAATATGATATAAATGAACATATTTATAAAACAGGAAGACTCCCAGACATAGAAATCAAACTTATGGTGGCCAAAAGGGAAAGGGTTGGGAAGGAACTAATGAGTTTGAGCTTAACAGATCCATACTACTATATATAAAATAGATAAAAAACAAGGATATGCTACACAGCACAGGGAGGCATACTCAATATCTTCTAATAAATTATAATGGGAAATATATATAACTGAAACACTCTGCTGTATACCAGATCTAACACAGCATTGTGAGTCAACTATACGTCCATAAAAGAAAGAGGGCTTCCCTGGTGTCGCAGTGGTTGAGAGTCCACCTGCTGATGCAGGGGACACGGGTTCGTGCCCTGGTCTGGGAGTATCCCACATGCTGCGGAGCGGCTGGGCCCGCGAGCCACGGACGCTGAGCCTGCGCGTCCGGAGCCTGTGCTCCGCAACGGGAGAGGCCACAACACTGAGAGGCCCGCGTACCGCAATATAACCCCACAAAAAAACAAAAAACTACAATGAGGTATCACCTCATACTGGTCAGAATGGACATCATCAAAAAATCTACAAACAATAAATGCTGGACAGGGTGGGGAGAAATGGGAACCCTCTTGCACTGTTGGGAGGAATGTAAATTGATACAGTCACTATGGAGAACAGCATGGAGGTTCCTAAAAAAACTAAATGCAAAACTAGCATATGACCCAGCAATCCCACTACTGGGCATATAGCCTGAGAAAACCATATTTCAAAAAGAGACATGTACCACAATGTTCATTGCAGCACTATTTACAATAGCCAGGATATGGAAGCAACCTAAGCGTCCATCGACAGATGAATGGATAAAGATGTGGCATATATACACAATGGAATATTACTCAGCCATAAAAAGAAACGAAATTGAGTTATTTGTAGTGAGGTGGATGGACCTAGATTCTGTCGTACAGAGTGAAGTAATTCAGAAAAAGCAAAACAAATACCGTATGCTAACACATATATATAGAATCTAAAATAATGGTTCTGATGAACATAGGAGCAGGACAGACGCAGACGTACACAGTGGACTGGAGGACACAGGGAGGGGGAAGGGTAAGGTGGGACAAAGTGAGAGAGTAAGGTGGGACAAAGTGAGAGAGTAGCTGACATTTATATACTACCAAATGTAAAATAGACAGCTATTGGGAAGCAGCTGCATAACACAGGGAGATCAGCTGGGTGCTTTGTGACCACCTAGAGAGCTGGGATAGGGAGGGTGGGCGGGAGATGCAAGAGGGAGTGGCTATGGGGATATATGTATACATATAGTTGATTGACTTTGTTATACAGCAGAAACTAACAACACTGTAAAGCAATTATACTCCAATAAAGATGTAAAAAAAAATAAAGATCATACGGCATGACCAAGTATTTATCCCAAGGACGCAAGGATTTTTCAATACCTGCAAATGCAATGTGATACACCACATTAACAATGGAATAAAAAACATATGATCATGTTAATAGGTACAGAAAAGCTTGTGATAAAATTCAACACCCATGTATGATAAATACTCTCCAGAGAGTGGGCATAGAAGGAACATACCTCAACATAAGAAAGCCCATATATGACAAACCCACAGCTAACATCATACTACATGGCGAAAAGCTGAAAGCATTCCCTCTAAGATATGGAACAAGACGAGAATGCTCACTCTTGCCACTTTTACTCAAAAGAGTTTGGATAGACATTTCTCCAGAAAAGACATACAGACGGCCAAAAGTCACACGAAACGATGCTGGCCATCACTAGTATTTAGAGGAATATAAATCAAAACTAGTCCTCACACCAGTCAGACTGACCATCTTCAAAAAGTCTACGAACAATAAATGCTGTAGTGGGTGTGGAGAAAAGGGAGCCCTCCTATTCCATCGGTGGGAAAGTAATTTGGTGCAGTCAGTATGGAAGACAGGATGGAGGTTCCTTACAGAACTAAAAATAGAGCTACCGTATGATCCACCAATCCCACTCCTGGGAATAAGTCCAGAAAAGATGAAAAATTGAATTCAAAAAGATACATGCAACCCATGCTCATAGCAGCACTGTTTACAACACCCAAGACACGGAAGCAACCTAAACGTCCATCAACAGATGAATGGATAAAGAAGATGTGGTATATATACGCAATATTACTCAGTCATAAAAGAGAATGAAATAATGCTGTTTGCAGCAACAAGGATGGACCTAGAGATTATCATACTAAGTGAAGTAAGTCAGATACAGAGAGACAAATATCATATGATATCATTCATCCGTGAAACCTCAAATATGATATAAATGAACATATTTATAAAACAGGAAGACTCCCAGACATAGAAATCAAACTTATGGTGGCCAAAAGGGAAAGGGTTGGGAAGGAACTAATGAGTTTGAGCTTAACAGATCCATACTACTATATATAAAATAGATAAAAAACAAGGATATGCTACACAGCACAGGGAGGCATACTCAATATCTTCTAATAAATTATAATGGGAAATATATATAACTGAAACACTCTGCTGTATACCAGATCTAACACAGCATTGTGAGTCAACTATACGTCCATAAAAGAAAGAGGGCTTCCCTGGTGTCGCAGTGGTTGAGAGTCCACCTGCTGATGCAGGGGACACGGGTTCGTGCCCTGGTCTGGGAGTATCCCACATGCTGCGGAGCGGCTGGGCCCATGAGCCACGGACGCTGAGCCTGCGCGTCCGGAGCCTGTGCTCCGCAACGGGAGAGGCCACAACACTGAGAGGCCCGCGTACCGCAATATAACCCCACAAAAAAACAAAAAACTACAATGAGGTATCACCTCATACTGGTCAGAATGGACATCATCAAAAAATCTACAAACAATAAATGCTGGACAGGGTGGGGAGAAATGGGAACCCTCTTGCACTGTTGGGAGGAATGTAAATTGATACAGTCACTATGGAGAACAGCATGGAGGTTCCTAAAAAAACTAAATGCAAAACTAGCATATGACCCAGCAATCCCACTACTGGGCATATAGCCTGAGAAAACCATATTTCAAAAAGAGACATGTACCACAATGTTCATTGCAGCACTATTTACAATAGCCAGGATATGGAAGCAACCTAAGCGTCCATCGACAGATGAATGGATAAAGATGTGGCATATATACACAATGGAATATTACTCAGCCATAAAAAGAAACGAAATTGAGTTATTTGTAGTGAGGTGGATGGACCTAGATTCTGTCGTACAGAGTGAAGTAATTCAGAAAAAGCAAAACAAATACCGTATGCTAACACATATATATAGAATCTAAAATAATGGTTCTGATGAACATAGGAGCAGGACAGACGCAGACGTACACAGTGGACTGGAGGACACAGGGAGGGGGAAGGGTAAGGTGGGACAAAGTGAGAGAGTAAGGTGGGACAAAGTGAGAGAGTAGCTGACATTTATATACTACCAAATGTAAAATAGACAGCTATTGGGAAGCAGCTGCATAACACAGGGAGATCAGCTGGGTGCTTTGTGACCACCTAGAGAGCTGGGATAGGGAGGGTGGGCGGGAGATGCAAGAGGGAGTGGCTATGGGGATATATGTATACATATAGTTGATTGACTTTGTTATACAGCAGAAACTAACAACACTGTAAAGCAATTATACTCCAATAAAGATGTAAAAAAAAATAAAGATCATACGGCATGACCAAGTATTTATCCCAAGGACGCAAGGATTTTTCAATACCTGCAAATGCAATGTGATACACCACATTAACAATGGAATAAAAAACATATGATCATGTTAATAGGTACAGAAAAGCTTGTGATAAAATTCAACACCCATGTATGATAAATACTCTCCAGAGAGTGGGCATAGAAGGAACATACCTCAACATAAGAAAGCCCATATATGACAAACCCACAGCTAACATCATACTACATGGTGAAAAGCTGAAAGCATTCCCTCTAAGATATGGAACAAGACAAGAATGCTCACTCTTGCCACTTTTACTCAAAAGAGTTTGGATAGACATTTCTCCAGAAAAGACATACAGACGGCCAAAAGTCACACGAAACGATGCTGGCCATCACTAGTATTTAGAGGAATATAAATCAAAACTAGTCCTCACACCAGTCAGACTGACCATCTTCAAAAAGTCTACGAACAATAAATGCTGTAGTGGGTGTGGAGAAAAGGGAGCCCTCCTATTCCATCGGTGGGAAAGTAATTTGGTGCAGTCAGTATGGAAGACAGGATGGACGTTCCTTACAGAACTAAAAATAGAGCTACCGTATGATCCACCAATCCCACTCCTGGGAATAAGTCCAGAAAAGATGAAAAATTGAATTCAAAAAGATACATGCAACCCATGCTCATAGCAGCACTGTTTACAACACCCAAGACACGGAAGCAACCTAAACGTCCATCAACAGATGAATGGATAAAGAAGATGTGGTATATATACGCAATATTACTCAGTCATAAAAGAGAATGAAATAATGCTGTTTGCAGCAACAAGGATGGACCTAGAGATTATCATACTAAGTGAAGTAAGTCAGATACAGAGAGACAAATATCATATGATATCATTCATCCGTGAAACCTCAAATATGATATAAATGAACATATTTATAAAACAGGAAGACTCCCAGACATAGAAATCAAACTTATGGTGGCCAAAAGGGAAAGGGTTGGGAAGGAACTAATGAGTTTGAGCTTAACAGATCCATACTACTATATATAAAATAGATAAAAAACAAGGATATGCTACACAGCACAGGGAGGCATACTCAATATCTTCTAATAAATTATAATGGGAAATATATATAACTGAAACACTCTGCTGTATACCAGATCTAACACAGCATTGTGAGTCAACTATACGTCCATAAAAGAAAGAGGGCTTCCCTGGTGTCGCAGTGGTTGAGAGTCCACCTGCTGATGCAGGGGACACGGGTTCGTGCCCTGGTCTGGGAGTATCCCACATGCTGCGGAGCGGCTGGGCCCGCGAGCCACGGACGCTGAGCCTGCGCGTCCGGAGCCTGTGCTCCGCAACGGGAGAGGCCACAACACTGAGAGGCCCGCGTACCGCAATATAACCCCACAAAAAAACAAAAAACTACAATGAGGTATCACCTCATACTGGTCAGAATGGACATCATCAAAAAATCTACAAACAATAAATGCTGGACAGGGTGGGGAGAAATGGGAACCCTCTTGCACTGTTGGGAGGAATGTAAATTGATACAGTCACTATGGAGAACAGCATGGAGGTTCCTAAAAAAACTAAATGCAAAACTAGCATATGACCCAGCAATCCCACTACTGGGCATATAGCCTGAGAAAACCATATTTCAAAAAGAGACATGTACCACAATGTTCATTGCAGCACTATTTACAATAGCCAGGATATGGAAGCAACCTAAGCGTCCATCGACAGATGAATGGATAAAGATGTGGCATATATACACAATGGAATATTACTCAGCCATAAAAAGAAACGAAATTGAGTTATTTGTAGTGAGGTGGATGGACCTAGATTCTGTCGTACAGAGTGAAGTAATTCAGAAAAAGCAAAACAAATACCGTATGCTAACACATATATATAGAATCTAAAATAATGGTTCTGATGAACATAGGAGCAGGACAGACGCAGACGTACACAGTGGACTGGAGGACACAGGGAGGGGGAAGGGTAAGGTGGGACAAAGTGAGAGAGTAGCTGACATTTATATACTACCAAATGTAAAATAGACAGCTATTGGGAAGCAGCTGCATAACACAGGGAGATCAGCTGGGTGCTTTGTGACCACCTAGAGAGCTGGGATAGGGAGGGTGGGCGGGAGATGCAAGAGGGAGTGGCTATGGGGATATATGTATACATATAGTTGATTGACTTTGTTATACAGCAGAAACTAACAACACTGTAAAGCAATTATACTCCAATAAAGATGTAAAAAAAAATAAAGATCATACGGCATGACCAAGTATTTATCCCAAGGACGCAAGGATTTTTCAATACCTGCAAATGCAATGTGATACACCACATTAACAATGGAATAAAAAACATATGATCATGTTAATAGGTACAGAAAAGCTTGTGATAAAATTCAACACCCATGTATGATAAATACTCTCCAGAGAGTGGGCATAGAAGGAACATACCTCAACATAAGAAAGCCCATATATGACAAACCCACAGCTAACATCATACTACATGGCGAAAAGCTGAAAGCATTCCCTCTAAGATATGGAACAAGACAAGAATGCTCACTCTTGCCACTTTTACTCAAAAGAGTTTGGATAGACATTTCTCCAGAAAAGACATACAGACGGCCAAAAGTCACACGAAACGATGCTGGCCATCACTAGTATTTAGAGGAATATAAATCAAAACTAGTCCTCACACCAGTCAGACTGACCATCTTCAAAAAGTCTACGAACAATAAATGCTGTAGTGGGTGTGGAGAAAAGGGAGCCCTCCTATTCCATCGGTGGGAAAGTAATTTGGTGCAGTCAGTATGGAAGACAGGATGGAGGTTCCTTACAGAACTAAAAATAGAGCTACCGTATGATCCACCAATCCCACTCCTGGGAATAAGTCCAGAAAAGATGAAAAATTGAATTCAAAAAGATACATGCAACCCATGCTCATAGCAGCACTGTTTACAACACCCAAGACACGGAAGCAACCTAAACGTCCATCAACAGATGAATGGATAAAGAAGATGTGGTATATATACGCAATATTACTCAGTCATAAAAGAGAATGAAATAATGCTGTTTGCAGCAACAAGGATGGACCTAGAGATTATCATACTAAGTGAGGTAAGTCAGATACAGAGAGACAAATATCATATGATATCATTCATCCGTGAAACCTCAAATATGATATAAATGAACATATTTATAAAACAGGAAGACTCCCAGACATAGAAATCAAACTTATGGTGGCCAAAAGGGAAAGGGTTGGGAAGGAACTAATGAGTTTGAGCTTAACAGATCCATACTACTATATATAAAATAGATAAAAAACAAGGATATGCTACACAGCACAGGGAGGCATACTCAATATCTTCTAATAAATTATAATGGGAAATATATATAACTGAAACACTCTGCTGTATACCAGATCTAACACAGCATTGTGAGTCAACTATACGTCCATAAAAGAAAGAGGGCTTCCCTGGTGTCGCAGTGGTTGAGAGTCCACCTGCTGATGCAGGGGACACGGGTTCGTGCCCTGGTCTGGGAGTATCCCACATGCTGCGGAGCGGCTGGGCCCGCGAGCCACGGACGCTGAGCCTGCGCGTCCGGAGCCTGTGCTCCGCAACGGGAGAGGCCACAACACTGAGAGGCCCGCGTACCGCAATATAACCCCACAAAAAAACAAAAAACTACAATGAGGTATCACCTCATACTGGTCAGAATGGACATCATCAAAAAATCTACAAACAATAAATGCTGGACAGGGTGGGGAGAAATGGGAACCCTCTTGCACTGTTGGGAGGAATGTAAATTGATACAGTCACTATGGAGAACAGCATGGAGGTTCCTAAAAAAACTAAATGCAAAACTAGCATATGACCCAGCAATCCCACTACTGGGCATATAGCCTGAGAAAACCATATTTCAAAAAGAGACATGTACCACAATGTTCATTGCAGCACTATTTACAATAGCCAGGATATGGAAGCAACCTAAGCGTCCATCGACAGATGAATGGATAAAGATGTGGCATATATACACAATGGAATATTACTCAGCCATAAAAAGAAACGAAATTGAGTTATTTGTAGTGAGGTGGATGGACCTAGATTCTGTCGTACAGAGTGAAGTAATTCAGAAAAAGCAAAACAAATACCGTATGCTAACACATATATATAGAATCTAAAATAATGGTTCTGATGAACATAGGAGCAGGACAGACGCAGACGTACACAGTGGACTGGAGGACACAGGGAGGGGGAAGGGTAAGGTGGGACAAAGTGAGAGAGTAAGGTGGGACAAAGTGAGAGAGTAGCTGACATTTATATACTACCAAATGTAAAATAGACAGCTATTGGGAAGCAGCTGCATAACACAGGGAGATCAGCTGGGTGCTTTGTGACCACCTAGAGAGCTGGGATAGGGAGGGTGGGCGGGAGATGCAAGAGGGAGTGGCTATGGGGATATATGTATACATATAGTTGATTGACTTTGTTATACAGCAGAAACTAACAACACTGTAAAGCAATTATACTCCAATAAAGATGTAAAAAAAAATAAAGATCATACGGCATGACCAAGTATTTATCCCAAGGACGCAAGGATTTTTCAATACCTGCAAATGCAATGTGATACACCACATTAACAATGGAATAAAAAACATATGATCATGTTAATAGGTACAGAAAAGCTTGTGATAAAATTCAACACCCATGTATGATAAATACTCTCCAGAGAGTGGGCATAGAAGGAACATACCTCAACATAAGAAAGCCCATATATGACAAACCCACAGCTAACATCATACTACATGGCGAAAAGCTGAAAGCATTCCCTCTAAGATATGGAACAAGACAAGAATGCTCACTCTTGCCACTTTTACTCAAAAGAGTTTGGATAGACATTTCTCCAGAAAAGACATACAGACGGCCAAAAGCCTGCGCGTCCGGAGCCTGTGCTCCGCAACGGGAGAGGCCACAACACTGAGAGGCCCGCGTACCGCAATATAACCCCACAAAAAAACAAAAACCTACAATGAGGTATCACCTCATACTGGTCAGAATGGACATCATCAAAAAATCTACAAACAATAAATGCTGGACAGGGTGGGGAGAAATGGGAACCCTCTTGCACTGTTGGGAGGAATGTAAATTGATACAGTCACTATGGAGAACAGCATGGAGGTTCCTAAAAAAACTAAATGCAAAACTAGCATATGACCCAGCAATCCCACTACTGGGCATATAGCCTGAGAAAACCATATTTCAAAAAGAGACATGTACCACAATGTTCATTGCAGCACTATTTACAATAGCCAGGATATGGAAGCAACCTAAGCGTCCATCGACAGATGAATGGATAAAGATGTGGCATATATACACAATGGAATATTACTCAGCCATAAAAAGAAACGAAATTGAGTTATTTGTAGTGAGGTGGATGGACCTAGATTCTGTCGTACAGAGTGAAGTAATTCAGAAAAAGCAAAACAAATACCGTATGCTAACACATATATATAGAATCTAAAATAATGGTTCTGATGAACATAGGAGCAGGACAGACGCAGACGTACACAGTGGACTGGAGGACACAGGGAGGGGGAAGGGTAAGGTGGGACAAAGTGAGAGAGTAAGGTGGGACAAAGTGAGAGAGTAGCTGACATTTATATACTACCAAATGTAAAATAGACAGCTATTGGGAAGCAGCTGCATAACACAGGGAGATCAGCTGGGTGCTTTGTGACCACCTAGAGAGCTGGGATAGGGAGGGTGGGCGGGAGATGCAAGAGGGAGTGGCTATGGGGATATATGTATACATATAGTTGATTGACTTTGTTATACAGCAGAAACTAACAACACTGTAAAGCAATTATACTCCAATAAAGATGTAAAAAAAAATAAAGATCATACGGCATGACCAAGTATTTATCCCAAGGACGCAAGGATTTTTCAATACCTGCAAATGCAATGTGATACACCACATTAACAATGGAATAAAAAACATATGATCATGTTAATAGGTACAGAAAAGCTTGTGATAAAATTCAACACCCATGTATGATAAATACTCTCCAGAGAGTGGGCATAGAAGGAACATACCTCAACATAAGAAAGCCCATATATGACAAACCCACAGCTAACATCATACTACATGGCGAAAAGCTGAAAGCATTCCCTCTAAGATATGGAACAAGACAAGAATGCTCACTCTTGCCACTTTTACTCAAAAGAGTTTGGATAGACATTTCTCCAGAAAAGACATACAGACGGCCAAAAGTCACACGAAACGATGCTGGCCATCACTAGTATTTAGAGGAATATAAATCAAAACTAGTCCTCACACCAGTCAGACTGACCATCTTCAAAAAGTCTACGAACAATAAATGCTGTAGTGGGTGTGGAGAAAAGGGAGCCCTCCTATTCCATCGGTGGGAAAGTAATTTGGTGCAGTCAGTATGGAAGACAGGATGGAGGTTCCTTACAGAACTAAAAATAGAGCTACCGTATGATCCACCAATCCCACTCCTGGGAATAAGTCCAGAAAAGATGAAAAATTGAATTCAAAAAGATACATGCAACCCATGCTCATAGCAGCACTGTTTACAACACCCAAGACACGGAAGCAACCTAAACGTCCATCAACAGATGAATGGATAAAGAAGATGTGGTATATATACGCAATATTACTCAGTCATAAAAGAGAATGAAATAATGCTGTTTGCAGCAACAAGGATGGACCTAGAGATTATCATACTAAGTGAAGTAAGTCAGATACAGAGAGACAAATATCATATGATATCATTCATCCGTGAAACCTCAAATATGATATAAATGAACATATTTATAAAACAGGAAGACTCCCAGACATAGAAATCAAACTTATGGTGGCCAAAAGGGAAAGGGTTGGGAAGGAACTAATGAGTTTGAGCTTAACAGATCCATACTACTATATATAAAATAGATAAAAAACAAGGATATGCTACACAGCACAGGGAGGCATACTCAATATCTTCTAATAAATTATAATGGGAAATATATATAACTGAAACACTCTGCTGTATACCAGATCTAACACAGCACTGTGAGTCAACTATACGTCCATAAAAGAAAGAGGGCTTCCCTGGTGTCGCAGTGGTTGAGAGTCCACCTGCTGATGCAGGGGACACGGGTTCGTGCCCTGGTCTGGGAGTATCCCACATGCTGCGGAGCGGCTGGGCCCGCGAGCCACGGACGCTGAGCCTGCGCGTCCGGAGCCTGTGCTCCGCAACGGGAGAGGCCACAACACTGAGAGGCCCGCGTACCGCAATATAACCCCACAAAAAAACAAAAACCTACAATGAGGTATCACCTCATACTGGTCAGAATGGACATCATCAAAAAATCTACAAACAATAAATGCTGGACAGGGTGGGGAGAAATGGGAACCCTCTTGCACTGTTGGGAGGAATGTAAATTGATACAGTCACTATGGAGAACAGCATGGAGGTTCCTAAAAAAACTAAATGCAAAACTAGCATATGACCCAGCAATCCCACTACTGGGCATATAGCCTGAGAAAACCATATTTCAAAAAGAGACATGTACCACAATGTTCATTGCAGCACTATTTACAATAGCCAGGATATGGAAGCAACCTAAGCGTCCATCGACAGATGAATGGATAAAGATGTGGCATATATACACAATGGAATATTACTCAGCCATAAAAAGAAACGAAATTGAGTTATTTGTAGTGAGGTGGATGGACCTAGATTCTGTCGTACAGAGTGAAGTAATTCAGAAAAAGCAAAACAAATACCGTATGCTAACACATATATATAGAATCTAAAATAATGGTTCTGATGAACATAGGAGCAGGACAGACGCAGACGTACACAGTGGACTGGAGGACACAGGGAGGGGGAAGGGTAAGGTGGGACAAAGTGAGAGAGTAAGGTGGGACAAAGTGAGAGAGTAGCTGACATTTATATACTACCAAATGTAAAATAGACAGCTATTGGGAAGCAGCTGCATAACACAGGGAGATCAGCTGGGTGCTTTGTGACCACCTAGAGAGCTGGGATAGGGAGGGTGGGCGGGAGATGCAAGAGGGAGTGGCTATGGGGATATATGTATACATATAGTTGATTGACTTTGTTATACAGCAGAAACTAACAACACTGTAAAGCAATTATACTCCAATAAAGATGTAAAAAAAAATAAAGATCATACGGCATGACCAAGTATTTATCCCAAGGACGCAAGGATTTTTCAATACCTGCAAATGCAATGTGATACACCACATTAACAATGGAATAAAAAACATATGATCATGTTAATAGGTACAGAAAAGCTTGTGATAAAATTCAACACCCATGTATGATAAATACTCTCCAGAGAGTGGGCATAGAAGGAACATACCTCAACATAAGAAAGCCCATATATGACAAACCCACAGCTAACATCATACTACATGGCGAAAAGCTGAAAGCATTCCCTCTAAGATATGGAACAAGACAAGAATGCTCACTCTTGCCACTTTTACTCAAAAGAGTTTGGATAGACATTTCTCCAGAAAAGACATACAGACGGCCAAAAGCCTGCGCGTCCGGAGCCTGTGCTCCGCAACGGGAGAGGCCACAACACTGAGAGGCCCGCGTACCGCAATATAACCCCACAAAAAAACAAAAACCTACAATGAGGTATCACCTCATACTGGTCAGAATGGACATCATCAAAAAATCTACAAACAATAAATGCTGGACAGGGTGGGGAGAAATGGGAACCCTCTTGCACTGTTGGGAGGAATGTAAATTGATACAGTCACTATGGAGAACAGCATGGAGGTTCCTAAAAAAACTAAATGCAAAACTAGCATATGACCCAGCAATCCCACTACTGGGCATATAGCCTGAGAAAACCATATTTCAAAAAGAGACATGTACCACAATGTTCATTGCAGCACTATTTACAATAGCCAGGATATGGAAGCAACCTAAGCGTCCATCGACAGATGAATGGATAAAGATGTGGCATATATACACAATGGAATATTACTCAGCCATAAAAAGAAACGAAATTGAGTTATTTGTAGTGAGGTGGATGGACCTAGATTCTGTCGTACAGAGTGAAGTAATTCAGAAAAAGCAAAACAAATACCGTATGCTAACACATATATATAGAATCTAAAATAATGGTTCTGATGAACATAGGAGCAGGACAGACGCAGACGTACACAGTGGACTGGAGGACACAGGGAGGGGGAAGGGTAAGGTGGGACAAAGTGAGAGAGTAAGGTGGGACAAAGTGAGAGAGTAGCTGACATTTATATACTACCAAATGTAAAATAGACAGCTATTGGGAAGCAGCTGCATAACACAGGGAGATCAGCTGGGTGCTTTGTGACCACCTAGAGAGCTGGGATAGGGAGGGTGGGCGGGAGATGCAAGAGGGAGTGGCTATGGGGATATATGTATACATATAGTTGATTGACTTTGTTATACAGCAGAAACTAACAACACTGTAAAGCAATTATACTCCAATAAAGATGTAAAAAAAAATAAAGATCATACGGCATGACCAAGTATTTATCCCAAGGACGCAAGGATTTTTCAATACCTGCAAATGCAATGTGATACACCACATTAACAATGGAATAAAAAACATATGATCATGTTAATAGGTACAGAAAAGCTTGTGATAAAATTCAACACCCATGTATGATAAATACTCTCCAGAGAGTGGGCATAGAAGGAACATACCTCAACATAAGAAAGCCCATATATGACAAACCCACAGCTAACATCATACTACATGGCGAAAAGCTGAAAGCATTCCCTCTAAGATATGGAACAAGACAAGAATGCTCACTCTTGCCACTTTTACTCAAAAGAGTTTGGATAGACATTTCTCCAGAAAAGACATACAGACGGCCAAAAGTCACACGAAACGATGCTGGCCATCACTAGTATTTAGAGGAATATAAATCAAAACTAGTCCTCACACCAGTCAGACTGACCATCTTCAAAAAGTCTACGAACAATAAATGCTGTAGTGGGTGTGGAGAAAAGGGAGCCCTCCTATTCCATCGGTGGGAAAGTAATTTGGTGCAGTCAGTATGGAAGACAGGATGGAGGTTCCTTACAGAACTAAAAATAGAGCTACCGTATGATCCACCAATCCCACTCCTGGGAATAAGTCCAGAAAAGATGAAAAATTGAATTCAAAAAGATACATGCAACCCATGCTCATAGCAGCACTGTTTACAACACCCAAGACACGGAAGCAACCTAAACGTCCATCAACAGATGAATGGATAAAGAAGATGTGGTATATATACGCAATATTACTCAGTCATAAAAGAGAATGAAATAATGCTGTTTGCAGCAACAAGGATGGACCTAGAGATTATCATACTAAGTGAAGTAAGTCAGATACAGAGAGACAAATATCATATGATATCATTCATCCGTGAAACCTCAAATATGATATAAATGAACATATTTATAAAACAGGAAGACTCCCAGACATAGAAATCAAACTTATGGTGGCCAAAAGGGAAAGGGTTGGGAAGGAACTAATGAGTTTGAGCTTAACAGATCCATACTACTATATATAAAATAGATAAAAAACAAGGATATGCTACACAGCACAGGGAGGCATACTCAATATCTTCTAATAAATTATAATGGGAAATATATATAACTGAAACACTCTGCTGTATACCAGATCTAACACAGCACTGTGAGTCAACTATACGTCCATAAAAGAAAGAGGGCTTCCCTGGTGTCGCAGTGGTTGAGAGTCCACCTGCTGATGCAGGGGACACGGGTTCGTGCCCTGGTCTGGGAGTATCCCACATGCTGCGGAGCGGCTGGGCCCGCGAGCCACGGACGCTGAGCCTGCGCGTCCGGAGCCTGTGCTCCGCAACGGGAGAGGCCACAACACTGAGAGGCCCGCGTACCGCAATATAACCCCACAAAAAAACAAAAACCTACAATGAGGTATCACCTCATACTGGTCAGAATGGACATCATCAAAAAATCTACAAACAATAAATGCTGGACAGGGTGGGGAGAAATGGGAACCCTCTTGCACTGTTGGGAGGAATGTAAATTGATACAGTCACTATGGAGAACAGCATGGAGGTTCCTAAAAAAACTAAATGCAAAACTAGCATATGACCCAGCAATCCCACTACTGGGCATATAGCCTGAGAAAACCATATTTCAAAAAGAGACATGTACCACAATGTTCATTGCAGCACTATTTACAATAGCCAGGATATGGAAGCAACCTAAGCGTCCATCGACAGATGAATGGATAAAGATGTGGCATATATACACAATGGAATATTACTCAGCCATAAAAAGAAACGAAATTGAGTTATTTGTAGTGAGGTGGATGGACCTAGATTCTGTCGTACAGAGTGAAGTAATTCAGAAAAAGCAAAACAAATACCGTATGCTAACACATATATATAGAATCTAAAATAATGGTTCTGATGAACATAGGAGCAGGACAGACGCAGACGTACACAGTGGACTGGAGGACACAGGGAGGGGGAAGGGTAAGGTGGGACAAAGTGAGAGAGTAAGGTGGGACAAAGTGAGAGAGTAGCTGACATTTATATACTACCAAATGTAAAATAGACAGCTATTGGGAAGCAGCTGCATAACACAGGGAGATCAGCTGGGTGCTTTGTGACCACCTAGAGAGCTGGGATAGGGAGGGTGGGCGGGAGATGCAAGAGGGAGTGGCTATGGGGATATATGTATACATATAGTTGATTGACTTTGTTATACAGCAGAAACTAACAACACTGTAAAGCAATTATACTCCAATAAAGATGTAAAAAAAAATAAAGATCATACGGCATGACCAAGTATTTATCCCAAGGACGCAAGGATTTTTCAATACCTGCAAATGCAATGTGATACACCACATTAACAATGGAATAAAAAACATATGATCATGTTAATAGGTACAGAAAAGCTTGTGATAAAATTCAACACCCATGTATGATAAATACTCTCCAGAGAGTGGGCATAGAAGGAACATACCTCAACATAAGAAAGCCCATATATGACAAACCCACAGCTAACATCATACTACATGGCGAAAAGCTGAAAGCATTCCCTCTAAGATATGGAACAAGACGAGAATGCTCACTCTTGCCACTTTTACTCAAAAGAGTTTGGATAGACATTTCTCCAGAAAAGACATACAGACGGCCAAAAGTCGCACGAAACGATGCTGGCCATCACTAGTATTTAGAGGAATATAAATCAAAACTAGTCCTCACACCAGTCAGACTGACCATCTTCAAAAAGTCTACGAACAATAAATGCTGTAGTGGGTGTGGAGAAAAGGGAGCCCTCCTATTCCATCGGTGGGAAAGTAATTTGGTGCAGTCAGTATGGAAGACAGGATGGACGTTCCTTACAGAACTAAAAATAGAGCTACCGTATGATCCACCAATCCCACTCCTGGGAATAAGTCCAGAAAAGATGAAAAATTGAATTCAAAAAGATACATGCAACCCATGCTCATAGCAGCACTGTTTACAACACCCAAGACACGGAAGCAACCTAAACGTCCATCAACAGATGAATGGATAAAGAAGATGTGGTATATATACGCAATATTACTCAGTCATAAAAGAGAATGAAATAATGCTGTTTGCAGCAACAAGGATGGACCTAGAGATTATCATACTAAGTGAGGTAAGTCAGATACAGAGAGACAAATATCATATGATATCATTCATCCGTGAAACCTCAAATATGATATAAATGAACATATTTATAAAACAGGAAGACTCCCAGACATAGAAATCAAACTTATGGTGGCCAAAAGGGAAAGGGTTGGGAAGGAACTAATGAGTTTGAGCTTAACAGATCCATACTACTATATATAAAATAGATAAAAAACAAGGATATGCTACACAGCACAGGGAGGCATACTCAATATCTTCTAATAAATTATAATGGGAAATATATATAACTGAAACACTCTGCTGTATACCAGATCTAACACAGCATTGTGAGTCAACTATACGTCCATAAAAGAAAGAGGGCTTCCCTGGTGTCGCAGTGGTTGAGAGTCCACCTGCTGATGCAGGGGACACGGGTTCGTGCCCTGGTCTGGGAGTATCCCACATGCTGCGGAGCGGCTGGGCCCGCGAGCCACGGACGCTGAGCCTGCGCGTCCGGAGCCTGTGCTCCGCAACGGGAGAGGCCACAACACTGAGAGGCCCGCGTACCGCAATATAACCCCACAAAAAAACAAAAAACTACAATGAGGTATCACCTCATACTGGTCAGAATGGACATCATCAAAAAATCTACAAACAATAAATGCTGGACAGGGTGGGGAGAAATGGGAACCCTCTTGCACTGTTGGGAGGAATGTAAATTGATACAGTCACTATGGAGAACAGCATGGAGGTTCCTAAAAAAACTAAATGCAAAACTAGCATATGACCCAGCAATCCCACTACTGGGCATATAGCCTGAGAAAACCATATTTCAAAAAGAGACATGTACCACAATGTTCATTGCAGCACTATTTACAATAGCCAGGATATGGAAGCAACCTAAGCGTCCATCGACAGATGAATGGATAAAGATGTGGCATATATACACAATGGAATATTACTCAGCCATAAAAAGAAACGAAATTGAGTTATTTGTAGTGAGGTGGATGGACCTAGATTCTGTCGTACAGAGTGAAGTAATTCAGAAAAAGCAAAACAAATACCGTATGCTAACACATATATATAGAATCTAAAATAATGGTTCTGATGAACATAGGAGCAGGACAGACGCAGACGTACACAGTGGACTGGAGGACACAGGGAGGGGGAAGGGTAAGGTGGGACAAAGTGAGAGAGTAGCTGACATTTATATACTACCAAATGTAAAATAGACAGCTATTGGGAAGCAGCTGCATAACACAGGGAGATCAGCTGGGTGCTTTGTGACCACCTAGAGAGCTGGGATAGGGAGGGTGGGCGGGAGATGCAAGAGGGAGTGGCTATGGGGATATATGTATACATATAGTTGATTGACTTTGTTATACAGCAGAAACTAACAACACTGTAAAGCAATTATACTCCAATAAAGATGTAAAAAAAAATAAAGATCATACGGCATGACCAAGTATTTATCCCAAGGACGCAAGGATTTTTCAATACCTGCAAATGCAATGTGATACACCACATTAACAATGGAATAAAAAACATATGATCATGTTAATAGGTACAGAAAAGCTTGTGATAAAATTCAACACCCATGTATGATAAATACTCTCCAGAGAGTGGGCATAGAAGGAACATACCTCAACATAAGAAAGCCCATATATGACAAACCCACAGCTAACATCATACTACATGGCGAAAAGCTGAAAGCATTCCCTCTAAGATATGGAACAAGACAAGAATGCTCACTCTTGCCACTTTTACTCAAAAGAGTTTGGATAGACATTTCTCCAGAAAAGACATACAGACGGCCAAAAGTCACACGAAACGATGCTGGCCATCACTAGTATTTAGAGGAATATAAATCAAAACTAGTCCTCACACCAGTCAGACTGACCATCTTCAAAAAGTCTACGAACAATAAATGCTGTAGTGGGTGTGGAGAAAAGGGAGCCCTCCTATTCCATCGGTGGGAAAGTAATTTGGTGCAGTCAGTATGGAAGACAGGATGGAGGTTCCTTACAGAACTAAAAATAGAGCTACCGTATGATCCACCAATCCCACTCCTGGGAATAAGTCCAGAAAAGATGAAAAATTGAATTCAAAAAGATACATGCAACCCATGCTCATAGCAGCACTGTTTACAACACCCAAGACACGGAAGCAACCTAAACGTCCATCAACAGATGAATGGATAAAGAAGATGTGGTATATATACGCAATATTACTCAGTCATAAAAGAGAATGAAATAATGCTGTTTGCAGCAACAAGGATGGACCTAGAGATTATCATACTAAGTGAGGTAAGTCAGATACAGAGAGACAAATATCATATGATATCATTCATCCGTGAAACCTCAAATATGATATAAATGAACATATTTATAAAACAGGAAGACTCCCAGACATAGAAATCAAACTTATGGTGGCCAAAAGGGAAAGGGTTGGGAAGGAACTAATGAGTTTGAGCTTAACAGATCCATACTACTATATATAAAATAGATAAAAAACAAGGATATGCTACACAGCACAGGGAGGCATACTCAATATCTTCTAATAAATTATAATGGGAAATATATATAACTGAAACACTCTGCTGTATACCAGATCTAACACAGCATTGTGAGTCAACTATACGTCCATAAAAGAAAGAGGGCTTCCCTGGTGTCGCAGTGGTTGAGAGTCCACCTGCTGATGCAGGGGACACGGGTTCGTGCCCTGGTCTGGGAGTATCCCACATGCTGCGGAGCGGCTGGGCCCGCGAGCCACGGACGCTGAGCCTGCGCGTCCGGAGCCTGTGCTCCGCAACGGGAGAGGCCACAACACTGAGAGGCCCGCGTACCGCAATATAACCCCACAAAAAAACAAAAAACTACAATGAGGTATCACCTCATACTGGTCAGAATGGACATCATCAAAAAATCTACAAACAATAAATGCTGGACAGGGTGGGGAGAAATGGGAACCCTCTTGCACTGTTGGGAGGAATGTAAATTGATACAGTCACTATGGAGAACAGCATGGAGGTTCCTAAAAAAACTAAATGCAAAACTAGCATATGACCCAGCAATCCCACTACTGGGCATATAGCCTGAGAAAACCATATTTCAAAAAGAGACATGTACCACAATGTTCATTGCAGCACTATTTACAATAGCCAGGATATGGAAGCAACCTAAGCGTCCATCGACAGATGAATGGATAAAGATGTGGCATATATACACAATGGAATATTACTCAGCCATAAAAAGAAACGAAATTGAGTTATTTGTAGTGAGGTGGATGGACCTAGATTCTGTCGTACAGAGTGAAGTAATTCAGAAAAAGCAAAACAAATACCGTATGCTAACACATATATATAGAATCTAAAATAATGGTTCTGATGAACATAGGAGCAGGACAGACGCAGACGTACACAGTGGACTGGAGGACACAGGGAGGGGGAAGGGTAAGGTGGGACAAAGTGAGAGAGTAAGGTGGGACAAAGTGAGAGAGTAGCTGACATTTATATACTACCAAATGTAAAATAGACAGCTATTGGGAAGCAGCTGCATAACACAGGGAGATCAGCTGGGTGCTTTGTGACCACCTAGAGAGCTGGGATAGGGAGGGTGGGCGGGAGATGCAAGAGGGAGTGGCTATGGGGATATATGTATACATATAGTTGATTGACTTTGTTATACAGCAGAAACTAACAACACTGTAAAGCAATTATACTCCAATAAAGATGTAAAAAAAAATAAAGATCATACGGCATGACCAAGTATTTATCCCAAGGACGCAAGGATTTTTCAATACCTGCAAATGCAATGTGATACACCACATTAACAATGGAATAAAAAACATATGATCATGTTAATAGGTACAGAAAAGCTTGTGATAAAATTCAACACCCATGTATGATAAATACTCTCCAGAGAGTGGGCATAGAAGGAACATACCTCAACATAAGAAAGCCCATATATGACAAACCCACAGCTAACATCATACTACATGGCAAAAAGCTGAAAGCATTCCCTCTAAGATATGGAACAAGACAAGAATGCTCACTCTTGCCACTTTTACTCAAAAGAGTTTGGATAGACATTTCTCCAGAAAAGACATACAGACGGCCAAAAGTCACACGAAACGATGCTGGCCATCACTAGTATTTAGAGGAATATAAATCAAAACTAGTCCTCACACCAGTCAGACTGACCATCTTCAAAAAGTCTACGAACAATAAATGCTGTAGTGGGTGTGGAGAAAAGGGAGCCCTCCTATTCCATCGGTGGGAAAGTAATTTGGTGCAGTCAGTATGGAAGACAGGATGGAGGTTCCTTACAGAACTAAAAATAGAGCTACCGTATGATCCACCAATCCCACTCCTGGGAATAAGTCCAGAAAAGATGAAAAATTGAATTCAAAAAGATACATGCAACCCATGCTCATAGCAGCACTGTTTACAACACCCAAGACACGGAAGCAACCTAAACGTCCATCAACAGATGAATGGATAAAGAAGATGTGGTATATATACGCAATATTACTCAGTCATAAAAGAGAATGAAATAATGCTGTTTGCAGCAACAAGGATGGACCTAGAGATTATCATACTAAGTGAAGTAAGTCAGATACAGAGAGACAAATATCATATGATATCATTCATCCGTGAAACCTCAAATATGATATAAATGAACATATTTATAAAACAGGAAGACTCCCAGACATAGAAATCAAACTTATGGTGGCCAAAAGGGAAAGGGTTGGGAAGGAACTAATGAGTTTGAGCTTAACAGATCCATACTACTATATATAAAATAGATAAAAAACAAGGATATGCTACACAGCACAGGGAGGCATACTCAATATCTTCTAATAAATTATAATGGGAAATATATATAACTGAAACACTCTGCTGTATACCAGATCTAACACAGCACTGTGAGTCAACTATACGTCCATAAAAGAAAGAGGGCTTCCCTGGTGTCGCAGTGGTTGAGAGTCCACCTGCTGATGCAGGGGACACGGGTTCGTGCCCTGGTCTGGGAGTATCCCACATGCTGCGGAGCGGCTGGGCCCGCGAGCCACGGACGCTGAGCCTGCGCGTCCGGAGCCTGTGCTCCGCAACGGGAGAGGCCACAACACTGAGAGGCCCGCGTACCGCAATATAACCCCACAAAAAAACAAAAAACTACAATGAGGTATCACCTCATACTGGTCAGAATGGACATCATCAAAAAATCTACAAACAATAAATGCTGGACAGGGTGGGGAGAAATGGGAACCCTCTTGCACTGTTGGGAGGAATGTAAATTGATACAGTCACTATGGAGAACAGCATGGAGGTTCCTAAAAAAACTAAATGCAAAACTAGCATATGACCCAGCAATCCCACTACTGGGCATATAGCCTGAGAAAACCATATTTCAAAAAGAGACATGTACCACAATGTTCATTGCAGCACTATTTACAATAGCCAGGATATGGAAGCAACCTAAGCGTCCATCGACAGATGAATGGATAAAGATGTGGCATATATACACAATGGAATATTACTCAGCCATAAAAAGAAACGAAATTGAGTTATTTGTAGTGAGGTGGATGGACCTAGATTCTGTCGTACAGAGTGAAGTAATTCAGAAAAAGCAAAACAAATACCGTATGCTAACACATATATATAGAATCTAAAATAATGGTTCTGATGAACATAGGAGCAGGACAGACGCAGACGTACACAGTGGACTGGAGGACACAGGGAGGGGGAAGGGTAAGGTGGGACAAAGTGAGAGAGTAGCTGACATTTATATACTACCAAATGTAAAATAGACAGCTATTGGGAAGCAGCTGCATAACACAGGGAGATCAGCTGGGTGCTTTGTGACCACCTAGAGAGCTGGGATAGGGAGGGTGGGCGGGAGATGCAAGAGGGAGTGGCTATGGGGATATATGTATACATATAGTTGATTGACTTTGTTATACAGCAGAAACTAACAACACTGTAAAGCAATTATACTCCAATAAAGATGTAAAAAAAAATAAAGATCATACGGCATGACCAAGTATTTATCCCAAGGACGCAAGGATTTTTCAATACCTGCAAATGCAATGTGATACACCACATTAACAATGGAATAAAAAACATATGATCATGTTAATAGGTACAGAAAAGCTTGTGATAAAATTCAACACCCATGTATGATAAATACTCTCCAGAGAGTGGGCATAGAAGGAACATACCTCAACATAAGAAAGCCCATATATGACAAACCCACAGCTAACATCATACTACATGGCGAAAAGCTGAAAGCATTCCCTCTAAGATATGGAACAAGACAAGAATGCTCACTCTTGCCACTTTTACTCAAAAGAGTTTGGATAGACATTTCTCCAGAAAAGACATACAGACGGCCAAAAGCCTGCGCGTCCGGAGCCTGTGCTCCGCAACGGGAGAGGCCACAACACTGAGAGGCCCGCGTACCGCAATATAACCCCACAAAAAAACAAAAACCTACAATGAGGTATCACCTCATACTGGTCAGAATGGACATCATCAAAAAATCTACAAACAATAAATGCTGGACAGGGTGGGGAGAAATTGGAACCCTCTTGCACTGTTGGGAGGAATGTAAATTGATACAGTCACTATGGAGAACAGCATGGAGGTTCCTAAAAAAACTAAATGCAAAACTAGCATATGACCCAGCAATCCCACTACTGGGCATATAGCCTGAGAAAACCATATTTCAAAAAGAGACATGTACCACAATGTTCATTGCAGCACTATTTACAATAGCCAGGATATGGAAGCAACCTAAGCGTCCATCGACAGATGAATGGATAAAGATGTGGCATATATACACAATGGAATATTACTCAGCCATAAAAAGAAACGAAATTGAGTTATTTGTAGTGAGGTGGATGGACCTAGATTCTGTCGTACAGAGTGAAGTAATTCAGAAAAAGCAAAACAAATACCGTATGCTAACACATATATATAGAATCTAAAATAATGGTTCTGATGAACATAGGAGCAGGACAGACGCAGACGTACACAGTGGACTGGAGGACACAGGGAGGGGGAAGGGTAAGGTGGGACAAAGTGAGAGGGTAAGGTGGGACAAAGTGAGAGAGTAGCTGACATTTATATACTACCAAATGTAAAATAGACAGCTATTGGGAAGCAGCTGCATAACACAGGGAGATCAGCTGGGTGCTTTGTGACCACCTAGAGAGCTGGGATAGGGAGGGTGGGCGGGAGATGCAAGAGGGAGTGGCTATGGGGATATATGTATACATATAGTTGATTGACTTTGTTATACAGCAGAAACTAACAACACTGTAAAGCAATTATACTCCAATAAAGATGTAAAAAAAAATAATTCAGAAAAAGCAAAACAAATACCGTATGCTAACACATATATATAGAATCTAAAATAATGGTTCTGATGAACATAGGAGCAGGACAGACGCAGACGTACACAGTGGACTGGAGGACACAGGGAGGGGGAAGGGTAAGGTGGGACAAAGTGAGAGAGTAGCTGACATTTATATACTACCAAATGTAAAATAGACAGCTATTGGGAAGCAGCTGCATAACACAGGGAGATCAGCTGGGTGCTTTGTGACCACCTAGAGAGCTGGGATAGGGAGGGTGGGCGGGAGATGCAAGAGGGAGTGGCTATGGGGATATATGTATACATATAGTTGATTGACTTTGTTATACAGCAGAAACTAACAACACTGTAAAGCAATTATACTCCAATAAAGATGTAAAAAAAAATAAAGATCATACGGCATGACCAAGTATTTATCCCAAGGACGCAAGGATTTTTCAATACCTGCAAATGCAATGTGATACACCACATTAACAATGGAATAAAAAACATATGATCATGTTAATAGGTACAGAAAAGCTTGTGATAAAATTCAACACCCATGTATGATAAATACTCTCCAGAGAGTGGGCATAGAAGGAACATACCTCAACATAAGAAAGCCCATATATGACAAACCCACAGCTAACATCATACTACATGGCGAAAAGCTGAAAGCATTCCCTCTAAGATATGGAACAAGACGAGAATGCTCACTCTTGCCACTTTTACTCAAAAGAGTTTGGATAGACATTTCTCCAGAAAAGACATACAGACGGCCAAAAGTCGCACGAAACGATGCTGGCCATCACTAGTATTTAGAGGAATATAAATCAAAACTAGTCCTCACACCAGTCAGACTGACCATCTTCAAAAAGTCTACGAACAATAAATGCTGTAGTGGGTGTGGAGAAAAGGGAGCCCTCCTATTCCATCGGTGGGAAAGTAATTTGGTGCAGTCAGTATGGAAGACAGGATGGACGTTCCTTACAGAACTAAAAATAGAGCTACCGTATGATCCACCAATCCCACTCCTGGGAATAAGTCCAGAAAAGATGAAAAATTGAATTCAAAAAGATACATGCAACCCATGCTCATAGCAGCACTGTTTACAACACCCAAGACACGGAAGCAACCTAAACGTCCATCAACAGATGAATGGATAAAGAAGATGTGGTATATATACGCAATATTACTCAGTCATAAAAGAGAATGAAATAATGCTGTTTGCAGCAACAAGGATGGACCTAGAGATTATCATACTAAGTGAGGTAAGTCAGATACAGAGAGACAAATATCATATGATATCATTCATCCGTGAAACCTCAAATATGATATAAATGAACATATTTATAAAACAGGAAGACTCCCAGACATAGAAATCAAACTTATGGTGGCCAAAAGGGAAAGGGTTGGGAAGGAACTAATGAGTTTGAGCTTAACAGATCCATACTACTATATATAAAATAGATAAAAAACAAGGATATGCTACACAGCACAGGGAGGCATACTCAATATCTTCTAATAAATTATAATGGGAAATATATATAACTGAAACACTCTGCTGTATACCAGATCTAACACAGCATTGTGAGTCAACTATACGTCCATAAAAGAAAGAGGGCTTCCCTGGTGTCGCAGTGGTTGAGAGTCCACCTGCTGATGCAGGGGACACGGGTTCGTGCCCTGGTCTGGGAGTATCCCACATGCTGCGGAGCGGCTGGGCCCGCGAGCCACGGACGCTGAGCCTGCGCGTCCGGAGCCTGTGCTCCGCAACGGGAGAGGCCACAACACTGAGAGGCCCGCGTACCGCAATATAACCCCACAAAAAAACAAAAAACTACAATGAGGTATCACCTCATACTGGTCAGAATGGACATCATCAAAAAATCTACAAACAATAAATGCTGGACAGGGTGGGGAGAAATGGGAACCCTCTTGCACTGTTGGGAGGAATGTAAATTGATACAGTCACTATGGAGAACAGCATGGAGGTTCCTAAAAAAACTAAATGCAAAACTAGCATATGACCCAGCAATCCCACTACTGGGCATATAGCCTGAGAAAACCATATTTCAAAAAGAGACATGTACCACAATGTTCATTGCAGCACTATTTACAATAGCCAGGATATGGAAGCAACCTAAGCGTCCATCGACAGATGAATGGATAAAGATGTGGCATATATACACAATGGAATATTACTCAGCCATAAAAAGAAACGAAATTGAGTTATTTGTAGTGAGGTGGATGGACCTAGATTCTGTCGTACAGAGTGAAGTAATTCAGAAAAAGCAAAACAAATACCGTATGCTAACACATATATATAGAATCTAAAATAATGGTTCTGATGAACATAGGAGCAGGACAGACGCAGACGTACACAGTGGACTGGAGGACACAGGGAGGGGGAAGGGTAAGGTGGGACAAAGTGAGAGAGTAGCTGACATTTATATACTACCAAATGTAAAATAGACAGCTATTGGGAAGCAGCTGCATAACACAGGGAGATCAGCTGGGTGCTTTGTGACCACCTAGAGAGCTGGGATAGGGAGGGTGGGCGGGAGATGCAAGAGGGAGTGGCTATGGGGATATATGTATACATATAGTTGATTGACTTTGTTATACAGCAGAAACTAACAACACTGTAAAGCAATTATACTCCAATAAAGATGTAAAAAAAAATAAAGATCATACGGCATGACCAAGTATTTATCCCAAGGACGCAAGGATTTTTCAATACCTGCAAATGCAATGTGATACACCACATTAACAATGGAATAAAAAACATATGATCATGTTAATAGGTACAGAAAAGCTTGTGATAAAATTCAACACCCATGTATGATAAATACTCTCCAGAGAGTGGGCATAGAAGGAACATACCTCAACATAAGAAAGCCCATATATGACAAACCCACAGCTAACATCATACTACATGGCGAAAAGCTGAAAGCATTCCCTCTAAGATATGGAACAAGACAAGAATGCTCACTCTTGCCACTTTTACTCAAAAGAGTTTGGATAGACATTTCTCCAGAAAAGACATACAGACGGCCAAAAGTCACACGAAACGATGCTGGCCATCACTAGTATTTAGAGGAATATAAATCAAAACTAGTCCTCACACCAGTCAGACTGACCATCTTCAAAAAGTCTACGAACAATAAATGCTGTAGTGGGTGTGGAGAAAAGGGAGCCCTCCTATTCCATCGGTGGGAAAGTAATTTGGTGCAGTCAGTATGGAAGACAGGATGGAGGTTCCTTACAGAACTAAAAATAGAGCTACCGTATGATCCACCAATCCCACTCCTGGGAATAAGTCCAGAAAAGATGAAAAATTGAATTCAAAAAGATACATGCAACCCATGCTCATAGCAGCACTGTTTACAACACCCAAGACACGGAAGCAACCTAAACGTCCATCAACAGATGAATGGATAAAGAAGATGTGGTATATATACGCAATATTACTCAGTCATAAAAGAGAATGAAATAATGCTGTTTGCAGCAACAAGGATGGACCTAGAGATTATCATACTAAGTGAGGTAAGTCAGATACAGAGAGACAAATATCATATGATATCATTCATCCGTGAAACCTCAAATATGATATAAATGAACATATTTATAAAACAGGAAGACTCCCAGACATAGAAATCAAACTTATGGTGGCCAAAAGGGAAAGGGTTGGGAAGGAACTAATGAGTTTGAGCTTAACAGATCCATACTACTATATATAAAATAGATAAAAAACAAGGATATGCTACACAGCACAGGGAGGCATACTCAATATCTTCTAATAAATTATAATGGGAAATATATATAACTGAAACACTCTGCTGTATACCAGATCTAACACAGCATTGTGAGTCAACTATACGTCCATAAAAGAAAGAGGGCTTCCCTGGTGTCGCAGTGGTTGAGAGTCCACCTGCTGATGCAGGGGACACGGGTTCGTGCCCTGGTCTGGGAGTATCCCACATGCTGCGGAGCGGCTGGGCCCGCGAGCCACGGACGCTGAGCCTGCGCGTCCGGAGGCTGTGCTCCGCAACGGGAGAGGCCACAACACTGAGAGGCCCGCGTACCGCAATATAACCCCACAAAAAAACAAAAAACTACAATGAGGTATCACCTCATACTGGTCAGAATGGACATCATCAAAAAATCTACAAACAATAAATGCTGGACAGGGTGGGGAGAAATGGGAACCCTCTTGCACTGTTGGGAGGAATGTAAATTGATACAGTCACTATGGAGAACAGCATGGAGGTTCCTAAAAAAACTAAATGCAAAACTAGCATATGACCCAGCAATCCCACTACTGGGCATATAGCCTGAGAAAACCATATTTCAAAAAGAGACATGTACCACAATGTTCATTGCAGCACTATTTACAATAGCCAGGATATGGAAGCAACCTAAGCGTCCATCGACAGATGAATGGATAAAGATGTGGCATATATACACAATGGAATATTACTCAGCCATAAAAAGAAACGAAATTGAGTTATTTGTAGTGAGGTGGATGGACCTAGATTCTGTCGTACAGAGTGAAGTAATTCAGAAAAAGCAAAACAAATACCGTATGCTAACACATATATATAGAATCTAAAATAATGGTTCTGATGAACATAGGAGCAGGACAGACGCAGACGTACACAGTGGACTGGAGGACACAGGGAGGGGGAAGGGTAAGGTGGGACAAAGTGAGAGAGTAGCTGACATTTATATACTACCAAATGTAAAATAGACAGCTATTGGGAAGCAGCTGCATAACACAGGGAGATCAGCTGGGTGCTTTGTGACCACCTAGAGAGCTGGGATAGGGAGGGTGGGCGGGAGATGCAAGAGGGAGTGGCTATGGGGATATATGTATACATATAGTTGATTGACTTTGTTATACAGCAGAAACTAACAACACTGTAAAGCAATTATACTCCAATAAAGATGTAAAAAAAAATAAAGATCATACGGCATGACCAAGTATTTATCCCAAGGACGCAAGGATTTTTCAATACCTGCAAATGCAATGTGATACACCACATTAACAATGGAATAAAAAACATATGATCATGTTAATAGGTACAGAAAAGCTTGTGATAAAATTCAACACCCATGTATGATAAATACTCTCCAGAGAGTGGGCATAGAAGGAACATACCTCAACATAAGAAAGCCCATATATGACAAACCCACAGCTAACATCATACTACATGGCGAAAAGCTGAAAGCATTCCCTCTAAGATATGGAACAAGACAAGAATGCTCACTCTTGCCACTTTTACTCAAAAGAGTTTGGATAGACATTTCTCCAGAAAAGACATACAGACGGCCAAAAGCCTGCGCGTCCGGAGCCTGTGCTCCGCAACGGGAGAGGCCACAACACTGAGAGGCCCGCGTACCGCAATATAACCCCACAAAAAAACAAAAACCTACAATGAGGTATCACCTCATACTGGTCAGAATGGACATCATCAAAAAATCTACAAACAATAAATGCTGGACAGGGTGGGGAGAAATGGGAACCCTCTTGCACTGTTGGGAGGAATGTAAACTGATACAGTCACTATGGAGAACAGCATGGAGGTTCCTAAAAAAACTAAATGCAAAACTAGCATATGACCCAGCAATCCCACTACTGGGCATATAGCCTGAGAAAACCATATTTCAAAAAGAGACATGTACCACAATGTTCATTGCAGCACTATTTACAATAGCCAGGATATGGAAGCAACCTAAGCGTCCATCGACAGATGAATGGATAAAGATGTGGCATATATACACAATGGAATATTACTCAGCCATAAAAAGAAACGAAATTGAGTTATTTGTAGTGAGGTGGATGGACCTAGATTCTGTCGTACAGAGTGAAGTAATTCAGAAAAAGCAAAACAAATACCGTATGCTAACACATATATATAGAATCTAAAATAATGGTTCTGATGAACATAGGAGCAGGACAGACGCAGACGTACACAGTGGACTGGAGGACACAGGGAGGGGGAAGGGTAAGGTGGGACAAAGTGAGAGAGTAAGGTGGGACAAAGTGAGAGAGTAGCTGACATTTATATACTACCAAATGTAAAATAGACAGCTATTGGGAAGCAGCTGCATAACACAGGGAGATCAGCTGGGTGCTTTGTGACCACCTAGAGAGCTGGGATAGGGAGGGTGGGCGGGAGATGCAAGAGGGAGTGGCTATGGGGATATATGTATACATATAGTTGATTGACTTTGTTATACAGCAGAAACTAACAACACTGTAAAGCAATTATACTCCAATAAAGATGTAAAAAAAAATAAAGATCATACGGCATGACCAAGTATTTATCCCAAGGACGCAAGGATTTTTCAATACCTGCAAATGCAATGTGATACACCACATTAACAATGGAATAAAAAACATATGATCATGTTAATAGGTACAGAAAAGCTTGTGATAAAATTCAACACCCATGTATGATAAATACTCTCCAGAGAGTGGGCATAGAAGGAACATACCTCAACATAAGAAAGCCCATATATGACAAACCCACAGCTAACATCATACTACATGGCGAAAAGCTGAAAGCATTCCCTCTAAGATATGGAACAAGACAAGAATGCTCACTCTTGCCACTTTTACTCAAAAGAGTTTGGATAGACATTTCTCCAGAAAAGACATACAGACGGCCAAAAGCCTGCGCGTCCGGAGCCTGTGCTCCGCAACGGGAGAGGCCACAACACTGAGAGGCCCGCGTACCGCAATATAACCCCACAAAAAAACAAAAACCTACAATGAGGTATCACCTCATACTGGTCAGAATGGACATCATCAAAAAATCTACAAACAATAAATGCTGGACAGGGTGGGGAGAAATGGGAACCCTCTTGCACTGTTGGGAGGAATGTAAATTGATACAGTCACTATGGAGAACAGCATGGAGGTTCCTAAAAAAACTAAATGCAAAACTAGCATATGACCCAGCAATCCCACTACTGGGCATATAGCCTGAGAAAACCATATTTCAAAAAGAGACATGTACCACAATGTTCATTGCAGCACTATTTACAATAGCCAGGATATGGAAGCAACCTAAGCGTCCATCGACAGATGAATGGATAAAGATGTGGCATATATACACAATGGAATATTACTCAGCCATAAAAAGAAACGAAATTGAGTTATTTGTAGTGAGGTGGATGGACCTAGATTCTGTCGTACAGAGTGAAGTAATTCAGAAAAAGCAAAACAAATACCGTATGCTAACACATATATATAGAATCTAAAATAATGGTTCTGATGAACATAGGAGCAGGACAGACGCAGACGTACACAGTGGACTGGAGGACACAGGGAGGGGGAAGGGTAAGGTGGGACAAAGTGAGAGAGTAAGGTGGGACAAAGTGAGAGAGTAGCTGACATTTATATACTACCAAATGTAAAATAGACAGCTATTGGGAAGCAGCTGCATAACACAGGGAGATCAGCTGGGTGCTTTGTGACCACCTAGAGAGCTGGGATAGGGAGGGTGGGCGGGAGATGCAAGAGGGAGTGGCTATGGGGATATATGTATACATATAGTTGATTGACTTTGTTATACAGCAGAAACTAACAACACTGTAAAGCAATTATACTCCAATAAAGATGTAAAAAAAAATAAAGATCATACGGCATGACCAAGTATTTATCCCAAGGACGCAAGGATTTTTCAATACCTGCAAATGCAATGTGATACACCACATTAACAATGGAATAAAAAACATATGATCATGTTAATAGGTACAGAAAAGCTTGTGATAAAATTCAACACCCATGTATGATAAATACTCTCCAGAGAGTGGGCATAGAAGGAACATACCTCAACATAAGAAAGCCCATATATGACAAACCCACAGCTAACATCATACTACATGGCGAAAAGCTGAAAGCATTCCCTCTAAGATATGGAACAAGACAAGAATGCTCACTCTTGCCACTTTTACTCAAAAGAGTTTGGATAGACATTTCTCCAGAAAAGACATACAGACGGCCAAAAGTCACACGAAACGATGCTGGCCATCACTAGTATTTAGAGGAATATAAATCAAAACTAGTCCTCACACCAGTCAGACTGACCATCTTCAAAAAGTCTACGAACAATAAATGCTGTAGTGGGTGTGGAGAAAAGGGAGCCCTCCTATTCCATCGGTGGGAAAGTAATTTGGTGCAGTCAGTATGGAAGACAGGATGGACGTTCCTTACAGAACTAAAAATAGAGCTACCGTATGATCCACCAATCCCACTCCTGGGAATAAGTCCAGAAAAGATGAAAAATTGAATTCAAAAAGATACATGCAACCCATGCTCATAGCAGCACTGTTTACAACACCCAAGACACGGAAGCAACCTAAACGTCCATCAACAGATGAATGGATAAAGAAGATGTGGTATATATACGCAATATTACTCAGTCATAAAAGAGAATGAAATAATGCTGTTTGCAGCAACAAGGATGGACCTAGAGATTATCATACTAAGTGAAGTAAGTCAGATACAGAGAGACAAATATCATATGATATCATTCATCCGTGAAACCTCAAATATGATATAAATGAACATATTTATAAAACAGGAAGACTCCCAGACATAGAAATCAAACTTATGGTGGCCAAAAGGGAAAGGGTTGGGAAGGAACTAATGAGTTTGAGCTTAACAGATCCATACTACTATATATAAAATAGATAAAAAACAAGGATATGCTACACAGCACAGGGAGGCATACTCAATATCTTCTAATAAATTATAATGGGAAATATATATAACTGAAACACTCTGCTGTATACCAGATCTAACACAGCACTGTGAGTCAACTATACGTCCATAAAAGAAAGAGGGCTTCCCTGGTGTCGCAGTGGTTGAGAGTCCACCTGCTGATGCAGGGGACACGGGTTCGTGCCCTGGTCTGGGAGTATCCCACATGCTGCGGAGCGGCTGGGCCCGCGAGCCACGGACGCTGAGCCTGCGCGTCCGGAGCCTGTGCTCCGCAACGGGAGAGGCCACAACACTGAGAGGCCCGCGTACCGCAATATAACCCCACAAAAAAACAAAAACCTACAATGAGGTATCACCTCATACTGGTCAGAATGGACATCATCAAAAAATCTACAAACAATAAATGCTGGACAGGGTGGGGAGAAATGGGAACCCTCTTGCACTGTTGGGAGGAATGTAAATTGATACAGTCACTATGGAGAACAGCATGGAGGTTCCTAAAAAAACTAAATGCAAAACTAGCATATGACCCAGCAATCCCACTACTGGGCATATAGCCTGAGAAAACCATATTTCAAAAAGAGACATGTACCACAATGTTCATTGCAGCACTATTTACAATAGCCAGGATATGGAAGCAACCTAAGCGTCCATCGACAGATGAATGGATAAAGATGTGGCATATATACACAATGGAATATTACTCAGCCATAAAAAGAAACGAAATTGAGTTATTTGTAGTGAGGTGGATGGACCTAGATTCTGTCGTACAGAGTGAAGTAATTCAGAAAAAGCAAAACAAATACCGTATGCTAACACATATATATAGAATCTAAAATAATGGTTCTGATGAACATAGGAGCAGGACAGACGCAGACGTACACAGTGGACTGGAGGACACAGGGAGGGGGAAGGGTAAGGTGGGACAAAGTGAGAGAGTAAGGTGGGACAAAGTGAGAGAGTAGCTGACATTTATATACTACCAAATGTAAAATAGACAGCTATTGGGAAGCAGCTGCATAACACAGGGAGATCAGCTGGGTGCTTTGTGACCACCTAGAGAGCTGGGATAGGGAGGGTGGGCGGGAGATGCAAGAGGGAGTGGCTATGGGGATATATGTATACATATAGTTGATTGACTTTGTTATACAGCAGAAACTAACAACACTGTAAAGCAATTATACTCCAATAAAGATGTAAAAAAAAATAAAGATCATACGGCATGACCAAGTATTTATCCCAAGGACGCAAGGATTTTTCAATACCTGCAAATGCAATGTGATACACCACATTAACAATGGAATAAAAAACATATGATCATGTTAATAGGTACAGAAAAGCTTGTGATAAAATTCAACACCCATGTATGATAAATACTCTCCAGAGAGTGGGCATAGAAGGAACATACCTCAACATAAGAAAGCCCATATATGACAAACCCACAGCTAACATCATACTACATGGCGAAAAGCTGAAAGCATTCCCTCTAAGATATGGAACAAGACAAGAATGCTCACTCTTGCCACTTTTACTCAAAAGAGTTTGGATAGACATTTCTCCAGAAAAGACATACAGACGGCCAAAAGCCTGCGCGTCCGGAGCCTGTGCTCCGCAACGGGAGAGGCCACAACACTGAGAGGCCCGCGTACCGCAATATAACCCCACAAAAAAACAAAAACCTACAATGAGGTATCACCTCATACTGGTCAGAATGGACATCATCAAAAAATCTACAAACAATAAATGCTGGACAGGGTGGGGAGAAATGGGAACCCTCTTGCACTGTTGGGAGGAATGTAAATTGATACAGTCACTATGGAGAACAGCATGGAGGTTCCTAAAAAAACTAAATGCAAAACTAGCATATGACCCAGCAATCCCACTACTGGGCATATAGCCTGAGAAAACCATATTTCAAAAAGAGACATGTACCACAATGTTCATTGCAGCACTATTTACAATAGCCAGGATATGGAAGCAACCTAAGCGTCCATCGACAGATGAATGGATAAAGATGTGGCATATATACACAATGGAATATTACTCAGCCATAAAAAGAAACGAAATTGAGTTATTTGTAGTGAGGTGGATGGACCTAGATTCTGTCGTACAGAGTGAAGTAATTCAGAAAAAGCAAAACAAATACCGTATGCTAACACATATATATAGAATCTAAAATAATGGTTCTGATGAACATAGGAGCAGGACAGACGCAGACGTACACAGTGGACTGGAGGACACAGGGAGGGGGAAGGGTAAGGTGGGACAAAGTGAGAGGGTAAGGTGGGACAAAGTGAGAGAGTAGCTGACATTTATATACTACCAAATGTAAAATAGACAGCTATTGGGAAGCAGCTGCATAACACAGGGAGATCAGCTGGGTGCTTTGTGACCACCTAGAGAGCTGGGATAGGGAGGGTGGGCGGGAGATGCAAGAGGGAGTGGCTATGGGGATATATGTATACATATAGTTGATTAACTTTGTTATACAGCAGAAACTAACAACACTGTAAAGCAATTATACTCCAATAAAGATGTAAAAAAAAATAATTCAGAAAAAGCAAAACAAATACCGTATGCTAACACATATATATAGAATCTAAAATAATGGTTCTGATGAACATAGGAGCAGGACAGACGCAGACGTACACAGTGGACTGGAGGACACAGGGAGGGGGAAGGGTAAGGTGGGACAAAGTGAGAGAGTAGCTGACATTTATATACTACCAAATGTAAAATAGACAGCTATTGGGAAGCAGCTGCATAACACAGGGAGATCAGCTGGGTGCTTTGTGACCACCTAGAGAGCTGGGATAGGGAGGGTGGGCGGGAGATGCAAGAGGGAGTGGCTATGGGGATATATGTATACATATAGTTGATTGACTTTGTTATACAGCAGAAACTAACAACACTGTAAAGCAATTATACTCCAATAAAGATGTAAAAAAAAATAAAGATCATACGGCATGACCAAGTATTTATCCCAAGGACGCAAGGATTTTTCAATACCTGCAAATGCAATGTGATACACCACATTAACAATGGAATAAAAAACATATGATCATGTTAATAGGTACAGAAAAGCTTGTGATAAAATTCAACACCCATGTATGATAAATACTCTCCAGAGAGTGGGCATAGAAGGAACATACCTCAACATAAGAAAGCCCATATATGACAAACCCACAGCTAACATCATACTACATGGCGAAAAGCTGAAAGCATTCCCTCTAAGATATGGAACAAGACGAGAATGCTCACTCTTGCCACTTTTACTCAAAAGAGTTTGGATAGACATTTCTCCAGAAAAGACATACAGACGGCCAAAAGTCGCACGAAACGATGCTGGCCATCACTAGTATTTAGAGGAATATAAATCAAAACTAGTCCTCACACCAGTCAGACTGACCATCTTCAAAAAGTCTACGAACAATAAATGCTGTAGTGGGTGTGGAGAAAAGGGAGCCCTCCTATTCCATCGGTGGGAAAGTAATTTGGTGCAGTCAGTATGGAAGACAGGATGGACGTTCCTTACAGAACTAAAAATAGAGCTACCGTATGATCCACCAATCCCACTCCTGGGAATAAGTCCAGAAAAGATGAAAAATTGAATTCAAAAAGATACATGCAACCCATGCTCATAGCAGCACTGTTTACAACACCCAAGACACGGAAGCAACCTAAACGTCCATCAACAGATGAATGGATAAAGAAGATGTGGTATATATACGCAATATTACTCAGTCATAAAAGAGAATGAAATAATGCTGTTTGCAGCAACAAGGATGGACCTAGAGATTATCATACTAAGTGAGGTAAGTCAGATACAGAGAGACAAATATCATATGATATCATTCATCCGTGAAACCTCAAATATGATATAAATGAACATATTTATAAAACAGGAAGACTCCCAGACATAGAAATCAAACTTATGGTGGCCAAAAGGGAAAGGGTTGGGAAGGAACTAATGAGTTTGAGCTTAACAGATCCATACTACTATATATAAAATAGATAAAAAACAAGGATATGCTACACAGCACAGGGAGGCATACTCAATATCTTCTAATAAATTATAATGGGAAATATATATAACTGAAACACTCTGCTGTATACCAGATCTAACACAGCATTGTGAGTCAACTATACGTCCATAAAAGAAAGAGGGCTTCCCTGGTGTCGCAGTGGTTGAGAGTCCACCTGCTGATGCAGGGGACACGGGTTCGTGCCCTGGTCTGGGAGTATCCCACATGCTGCGGAGCGGCTGGGCCCGCGAGCCACGGACGCTGAGCCTGCGCGTCCGGAGGCTGTGCTCCGCAACAGGAGAGGCCACAACACTGAGAGGCCCGCGTACCGCAATATAACCCCACAAAAAAACAAAAAACTACAATGAGGTATCACCTCATACTGGTCAGAATGGACATCATCAAAAAATCTACAAACAATAAATGCTGGACAGGGTGGGGAGAAATGGGAACCCTCTTGCACTGTTGGGAGGAATGTAAATTGATACAGTCACTATGGAGAACAGCATGGAGGTTCCTAAAAAAACTAAATGCAAAACTAGCATATGACCCAGCAATCCCACTACTGGGCATATAGCCTGAGAAAACCATATTTCAAAAAGAGACATGTACCACAATGTTCATTGCAGCACTATTTACAATAGCCAGGATATGGAAGCAACCTAAGCGTCCATCGACAGATGAATGGATAAAGATGTGGCATATATACACAATGGAATATTACTCAGCCATAAAAAGAAACGAAATTGAGTTATTTGTAGTGAGGTGGATGGACCTAGATTCTGTCGTACAGAGTGAAGTAATTCAGAAAAAGCAAAACAAATACCGTATGCTAACACATATATATAGAATCTAAAATAATGGTTCTGATGAACATAGGAGCAGGACAGACGCAGACGTACACAGTGGACTGGAGGACACAGGGAGGGGGAAGGGTAAGGTGGGACAAAGTGAGAGAGTAGCTGACATTTATATACTACCAAATGTAAAATAGACAGCTATTGGGAAGCAGCTGCATAACACAGGGAGATCAGCTGGGTGCTTTGTGACCACCTAGAGAGCTGGGATAGGGAGGGTGGGCGGGAGATGCAAGAGGGAGTGGCTATGGGGATATATGTATACATATAGTTGATTGACTTTGTTATACAGCAGAAACTAACAACACTGTAAAGCAATTATACTCCAATAAAGATGTAAAAAAAAATAAAGATCATACGGCATGACCAAGTATTTATCCCAAGGACGCAAGGATTTTTCAATACCTGCAAATGCAATGTGATACACCACATTAACAATGGAATAAAAAACATATGATCATGTTAATAGGTACAGAAAAGCTTGTGATAAAATTCAACACCCATGTATGATAAATACTCTCCAGAGAGTGGGCATAGAAGGAACATACCTCAACATAAGAAAGCCCATATATGACAAACCCACAGCTAACATCATACTACATGGCGAAAAGCTGAAAGCATTCCCTCTAAGATATGGAACAAGACAAGAATGCTCACTCTTGCCACTTTTACTCAAAAGAGTTTGGATAGACATTTCTCCAGAAAAGACATACAGACGGCCAAAAGTCACACGAAACGATGCTGGCCATCACTAGTATTTAGAGGAATATAAATCAAAACTAGTCCTCACACCAGTCAGACTGACCATCTTCAAAAAGTCTACGAACAATAAATGCTGTAGTGGGTGTGGAGAAAAGGGAGCCCTCCTATTCCATCGGTGGGAAAGTAATTTGGTGCAGTCAGTATGGAAGACAGGATGGAGGTTCCTTACAGAACTAAAAATAGAGCTACCGTATGATCCACCAATCCCACTCCTGGGAATAAGTCCAGAAAAGATGAAAAATTGAATTCAAAAAGATACATGCAACCCATGCTCATAGCAGCACTGTTTACAACACCCAAGACACGGAAGCAACCTAAACGTCCATCAACAGATGAATGGATAAAGAAGATGTGGTATATATACGCAATATTACTCAGTCATAAAAGAGAATGAAATAATGCTGTTTGCAGCAACAAGGATGGACCTAGAGATTATCATACTAAGTGAAGTAAGTCAGATACAGAGAGACAAATATCATATGATATCATTCATCCGTGAAACCTCAAATATGATATAAATGAACATATTTATAAAACAGGAAGACTCCCAGACATAGAAATCAAACTTATGGTGGCCAAAAGGGAAAGGGTTGGGAAGGAACTAATGAGTTTGAGCTTAACAGATCCATACTACTATATATAAAATAGATAAAAAACAAGGATATGCTACACAGCACAGGGAGGCATACTCAATATCTTCTAATAAATTATAATGGAAAATATATATAACTGAAACACTCTGCTGTATACCAGATCTAACACAGCATTGTGAGTCAACTATACGTCCATAAAAGAAAGAGGGCTTCCCTGGTGTCGCAGTGGTTGAGAGTCCACCTGCTGATGCAGGGGACACGGGTTCGTGCCCTGGTCTGGGAGTATCCCACATGCTGCGGAGCGGCTGGGCCCGCGAGCCACGGACGCTGAGCCTGCGCGTCCGGAGCCTGTGCTCCGCAACGGGAGAGGCCACAACACTGAGAGGCCCACGTACCGCAATATAACCCCACAAAAAAACAAAAACCTACAATGAGGTATCACCTCATACTGGTCAGAATGGAAATCATCAAAAAATCTACAAACAATAAATGCTGGACAGGGTGGGGAGAAATGGGAACCCTCTTGCACTGTTGGGAGGAATGTAAATTGATACAGTCACTATGGAGAACAGCATGGAGGTTCCTAAAAAAACTAAATGCAAAACTAGCATATGACCCAGCAATCCCACTACTGGGCATATAGCCTGAGAAAACCATATTTCAAAAAGAGACATGTACCACAATGTTCATTGCAGCACTATTTACAATAGCCAGGATATGGAAGCAACCTAAGCGTCCATCGACAGATGAATGGATAAAGATGTGGCATATATACACAATGGAATATTACTCAGCCATAAAAAGAAACGAAATTGAGTTATTTGTAGTGAGGTGGATGGACCTAGATTCTGTCGTACAGAGTGAAGTAATTCAGAAAAAGCAAAACAAATACCGTATGCTAACACATATATATAGAATCTAAAATAATGGTTCTGATGAACATAGGAGCAGGACAGACGCAGACGTACACAGTGGACTGGAGGACACAGGGAGGGGGAAGGGTAAGGTGGGACAAAGTGAGAGAGTAGCTGACATTTATATACTACCAAATGTAAAATAGACAGCTATTGGGAAGCAGCTGCATAACACAGGGAGATCAGCTGGGTGCTTTGTGACCACCTAGAGAGCTGGGATAGGGAGGGTGGGCGGGAGATGCAAGAGGGAGTGGCTATGGGGATATATGTATACATATAGTTGATTGACTTTGTTATACAGCAGAAACTAACAACACTGTAAAGCAATTATACTCCAATAAAGATGTAAAAAAAAATAAAGATCATACGGCATGACCAAGTATTTATCCCAAGGACGCAAGGATTTTTCAATACCTGCAAATGCAATGTGATACACCACATTAACAATGGAATAAAAAACATATGATCATGTTAATAGGTACAGAAAAGCTTGTGATAAAATTCAACACCCATGTATGATAAATACTCTCCAGAGAGTGGGCATAGAAGGAACATACCTCAACATAAGAAAGCCCATATATGACAAACCCACAGCTAACATCACACTACATGGTGAAAAGCTGAAAGCATTCCCTCTAAGATATGGAACAAGACAAGAATGCTCACTCTTGCCACTTTTACTCAAAAGAGTTTGGATAGACATTTCTCCAGAAAAGACATACAGACGGCCAAAAGTCACACGAAACGATGCTGGCCATCACTAGTATTTAGAGGAATATAAATCAAAACTAGTCCTCACACCAGTCAGACTGACCATCTTCAAAAAGTCTACGAACAATAAATGCTGTAGTGGGTGTGGAGAAAAGGGAGCCCTCCTATTCCATCGGTGGGAAAGTAATTTGGTGCAGTCAGTATGGAAGACAGGATGGAGGTTCCTTACAGAACTAAAAATAGAGCTACCGTATGATCCACCAATCCCACTCCTGGGAATAAGTCCAGAAAAGATGAAAAATTGAATTCAAAAAGATACATGCAACCCATGCTCATAGCAGCACTGTTTACAACACCCAAGACACGGAAGCAACCTAAACGTCCATCAACAGATGAATGGATAAAGAAGATGTGGTATATATACGCAATATTACTCAGTCATAAAAGAGAATGAAATAATGCTGTTTGCAGCAACAAGGATGGACCTAGAGATTATCATACTAAGTGAAGTAAGTCAGATACAGAGAGACAAATATCATATGATATCATTCATCCGTGAAACCTCAAATATGATATAAATGAACATATTTATAAAACAGGAAGACTCCCAGACATAGAAATCAAACTTATGGTGGCCAAAAGGGAAAGGGTTGGGAAGGAACTAATGAGTTTGAGCTTAACAGATCCATACTACTATATATAAAATAGATAAAAAACAAGGATATGCTACACAGCACAGGGAGGCATACTCAATATCTTCTAATAAATTATAATGGAAAATATATATAACTGAAACACTCTGCTGTATACCAGATCTAACACAGCATTGTGAGTCAACTATACGTCCATAAAAGAAAGAGGGCTTCCCTGGTGTCGCAGTGGTTGAGAGTCCACCTGCTGATGCAGGGGACACGGGTTCGTGCCCTGGTCTGGGAGTATCCCACATGCTGCGGAGCGGCTGGGCCCGCGAGCCATGGACGCTGAGCCTGCGCGTCCGGAGCCTGTGCTCCGCAACGGGAGAGGCCACAACACTGAGAGGCCCGCGTACCGCAATATAACCCCACAAAAAAACAAAAAACTACAATGAGGTATCACCTCATACTGGTCAGAATGGACATCATCAAAAAATCTACAAACAATAAATGCTGGACAGGGTGGGGAGAAATGGGAACCCTCTTGCACTGTTGGGAGGAATGTAAATTGATACAGTCACTATGGAGAACAGCATGGAGGTTCCTAAAAAACTAAATGCAAAACTAGCATATGACCCAGCAATCCCACTACTGGGCATATAGCCTGAGAAAACCATATTTCAAAAAGAGACATGTACCACAATGTTCATTGCAGCACTATTTACAATAGCCAGGATATGGAAGCAACCTAAGCGTCCATCGACAGATGAATGGATAAAGATGTGGCATATATACACAATGGAATATTACTCAGCCATAAAAAGAAACGAAATTGAGTTATTTGTAGTGAGGTGGATGGACCTAGATTCTGTCGTACAGAGTGAAGTAATTCAGAAAAAGCAAAACAAATACCGTATGCTAACACATATATATAGAATCTAAAATAATGGTTCTGATGAACATAGGAGCAGGACAGACGCAGACGTACACAGTGGACTGGAGGACACAGGGAGGGGGAAGGGTAAGGTGGGACAAAGTGAGAGAGTAGCTGACATTTATATACTACCAAATGTAAAATAGACAGCTATTGGGAAGCAGCTGCATAACACAGGGAGATCAGCTGGGTGCTTTGTGACCACCTAGAGAGCTGGGATAGGGAGGGTGGGCGGGAGATGCAAGAGGGAGTGGCTATGGGGATATATGTATACATATAGTTGATTGACTTTGTTATACAGCAGAAACTAACAACACTGTAAAGCAATTATACTCCAATAAAGATGTAAAAAAAAATAAAGATCATACGGCATGACCAAGTATTTATCCCAAGGACGCAAGGATTTTTCAATACCTGCAAATGCAATGTGATACACCACATTAACAATGGAATAAAAAACATATGATCATGTTAATAGGTACAGAAAAGCTTGTGATAAAATTCAACACCCATGTATGATAAATACTCTCCAGAGAGTGGGCATAGAAGGAACATACCTCAACATAAGAAAGCCCATATATGACAAACCCACAGCTAACATCACACTACATGGTGAAAAGCTGAAAGCATTCCCTCTAAGATATGGAACAAGACAAGAATGCTCACTCTTGCCACTTTTACTCAAAAGAGTTTGGATAGACATTTCTCCAGAAAAGACATACAGACGGCCAAAAGTCACACGAAACGATGCTGGCCATCACTAGTATTTAGAGGAATATAAATCAAAACTAGTCCTCACACCAGTCAGACTGACCATCTTCAAAAAGTCTACGAACAATAAATGCTGTAGTGGGTGTGGAGAAAAGGGAGCCCTCCTATTCCATCGGTGGGAAAGTAATTTGGTGCAGTCAGTATGGAAGACAGGATGGAGGTTCCTTACAGAACTAAAAATAGAGCTACCGTATGATCCACCAATCCCACTCCTGGGAATAAGTCCAGAAAAGATGAAAAATTGAATTCAAAAAGATACATGCAACCCATGCTCATAGCAGCACTGTTTACAACACCCAAGACACGGAAGCAACCTAAACGTCCATCAACAGATGAATGGATAAAGAAGATGTGGTATATATACGCAATATTACTCAGTCATAAAAGAGAATGAAATAATGCTGTTTGCAGCAACAAGGATGGACCTAGAGATTATCATACTAAGTGAAGTAAGTCAGATACAGAGAGACAAATATCATATGATATCATTCATCCGTGAAACCTCAAATATGATATAAATGAACATATTTATAAAACAGGAAGACTCCCAGACATAGAAATCAAACTTATGGTGGCCAAAAGGGAAAGGGTTGGGAAGGAACTAATGAGTTTGAGCTTAACAGATCCATACTACTATATATAAAATAGATAAAAAACAAGGATATGCTACACAGCACAGGGAGGCATACTCAATATCTTCTAATAAATTATAATGGAAAATATATATAACTGAAACACTCTGCTGTATACCAGATCTAACACAGCATTGTGAGTCAACTATACGTCCATAAAAGAAAGAGGGCTTCCCTGGTGTCGCAGTGGTTGAGAGTCCACCTGCTGATGCAGGGGACACGGGTTCGTGCCCTGGTCTGGGAGTATCCCACATGCTGCGGAGCGGCTGGGCCCGCGAGCCATGGACGCTGAGCCTGCGCGTCCGGAGCCTGTGCTCCGCAACGGGAGAGGCCACAACACTGAGAGGCCCGCGTACCGCAATATAACCCCACAAAAAAACAAAAAACTACAATGAGGTATCACCTCATACTGGTCAGAATGGACATCATCAAAAAATCTACAAACAATAAATGCTGGACAGGGTGGGGAGAAATGGGAACCCTCTTGCACTGTTGGGAGGAATGTAAATTGATACAGTCACTATGGAGAACAGCATGGAGGTTCCTAAAAAACTAAATGCAAAACTAGCATATGACCCAGCAATCCCACTACTGGGCATATAGCCTGAGAAAACCATATTTCAAAAAGAGACATGTACCACAATGTTCATTGCAGCACTATTTACAATAGCCAGGATATGGAAGCAACCTAAGCGTCCATCGACAGATGAATGGATAAAGATGTGGCATATATACACAATGGAATATTACTCAGCCATAAAAAGAAACGAAATTGAGTTATTTGCAGTGAGGTGGATGGACCTAGATTCTGTCGTACAGAGTGAAGTAATTCAGAAAAAGCAAAACAAATACCGTATGCTAACACATATATATAGAATCTAAAATAATGGTTCTGATGAACATAGGAGCAGGACAGACGCAGACGTACACAGTGGACTGGAGGACACAGGGAGGGGGAAGGGTAAGGTGGGACAAAGTGAGAGAGTAGCTGACATTTATATACTACCAAATGTAAAATAGACAGCTATTGGGAAGCAGCTGCATAACACAGGGAGATCAGCTGGGTGCTTTGTGACCACCTAGAGAGCTGGGATAGGGAGGGTGGGCGGGAGATGCAAGAGGGAGTGGCTATGGGGATATATGTATACATATAGTTGATTGACTTTGTTATACAGCAGAAACTAACAACACTGTAAAGCAATTATACTCCAATAAAGATGTAAAAAAAAATAAAGATCATACGGCATGACCAAGTATTTATCCCAAGGACGCAAGGATTTTTCAATACCTGCAAATGCAATGTGATACACCACATTAACAATGGAATAAAAAACATATGATCATGTTAATAGGTACAGAAAAGCTTGTGATAAAATTCAACACCCATGTATGATAAATACTCTCCAGAGAGTGGGCATAGAAGGAACATACCTCAACATAAGAAAGCCCATATATGACAAACCCACAGCTAACATCATACTACATGGCGAAAAGCTGAAAGCATTCCCTCTAAGATATGGAACAAGACAAGAATGCTCACTCTTGCCACTTTTACTCAAAAGAGTTTGGATAGACATTTCTCCAGAAAAGACATACAGACGGCCAAAAGTCACACGAAACGATGCTGGCCATCACTAGTATTTAGAGGAATATAAATCAAAACTAGTCCTCACACCAGTCAGACTGACCATCTTCAAAAAGTCTACGAACAATAAATGCTGTAGTGGGTGTGGAGAAAAGGGAGCCCTCCTATTCCATCGGTGGGAAAGTAATTTGGTGCAGTCAGTATGGAAGACAGGATGGACGTTCCTTACAGAACTAAAAATAGAGCTACCGTATGATCCACCAATCCCACTCCTGGGAATAAGTCCAGAAAAGATGAAAAATTGAATTCAAAAAGATACATGCAACCCATGCTCATAGCAGCACTGTTTACAACACCCAAGACACGGAAGCAACCTAAACGTCCATCAACAGATGAATGGATAAAGAAGATGTGGTATATATACGCAATATTACTCAGTCATAAAAGAGAATGAAATAATGCTGTTTGCAGCAACAAGGATGGACCTAGAGATTATCATACTAAGTGAGGTAAGTCAGATACAGAGAGACAAATATCATATGATATCATTCATCCGTGAAACCTCAAATATGATATAAATGAACATATTTATAAAACAGGAAGACTCCCAGACATAGAAATCAAACTTATGGTGGCCAAAAGGGAAAGGGTTGGGAAGGAACTAATGAGTTTGAGCTTAACAGATCCATACTACTATATATAAAATAGATAAAAAACAAGGATATGCTACACAGCACAGGGAGGCATACTCAATATCTTCTAATAAATTATAATGGGAAATATATATAACTGAAACACTCTGCTGTATACCAGATCTAACACAGCATTGTGAGTCAACTATACGTCCATAAAAGAAAGAGGGCTTCCCTGGTGTCACAGTGGTTGAGAGTCCACCTGCTGATGCAGGGGACACGGGTTCGTGCCCTGGTCTGGGAGTATCCCACATGCTGCGGAGCGGCTGGGCCCGCGAGCCACGGACGCTGAGCCTGCGCGTCCGGAGCCTGTGCTCCGCAACGGGAGAGGCCACAACACTGAGAGGCCCGCGTACCGCAATATAACCCCACAAAAAAACAAAAAACTACAATGAGGTATCACCTCATACTGGTCAGAATGGACATCATCAAAAAATCTACAAACAATAAATGCTGGACAGGGTGGGGAGAAATGGGAACCCTCTTGCACTGTTGGGAGGAATGTAAACTGATACAGTCACTATGGAGAACAGCATGGAGGTTCCTAAAAAAACTAAATGCAAAACTAGCATATGACCCAGCAATCCCACTACTGGGCATATAGCCTGAGAAAACCATATTTCAAAAAGAGACATGTACCACAATGTTCATTGCAGCACTATTTACAATAGCCAGGATATGGAAGCAACCTAAGCGTCCATCGACAGATGAATGGATAAAGATGTGGCATATATACACAATGGAATATTACTCAGCCATAAAAAGAAACGAAATTGAGTTATTTGTAGTGAGGTGGATGGACCTAGATTCTGTCGTACAGAGTGAAGTAATTCAGAAAAAGCAAAACAAATACCGTATGCTAACACATATATATAGAATCTAAAATAATGGTTCTGATGAACATAGGAGCAGGACAGACGCAGACGTACACAGTGGACTGGAGGACACAGGGAGGGGGAAGGGTAAGGTGGGACAAAGTGAGAGAGTAGCTGACATTTATATACTACCAAATGTAAAATAGACAGCTATTGGGAAGCAGCTGCATAACACAGGGAGATCAGCTGGGTGCTTTGTGACCACCTAGAGAGCTGGGATAGGGAGGGTGGGCGGGAGATGCAAGAGGGAGTGGCTATGGGGATATATGTATACATATAGTTGATTGACTTTGTTATACAGCAGAAACTAACAACACTGTAAAGCAATTATACTCCAATAAAGATGTAAAAAAAAATAAAGATCATACGGCATGACCAAGTATTTATCCCAAGGACGCAAGGATTTTTCAATACCTGCAAATGCAATGTGATACACCACATTAACAATGGAATAAAAAACATATGATCATGTTAATAGGTACAGAAAAGCTTGTGATAAAATTCAACACCCATGTATGATAAATACTCTCCAGAGAGTGGGCATAGAAGGAACATACCTCAACATAAGAAAGCCCATATATGACAAACCCACAGCTAACATCATACTACATGGCGAAAAGCTGAAAGCATTCCCTCTAAGATATGGAACAAGACAAGAATGCTCACTCTTGCCACTTTTACTCAAAAGAGTTTGGATAGACATTTCTCCAGAAAAGACATACAGACGGCCAAAAGTCACACGAAACGATGCTGGCCATCACTAGTATTTAGAGGAATATAAATCAAAACTAGTCCTCACACCAGTCAGACTGACCATCTTCAAAAAGTCTACGAACAATAAATGCTGTAGTGGGTGTGGAGAAAAGGGAGCCCTCCTATTCCATCGGTGGGAAAGTAATTTGGTGCAGTCAGTATGGAAGACAGGATGGACGTTCCTTACAGAACTAAAAATAGAGCTACCGTATGATCCACCAATCCCACTCCTGGGAATAAGTCCAGAAAAGATGAAAAATTGAATTCAAAAAGATACATGCAACCCATGCTCATAGCAGCACTGTTTACAACACCCAAGACACGGAAGCAACCTAAACGTCCATCAACAGATGAATGGATAAAGAAGATGTGGTATATATACGCAATATTACTCAGTCATAAAAGAGAATGAAATAATGCTGTTTGCAGCAACAAGGATGGACCTAGAGATTATCATACTAAGTGAGGTAAGTCAGATACAGAGAGACAAATATCATATGATATCATTCATCCGTGAAACCTCAAATATGATATAAATGAACATATTTATAAAACAGGAAGACTCCCAGACATAGAAATCAAACTTATGGTGGCCAAAAGGGAAAGGGTTGGGAAGGAACTAATGAGTTTGAGCTTAACAGATCCATACTACTATATATAAAATAGATAAAAAACAAGGATATGCTACACAGCACAGGGAGGCATACTCAATATCTTCTAATAAATTATAATGGGAAATATATATAACTGAAACACTCTGCTGTATACCAGATCTAACACAGCATTGTGAGTCAACTATACGTCCATAAAAGAAAGAGGGCTTCCCTGGTGTCGCAGTGGTTGAGAGTCCACCTGCTGATGCAGGGGACACGGGTTCGTGCCCTGGTCTGGGAGTATCCCACATGCTGCGGAGCGGCTGGGCCCGCGAGCCACGGACGCTGAGCCTGCGCGTCCGGAGCCTGTGCTCCGCAACGGGAGAGGCCACAACACTGAGAGGCCCGCGTACCGCAATATAACCCCACAAAAAAACAAAAAACTACAATGAGGTATCACCTCATACTGGTCAGAATGGACATCATCAAAAAATCTACAAACAATAAATGCTGGACAGGGTGGGGAGAAATGGGAACCCTCTTGCACTGTTGGGAGGAATGTAAACTGATACAGTCACTATGGAGAACAGCATGGAGGTTCCTAAAAAAACTAAATGCAAAACTAGCATATGACCCAGCAATCCCACTACTGGGCATATAGCCTGAGAAAACCATATTTCAAAAAGAGACATGTACCACAATGTTCATTGCAGCACTATTTACAATAGCCAGGATATGGAAGCAACCTAAGCGTCCATCGACAGATGAATGGATAAAGATGTGGCATATATACACAATGGAATATTACTCAGCCATAAAAAGAAACGAAATTGAGTTATTTGTAGTGAGGTGGATGGACCTAGATTCTGTCGTACAGAGTGAAGTAATTCAGAAAAAGCAAAACAAATACCGTATGCTAACACATATATATAGAATCTAAAATAATGGTTCTGATGAACATAGGAGCAGGACAGACGCAGACGTACACAGTGGACTGGAGGACACAGGGAGGGGGAAGGGTAAGGTGGGACAAAGTGAGAGAGTAGCTGACATTTATATACTACCAAATGTAAAATAGACAGCTATTGGGAAGCAGCTGCATAACACAGGGAGATCAGCTGGGTGCTTTGTGACCACCTAGAGAGCTGGGATAGGGAGGGTGGGCGGGAGATGCAAGAGGGAGTGGCTATGGGGATATATGTATACATATAGTTGATTGACTTTGTTATACAGCAGAAACTAACAACACTGTAAAGCAATTATACTCCAATAAAGATGTAAAAAAAAATAAAGATCATACGGCATGACCAAGTATTTATCCCAAGGACGCAAGGATTTTTCAATACCTGCAAATGCAATGTGATACACCACATTAACAATGGAATAAAAAACATATGATCATGTTAATAGGTACAGAAAAGCTTGTGATAAAATTCAACACCCATGTATGATAAATACTCTCCAGAGAGTGGGCATAGAAGGAACATACCTCAACATAAGAAAGCCCATATATGACAAACCCACAGCTAACATCATACTACATGGCGAAAAGCTGAAAGCATTCCCTCTAAGATATGGAACAAGACAAGAATGCTCACTCTTGCCACTTTTACTCAAAAGAGTTTGGATAGACATTTCTCCAGAAAAGACATACAGACGGCCAAAAGTCACACGAAACGATGCTGGCCATCACTAGTATTTAGAGGAATATAAATCAAAACTAGTCCTCACACCAGTCAGACTGACCATCTTCAAAAAGTCTACGAACAATAAATGCTGTAGTGGGTGTGGAGAAAAGGGAGCCCTCCTATTCCATCGGTGGGAAAGTAATTTGGTGCAGTCAGTATGGAAGACAGGATGGACGTTCCTTACAGAACTAAAAATAGAGCTACCGTATGATCCACCAATCCCACTCCTGGGAATAAGTCCAGAAAAGATGAAAAATTGAATTCAAAAAGATACATGCAACCCATGCTCATAGCAGCACTGTTTACAACACCCAAGACACGGAAGCAACCTAAACGTCCATCAACAGATGAATGGATAAAGAAGATGTGGTATATATACGCAATATTACTCAGTCATAAAAGAGAATGAAATAATGCTGTTTGCAGCAACAAGGATGGACCTAGAGATTATCATACTAAGTGAGGTAAGTCAGATACAGAGAGACAAATATCATATGATATCATTCATCCGTGAAACCTCAAATATGATATAAATGAACATATTTATAAAACAGGAAGACTCCCAGACATAGAAATCAAACTTATGGTGGCCAAAAGGGAAAGGGTTGGGAAGGAACTAATGAGTTTGAGCTTAACAGATCCATACTACTATATATAAAATAGATAAAAAACAAGGATATGCTACACAGCACAGGGAGGCATACTCAATATCTTCTAATAAATTATAATGGGAAATATATATAACTGAAACACTCTGCTGTATACCAGATCTAACACAGCATTGTGAGTCAACTATACGTCCATAAAAGAAAGAGGGCTTCCCTGGTGTCACAGTGGTTGAGAGTCCACCTGCTGATGCAGGGGACACGGGTTCGTGCCCTGGTCTGGGAGTATCCCACATGCTGCGGAGCGGCTGGGCCCGCGAGCCACGGACGCTGAGCCTGCGCGTCCGGAGCCTGTGCTCCGCAACGGGAGAGGCCACAACACTGAGAGGCCCGCGTACCGCAATATAACCCCACAAAAAAACAAAAAACTACAATGAGGTATCACCTCATACTGGTCAGAATGGACATCATCAAAAAATCTACAAACAATAAATGCTGGACAGGGTGGGGAGAAATGGGAACCCTCTTGCACTGTTGGGAGGAATGTAAACTGATACAGTCACTATGGAGAACAGCATGGAGGTTCCTAAAAAAACTAAATGCAAAACTAGCATATGACCCAGCAATCCCACTACTGGGCATATAGCCTGAGAAAACCATATTTCAAAAAGAGACATGTACCACAATGTTCATTGCAGCACTATTTACAATAGCCAGGATATGGAAGCAACCTAAGCGTCCATCGACAGATGAATGGATAAAGATGTGGCATATATACACAATGGAATATTACTCAGCCATAAAAAGAAACGAAATTGAGTTATTTGTAGTGAGGTGGATGGACCTAGATTCTGTCGTACAGAGTGAAGTAATTCAGAAAAAGCAAAACAAATACCGTATGCTAACACATATATATAGAATCTAAAATAATGGTTCTGATGAACATAGGAGCAGGACAGACGCAGACGTACACAGTGGACTGGAGGACACAGGGAGGGGGAAGGGTAAGGTGGGACAAAGTGAGAGAGTAGCTGACATTTATATACTACCAAATGTAAAATAGACAGCTATTGGGAAGCAGCTGCATAACACAGGGAGATCAGCTGGGTGCTTTGTGACCACCTAGAGAGCTGGGATAGGGAGGGTGGGCGGGAGATGCAAGAGGGAGTGGCTATGGGGATATATGTATACATATAGTTGATTGACTTTGTTATACAGCAGAAACTAACAACACTGTAAAGCAATTATACTCCAATAAAGATGTAAAAAAAAATAAAGATCATACGGCATGACCAAGTATTTATCCCAAGGACGCAAGGATTTTTCAATACCTGCAAATGCAATGTGATACACCACATTAACAATGGAATAAAAAACATATGATCATGTTAATAGGTACAGAAAAGCTTGTGATAAAATTCAACACCCATGTATGATAAATACTCTCCAGAGAGTGGGCATAGAAGGAACATACCTCAACATAAGAAAGCCCATATATGACAAACCCACAGCTAACATCATACTACATGGCGAAAAGCTGAAAGCATTCCCTCTAAGATATGGAACAAGACAAGAATGCTCACTCTTGCCACTTTTACTCAAAAGAGTTTGGATAGACATTTCTCCAGAAAAGACATACAGACGGCCAAAAGTCACACGAAACGATGCTGGCCATCACTAGTATTTAGAGGAATATAAATCAAAACTAGTCCTCACACCAGTCAGACTGACCATCTTCAAAAAGTCTACGAACAATAAATGCTGTAGTGGGTGTGGAGAAAAGGGAGCCCTCCTATTCCATCGGTGGGAAAGTAATTTGGTGCAGTCAGTATGGAAGACAGGATGGACGTTCCTTACAGAACTAAAAATAGAGCTACCGTATGATCCACCAATCCCACTCCTGGGAATAAGTCCAGAAAAGATGAAAAATTGAATTCAAAAAGATACATGCAACCCATGCTCATAGCAGCACTGTTTACAACACCCAAGACACGGAAGCAACCTAAACGTCCATCAACAGATGAATGGATAAAGAAGATGTGGTATATATACGCAATATTACTCAGTCATAAAAGAGAATGAAATAATGCTGTTTGCAGCAACAAGGATGGACCTAGAGATTATCATACTAAGTGAAGTAAGTCAGATACAGAGAGACAAATATCATATGATATCATTCATCCGTGAAACCTCAAATATGATATAAATGAACATATTTATAAAACAGGAAGACTCCCAGACATAGAAATCAAACTTATGGTGGCCAAAAGGGAAAGGGTTGGGAAGGAACTAATGAGTTTGAGCTTAACAGATCCATACTACTATATATAAAATAGATAAAAAACAAGGATATGCTACACAGCACAGGGAGGCATACTCAATATCTTCTAATAAATTATAATGGGAAATATATATAACTGAAACACTCTGCTGTATACCAGATCTAACACAGCATTGTGAGTCAACTATACGTCCATAAAAGAAAGAGGGCTTCCCTGGTGTCGCAGTGGTTGAGAGTCCACCTGCTGATGCAGGGGACACGGGTTCGTGCCCTGGTCTGGGAGTATCCCACATGCTGCGGAGCGGCTGGGCCCGCGAGCCACGGACGCTGAGCCTGCGCGTCCGGAGCCTGTGCTCCGCAACGGGAGAGGCCACAACACTGAGAGGCCCGCGTACCGCAATATAACCCCACAAAAAAACAAAAACCTACAATGAGGTATCACCTCATACTGGTCAGAATGGACATCATCAAAAAATCTACAAACAATAAATGCTGGACAGGGTGGGGAGAAATGGGAACCCTCTTGCACTGTTGGGAGGAATGTAAATTGATACAGTCACTATGGAGAACAGCATGGAGGTTCCTAAAAAAACTAAATGCAAAACTAGCATATGACCCAGCAATCCCACTACTGGGCATATAGCCTGAGAAAACCATATTTCAAAAAGAGACATGTACCACAATGTTCATTGCAGCACTATTTACAATAGCCAGGATATGGAAGCAACCTAAGCGTCCATCGACAGATGAATGGATAAAGATGTGGCATATATACACAATGGAATATTACTCAGCCATAAAAAGAAACGAAATTGAGTTATTTGTAGTGAGGTGGATGGACCTAGATTCTGTCGTACAGAGTGAAGTAATTCAGAAAAAGCAAAACAAATACCGTATGCTAACACATATATATAGAATCTAAAATAATGGTTCTGATGAACATAGGAGCAGGACAGACGCAGACGTACACAGTGGACTGGAGGACACAGGGAGGGGGAAGGGTAAGGTGGGACAAAGTGAGAGAGTAGCTGACATTTATATACTACCAAATGTAAAATAGACAGCTATTGGGAAGCAGCTGCATAACACAGGGAGATCAGCTGGGTGCTTTGTGACCACCTAGAGAGCTGGGATAGGGAGGGTGGGCGGGAGATGCAAGAGGGAGTGGCTATGGGGATATATGTATACATATAGTTGATTGACTTTGTTATACAGCAGAAACTAACAACACTGTAAAGCAATTATACTCCAATAAAGATGTAAAAAAAAATAAAGATCATACGGCATGACCAAGTATTTATCCCAAGGACGCAAGGATTTTTCAATACCTGCAAATGCAATGTGATACACCACATTAACAATGGAATAAAAAACATATGATCATGTTAATAGGTACAGAAAAGCTTGTGATAAAATTCAACACCCATGTATGATAAATACTCTCCAGAGAGTGGGCATAGAAGGAACATACCTCAACATAAGAAAGCCCATATATGACAAACCCACAGCTAACATCATATTACATGGCGAAAAGCTGAAAGCATTCCCTCTAAGATATGGAACAAGACGAGAATGCTCACTCTTGCCACTTTTACTCAAAAGAGTTTGGATAGACATTTCTCCAGAAAAGACATACAGACGGCCAAAAGTCACACGAAACGATGCTGGCCATCACTAGTATTTAGAGGAATATAAATCAAAACTAGTCCTCACACCAGTCAGACTGACCATCTTCAAAAAGTCTACGAACAATAAATGCTGTAGTGGGTGTGGAGAAAAGGGAGCCCTCCTATTCCATCGGTGGGAAAGTAATTTGGTGCAGTCAGTATGGAAGACAGGATGGACGTTCCTTACAGAACTAAAAATAGAGCTACCGTATGATCCACCAATCCCACTCCTGGGAATAAGTCCAGAAAAGATGAAAAATTGAATTCAAAAAGATACATGCAACCCATGCTCATAGCAGCACTGTTTACAACACCCAAGACACGGAAGCAACCTAAACGTCCATCAACAGATGAATGGATAAAGAAGATGTGGTATATATACGCAATATTACTCAGTCATAAAAGAGAATGAAATAATGCTGTTTGCAGCAACAAGGATGGACCTAGAGATTATCATACTAAGTGAAGTAAGTCAGATACAGAGAGACAAATATCATATGATATCATTCATCCGTGAAACCTCAAATATGATATAAATGAACATATTTATAAAACAGGAAGACTCCCAGACATAGAAATCAAACTTATGGTGGCCAAAAGGGAAAGGGTTGGGAAGGAACTAATGAGTTTGAGCTTAACAGATCCATACTACTATATATAAAATAGATATAAAACAAGGATATGCTACACAGCACAGGGAGGCATACTCAATATCTTCTAATAAATTATAATGGAAAATATATATAACTGAAACACTCTGCTGTATACCAGATCTAACACAGCATTGTGAGTCAACTATACGTCCATAAAAGAAAGAGGGCTTCCCTGGTGTCGCAGTGGTTGAGAGTCCACCTGCTGATGCAGGGGACACGGGTTCGTGCCCTGGTCTGGGAGTATCCCACATGCTGCGGAGCGGCTGGGCCCGCGAGCCATGGACGCTGAGCCTGCGCGTCCGGAGCCTGTGCTCCGCAACGGGAGAGGCCACAACACTGAGAGGCCCGCGTACCGCAATATAACCCCACAAAAAAACAAAAAACTACAATGAGGTATCACCTCATACTGGTCAGAATGGACATCATCAAAAAATCTACAAACAATAAATGCTGGACAGGGTGGGGAGAAATGGGAACCCTCTTGCACTGTTGGGAGGAATGTAAACTGATACAGTCACTATGGAGAACAGCATGGAGGTTCCTAAAAAAACTAAATGCAAAACTAGCATATGACCCAGCAATCCCACTACTGGGCATATAGCCTGAGAAAACCATATTTCAAAAAGAGACATGTACCACAATGTTCATTGCAGCACTATTTACAATAGCCAGGATATGGAAGCAACCTAAGCGTCCATCGACAGATGAATGGATAAAGATGTGGCATATATACACAATGGAATATTACTCAGCCATAAAAAGAAACGAAATTGAGTTATTTGTAGTGAGGTGGATGGACCTAGATTCTGTCGTACAGAGTGAAGTAATTCAGAAAAAGCAAAACAAATACCGTATGCTAACACATATATATAGAATCTAAAATAATGGTTCTGATGAACATAGGAGCAGGACAGACGCAGACGTACACAGTGGACTGGAGGACACAGGGAGGGGGAAGGGTAAGGTGGGACAAAGTGAGAGAGTAGCTGACATTTATATACTACCAAATGTAAAATAGACAGCTATTGGGAAGCAGCTGCATAACACAGGGAGATCAGCTGGGTGCTTTGTGACCACCTAGAGAGCTGGGATAGGGAGGGTGGGCGGGAGATGCAAGAGGGAGTGGCTATGGGGATATATGTATACATATAGTTGATTGACTTTGTTATACAGCAGAAACTAACAACACTGTAAAGCAATTATACTCCAATAAAGATGTAAAAAAAAATAAAGATCATACGGCATGACCAAGTATTTATCCCAAGGACGCAAGGATTTTTCAATACCTGCAAATGCAATGTGATACACCACATTAACAATGGAATAAAAAACATATGATCATGTTAATAGGTACAGAAAAGCTTGTGATAAAATTCAACACCCATGTATGATAAATACTCTCCAGAGAGTGGGCATAGAAGGAACATACCTCAACATAAGAAAGCCCATATATGACAAACCCACAGCTAACATCATACTACATGGCGAAAAGCTGAAAGCATTCCCTCTAAGATATGGAACAAGACAAGAATGCTCACTCTTGCCACTTTTACTCAAAAGAGTTTGGATAGACATTTCTCCAGAAAAGACATACAGACGGCCAAAAGTCGCACGAAACGATGCTGGCCATCACTAGTATTTAGAGGAATATAAATCAAAACTAGTCCTCACACCAGTCAGACTGACCATCTTCAAAAAGTCTACGAACAATAAATGCTGTAGTGGGTGTGCAGAAAAGGGAGCCCTCCTATTCCATCGGTGGGAAAGTAATTTGGTGCAGTCAGTATGGAAGACAGGATGGACGTTCCTTACAGAACTAAAAATAGAGCTACCGTATGATCCACCAATCCCACTCCTGGGAATAAGTCCAGAAAAGATGAAAAATTGAATTCAAAAAGATACATGCAACCCATGCTCATAGCAGCACTGTTTACAACACCCAAGACACGGAAGCAACCTAAACGTCCATCAACAGATGAATGGATAAAGAAGATGTGGTATATATACGCAATATTACTCAGTCATAAAAGAGAATGAAATAATGCTGTTTGCAGCAACAAGGATGGACCTAGAGATTATCATACTAAGTGAAGTAAGTCAGATACAGAGAGACAAATATCATATGATATCATTCATCCGTGAAACCTCAAATATGATATAAATGAACATATTTATAAAACAGGAAGACTCCCAGACATAGAAATCAAACTTATGGTGGCCAAAAGGGAAAGGGTTGGGAAGGAACTAATGAGTTTGAGCTTAACAGATCCATACTACTATATATAAAATAGATATAAAACAAGGATATGCTACACAGCACAGGGAGGCATACTCAATATCTTCTAATAAATTATAATGGGAAATATATATAACTGAAACACTCTGCTGTATACCAGATCTAACACAGCATTGTGAGTCAACTATACGTCCATAAAAGAAAGAGGGCTTCCCTGGTGTCGCAGTGGTTGAGAGTCCACCTGCTGATGCAGGGGACACGGGTTCGTGCCCTGGTCTGGGAGTATCCCACATGCTGCGGAGCGGCTGGGCCCGTGAGCCATGGACGCTGAGCCTGCGCGTCCGGAGCCTGTGCTCCGCAACGGGAGAGGCCACAACACTGAGAGGCCCGCGTACCGCAATATAACCCCACAAAAAAACAAAAAACTACAATGAGGTATCACCTCATACTGGTCAGAATGGACATCATCAAAAAATCTACAAACAATAAATGCTGGACAGGGTGGGGAGAAATGGGAACCCTCTTGCACTGTTGGGAGGAATGTAAACTGATACAGTCACTATGGAGAACAGCATGGAGGTTCCTAAAAAAACTAAATGCAAAACTAGCATATGACCCAGCAATCCCACTACTGGGCATATAGCCTGAGAAAACCATATTTCAAAAAGAGACATGTACCACAATGTTCATTGCAGCACTATTTACAATAGCCAGGATATGGAAGCAACCTAAGCGTCCATCGACAGATGAATGGATAAAGATGTGGCATATATACACAATGGAATATTACTCAGCCATAAAAAGAAACGAAATTGAGTTATTTGTAGTGAGGTGGATGGACCTAGATTCTGTCGTACAGAGTGAAGTAATTCAGAAAAAGCAAAACAAATACCGTATGCTAACACATATATATAGAATCTAAAATAATGGTTCTGATGAACATAGGAGCAGGACAGACGCAGACGTACACAGTGGACTGGAGGACACAGGGAGGGGGAAGGGTAAGGTGGGACAAAGTGAGAGAGTAGCTGACATTTATATACTACCAAATGTAAAATAGACAGCTATTGGGAAGCAGCTGCATAACACAGGGAGATCAGCTGGGTGCTTTGTGACCACCTAGAGAGCTGGGATAGGGAGGGTGGGCGGGAGATGCAAGAGGGAGTGGCTATGGGGATATATGTATACATATAGTTGATTGACTTTGTTATACAGCAGAAACTAACAACACTGTAAAGCAATTATACTCCAATAAAGATGTAAAAAAAAATAAAGATCATACGGCATGACCAAGTATTTATCCCAAGGACGCAAGGATTTTTCAATACCTGCAAATGCAATGTGATACACCACATTAACAATGGAATAAAAAACATATGATCATGTTAATAGGTACAGAAAAGCTTGTGATAAAATTCAACACCCATGTATGATAAATACTCTCCAGAGAGTGGGCATAGAAGGAACATACCTCAACATAAGAAAGCCCATATATGACAAACCCACAGCTAACATCATACTACATGGCGAAAAGCTGAAAGCATTCCCTCTAAGATATGGAACAAGACAAGAATGCTCACTCTTGCCACTTTTACTCAAAAGAGTTTGGATAGACATTTCTCCAGAAAAGACATACAGACGGCCAAAAGTCGCACGAAACGATGCTGGCCATCACTAGTATTTAGAGGAATATAAATCAAAACTAGTCCTCACACCAGTCAGACTGACCATCTTCAAAAAGTCTACGAACAATAAATGCTGTAGTGGGTGTGCAGAAAAGGGAGCCCTCCTATTCCATCGGTGGGAAAGTAATTTGGTGCAGTCAGTATGGAAGACAGGATGGACGTTCCTTACAGAACTAAAAATAGAGCTACCGTATGATCCACCAATCCCACTCCTGGGAATAAGTCCAGAAAAGATGAAAAATTGAATTCAAAAAGATACATGCAACCCATGCTCATAGCAGCACTGTTTACAACACCCAAGACACGGAAGCAACCTAAACGTCCATCAACAGATGAATGGATAAAGAAGATGTGGTATATATACGCAATATTACTCAGTCATAAAAGAGAATGAAATAATGCTGTTTGCAGCAACAAGGATGGACCTAGAGATTATCATACTAAGTGAAGTAAGTCAGATACAGAGAGACAAATATCATATGATATCATTCATCCGTGAAACCTCAAATATGATACAAATGAACATATTTATAAAACAGGAAGACTCCCAGACATAGAAATCAAACTTATGGTGGCCAAAAGGGAAAGGGTTGGGAAGGAACTAATGAGTTTGAGCTTAACAGATCCATACTACTATATATAAAATAGATATAAAACAAGGATATGCTACACAGCACAGGGAGGCATACTCAATATCTTCTAATAAATTATAATGGGAAATATATATAACTGAAACACTCTGCTGTATACCAGATCTAACACAGCATTGTGAGTCAACTATACGTCCATAAAAGAAAGAGGGCTTCCCTGGTGTCGCAGTGGTTGAGAGTCCACCTGCTGATGCAGGGGACACGGGTTCGTGCCCTGGTCTGGGAGTATCCCACATGCTGCGGAGCGGCTGGGCCCGCGAGCCATGGACGCTGAGCCTGCGCGTCCGGAGCCTGTGCTCCGCAACGGGAGAGGCCACAACACTGAGAGGCCCGCGTACCGCAATATAACCCCACAAAAAAACAAAAAACTACAATGAGGTATCACCTCATACTGGTCAGAATGGACATCATCAAAAAATCTACAAACAATAAATGCTGGACAGGGTGGGGAGAAATGGGAACCCTCTTGCACTGTTGGGAGGAATGTAAACTGATACAGTCACTATGGAGAACAGCATGGAGGTTCCTAAAAAAACTAAATGCAAAACTAGCATATGACCCAGCAATCCCACTACTGGGCATATAGCCTGAGAAAACCATATTTCAAAAAGAGACATGTACCACAATGTTCATTGCAGCACTATTTACAATAGCCAGGATATGGAAGCAACCTAAGCGTCCATCGACAGATGAATGGATAAAGATGTGGCATATATACACAATGGAATATTACTCAGCCATAAAAAGAAACGAAATTGAGTTATTTGCAGTGAGGTGGATGGACCTAGATTCTGTCGTACAGAGTGAAGTAATTCAGAAAAAGCAAAACAAATACCGTATGCTAACACATATATATAGAATCTAAAATAATGGTTCTGATGAACATAGGAGCAGGACAGACGCAGACGTACACAGTGGACTGGAGGACACAGGGAGGGGGAAGGGTAAGGTGGGACAAAGTGAGAGAGTAGCTGACATTTATATACTACCAAATGTAAAATAGACAGCTATTGGGAAGCAGCTGCATAACACAGGGAGATCAGCTGGGTGCTTTGTGACCACCTAGAGAGCTGGGATAGGGAGGGTGGGCGGGAGATGCAAGAGGGAGTGGCTATGGGGATATATGTATACATATAGTTGATTGACTTTGTTATACAGCAGAAACTAACAACACTGTAAAGCAATTATACTCCAATAAAGATGTAAAAAAAAATAAAGATCATACGGCATGACCAAGTATTTATCCCAAGGACGCAAGGATTTTTCAATACCTGCAAATGCAATGTGATACACCACATTAACAATGGAATAAAAAACATATGATCATGTTAATAGGTACAGAAAAGCTTGTGATAAAATTCAACACCCATGTATGATAAATACTCTCCAGAGTGTGGGCATAGAAGGAACATACCTCAACATAAGAAAGCCCATATATGACAAACCCACAGCTAACATCATACTACATGGCGAAAAGCTGAAAGCATTCCCTCTAAGATATGGAACAAGACAAGAATGCTCACTCTTGCCACTTTTACTCAAAAGAGTTTGGATAGACATTTCTCCAGAAAAGACATACAGACGGCCAAAAGTCGCACGAAACGATGCTGGCCATCACTAGTATTTAGAGGAATATAAATCAAAACTAGTCCTCACACCAGTCAGACTGACCATCTTCAAAAAGTCTACGAACAATAAATGCTGTAGTGGGTGTGCAGAAAAGGGAGCCCTCCTATTCCATCGGTGGGAAAGTAATTTGGTGCAGTCAGTATGGAAGACAGGATGGACGTTCCTTACAGAACTAAAAATAGAGCTACCGTATGATCCACCAATCCCACTCCTGGGAATAAGTCCAGAAAAGATGAAAAATTGAATTCAAAAAGATACATGCAACCCATGCTCATAGCAGCACTGTTTACAACACCCAAGACACGGAAGCAACCTAAACGTCCATCAACAGATGAATGGATAAAGAAGATGTGGTATATATACGCAATATTACTCAGTCATAAAAGAGAATGAAATAATGCTGTTTGCAGCAACAAGGATGGACCTAGAGATTATCATACTAAGTGAAGTAAGTCAGATACAGAGAGACAAATATCATATGATATCATTCATCCGTGAAACCTCAAATATGATACAAATGAACATATTTATAAAACAGGAAGACTCCCAGACATAGAAATCAAACTTATGGTGGCCAAAAGGGAAAGGGTTGGGAAGGAACTAATGAGTTTGAGCTTAACAGATCCATACTACTATATATAAAATAGATATAAAACAAGGATATGCTACACAGCACAGGGAGGCATACTCAATATCTTCTAATAAATTATAATGGGAAATATATATAACTGAAACACTCTGCTGTATACCAGATCTAACACAGCATTGTGAGTCAACTATACGTCCATAAAAGAAAGAGGGCTTCCCTGGTGTCGCAGTGGTTGAGAGTCCACCTGCTGATGCAGGGGACACGGGTTCGTGCCCTGGTCTGGGAGTATCCCACATGCTGCGGAGCGGCTGGGCCCGCGAGCCATGGACGCTGAGCCTGCGCGTCCGGAGCCTGTGCTCCGCAACGGGAGAGGCCACAACACTGAGAGGCCCGCGTACCGCAATATAACCCCACAAAAAAACAAAAAACTACAATGAGGTATCACCTCATACTGGTCAGAATGGACATCATCAAAAAATCTACAAACAATAAATGCTGGACAGGGTGGGGAGAAATGGGAACCCTCTTGCACTGTTGGGAGGAATGTAAACTGATACAGTCACTATGGAGAACAGCATGGAGGTTCCTAAAAAAACTAAATGCAAAACTAGCATATGACCCAGCAATCCCACTACTGGGCATATAGCCTGAGAAAACCATATTTCAAAAAGAGACATGTACCACAATGTTCATTGCAGCACTATTTACAATAGCCAGGATATGGAAGCAACCTAAGCGTCCATCGACAGATGAATGGATAAAGATGTGGCATATATACACAATGGAATATTACTCAGCCATAAAAAGAAACGAAATTGAGTTATTTGTAGTGAGGTGGATGGACCTAGATTCTGTCGTACAGAGTGAAGTAATTCAGAAAAAGCAAAACAAATACCGTATGCTAACACATATATATAGAATCTAAAATAATGGTTCTGATGAACATAGGAGCAGGACAGACGCAGACGTACACAGTGGACTGGAGGACACAGGGAGGGGGAAGGGTAAGGTGGGACAAAGTGAGAGAGTAGCTGACATTTATATACTACCAAATGTAAAATAGACAGCTATTGGGAAGCAGCTGCATAACACAGGGAGATCAGCTGGGTGCTTTGTGACCACCTAGAGAGCTGGGATAGGGAGGGTGGGCGGGAGATGCAAGAGGGAGTGGCTATGGGGATATATGTATACATATAGTTGATTGACTTTGTTATACAGCAGAAACTAACAACACTGTAAAGCAATTATACTCCAATAAAGATGTAAAAAAAAATAAAGATCATACGGCATGACCAAGTATTTATCCCAAGGACGCAAGGATTTTTCAATACCTGCAAATGCAATGTGATACACCACATTAACAATGGAATAAAAAACATATGATCATGTTAATAGGTACAGAAAAGCTTGTGATAAAATTCAACACCCATGTATGATAAATACTCTCCAGAGAGTGGGCATAGAAGGAACATACCTCAACATAAGAAAGCCCATATATGACAAACCCACAGCTAACATCATACTACATGGTGAAAAGCTGAAAGCATTCCCTCTAAGATATGGAACAAGACAAGAATGCTCACTCTTGCCACTTTTACTCAAAAGAGTTTGGATAGACATTTCTCCAGAAAAGACATACAGACGGCCAAAAGTCACACGAAACGATGCTGGCCATCACTAGTATTTAGAGGAATATAAATCAAAACTAGTCCTCACACCAGTCAGACTGACCATCTTCAAAAAGTCTACGAACAATAAATGCTGTAGTGGGTGTGGAGAAAAGGGAGCCCTCCTATTCCATCGGTGGGAAAGTAATTTGGTGCAGTCAGTATGGAAGACAGGATGGACGTTCCTTACAGAACTAAAAATAGAGCTACCGTATGATCCACCAATCCCACTCCTGGGAATAAGTCCAGAAAAGATGAAAAATTGAATTCAAAAAGATACATGCAACCCATGCTCATAGCAGCACTGTTTACAACACCCAAGACACGGAAGCAACCTAAACGTCCATCAACAGATGAATGGATAAAGAAGATGTGGTATATATACGCAATATTACTCAGTCATAAAAGAGAATGAAATAATGCTGTTTGCAGCAACAAGGATGGACCTAGAGATTATCATACTAAGTGAAGTAAGTCAGATACAGAGAGACAAATATCATATGATATCATTCATCCGTGAAACCTCAAATATGATACAAATGAACATATTTATAAAACAGGAAGACTCCCAGACATAGAAATCAAACTTATGGTGGCCAAAAGGGAAAGGGTTGGGAAGGAACTAATGAGTTTGAGCTTAACAGATCCATACTACTATATATAAAATAGATATAAAACAAGGATATGCTACACAGCACAGGGAGGCATACTCAATATCTTCTAATAAATTATAATGGGAAATATATATAACTGAAACACTCTGCTGTATACCAGATCTAACACAGCATTGTGAGTCAACTATACGTCCATAAAAGAAAGAGGGCTTCCCTGGTGTCGCAGTGGTTGAGAGTCCACCTGCTGATGCAGGGGACACGGGTTCGTGCCCTGGTCTGGGAGTATCCCACATGCTGCGGAGCGGCTGGGCCCGCGAGCCATGGACGCTGAGCCTGCGCGTCCGGAGGCTGTGCTCCGCAACGGGAGAGGCCACAACACTGAGAGGCCCGCGTACCGCAATATAACCCCACAAAAAAACAAAAACCTACAATGAGGTATCACCTCATACTGGTCAGAATGGACATCATCAAAAAATCTACAAACAATAAATGCTGGACAGGGTGGGGAGAAATGGGAACCCTCTTGCACTGTTGGGAGGAATGTAAATTGATACAGTCACTATGGAGAACAGCATGGAGGTTCCTAAAAAAACTAAATGCAAAACTAGCATATGACCCAGCAATCCCACTACTGGGCATATAGCCTGAGAAAACCATATTTCAAAAAGAGACATGTACCACAATGTTCATTGCAGCACTATTTACAATAGCCAGGATATGGAAGCAACCTAAGCGTCCATCGACAGATGAATGGATAAAGATGTGGCATATATACACAATGGAATATTACTCAGCCATAAAAAGAAACGAAATTGAGTTATTTGTAGTGAGGTGGATGGACCTAGATTCTGTCGTACAGAGTGAAGTAATTCAGAAAAAGCAAAACAAATACCGTATGCTAACACATATATATAGAATCTAAAATAATGGTTCTGATGAACATAGGAGCAGGACAGACGCAGATGTACACAGTGGACTGGAGGACACAGGGAGGGGGAAGGGTAAGGTGGGACAAAGTGAGAGAGTAGCTGACATTTATATACTACCAAATGTAAAATAGACAGCTATTGGGAAGCAGCTGCACAGGGAGATCAGCTGGGTGCTTTGTGACCACCTAGAGAGCTGGGATAGGGAGGGTGGGCGGGAGATGCAAGAGGGAGTGGCTATGGGGATATATGTATACATATAGTTGATTGACTTTGTTATACAGCAGAAACTAACAACACTGTAAAGCAATTATACTCCAATAAAGATGTAAAAAAAAATAAAGATCATACGGCATGACCAAGTATTTATCCCAAGGACGCAAGGATTTTTCAATACCTGCAAATGCAATGTGATACACCACATTAACAATGGAATAAAAAACATATGATCATGTTAATAGGTACAGAAAAGCTTGTGATAAAATTCAACACCCATGTATGATAAATACTCTCCAGAGAGTGGGCATAGAAGGAACATACCTCAACATAAGAAAGCCCATATATGACAAACCCACAGCTAACATCATACTACATGGTGAAAAGCTGAAAGCATTCCCTCTAAGATATGGAACAAGACAAGAATGCTCACTCTTGCCACTTTTACTCAAAAGAGTTTGGATAGACATTTCTCCAGAAAAGACATACAGACGGCCAAAAGTCACACGAAACGATGCTGGCCATCACTAGTATTTAGAGGAATATAAATCAAAACTAGTCCTCACACCAGTCAGACTGACCATCTTCAAAAAGTCTACGAACAATAAATGCTGTAGTGGGTGTGGAGAAAAGGGAGCCCTCCTATTCCATCGGTGGGAAAGTAATTTGGTGCAGTCAGTATGGAAGACAGGATGGACGTTCCTTACAGAACTAAAAATAGAGCTACCGTATGATCCACCAATCCCACTCCTGGGAATAAGTCCAGAAAAGATGAAAAATTGAATTCAAAAAGATACATGCAACCCATGCTCATAGCAGCACTGTTTACAACACCCAAGACACGGAAGCAACCTAAACGTCCATCAACAGATGAATGGATAAAGAAGATGTGGTATATATACGCAATATTACTCAGTCATAAAAGAGAATGAAATAATGCTGTTTGCAGCAACAAGGATGGACCTAGAGATTATCATACTAAGTGAAGTAAGTCAGATACAGAGAGACAAATATCATATGATATCATTCATCCGTGAAACCTCAAATATGATACAAATGAACATATTTATAAAACAGGAAGACTCCCAGACATAGAAATCAAACTTATGGTGGCCAAAAGGGAAAGGGTTGGGAAGGAACTAATGAGTTTGAGCTTAACAGATCCATACTACTATATATAAAATAGATATAAAACAAGGATATGCTACACAGCACAGGGAGGCATGCCCAATATCTTCTAATAAATTATAATGGGAAATATATATAACTGAAACACTCTGCTGTATACCAGATCTAACACAGCATTGTGAGTCAACTATACGTCCATAAAAGAAAGAGGGCTTCCCTGGTGTCGCAGTGGTTGAGAGTCCACCTGCTGATGCAGGGGACACGGGTTCGTGCCCTGGTCTGGGAGTATCCCACATGCTGCGGAGCGGCTGGGCCCGCGAGCCACGGACGCTGAGCCTGCGCGTCCGGAGCCTGTGCTCCGCAACGGGAGAGGCCACAACACTGAGAGGCCCGCGTACCGCAATATAACCCCACAAAAAAACAAAAACCTACAATGAGGTATCACCTCATACTGGTCAGAATGGACATCATCAAAAAATCTACAAACAATAAATGCTGGACAGGGTGGGGAGAAATGGGAACCCTCTTGCACTGTTGGGAGGAATGTAAACTGATACAGTCACTATGGAGAACAGCATGGAGGTTCCTAAAAAAACTAAATGCAAAACTAGCATATGACCCAGCAATCCCACTACTGGGCATATAGCCTGAGAAAACCATATTTCAAAAAGAGACATGTACCACAATGTTCATTGCAGCACTATTTACAATAGCCAGGATATGGAAGCAACCTAAGCGTCCATCGACAGATGAATGGATAAAGATGTGGCATATATACACAATGGAATATTACTCAGCCATAAAAAGAAACGAAATTGAGTTATTTGTAGTGAGGTGGATGGACCTAGATTCTGTCGTACAGAGTGAAGTAATTCAGAAAAAGCAAAACAAATACCGTATGCTAACACATATATATAGAATCTAAAATAATGGTTCTGATGAACATAGGAGCAGGACAGACGCAGACGTACACAGTGGACTGGAGGACACAGGGAGGGGGAAGGGTAAGGTGGGACAAAGTGAGAGAGTAGCTGACATTTATATACTACCAAATGTAAAATAGACAGCTATTGGGAAGCAGCTGCATAACACAGGGAGATCAGCTGGGTGCTTTGTGACCACCTAGAGAGCTGGGATAGGGAGGGTGGGCGGGAGATGCAAGAGGGAGTGGCTATGGGGATATATGTATACATATAGTTGATTGACTTTGTTATACAGCAGAAACTAACAACACTGTAAAGCAATTATACTCCAATAAAGATGTAAAAAAAAATAAAGATCATACGGCATGACCAAGTATTTATCCCAAGGACGCAAGGATTTTTCAATACCTGCAAATGCAATGTGATACACCACATTAACAATGGAATAAAAAACATATGATCATGTTAATAGGTACAGAAAAGCTTGTGATAAAATTCAACACCCATGTATGATAAATACTCTCCAGAGAGTGGGCATAGAAGGAACATACCTCAACATAAGAAAGCCCATATATGACAAACCCACAGCTAACATCATACTACATGGCGAAAAGCTGAAAGCATTCCCTCTAAGATATGGAACAAGACAAGAATGCTCACTCTTGCCACTTTTACTCAAAAGAGTTTGGATAGACATTTCTCCAGAAAAGACATACAGACGGCCAAAAGTCACACGAAACGATGCTGGCCATCACTAGTATTTAGAGGAATATAAATCAAAACTAGTCCTCACACCAGTCAGACTGACCATCTTCAAAAAGTCTACGAACAATAAATGCTGTAGTGGGTGTGGAGAAAAGGGAGCCCTCCTATTCCATCGGTGGGAAAGTAATTTGGTGCAGTCAGTATGGAAGACAGGATGGACGTTCCTTACAGAACTAAAAATAGAGCTACCGTATGATCCACCAATCCCACTCCTGGGAATAAGTCCAGAAAAGATGAAAAATTGAATTCAAAAAGATACATGCAACCCATGCTCATAGCAGCACTGTTTACAACACCCAAGACACGGGAGCAACCTAAACGTCCATCAACAGATGAATGGATAAAGAAGATGTGGTATATATACGCAATATTACTCAGTCATAAAAGAGAATGAAATAATGCTGTTTGCAGCAACAAGGATGGACCTAGAGATTATCATACTAAGTGAAGTAAGTCAGATACAGAGAGACAAATATCATATGATATCATTCATCCGTGAAACCTCAAATATGATATAAATGAACATATTTATAAAACAGGAAGACTCCCAGACATAGAAATCAAACTTATGGTGGCCAAAAGGGAAAGGGTTGGGAAGGAACTAATGAGTTTGAGCTTAACAGATCCATACTACTATATATAAAATAGATAAAAAACAAGGATATGCTACACAGCACAGGGAGGCATACTCAATATCTTCTAATAAATTATAATGGGAAATATATATAACTGAAACACTCTGCTGTATACCAGATCTAACACAGCATTGTGAGTCAACTATACGTCCATAAAAGAAAGAGGGCTTCCCTGGTGTCGCAGTGGTTGAGAGTCCACCTGCTGATGCAGGGGACACGGGTTCGTGCCCTGGTCTGGGAGTATCCCACATGCTGCGGAGCGGCTGGGCCCGCGAGCCATGGACGCTGAGCCTGCGCGTCCGGAGCCTGTGCTCCGCAACGGGAGAGGCCACAACACTGAGAGGCCCACGTACCGCAATATAACCCCACAAAAAAACAAAAAACTACAATGAGGTATCACCTCATACTGGTCAGAATGGACATCATCAAAAAATCTACAAACAATAAATGCTGGACAGGGTGGGGAGAAATGGGAACCCTCTTGCACTGTTGGGAGGAATGTAAATTGATACAGTCACTATGGAGAACAGCATGGAGGTTCCTAAAAAAACTAAATGCAAAACTAGCATATGACCCAGCAATCCCACTACTGGGCATATACCCTGAGAAAACCATAATTCAAAAAGAGACATGTACCACAATGTTCATTGCAGCACTATTTACAATAGCCAGGGTATGGAAGCAACCTAAGCGTCCATCGACAGATGAATGGATAAAGATGTGGCATATATACACAATGGAATATTACTCAGCCATAAAAAGAAACGAAATTGAGTTATTTGTAGTGAGGTGGATGGACCTAGATTCTGTCGTACAGAGTGAAGTAATTCAGAAAAAGCAAAACAAATACCGTATGCTAACACATATATATAGAATCTAAAATAATGGTTCTGATGAACATAGGAGCAGAACAGACGCAGACGTACACAGTGGACTTGAGGACACAGGGAGGGGGAAGTTAAGGTGGGACAAAGTGAGAGAGTAGCTGACATTTATATACTACCAAATGTAAAATAGACAGCTATTGGGAAGCAGCTGCATAACACAGGGAGATCAGCTGGGTGCTTTGTGACCACCTAGAGAGCTGGGATAGGGAGGGTGGGCGGGAGATGCAAGAGGGAGTGGCTATGGGGATATATGTATACATATAGTTGATTGACTTTGTTATACAGCAGAAACTAACAACACTGTAAAGCAATTATACTCCAATAAAGATGTAAAAAAAAATAAAGATCATACGGCATGACCAAGTATTTATCCCAAGGACGCAAGGATTTTTCAATACCTGCAAATGCAATGTGATACACCACATTAACAATGGAATAAAAAACATATGATCATGTTAATAGGTGCAGAAAAACTTGTGATAAAATTCAACACCCATGTATGATAAATACTCTCCAGAGAGTGGGCATAGAAGGAACATACCTCAACATAAGAAAGCCCATATATGACAAACCCACAGCTAACATCATACTACATGGTGAAAAGCTGAAAGCATTCCCTCTAAGATATGGAACAAGACAAGAATGCTCACTCTTGCCACTTTTACTCAAAAGAGTTTGGATAGACATTTCTCCAGAAAAGACATACAGACGGCCAAAAGTCACACGAAACGATGCTGGCCATCACTAGTATTTACAGGAATGTAAATCAAAACTATTCCTCCCACCAGTCAGACTGACCATCGTCAAAAAGTCTACGAACAATAAATTCTGCAGTGGGTGTGGAGAAAAGGGAGCCCTCCTATTCCATCGGTGGGAAAGTAATTTGGTGCAGTCAGTATGGAAGACAGGATGGACGTTCCTTACAGAATTAAAAATAGAGCTACCGTATGATCCACCAATCCCATTCCTGGGAATAAATCCAGAAACGATGAAAAACTGAAGTCAAAAAGATACATGCATCCCATGTTCATAGCAGCACTTTTTACAACACCCAAGACACGGAAGCAACCTAAACATCCATCAACAGATGAATGGATAAAGAAGATGTGATATATATATATATACGCAATATTACTCAGTCATAAAAAAGAATGAAATAATGCTGTTTGCAGCAACAAGGATGGATCTAGAGATTATCATACTAAGTGAAGTAAGTCAGATACAGAAAGACAAATATCATATGATATCATTCATCCGTGAAACCTCAAATAGGATACAAATGAACTTATTTATAAAACAGGAAGACTCCCAGACATAGAAATCAAACTTATGGTGGCCAAAAGGGAAAGGGTTGGGAAGGAACTAATGAGTTTGAGCTTAACAGATCCATACTACTATATATAAAATAGATAAAAAACAAGGATATGTTATACAGCACAGGGAGGCATATTCAATATCTTCTAATAAATTATAATGGAAAATGTATATAACTGAAACACTTTGCTGTATACCAGATCTAACACAGCATTGTGAGTCAAGTATACGTCCATAAAAAAAGGAGGGCTTCCCTGGTGGCGCAGTGGTTGAGAATCCGCCTGCTGATGCAGGGGACGCAGGTTCGTGCCCTGGTCCGGGAAGATCCCACATACCGCGGAGCAGCTGGGCCCGTGAGCCATGGCCACTGAACCTGTGCGTCTGGAGCCTGTGCTCCACAACGGGAGAAGCTACAGCAGTGAGAGGCCCGCGTACCGCAAAAAGAACCAGAAGTCTCTTGCCTCTTTGCAGGTCCAGACTTAAAAAAAAAAAAGGAATGAAATTGTGATTCTTGCTGTAACATGGATGAAGTTTGACAACATGCTAAGTGAAATTAACCAGATACAAAAGACCACATTGATGATACCATTTACATGGAATGCTCAAATCCCGTAAATCCACTGAAACAGAAAGTACAATACTGGTTTCCAGGGCTTGTTGGAATGGAGGAATAGGAAATGACTTCTAATGGGTATAGGGTTTCTTTGTCTGGTGATAAAAATATTCTAAATTTAAATAGTGAATTTTGTGAATACACTAAAAATCCTTGAATTGTACACTTTTAAAAGTGAAAACTTATGGTATGTGAATATCTCAATTAAAAATTCAGAAAAGAGTGAAACCCCACTATTTGGTCCTGTTTAAGAACAAACGATTTTGTACTTCTCCAGAGACTCCCGTGACCTGCATGGATTGCGATGTTTTCTGTGCCACCTTGGTGTTTATGGTATGCTGCACCCATAACTATTAGTCAACCAGCTCATTTCCCACTGTCAATTTTACCTGGGGCTGCTGTGGGGAAATTGGAATTGGGTGCCCTAAGTCCAAGGAAGTCTGCGGGCCTCTTCATTTATCATCAGTGTTCCTCTCTTTCTACCATCTGAGAGGCTCCTGTCTTTCTTTTATTGCTTTCTTTTCTATTAAGCCTAGGGCATTATTTTTTCCAATGCCCTTCCCCCTTGCAGTAAGTGCACCATTCCTTCCCCAATGGTGGCTTACCTCTTCACGTTACTTACCTTCTGGGAATCTAATGCCACTGCCAGAAAAACAGCATTTCGTTTTGCATTGTCTTTCTTCTGTCATTGTTCCTGTTGTTGAGTACTTTAAAAGCAACGTCTACCAATTAAGAAGAGTTTGTTCCAAATGCACCATCTAAGTTTTTTCAACTTTCTCCTGATATCTGAGGTGCTTTGCGCAAAAGAGTTCAGATTTATCTTTCTAGTATTTTCAGGTCTTTGGGATCTGCATCCGTATAATGTGTGCAGGCCTGACAAGTCCTTTCCAAAAATCCAGAGGGGTCTTCATTTGGTTTTTGCTGAATTTGAATTTTGTCCAAATTCTTTTACTTGGTTTCCCCTTTTGAAAGCCCTGCTAAGATGCACTTACGGTAGTGCTCTAATAAGGGCATTTCTCTCTCATTGGGATCCCAATTTGGTTCAGCTGTCGGTACTGCCAAGCTTCAGGTGTACCATTTGGGTCTGTTAGGTGGAGCTGGTACACTTCCCTCCTGGCCTCATCAATGACCATTCTCCTTTCGTCTCTTGTAAGCATCATATTACTAAGAATGTGTGTGTCTGCCCATAAAGTGTGGTGGGTAGCAAAAATAGAAGTGAACAATTCAGAGAGGATCCTCGCTATAAGGAGCGTTGTGATCTTCCCAAGTAAATGTCTGAGATGGAGAAAGAACTATGCATCTGTAGAATCCCAGCTGGCTGTCAGTTTGCATTTAGGCCTCCTATGGGATAATGGCATAAGGGAAACTGCCCTGCCCCAGGAGTGGGTGCCCTGTTGGGTCTTAGATGATGATACCAGACCAGGTCTCTCTGCTCCAGGAACTAACAGAATTTTCTAATTGACCTTTTAAGGAAGGGAGTCAGTCTGACCACTTCCTGAGCCCCAGTTTTGGGAATTGGGGCTGAACAGGAAACGGAAGGTGGTGGAAGGGGCTGGATATGTTGGCGTAACAGTCGGAGCAGCTGTGACAGCTAGCTCAGCCTTAGGAGTTAAGGTTTGAAGCAACATATCCTCACTCTTGTTCCCTGATGTAACAGCACAAATGCTTGCACATAGTGGATTTTATCATTCTTCCCTGCTTTTTCACAGAATAGCTCTAATTGCAGGATTGTTTAGAGCCATTCAAAGGCCACCATTCCTCAGTGCTTTATTGTAAAACCACAGGTAGCAATTGATCCTCTCTAACCATTGTCTTGACATCAACCAGCTGTGCTGAATTCTGGGCTGGGGTTTTTGGTGATTTTAGGAACCAAATGGGACTTTTCTCTTCTCCCTGGGAATGTCCCACTCTCAGAAAAGAACAGAGTTTTTTTTCTGTTCATTTCCTCCATCTGACATCAGTAAAGGTTTTAAAAATCACAAAACTGATTTGGCTGTAACTGGAGAAATGGTACCAAAACAAAATGAAACAAACAAACAAGAAACCCCGGAAAACCCTAAATAAACCCTCAAGTTTGGTCTTGGGGTTTTACATATACCAACAACACAGGAGACTACAGACAATGTAATTAGCACAGCAGCAGTGGCAGTACGTGGTACACGGGGTCCCAAGATAACCCTGCCTAAACCCTTTGTGGAGATCCAAACATGTACTGGGGGCAACACATGGTTCATCTTCCTCTTAGTCACGGGTTCCTAGCTGTAGTCAGACCACTGATCCCAAATGCGCCTCAGAAGAATTTCTTTAGGGATAGTTGAAACATTCCCCATTTTTAAAAAAACAGAAATACAAAGACAAAATACAAATGGTGCACACAAATTCTAGCAACCAATGTAACAAACAAACTGGTTCACAAATAGGGTCAAAGTACTTTCCTCTCTCCAACAGGGTATGTCACTCAAATACAAAACAAATTGGTTTATTCTGGAGAAAAAAGCCTCAGAGAGGAGTAAAGTTTCTGGCTGTCCACACCAGAGCGACTTACCCTGCTGTGTGGCGTCCGTCGGCTCCCAAACATCGATTCCTTTCTCCCACTGCCAAGTGCTGGGGCAGCCGGTGCTGCTTCGGGGGAACTTTGAGAGGAAGATCCTCAAGACAAGTGGTCCCGGCAGCTGCTAGGGCCTTACCCCAAAACTCGCTGACCAGGGCTGGCCAGCCATGGGCAGCAGAGTTCCTGGCTGGCTTCACCTCAATTTGTTACAGAGTCCAGGCTCATACTGCTCTCTGCACAACAGGCCAATAACTGAGAGACGAGTTGCTGGGGCAAAAAATGGAGACTTTATTTGGAAAGCCAGCCGACTGAGAAAGTGTTTGCGTCTCAAAGAACCATCTTCCCTGAGTGAGAAGTCAGGCTTCTTTCCTACTAACAGGGGAGGGGCTAAAGTCCTTGTTCTGGCCAGGAGGGGGATGTGTTAATTTTGTCCATCCTGCAGCCAATCACAGGTGGGCCTCCCAGGAGGTTTCCTGCAAGATAAACAAAAGTATTTTAGCTTAATGCTCATTACCTGGGAGGCAGGGTTCGCAGAGATGGGCCATTACGTATAATTTAAGCTTATAGGCAACATCCTTTTAGTGATTAACTTGTAATAGAATACAAAGTGTCTTCCCTATTACAACCTGATGATATTATATTTCAATTCCTTTGGCTATCTTCTTTTGAAATGAAGAATGCTGTTTCTTTTTTCTGTTGCTGTCATAATCTTGGATGACTTTCTAGCTGTAGCTAACAATACCATGTTTATGTTTCACTTACAGTTTTAGGAGATCAGACTGCATATCTAAATGCTGGAATCATGTTTAATCCTCTGCCGAATACGAAGCATTCTTTTCTGACCTCTTTTCAAGATAACTTTTTTATTCTAGATGTATTCATTGGAGTTAAAGTCTTCATTTTTTGGCCTAGTTTTGTCCTTGATTTATGAAATAATGGTGATAAAAGTGTGGGGATGTTGAATAGGGTGAATAAGTAGGAATAGGTATTGCCATAATATGAAAGGACAATTTCTACTGTGAGAAATGCTGCTAGACATGGATGTTTTCATGGGGTTCAAAGTCTCGAGGACCCTACAAAAATTGGATTGTTTTTCAGGATGGAATAGGAAATTAGTAATTCCTGGAATGAATGAATGTGTCAGTGTCTTCCTTCTTTACAAAAAAATCAATCAAACAAAAAACTCTTTGTTATCCCATTTCCCTAAGCAACTTACTATTCCATTTATTTGCTCTTCTTTGTAGCAAAACTCAGACCTGTCTTTAGTCTCTGTATCCAATGCCTCACCTCTCTTCCTCTCTTAAATACACTTCAATCAGACTTTCACTTTCACCCCTCTACCAAAACAGTTCTTATCATGGACAACAATGACCTTCATTGCTACTTGCAATGATCCATCAGTAGCAGTTAACACAGCTGATCATTTCCACCCTATTGAAACACTTTAGAAACTACAAACAAATCCTGAGCCTGTCACAACCACCCTAAACAAACATCAGGACCCACATTGCTTTTCCCACCAAAGATTGTAACAGAGGACTTGGTGATAAATGGGGAGAAGAGAGTAGACAGTGAAACACTGAGAGTAGAGAAAATCTTGTAGTTTTCAGCTTCACCGGATCCTGGGCTTTCTGTCAGCTATCTGGAGTTTAACCTATGGAAGACATTTCACCATATATGGAGGAAAATGCACCTAAGCATATTTTGTCAGAGAGGAGCATTTGAAGCATTTAATCTTGCAAATTAAAAAGTTTACAATAGTGGCCAGTCACCTGGCCTTTGCTTGAAATTCCCTCTTTTCCTTCTGTGCCTATTTAGGACCTTTTCACTTCTTTTTCCCCTTAAGTACTGTGTCCCCCGCTGCACGGTTACACTGGGCTCTGTCTAGTGACATATTTGTGGTAGGTGTGTCCCAAGCACACAGCTAATTGTCTGGCCTTCTCCAAGATCTGATCTCTTGCTCTTCCTTTGGGTTTCTCCATCCCAAAAGGGTTCAAGACATTTTTAGCCTGATGCCACTGTGGCCTTTGCCACTGTCTCTTGCTCTGGAATTTCTTCAGGCCTATGTAAACTTCATCCTAGGGAGAGTCTCCCCCTTGTCATAGATTTATCTCAGCTAGAAAATCATCCCTAACATATACCTGAACTGAAGCTGCTCTTAGTGTTTCCGGATTCTGGCTTCAGGGGACACCGTGAAAACCAATTCCTGTTCTGCCAAGCATTCCTCAAACTACCCTTTCTCATTGTTTGCAGGTTGGAAGCTTTGAATAATTTACGCTAATAGTGTTATATTTACTTTGAGGTTTTACTGTTCCTAGGCGGCTCTGCTGAGCTTTTAAAATTTTAGCCTGTTTCCTGATTTTTGTCCCGTTCCTTCACCACATGTAGAACTAACGCTATTTGTAGGATCTTAGTGCCTTATTTTCTGTTTGCTTTCAGGGCCAGATATTTGTTTTCTTAACATGCTACTCTAGATTTTATCTCGTGGGGTCCCTTCTAGTAAGATATAAAAGCAGTGAGTACTGGGTCTGCCACAAGCTACTACCTGTTCCAACTAATCTTTCCACCTTCGTGTCTCTGAGCTGGGTCTTTCCAACACCTAACCAGTCCTGGACCAGTCTGTTGGCTTCTGTGCCTCCTCTTCAATACATTTCATCCTCCTTGTACTTTCCTAAGCATATTCCTTCAATGTATATGCTGTAATAATATCACCATCACCAGTTATTGTCACCTTAAAATTTGCCTATTAATGCTTTATTTTTTTTATGCCGATCTTCCTTTCAGATCTATCTCCATTTCGTGTAATTATCTAGCACTGCTGTTCACAGTCTTTAAGGTTTAGTTCTCCTACATGCACGTATAATAGACTCTGTAGCTTGAAGCGAGGTTGGGTGGTAGTGGTGTCATTTTCATTTGTTTCCCTCTCTTTCTCTGGTCAATTTTTTTGATTTCAGTCACTCTTGCTTAGCCTGTACAAACTAGGCTTGTGCTGGTTGAGGTCAGAGAATGTTATTCACTCTCTGTTCTGGAGGGTATTTGGACTTTCACTTAAGCCACAGTTGCCAAGGGACGTTTGAGACCCAGTGTTCTACAAAGGGGCAATAAGTTAATGATAGAATATTCCTTTCTGAAGAGTCTGTTAGCTTTCTTTCTTTCTTTCTTTCTTTTTTTTTTTTGGTCACACGGCATGGGGGGATCTTAGTTCCCTGACCAGGGATCAAACCCCTGCCCCCTGCATTGGAAGCATGGAGTCTTAACCACTGGACCTGTTGGCTTTCTTGATGAGGAAGGACCTGGGAAAGAACTAAACTAGAAAATTCCTTTAAAAAAAATTGAATTCTAGTTGACATACAATGTTATAATTCCTTTCAAATAATTATGCTATTGGTAGTTGTCTGGTTTCATAGAAGCAGGGTAACAGGTTTTAATAGTTCAATACACCTCTTATAGAAAGTCTCAGGTTCACCTGCCTTTTTCCTTCAATTAAGCCCATGGTGGGATTTAAATGTGGGGCTTACTAGGCTGACTTCCTGTCCACTTATTTTTTGTCTAATATTAATTTATGTGTTGGAGACTCTGAATTTTAGTTCAAAGATTTCCTCAACTAAGGACAGAGTGTTAGTTCTAAAAATAAGATAGAAACACAGAGCTCTCAACTCTCTCAGCTCTCCTTGAGATAGGACTCATTACTCTTTGTGGGGAAAGTTCTGGGTCAATATTTATAAAATGCTTAGAACAGTATCTGGGATATAGTAGCTACTGCTGTATTAGTGTTTATTAAATAAATTAAAAATAAATAATGAGTTGCCAAAGACCATGATGTTGAGTCTAAGACGATTCACCTGACCTTCCCTGGAGGCTATTATGAGCTTCTTATTTAACCATGTATGGAACTCAACAGGAGATCTGCATTAAGGGCTAACAGATTTCTATACTGCTGACTGGGGTAAGGAAGGCATAGGTGTCTTTTATTTGGGGCATAGGCCAAACATGGACTATTTCACTCACATTGGCATTTTCTATTCCTCACTTAAATGAATAAAAATAAGATTAAAAATTAAGATTAAACTAATTTGTTATTTAAAATAATTATTATATTATTATATATGATAATTAGAACTATAGAACATCATTACTATAATAATTATATAACATTATGTAACATACAGTTATATAACATATAATTATTAAAATTATTATTAAAATAAATTAAGATTACAAATAAATTAAGATTACAAATAATAAATATATGTTAAAAATAAATGCTCAATAATTAAACTGAATCACCCAAAATTAAACTAGATAAAACAGTGAAGCAATTCTGCCGTGGGTAATAAACCACTAAAGGTCAAGCTGTACCTTTATACGGAATAAAATAGCTAAAAGCCAACACAAATTCTGTGCAGACTGAGATGTTCTTTACAGGGGCGGAATTTACCAGTGGGATGGGACCCAGGCTAAGCGTCTCATTTTGAGGCTTCCCTGGTGTGGAAAGCTCCTACCTCAAGCTAGAGGTGATGGATATTACACCTCTGGGACCACTGCCCCACCCCCAGCCATTTATTGGGTAAAGGCACAGGATAGCTGTCAATGTTTTTATACTAGAAGTTTCTGGAAAGTGGAAGTTTTCTTTTATATTCCAGGCTCCTTTCATATAGTGGACACATACATATGGTTGTTAAACTAAACAGATATCCAGTTTGAAGGAAAATTAAAAGAACATTTGCTTAGGATGGTATCTTGCAGATGATAACAACTTGGGACAAATCTGATGACTTAATGTCCTCACAGCACCTCTGTCTGCATCCTTATGGCTCACGTTCCAGTGTTGAATGCCCAGGTGCAGTGATGACCAACCTGATATTTGGAGTTCTGCCTCCTTCAGTCTGGAGGCTGCCGGTACCCATCATACTGTTGGTGGGTAAGAAATATGTCTTAATTATAAAAATGCATTCACTTTGGATCATAGAAGAGAAATTTTAGGTTTGGAAAATGAAGATAGCAGATCTCTATGTAAATTGAAAGTTTAAAGAGTTTTCAAACCTTATTAGTTCTTCACTTTGACTTTTTCCTACCAATTCCAGTAGGTACAGCCTGGTAGGGTTTTACTCGGTAACCTTATTCAGCTTACACAGTATTTTCTGAGGGAATATACCTCAGCAAGTACCACTAGGTACAAGGCAAGCATCCTACCACTTACCGTCTTGCTTGAGGTAGGCTTGCTTCCCTCACCTTGGCTGCTTGGACCTGGGAAGCATATAAATTTGGAAACCTGGGAACATCAACTGAGAAAGTATTTCCCAAGTGTATTCCGCAGGAATGTAAATCTGCTGCAAGGTGTTAGTTGGTAATCCAAGCAAGTAAGCAAGAAAAGAAAGAAGGAGGAGAGGAAAGGAGAGAGAGAGAGAGAGAGAGAAAGAGAGAGAGAGAGAGAGAGAGAGAGAGAAAAGAAGAAGGGAAGGAACGAAGACAGTAAGAAAAAAGAGAAGTTTTCATGAGAATATGTTTCTTTTCTGTGGAACTTCTCAAAATCTTTGCTATGCTAGTGTTACTGAACCAAACTTGGGTCTACTCACCTGTGTGCACTAAAGCCAATCTACCAACACGGGGTTATGGTGAAGGAAAGTTCAGCATTTATTGAAGGAAACCAAGCAATGAGTCCAGGTGGCTAGTGCCTAAAAGACTTGAACCCCTTGAAGGCTTTCAGGGAAAGGTTTTTAAAGACAGGGTGAGGGGGAGGTTTGCAGGGTATGTGATCAGCTCATGGATATTCTTCTGATTGCTTGGTGGTGAGGTAATTGGAAGTCAACATCATCAACCTTCTTTTTTCAACCTGTCTGGGATCGTCATACAGTTAATTTCTTCCACCTGGTGGGTGTTTCAGTATCTGCAAAACAGCTCAAAGAATATGGCTCAGAATATAATCTGCAGCCCTTGAGGAGGAACTAAGGGCCCTTGACTTTGTTTAGTGGTTAAACTATTATTATTTTGTCTTGCTTGACTGTTTTCCTTTGTTTCTGCATTTTCTCACTTCTCTGATTGAATTTATTCTTTGGAACACAGGGAAGGCCTAGGAGGCCTTTTTACAGACAAAAGGTAGACAGAGGACATGGGGTGGAGGTGGGGTCTGTCCCGGGAAGGCCCATAGGGTCCTGCTTGGTTACACTAATACCATGTTACCACTACCCCTCACCCAAACCTAGGATGGGGATACAGGCTGTAGTGTGTCCCAGATATATTTAAACACGGACCTCCTTTTTGAGAGTATCTTGTGGTAAGAGTGCTCTATGAATATGCTTTGGGAACTGTTCTCCATTCCTTAACAGAAACCAAAAGATGAAGATTTCTCTTATAATTATGGTTGTTGAAATGTTCCTCCTTTTTGATGATGCTTAGGAAAAAGATTGGAAAGAAATATGCTAACATGTTAACAGCATTTCTCCTATCTGGGGGACAATGTATCATTTTTAGCTCCCTGTAACATGTTTTGTACTTTTGAAAAGCCAACAATTAGCATACATTATTCAATCATAAAATAATTAAAAAGTATGTCTTTATGACCCTGGCTAAACTACGAAAATATGGCACGTTGTTAACGAGTGACTTATCTTCTTTCCTTTGCTCAGCTGTGCTCTTTTAAGGAATTCCTTCACAATCACGCCTTACAAGGGTTCAGATATGTTGTTAAGTGTTAGGGCTTCAGAATTCTTCTCAACACAGCTGCAGTTATGGCCCATGAGAAACAAACCTATTTGCCAGACCTTCCTTGTGTCACGTGAGAAGATCAGCGTGCACAGTCCTTGCTTGTTGGTGTATCTGTCCCACTCCGCTCTCCCTGAGCAGCTTCAGGCCGTCATCTGGACAGGGTGAGTGCTCAGCAAGCAGCAAGCGTTAGTTCCTCCCCTTGTATCCCCAGCACCTAGCCCAGCAGGGCCTAGCAGTTATTTCATAAATATTCCTGGATTAAAACTAAGTAAAGAATTTAGTAAAAGGGGAATTGGTGGTCACAGTGAGAAATCTTAAATTGATTTTCCTATATGGCCTTTTTCCCTTTGAAAATCTCCAAGAACACCAATGAACAACCTATTGAGGGCACTCACTTTCTGTATTTCACAGCAATGGGAGGCAAGTCAAGAGCCAGGGTATTTACGGCGGCTCACGCTAAACTCCAGGGGACAGATAGAAAACACGACGCAAGTCACCCCATCTCCCCCACACAGACATTGCAGGGACCTTAATTCTTGGCAGGAAAACACAATTTAAATACAGAAACAACGAGAGGTCAAAACAAGACTTTCTCTCCTCAAATGTAGAATTGTATAGTGCAGATGGCAGGTGTCCCAGCAGTGCCGGGAGAGGGAGATCTGTTGGAAAAGGCTTCATGCATTAAGTGGGACTTAAGTGGAAATAAAGGGATTTCAGCGTAATCTTAATTTTTAGTTCATGTAATCTTTTTTCTGGTTTCTTATGATTTGGGTGATAGAAGACTATCACCAAAGGTTTTATTTTAGTTCTAACATGTTTGGTTCTTCATAGGTGAGGGATATTTTTAAAAAGTATGTGTATGTGTGTGTCGCACACACGATATGCACACTCAGATACACCTCATTTTGTCAGTTCTGAAATTTTCATTTTCATGTTTTCATTTCTTTGAAATTATGATGCATCTTATAGTCAATAGCATGTCATAATTTAATTGACAACATTTTTTTCTCTCACTAGTGCATGACATAATGTTGCATCCTATAAAATATGGCATTTTGGGTCAGATAAAATATGGTAATGAATATTTGTGTCTATTCACATATGTATAAATGTACATGCTTGTGCATATGTGTATCTATACTCATATGAATGTTTGAGCTTATAATGGAGATTCAGTTCTTTGTCCTGTGCAGTAATTTGGATAGGATGAGCTGCTCTAGCAGGCACAAGACTTAGCCCTTCACTGTCTGTCTAACCTGGGTTTGGATGTGTCCGTTCTTCAATTCCATTTGGAAAACTAGACTAATAATAACTCTATGCCAAACGATGTCTATAACACATGTTGAATTAGTTATGGTTGAGGGGTTTGTTACCATTCCATTTTCAAGGTCCCAGGAGATTAGAGATCCATACTTGTGTTGACACAGCGTGTGCTAAGTTGAACTCCATAGAGCTTGAGGGAAGAAGACAGCTATCATGGGATTCTTTTCTTTTAAATAATTTGCAAGGACACTGCTCAGCAGTCTGTCCCACTCCCTTCCTCTGGCTTACTTTCCAGGTATATGTAATCCTGGAGAAATAACAAATGAACACAGGATTGGTACGTTTTTTTGTTTTTTTTTTTTTGCGGTACACAGGCCTCTCACTGTTGTGGCCTCTCCCATGGCGGAGCACAGGCTCCAGACGCGCAGGCTCAGCGGCCATGGCTCACGGGCCCAGACGCTCCGCGGCATGTGGGATCTTCCCGGACTGGGGGACGAACCCATGTCCCCTGCATCGGCAGGCGGACTCTCAACCACTGCGCCACCAGGGAAGCCCAGATTGGTAAGTTTTGTTTCGTGTAAGGTACTAGGTGAACAGCACCAGAACCTCACTTGTCTTGGGTTGGTGTGAGTCAAGAACATTCCCATTTCCTATCTAGTTACAGCTGCTCCAGCAAAAGCCCCAGTCTCTGAATCCATTCCCGAAATATCATTGTGCTACCATAAGCCTTGGAAATAATTATATAAATCTCCCAAAGTATGTTATTTTAATGTTGCTTAACGGAAAACTTTCAGTAGTGAGGCCCCTGCCTTCTCTACAAAGCTTTTCAGCTCATTCCCAGCCCCTCCCTTTCTCTTTCTAAGCTCCAACCATACTGCTCTTCTTTCAGGATCCCCATTACCCCACGCAGCTTCTCTCCTAAGGTCCTTCACGCAGGTTCTTCTTCCTTCCGGAAACTCTCTACCTCACTCCTTCCTTTTCCCTGGCCGATTTCTCCTTCCCATCGGACTCAGCTTGATCATCAGCCCTCCTAGAAGCCTCCCTCGACTCTCCAGACTAGGTCAGCACATATGTTTTAGGCTTTCTTAGCACCTGTACTTCTTTCTAACACTCATCATAACCATGATTAAAAATTAATAGAATAATTACTTTCTTATTGTTTGGCTCCCCTGTCAAAGTAAATGCTCCAAGAGGGAGGGTTTTATATGTATGTTTTCAGTGTTCCCAACACCTGGGATTGGGACTTTGGGTAGAGTACCCAATAAATATGCAATGAATGAATGACCAAATAAAGGAGAGTTCTGTATTAACTGAAGGTAGTTTTCCCTTAAGAGATTAACTCCTTTTTTTTTTTTTTACATCTTTATTGGAGTATAATTGCTTTACAATGGTGTGTTAGTTTCTGCTTTATAACAAAGTGAATCAGTTATACATATACATATGTTCCCATATCTCTTCCCTCTTGCGTCTCCCTCCCTCCCACCCTCCCTATCCCACCCCTCTAGGTGGTCACAAAGCACCGAGCTGATCTCCCTGTGCTATGCGGCTGCTTCCCACTAGCTATCTATTTTACCTTTGGTAGTGTATATATGTCCATGACACTCTCTCGCTTTGTCACAGCTTACCCTTCCCCCTCCCCATATCCTCAAGTCCATTCTCTAGTAGGTCTGTGTCTTTATTCCTGTCTTACCCCTAGGTTCTTCATGACGTTTTTTTTTTCCTCTCATAAATTCCATATATATGTGTTAGCATACGGTATTTGTTTTTCTCTTTCTGACTACTTCACTCTGTATGACGGACTCAAGGTCTATCCATCTCATTACAAATACAAAACTGGACAGGTACTTGTAAAAGTATGAGATTAGAGCACTCCCTAACACCATACACAAAAAATAGGCTCAAAATGGATTAAAGACCTAAATGTAAGACCAGAAACTATCAAACTCTTGGAGGAAAACATAGGCAGAACACTCTGTGACATAAATCACAGCAAGATCCTTTTTGACCCAGCTCCTAGAGAAATGCAAATAAAAACAAAAATAAACAAATGGGACCTAATGAAACTTCAAAGCTTTTGCACAGCAAAAGAAACCATAAACAAGACCAAAAGACAACCCTCAGAATGGGAGAAAATATTTGCAAACGAAGCAACTGACAAAGGATTAATCTCCGAAATTTACAAGCAGCTCATGCAGCTCAATAACAAAAAAACAAACAACCCAATCCAAAAATGGGCAGAAGACCTAAATAGACATTTCTCCAAAGAAGATGTACAGACTGCCAACAAACACATGAAAGAATGCTCAACATCACTAATTAGAGAAATGCAAATCAAAACTACAATGAGATATCATCTCACACCGGTCAGAATGGCCATCATCAAAAAAAATCAAGAGATTCACTACTTTTTAAGTCATCCTAAGGTTACTCTCACTTTGATCATTACCAGCTATAAGTTTGTAATAAATACTGTTGTTTTGAAGACACTGAGGTTGGAGCACAGAAAGAAAGTCTTCTAAGACTGAGAACAATCTTCTGCAAAAAAAGTTGTATAACAAGAAAGGAGAAAACTCATTTTTAACTTACAGAAACTGTGTATTATTTTATCTTGGTCACATTCAGAGCTTACTTCAGGTAAGCTTCCTCATTTTTTGCTCTTTTGGCTCTTGTAAAGGTATATGATGAAGTCATCAAGGGGAAGTTGGGAGGGGCGAGAGAGTAGTGTGTTTTCCTGACAGACTAGACTATCTGATGTCTTTATTAGATTAGATTCACAGGCATGAATAAATAGCCATGAAGTTGGCTGTCCATGCACTGATCATGTCTTGCTTTTTGTCCTCTGGAATAAAAGGATAGCATCTATCACTTAAAATTGTGCTCATTTAAGATATTTGTTGGATGAATGAATGAATGAATGAATGAATTCTCAAACAATAGGACAGTGGATGTTTTATTCCCTGGCTGGCAGCCACCATATCTCAAATACTATCTTAGCCGTGTATTGGAATGCTTAATAAAAGTCAGGCCCCCTAATTATATTAAAACTGATAAAATAGTAAGGTGATAAAATGAGGGAGAGAGAGATCGATTATTGGAAGGAAGGGAATGATTTGACTAGAGCTACAGCATGGCTGTTGTTTAGAATCCAGGCATGGAGGAGCTCCTGCAGACAAGGGTGAGGTTTTGTCTCCTTTACCTGTTCTGTGCCTCTAGCCACTAACTGATTCTCTGCCTTCAATTTTTTCTCTCATTCTTAATCTTTGCCAGAGAGATTGAGAGGAGAACTAACGATCTCCCCCACCGCTAATTTACTTTCTGTGATTCCCATCAAGACAGCATCTCAGGCACAAGCCCGCTCAGCAGATTCAAGTGAACTTAGCTTCCCCCAGTCTTAGATTTTCAGTTGCCTAGATGTTCCCAGGATGAGGTGAAGACTATGGTTTTCATGTGTTCCCAGACCTGGGAAATGGCAACATCTTTCTGACAGATGTCCAACACAGGAACCTGAGTCCCTCTCAGAATCCCATCTTACCTTCTCCCTTCAGAACCTAATCAGTCACCAGGTCCTCTTAATTATTTGCCTCTTTAACATTTTTCAAATCTATCCCTCCTCTTTATCTTCACTACCCTCCCTTATTTCGTCCCTCAACCTCCCTCACATGGATCATGCCTCCTGTTTTATCCTCTGATTCTAGTTCTGCCCCTATGAATTCCTTCTCTCCATTGTGGCCAGAAAGATGTATCTAGAATATGGATGGGCTGCAACCTTTCTTTCTTTAAAACTCATGAAGTAGCCAGACCCAGAAAAGCCCAAACTCCTTAGCATGGTATGTAAGTAGATTTATTAGCATGGTATGTAAGTAGATTTATTATTATTTATTTTATGCTTCTTGTCCCAGCTTATTTATTAGTAGCATCCCTTTTCACTTTCAGAAGTGTTTCAGTTTGGGTGGTAAATTGTATAGTCACCCTAAATACAAAGCCCTTGATGAAAATCTGATTGCTATCTACTTCTCCAGCTCTATCTCCTGCTCACCACTCCCTCTTGCTGCACTTCCTGCAGCAAGATGATGGCAGCAGTTCAGGGAATCACATCCGGATATGACAGTGCATAAATGGTGCAAGCAACTATTTTCTTTGTGTTGATTTCTTGAGAATAAGAATACTTTTCCCAGAACCCCACGGTTTACCTCCATTCATGTGTAATTGGCAAGGATTGAGTCACATGCCCTTTCCTGAATGAGTCACTGGTGGGCAGAATAGAATTGCCTTCATGGTTTTGTTTGATTTGTTGGGGTGGAATAGATGTTAGGGAATAGACAACAATTGTGACTGCAACATCAATTTTAATTGACTTTTTCTTTGGGTGTATTTATTCCACTAGACGCAAGCTCCTTGAGGTCAGGAACTGTACTGAAGCTCCTAGCACAGTGCTTGGCATTAGTAATTTTTATTATTGATTTGTTTGTCAATTGTTTTGTTATTGAACTTTTGGATGAAAGAAAACAAGGTGGTATAATGCAGTGGGGAAAACACAGGCTTTGGAGCTTGCTCAAGAAATAGCCTTGATCCCCAACTCCGTACTTGTCTATGCAGGATCCAGCTGCCTGCAGATCTCTAAACTTCACATTTCTCATCTGTCATATGAAGCGAAGATTACCTCCTGATAACACATATAACATATATAAAGCGACTCAACAGTCACAAATATTTCCTCATCTTCTTACTATTTCTGTCATTTTACCCCAAGAATTCTTGTGAGGCTGTTGCCCTGTTTGTGTGTGGATGTGTGCCCATGTGTGAATGTGTGGATCTATGTGCACGTGGGGAACCTATAAGGAAAATGCCCTCTAAGAAAAATGCTGTTCCTGCTATCACCATCTGGAATTTGTAAGACCTTTTCTGATTACTTGACCCATATGAGATAAAAACTTATCTTAATCTAGTTTCTATTCCAAGAGAGAGTTCCGAAGGTGTGCTTAGTGAATCATCATAGTCACCGAAGATGATTTATGGACAAAGTTTTCATGGTCATCTCATTTAGGGAAATTCAGCGTGACATAATTTCCCTGTAAACATTCACTACAACTTTAGCATATTAAAGACTGAGAGAGTTCCCATAGTAATTTGTTTTCATTTTTTAGCCCAGATAACTCCAAACTTGTTTTAGCCCAGAATCTTTCTTTCCTATAGCACTTAGCAACGTCTCTTGGAATACCCTTTGGGAAATTTAGGTTCATAACTAATCTCTTTGCTCTCAAGGTTACTTGCTAGGACCTCCTATCTTCGCCACTAGGGAGGGTCATTGGTTTACACAGGGTGAACAAACTTTCAACTCTAAACCCACATCAATGGTGGGAAATCACTGTAAACAAGTGTTTTCATTGTCCGATGTTTTGAAGAAGTCATTTCACACTTTGAGGCTGAACTGGTTAATCCCTAAAGCCTTTACCATCTCCAATATCTTGCAGAAAAACTCTGAGATGACTAATATAAACAAGATGGTTATTTCCATGTTACTAAAAACAGGCTTGCTTATTTTCTAGTGATATTTGGGATGAAATGGTAAAGTAGGGGTGAGCTGTAGAACTCTTCAACCTAGGAATTCTGAGCACCCTGAACCAGATTTCAGAGAGGATATTCTCCTGAATGTGAATTATTTGCAACCTCTGTAAGGTTGGCTATGAGGTAAAAGTAAGGTTAGGTATGGATGAATAATCATTCATTATTTTCTATAATGAAGGAATATCCCTGGGGAATTGTTACAATAGGAGAAAAAAGCTACTCATCTTATTGCTGATCAGATAATTATGAAAGAGTCTTGATTTTAGAATTGAGGTCCCTGTTCTGTTTTGAATGCAGGTACTTGTTTGTTATTTGGTCATGACACCAGTAGTTAGTGCTCCTGCTACAAGGACAGGAGTATTAGGAGCCAGCAAAGCTTGATCTGTTAGCTTTCCATAGGCTTGGTAAGGCATAGTTTGGACTATGAGATAACATGTCCTCACGTTCCCAGTAATTCCCAGAGAAGCCCTATTTTGCTAGTCTCTTTCCATCCTTAACTTTTAATCTTCTTCCCATGCATGTTAAATGCCTCTTAATCCAAGTTTTAAAAATCTAATTTTCCTTTAATTTTAAGACTCAAATTATATTTAGTTTTTTTGTTTTGTTTTGTTTTGTTTTTGTTTTTTTCCGGTACGCGGGCCTCTCACTGTTGTGGCCTCTCCCGTTGCGGAGCACAGGCTCCGGACGCGCAGGCTCAGCGGCCATGGCTCACGGGCCCAGCCGCTCCGCGGCATATGGGATCTTCCCGGACCAGGGCACGAACCCACATCCCCTGCATCGGCAGACGGACTCTCAACCACTGCGCCACGAGGGAAGGCCTCAAATTATATTTAGTTTTGCTTTTATTTCCAGATGGACCTGGATGAATACACTACTGAAATTGTACCAAATTTGCTGCAACTTGAAAAACATATTATGGCAACTCTTCACATCTAAGCTGGAGATGAAGCTCTCTGAAACATGATAACCTCCCACTCATATCCTGAGAGCTGCTACATTGTGGGTGTGAACATTTGTGGTGAACCATCATCTGAGACCATGGGGCCACCTTCCTTTCATAGCCAGTTTTTGAGGAAACTACTGTGTGTGTTTGTGTGTTGTGTACCCCCTAAAGAAAATGAGGGAAATCCTTTAAGAAAAATATCATTCAAATATGAATGCTTATACATATTCTATAAAAGTCTACCTGATCTTTTATTTAATAATATTAAAATAGTATGATCCTGCAATCCCACTCCTAGGCATATATCCAGAGAAAACTCTACTTCGAAAAGATACATGCAGTGTTCAGAGCAGCAGTATTTCTAATAGCCAAGATATGAAAGCAACCTAAATGTCCATTAATAGATGAATGGGTAAAGAAGATACGGTTTATATACACAATGGAATATTATTCAGCCATAAAAAGAATGAAATAAGGCCATTTGTAGCAACATGGATGGACCTAGAGATTATCATACTAAATGAAGTCAGACAGAGAAAGGCAAATATCATATGATATCACTTATTTGTGGAATCTAAAAAATGATACAAATGAACTTATTTACAAAACAGGAATAGACTCACATAGAAAACAATTTATGGTTATCAAAGGGAAAGGTGGGGATAAATTAGGAGTTTGGGATTAATATATACACACTCCTGTATATAAAATAGGTAAACAACAAGGACCTGAGTATAGCACAGGGAACTATACTCAATATCTTGTAATAACTTATAATGGAAAAGAATCTGAAAAAGAATATATATGTATAACTGAATCACTTTGTTGTACACCTGAAACTAAAACAACATTTTAAATTAACTATACTTCAATTAGAAAAGAGATTATCTATGCAAAAAAATCAAAATAATTATTGGAATCACTAATGATTCTTTTCATACTATCCTATTTGCTGGAGCTCAAGGTAACAGGGAAACAGGCTGAGGACTTAGGGATGGCTCTGCAGGCACGTGCTTGTCCACTTCTGTTGCTCTCACCACCACTGTAAGACATTTCAGTCACTCGTTTTAGCAGTCCTAGCTTTTGTGCTTTGCTTTAGAACACATTGTCTATGCCCTTTGTCTCATTTCATTTGCCTTGGTATGAACAAATAGTCCTCAGCAAAAGTGTTCAACAATTTCCCAGTCGTGAATTGCATAACTAAATATCTCTTTATATAGCTTGCATACATTTTCTCTTTATCACACACTTTTGAAATAATATTTTTTTAATAATAATTTTGAGCTAAGAGAGTTCAGGCTGGTATTGGGTTTTAAAATTAATTAATTAATTAATTAATTAATTAATTTAAGGCTGTGTTGGGTCTTCAGTGTGCATGCTTTCTCTAGTTGCGGTGCGCAGGCTTCTCATTGTCGTGGCTTCTCTTGTTGCGGAGCACGGGCTCTAGGCACGCAGGCTTCAGTAGTTGTGGCACGTGGGCTCAGTAGTTGTGGCACACGGGCTTAACTGCTCAGCAGCATGTGGGATCTTCCTGGACCAGGGCTCGAACTTGTGTCCCCTGCATTGGCAGGTGGTTTCTTAACCACTGAGCCACCAGGGAAGCTCCTGGTATTGGTTTTGATTCCAAGAAACATGTGTTAAGTGTGTTTGGAGTCTTTGTGTATATTTGTTATGTGTTTTTCTTTCACCGGGAAGGTTTCTTTATTACCAGTTTCATGGTACATCTTTAATGGAATTAAACATGAGCAGTTCAAACTAACTGAACTAATTACATTACATTTCATTTATAGTTTCTAATTGATTGATGCCTACTCTTAGGACACAGAGCAGCAACACATGAACAAAAACAAGTGGTGGGAAGTTGGGAATATTGGGGTATAGTTCATATTACATCTAATTAGGTAAAATCTTTCCTCCTATGAATCTCAAGGGGGCCATATCTCAAGCCATATTTGAGGTGAGGACCATATGATAAATACTTGCATTCCTTGTATAGATATACCTCATTTTATTGTTTCACTTTATTGTGCTTTGCAGATATTGCATCTTTACAAATTGAAAGTTTGTGGCAACTCTGCGTTGAGCAAGTCTATGGGTTCATTTGTTTACTTCCTATCTCTGTGTCACATTTTGGCATTCTCATATTTCAGACTTTTTCATTATTATTATATTTGTTTTGGTGATCTGTTATTGGTGATCTTTGATGTTAATATTACAATAGTCTTGACTTTTTTTTAGCAGTAAAGTATTTTTAAATTATGTACATTTTTGAAGGTTAATAATATTTCTTTTATTTGCTTCAAGTATATATATATATATATATATTTAACATCTTTATTGGAGTATAGTTGCTTTACAATGTTGTGTTAGTTTCTGCTGTATAACAAAATGAATCAGCTATATGTATACATATATCCCCGTATCGCCTCCCTCTTGCGTCTCCCTCCTACCCTCCCTATCCCACGCCTCTAGGTGGTGACAAAGCACTGAGCTGATCTCCCTGTGCTATGCAGCTGCTTCCCACTAGCTGTCTATTTTACATTTCGTAGTGTATATATGTCCATGCCACTCTCTCACTTCGTCCCAGCTTACCCTTCCCCCTCCCCTGTCCTCAAGTCCATTCTCTACGTCTGTGTCTTTATTCCTGTCCTGCTCCTAGGTTCATCAGAACCTTTTTTGTTTTTTTAGATACCATAGATATGTGTTAGCATACGGTATTTGTTTCTCTCTTTCATACTTACTTCACGCTGTATGACAGACTCTAGGTCCATCCACCTCACTACAAATAACTCAATTTTGTTTCTTTTTATGGCAGAGTAATATTCCATTGTATATATGTGCCACATCTTTATCCATTCATCTGTCGATGGACACTTAGGTTGCTTCCATGTCCTGGCTATTGTAAATAGTGCTGCAGTGAACATTTTGGTACATGTGTCTTTTTGAATTATGGTTTTCTCAGGGTATATGCCTGGTAGTGGGTTTGCTGGGTCATATGGTAGTTCTATTTGTAGTTTTTTAAGGAACCTCCATACTGTTCTCCACAGTGGCTGTACCAATTCACATTCCCACCAGCAGTGCAAGAGTGTTCCCTTTTCTCCACACCCTCTCCAGCATTCATTGTTTGTAGACATTTTGATGATGGCCATTCTGACTGGTGTGAGGTGATATCTCACTGTAGTTTTGATTTGCATTTCTATAATGATTAGTAATGTCTAGCATCCTTGCATATGTTTCTTGGCAATCTGTATATCTTCTTTGGAGAAATGTCTGTTTAGGTCTTCTGCCCACTTTTGGATTGGGTTGTTTGTTTTGTTGATATTGAGCTTCATGAGCTGCTTGTATATTTTGGAGGTTAATCCTTTGTCAGTTGCTTCATATGCAAATATTTTCTCCCATTCTGAGGGCTGTCTTGTTTATGGTTTCCTTTGCTGTGCAAAAGCTTTGAAGTTTCATTAGGTCCCATTTGTTTATTTTTGTTTTTATTTCCATTTCTCTAAGAGGTAGGTCAAAAAGGATCTTGCTGTGATTTACATCATAGAGTGTTCTGCCTATGTAACAGACCTGTATGCAGGAAACTATAAGACACTGATGAAAGAAATTAAAGATGGGGCTTCCCTGGTGGCGCAGTGGTTGAGAGTCTGCCTGCTGATGCAGGGGACACGGGTTCGTGCCCCGGTCCGGGAAGATCCCACATGCCGTGGAGTGGCTGGGCCCGTGAGCCATGGCCGCTGAGCCTGCGCGTCCGGAGCCTCTGCTCCGCAACAGGAGCGGCCACAACAGTGAGAGGCCCGTGTACCGCAAAAAAAAAAAATTTAAAGATACAAACAGATGGAGAGATATGCCATGTTCTTGGATTAGAAGAATCAACATTGTGAAAATGACTGTACTACCCAAAGCAATGTACAGGTTCAATGCAATCTCTATCAAACTACCAATGGCATTTTTCACAGAACTAGAACAAAAAAATTTCACAATTTGTATGGAAACAGAAAAGACCCCAAATAGCCAAAGCAATCTTGAGAAAGAAAAATGGAGCTGGAGGAATCAGGCTCCCTGACTTCAGACTACACTACAAAGCTACAGTAATCAAGACAGTATGGTACTGGCACAAAAACAGAAAGATAGATCAATGGAATACGATAGAAAGCCCAGAGATAAACCCACACAATATGGTCACCTTATCTTTGATAAAGGAGGCAAAAATATACAGTGGAGAAAAGACAGCCTCTTCAATAAGTGGTGCTGGGAAAACTGGACAGCTACATGTAAAAGAATGAAATTAGAACATTGTTTTTTTAGACATAATGCTGTTGTACACTTAATAGACTACAATACAGTGTAAATGTAACTTTTATATGCACTGGGAAACCAAAAAATTCATGTGACTCACTTTATTTTGTTCCTTTATTTTAAACCTTTTTTTTATCTTTTTAAATTTTTTGGCCACGCCATACGGCAGGTGGGATCTTCATTCCCAGACCAGGGATCGAACTCACACTCCCTGCATTGGAAGCACATAGCCTTAATCACTGGACTGCCAGGGAAGTCCCGACTCACTTTATTTTGATATTTGATTTATTGTGGTGGTCTGGAACCACACTGAAATATCTCCGAGGTGTGACTGTAGTTAATGTTTCTTAGCACAGTGTCTCTCCACATAGATTAGATTGAGAAATCTCAGCTTGGTGAGGTATAAACCTGGGGTGGGTTTCAGTTTTCTCCCAGTAACTGCTACTAACTTTGTTTAATACTATCTCAGTCTGATCCAATAACTTCCAATCATTTCCATTTTAAAAGTTTTACTTCTGGTTGATATTTTTTCAGCCACATTCAGGTATTATTATTTATGACCCTTGTCTGGTATAAAGTCCATCTTCCCCACCCCAGGGAGCTCCTGTTCTATTGCAGCTTGCCTCAGGCTCCTCTGTCTCACTTCTTCTGCCCTCAGTGCCCCAGGGATGCAGATGGGGTGAAGGAAGGCAGTGGCTCAGGCAACAGTTCACACCTCTTGGGCTTCCCTCTTTTGGGCAGCGGTTCCTTGCTATGCTGGCTGTCGTTGGTGATACGGTGCTGTTGACTTCTGTTTGAACTGGATCTAGGCTTCAACTGCCCTAGTGCTGTTGGTGTGGAGGCAAAATTCTCCCCCCAGGTACGATGCCCTGGGCTTTGCCTTCAGGGCTGTTTCACCCTCAGAAGGGTTGGTCCCTCCAGTGTTACTGGTAGCAACTTACCCAATCTTACCCCACACCGAGGACTGTGGGAACCTTTCAGGGTCCCCTTCAGTTGTCTTCAGAATTTTGGGACTCTGGGTGAGAGGCTGTCACCACCTCAGAGTTCCCAGATGCCTCTGCCTCCAGGTGAAAAGTGAATTCCCTCCCCATTGGGTAGGTTCAGGTAATGAGGTGAAAACCTGCTTTTCCTCATGTAGGAGTAAATGGAGAAGACATTGTCTCTCCTCAATACATCTCTGAATAAATGAATGAATGTAAAAGAAAAAGTCACATTCCCTCAAAATCAAAGTATGAAGTTTTCCTTTTTACCATTTCTTTCTAATTTTTATTGTTAAAGATTTTTATTTATAGGGTTGAAAAGTATTTCATAGCTGAAAAGGAGGGCGTAAGCCATTGGACATTGTGTTGTCCTGCCTTCTCATTGAGAGAAAAGGATAGTACAGGAAAGCAGAATTCTGGCCTTTGTTTCTCATTCACATTCTGGTATAGAGAGAGTCATTTTACTTATTGTGAGCCTCATTTTTTTTTTCCTATAAAATGGGAGAAATTATCTCACTGATTTTCCTACCTTAGAGGGTTTTGCAAAGTTTAATACAATGGTCTATAGGTCAGGGTCTTTTATATTTTATCTCTCTCTCTCTCTCTTTTCTTTTTTTTAATGTCTTTATTGGAGGATAATTGCTTTACAATGTTGTGTTAGTTTCTGCTGTATAACAAAGTGAATCAGCTATATGTATACATATATCCCCATATCCCCTCCCTCTTGCGTCTCCCTCCCACTCTCCCTATCCCACTTCTCTAGATGGACACAAAGCACCAAGCTGATCTCCCTGTGCTATGCAGCTGTTTCCCACTAGCTATCTATTTTACATTTGGTAGTGTATATATGTCAGTGCTACTGTCTCTAGGTCAGGGTCTTTTACCCCCCTCACCTGGGTTGTGACAACCAAACATATCTCTGGACATTATCAAATGTCTTTTGGGGAGCACATCTATCCCCACATGAGACCTCTGGTATGAATGAATGACTTTAAGCTGATTGGGTGAGAGCTATCCTGGAACTCAGTGTGGCTTGTGAAGACTAAGGATTTAAACTGTTCTATAGAATTTAATGGGTTAGGACAAGCAAGGACCCGTGCAACAGCTTTCCCTCTGGTTGTGTTGAGTTGTATCAATAAAAGTATTGTATCCATCATATTGAAGAAGGAAATGTATTAGACTAAATGATAAGAATAAAATCTATGACGTTAGAAGATTTGTAAATGCACAATTTTGTTGCAGTTCATGAAATGTCATTTGAAATAGAATGTATAAAATTTTGGAGTTAGAGATACAGGCAGATCTGGGTCCATCAGATATATGAAGATACAAGCAGGATAACAAGAAGGAACGTGCAGAATGCTTACTTCTCAAGTTCATGAGACTGAGGTGTACTTGGAACAGGGGCGATTAATCAAGTGGAGGAGACGACTAGGATGAGGCCAGGTCCTTGCTGCCTTGACAATGACCCTGTCCTGAAGTTATGGCCAGCACAGAGAAAAGACCCATTTAGAAGTGGGGTGAATCATTTTGAGAACTCATCCTTGAGGAGTGATTGTAAGGGAGATAGACAAGGAGAAAGAACACACAATAAAGGACTGGGAAGTTTGCAAAGGAGTTTCTCCACCCTGGGTGTTCCTATTCCTGCCAGCACAGTCGTGGATGGTGTAAATAAATTAGGTATTCATCAGTCAATTTTGTTGCCCCTGGCCTGCTTTCCCCCACTGCTTTGCTTCTTGGAAGAAAATGTTAGAGGGGACACATTTCTTATAAACTGTTCCTTTTTCATTTTTTAGGATCCAAAAAGTTTGATAAGAGCAGGTTGAAAGTGGGAATGAGGGAGGGTGGGAGGGAGATGCAAGAGGGAGGAGATATGGGGATACATGTATATGTATAGCTGATTCACTTTGTTATAAAGCAGAAACTAACACAACAATGTAAAGCAATTATACTCCAATAAAGATGTTAAAAAAAAAGAAAGTGGGAATGAGAAAACCAAAATGGAGCTATCTGGAAATAAAAGAAGAAGGGAAAGGGCTTCAAAAAAGAGCACAGAGCTGTGGTGGGAGAGGAGTTTTTATTTATAGACCATATTATGTACATATTTTCAATTGAGTTTCTATTCTTACCTTTATATGTGAAACTAAAACAAACAGAAGAGCCACGCCATTTTGCCAGCAGGTGGCACCATAAGAATCTCCTATAAGAAAAGGGTGGCAAATGTAAACAGGATCCTTAATATTTTACCTTTCAGGAAAACTCTAGACGTCAATGTAGACTCATAATTTTGATGATATTAGCAACGTGTGTACATTGCTTAAAATGGTTTCGGAAGATTCGTCTCTCCCTTCATTTTTCATGCTAACATTGCTCATTCAGTGAAAGATTATATTCCCATAAAAGGACAAAAACCTAGGTTTTAAGAAAAAAGTATATATATATATATATATATATATATATATACACACACACATATGTATTGCATATATATATTTGTATTGCTTATTACAGTTGCTTGACAAATACTTTTATTTAGTGATTATAGCATATGTTATTGTGAGGATATGTTAGATGGTTAGAGAGGAAGTAACTTAGATGGTCATCCTGTTTTTATACCCCTTTTCTGCTCTGTACTGTGAGGATTCCTTGTGCCCAGAGATCTCCCCAATGCTAAGCAATCTCAGACTCAGCGGGGACCTGGTGCGGGAGGTAGTGAGTGTTTCTGGCCTTTGCAAACAACTCTGAATAGGTTGATGTTTTGGGCTCGCCTTTGAAGTTCCCTCCACATTCCATGGGATTCAGGGGAACTTGTTTCCCAGTGGTGTGGTCTGGCCTTTTGTTGGCATCATTTGATCTGGTCTCATTGCCGTGTGCCATTCTGCTACCACCAGCTGGGCTGGAACTGGGGCCTTGGTCTAGGGTGTGAGTGGAGACGTCTTGATCTTGACATAGAAGAGAGATGCCCTTGTTGGAGTCTTTGCCCTTCAGTGGGTTTATAGAATATTTCTCTTGGGCTTGCGGCTTCTCTTCTATAAAGTGGGAAGTTCTGTTATCTTGAGATAGCGACTGCCTTTTGCTTTTCATGGGGTCCTTGGGACCAGTGTGATGGAAAGGAGGCATCTGGGACTTGGTTTTGTATATTTCTTGGATCGTATTTGTTGTCAGTGCTCTGGGAAAGGAGGTAAAAAGAAGAGACATCTCTGAAAACAGATGAAGAGGCTCATATTTAGCATTTTCAAGTTATTAGACCATGGCCCCTTTCAGTGTGGTATTAGGTGAGGTAATAAAGTGAGTGGGAAGAGCATGAAGGGTGAGAATGGGTGGTAACAACGTGGAAAAATGGCTCTTCCCTTAAGAAGAAAAAGGCAGCACTTTCTCAGGGAGAGGACGATGTAAAGAGGTCATTTGGGAAGAAGCCATATCCATGAGTTTAGTAAGCATTTTCTTACCTAAATTTATTAGCCTGTAGAACCCTGTGCTTCTGTCCTCCCTGTGATGAGAACATAAGAACATCTTCTGGTCTCTTCTGACTTCCCTTCTCAAAGTAAGAGGAGAACTTTTTCTTGATGACACCTGTTTCGAGTTAATTAATAGGTGTTATGGGTTGAATTGTATCCTCCCCAAATGTCATATGTAGACGTCCTAATCCCCAGTACTTCAGAATGTGACCTTATTTGGAGACAGGCCCTTTACAGAGATCATCAAGTTAAGATGAGGTCATTAGGGTGAGCCCTAGTCCAATATGACTGGTGTCCTTATAATAAAGAGAAATTTGGACACAGAGACTCAGATAGAGGGAAGGTGATGGGAAGAGGCACAGGAAGAAGATGGCCATCGGCAAGCCAAAGAGGGTGGCCTGGAACAGATCCTTCTTTCCCAACCTTCAGAAGGAACCGACTCTTGATTTTGGACTTCAGGCCTCCAGAAATGTGAGAAAACACTCCTGTTGCTTAAGCCACCCAGTTTGTGGTGCTGTTAGGGTAGCCCTAAAAAACGAATACAGTAACAGAAGAAGGAAAAGAATGATTGAAGCTAGTTCTCTGGGCGGAGAAAGAGTATATGAATACCATTGGATCACATTACACAACAGGCTGATCTGGCATGATGAATGGAAACAGAAAAACCTAAAGCAGGTCCCCAGTGTTTACCTCAAATATGTGAAAGAGGATTTAGAAACACCAACGTCAGAGGTTTAAACGGACTTGGCCCATGGAGGTTTTGTCTGAATGTTTTATTTGGCAAGCACGGTGTTTTCAAAAGAAAATGACTGGGTGTGAGTGATACACAGAGCTGGTGCCCTATTGTTTCATTCACCTCAATTATGTGACCTCCTACCCACCTGAGCCAAGAGTTGCAGCTGCCGGCCATGAGTAAGTGGGGTTTTTGCTCTTTGAGTTAATGTTTCAGCATCTTGTAGTCATAGCTGCTGTAGAAAACCCGGTTTGTTTTCAAGATGTCTCATGAGATGAGTTGGTCACTTAGAGTTGAAAGTCTTGCACTAGTTTGCTCTAATGGGAGTGAGTTCCCTAAATCTACATGGGTTAGTAGGCACCAGGCAGAGGACTTATGACCAGATAAAGGGCCTAGAGTTTACATTAAACTCCTAATATTCTTTCATCAAATAACTTCTTGGTGAGGTAGTCAAGGAAAGAGATAGTCCTTTTGGGGTCGCTCTTCTTCTGTTGTCTTCTTGAGTGCGTGTGTGTGTGTGTGTGTGTGTGTGTGTGTGTCCATCTAGTTATCCAATTTAACAAGGATGTATGAGTGCCTACTTTGTGCCCGGCAGTATATTCTTGACTCTGTTTTTTTTCACCTTGAACATATAATTAATCATAAAGCTCTGACAATTCCCCACTTAAATATCTCGAAATGCTTGTACACTTAAGATGCAATTCCGTGGGAAGCAGCCGCATAGCACAGGGAGATCAGCTCCATGCTTTGTGTCCACCTAGAGGGGTGGGATAGAGAGGGTGGGAGGGAGGGAGACGCAAGAGGGAGGAGATATGGGGATATATGTACATGTACAGCTGATTCACTTTGTTATAAACAGAAACTAACACACCATTGTAAAGCAATTATACTCCAATAAAGATGTTAAAAAAAAAAGATGTAATTTCACTTCCTAAATATCTTAAGATACTCATTTTTTTTCACCTGGCCAATGCCCTAGTTTAGGCCTTTAAACCCTGGCCTACACTCTGGAATTCTCCTATCTGGTCTACCTTAAACATTACAGCTGAGTAATCCTTCTCACACGTGGACATGTAATCTCCCTACTCCCAAACCCTGTAGGGTGAGATTTAAACTCTTGCAAGACCTATGAAGCTATTCATGACTGGAGACACTGCCTACACTGCTTTGTCTGTAAACATTTCACCTACACCTTCTCGTCACCCCTTACACCCCTGCAGGTTGAGCAACCTGTAGCAAATCATTCTCATGCATGTGCCTTTGTACATAGTGTTCCTACTGCCAGGAGTGGCCTTGCCACATGTCCTCGTGACAAGCTGCCCACCCCCCTACCCCACCCATCTTTATTCTCTTCGTCTTCTAAGATTCTGCTCATACACTGCCTCTTTTGGGACATCTCACCTGAGCCCCTTTGATAGACATAGGAAACTTCCCATGCTCTTGTTCTACTTTGAAAACAACTCTAATTTAGCAATTAGTATTTTCTGTGATCATTTTTTGCAAGCATGGCTAACTTCCAATTTAAATGTGAGCATCTCGAGGGTACAGACCATGTTTTTTCATATTTGCATTCCTGTGTCTATCTGAGATGCTGTAATGGGGTTTTGTAAAGTCTGGCCCACAAAACACCTGTCTCAGAATAATCTGCCTTAGTGTCAGCTCATTTAAAAATGTGGATTTTGAGCCTAACTCCTAACCTACTGATCCAAATCTCTACAGATGAAGACAAGGAATATGCATTTTAAACAATCCACCTGGTGACACAGTGGTTAAGAATCCGCCTGCCAATGCAGGGGACACGGGTTCGAGCCCTGGTCCGGGAAGATCCCACATGCCGCTGAGCAACTAAGCCCGTGCGCCACAACTACCGAGCCTGCGCTCTAGAACCTGTGAGCCACAACTACTGAAGCCTGTGCACCTACAGCCTGTGCTCCGCAACGAAGTGTAGCCCCCGCTCGCCACAACTAGAGAAAGCCCACTCGCAGCAACGAAGACCCAATGCAGCCAAAAGTAAAATAAATAAGTTTATAAAAAAATAAAAAATCCACCAACTGGCATGTATCCTGTAGTTGAATCTCAATAACAATTTCTTTAAGTGAATCATGGGAATATATTGCCTAGTACAGTGCCTGATAAATACTGACACTTAATTCATATTGTTTCCTTCCTTCTTCCCTAGTTTTACTGTCAAGAAGTCTGAGGCTCAGAGAGGATGTGACTTTCTAAAGGAAATAGAGACAGAGGCCCCTGAATCAAAGTTTGCTGCCTCCTTGTCCAGACTCTTTTTATACCACCTGTCCCTGACGCAAACTCTCTAGTCATCAAAGACAGACACCTCCCTCGGACCTGGTCTTCTGAACACCCCATAGAGAGTAGGTATCTGGTCTCAGCATCCTTTTTGAGAACTGAAGTGGGATTCAACCAAATGGCTTCTAAGATTCTTTTCCATTCTGTGACCTCTCATTCTAGTTTGGTTTAACCATTTATTACAGACAAGGAAGTTCAGTTATTTGCTCAGTTTCTCCTCTTTAAAACCCAAAGCTGGAGGCTAGAAATAATTCTTAGGCCAGATGCCTGGATATTACTATAGGGTCTTGTGTCCACCTATTAGCTGTGGAGACCTAAATGATTTTACATTCAATTGTGATACTTGGCTTTCCTCTTGAACATGCAACGTCATTTTCAGGGCTCCTGCACCAGCCTTAAGTAGGAAGGACCATAGTTTTGAAGAGCTGAGATAGATCCATTCTATGCTGAATATTAACATATGATTATTTTGTTATGGGAAAAATAGAACTAGTTTCTACAAACTGTATAACTATGGCAACTTTCAACAAAACAGAAGAGTTTTAATCCTGTAACAATCTTTTACAGGATTGATTGACTGATAAGAGCAAACACTTATATAGCGCTTATTTTGCATTTAGGTACTATTTCAAGTACTCACTGCATCCTCAAATGACTTTATGAGGTAGGAAACATCATTTACATTTTACTTTGGAGAAAACTGAGGCAGAGACAGGTCCAGTAAGTTGCCCAAGGCCTCACAGCTGGTAAGTGATAGAATCAGGATTTCAACCCTGGCAATCTGGGTCCAGAGTCTGTATTCTTAGCCACCATGGTTTAATGGACGAAGATGGAATCACTGAGCAGGCAGTTTTATTTCCTTCTCTTTTTACTGAATGGTGTAGACAGCTTTGGAAGGTCTGAGATTCTGGATAGCATTGTGTAGCCCTTCCTTCTGTGATAATCAGTAGCTACTAAGTAGAAATGAGTGTATGAAGTTAGTAGCATTATTCTTGTTATAACTACTTAACTATATAGTCTATGTTCATTGGATAGTCTTCTAAGTGATGTGTACATTTGGAAAGGATTATTCTTTGGCAACAGAAGGTTTTATGGGAGGGAATTATTACAAAGGATATGAGCTCACAGCTTCTGAGTAAAGAGGCCTCTTTGGGTAAATGACAGAAATATTTGCCCTTTGGCTTAAGAAGACAAAGAAATCACAGTACCAATACACAACAATCGCTTGTGCAACATTTTCTAATCTAAGCAAAATCTGTAAGCTCTTGTGTGAATATACTTTGGAGTACAAGGAGGGTAGTTGACAAATTCACTTTCTGCAGAAGAAAGGAAGGGCCTGACTCTCATATTAGTGAGTGTTGAAAACAGCCAAGTGCTCCTTGCTCAGCCCTATCAGAGGTCAGCCATCGTTACACAATTCTCTCTGGTCGCCAATCCCAGGGAAATTTTTTTGTTTTACTTCCTTTTCATAAGACGACTTGCACATTAAGAGTTACTCAATGAATGCTTGTTGACCAGGCATAGAAAAGAAGTGAAACCAAATCGACCCAGATATAAGAAAGTAGAACATTAAGGCTTTAAAGCCAGAGAGAGCTCATTTGAAAGACGGGGAGCCTGAGAAGTGTTAGCTCAAGATGGTTTGCATGTGGGCTGCTCCAGGGAGCTGTGTAATTGAGGGAGAGAGGGACATGGATGGGTGGGCAGCCTAAAATCCAAGTTGAGATCAGAAGTTCTCACTTTCTTGGTGTCCAGATCTCTGAAAGGGCCCTCGTCATGAGGTAGGGGATGTTACTCTTGCCTTAGCCAGCTGATGGCTTGCTGCCCTGCTCTGCCTCTCCCCATCCTGGAAGGCTTACCTTGCTGCAACCTCTGCAGCTCTTTTTGGAGCCGTCTCTGCTCCCTGGTCAACAACCTCACATGGTATAGGCAGATATCCTCTAGTCTCTACAGTCTTTGGCTTCAGCCTGTTTGGCGTTCTCCCTCTCCAAATCAAAGTGCTTCTGTAGTGGTCCCCTGACCATGTTCCTCTCCATCCTCTTCATGGTCTAGAGACAATAGAACAGGATTCTCCCAGGCACCATGACAGACCTGATAAAGCAAAACGGGGAACCTGACCCCTGGCTTTTAACTGGAAGATCAGTGTTTGAATCCTGTGTTTTTCTGAATCCACAGCTACCTAGTCAGACAAAGTCACGCTATTAGAAAACTTTGCCCTGCTGACTAAAATATTATTCACAACTTAAAAGTTGAGAGTTATGTTTTATTTGGCAGGAATTTTTAGGACTTCGAGCCCGGGAGGCATCATCTCAAGTAACCCTGAGAAAACTGCTCTGAGGAGGTGAGGGGGGAGCTAGGATATGTAGAAGTTTGCAACAAAGGTCAGGTAGTAGGAACAAAAGATTACTGCTAATAAAAGAAACCTAGATATCCCAAGTTAAGGAACTTAGCGTTTTTCTATGTATGGGAAGATGCAAGAGTCTGGGCTCACTGAAATCATTCCTTTGATATACACCCCAGCTTATCTGGGGCCAGTATCCTCAGGGCTCACCAGCTCACCATCAACTGTGTCTGCAATCGCTGATGACTGTGACATCTATGGCAGGCAATGTTCCATTTATCAGCCCTATAGTAACATGATTTTCCAGAGTGACACAGAAGTATTGAGGACAGAGTCATTCCTCTGAGCCTCAGTCTCCTTGCCAATAAAATAGACGACAGTCTCCCTACAAAATCCTCAATCAGGTTGCTATAAAGATCAAGTGAAAACTACATGAATAACTTTTGGGGCAAAAATAATAAAAACATTTTACATATATAAGGCATTATTCGCCCTGTGAGATAAGCCTCTTCTACTGTTCTTTAAAGTTTCCCCAAAGACCCGCTCAGGGGCCTGGAGAGGATTTGGGGACTTAGGACAGAGCCATTCTGGAGCCCTTACAGTTCATTAATTCATGAACGTGACGGTCCATGAAGCCTGCAATCCTACCATGTGGCAGGTGCTATGCTGAGGGCTGAGGGTAGTGGTGAATGAGACACAACTCCTGCTCTCAAGGAATTTTCAGATTTACGATGCTGGAGTCTAATGGTGCATACCAAATCTGAACAATCATATTTCAAAGAGTGGGAAGAGTGGGATCTGTTGGTCACAAGATAGTACAGGTATCCAGAACAAGTAGTCTGGGAAGCTCTGGTGAAACCACTTGGATTGGAAAGTGGTTCCTCTTCCCACCCTCACCCACCTTCCTCCTCCGAGCTCTGTTGCACTAACAGGTAGGGACAAATCTTTCCTCCTCTTTGTGTCCCTCACAATATGCAGAGCTAAGAGTACAATATGTGCCTGCGATATAAATGGATTGCTATGAATAAAGCTTTGGTGATAATAACACAGGAAAAACCTTAGCATTAAAAGGGAGGATAAGGTCAGGACAAAGGAAAGGAATTTTAAGACAGCTTTTAGTCTAAAGCGTAGACTAAACTTTTATTAAAGAATGTGGTGAGTAGCACTTACCTACAAATCCAGGGTTTGCTGAGAAGGTTGCCTGCTTCTTTTGCTATGCCAGGTTGAGCCTGGATTAATGTGCTTGTTTTTCTTCAGTAAATTTTAGGAGCTCGGTGTTGGGGAGGTGGGAGATAGAGAGACTTTTGGAGAGGGTTGAGGGGGAGAATGTTGAATACACTTGAAAGCTCTCTTCCATGCCACCTCCCCCATCAGGAATGCTAACTCCCTGGGCGTGGGCACCAATCCCAGAGCTTGAAATAGCTCTGTGAGTTAAGGGAGGCTGCCAGCCTTCAGTCCTCCCCTCAAGGGGCCCACAGTGCCCCTTCTCAGCTGTGTCCATGGGAGCCAAGAATGAAAGCATGGAGTGTCTTACTGTGTTCTCAGTCTCTCTCTATCCCTCTCTTTCCCCACCCACTTCTCCTCTTTTCCCTCTTTTGCCATACTACTCCCCAGTCTCCTCACAACGCCCAGTCCTACTTCTTGGAAACCAGATCAGGTTCCAAAAGAAGGTACCCTGTTTTTGTTGTCAGATTGTACACATTTTGTGCAGGAGAGTAATTTGTTTATTTTGTATTATTGCCCACTGTACTGACTTTCCCCAGGCTTCTATCCATGTCTTGTGTACTTCAGTGCTGAGTTAAGATTTTCAAAGTCATCACAACAGAAACAGGCAAAGTGAAATTTAAATCGACTTTTGTGATCGTATATTGGACTGTAAGGTAGAAGGTCAGTTGAACTACTGGTTATGGAACAAGACATTAAGTGGGATTTTTATTGTTGCCTGAGGGCTTCCTCTGAAAACAAGAGGCATTAATGTGCCACAGTCTAAAAAGAACTGCCAATACTGGGGCCTATTAATTCCCCCAGAGCTTACTGAGAGGCAGCTAAACAGACCCTATTACTCATAATCATCACCTACCAAATAAGCTGTTATAAGGAGATTACTGGGGAGAGGGAGAGGGAAATCCATTGTTCTCTCAGTGGGAGGTAATATCTTTCCCATCCTTTCTCATGAGGTAATTCTCTCACCTCCAGAATTTAAATGACTGGAATGGGGTTCCAGGAAAATCATCATAGAGAATGGGGTGCCTACACAAGGAAAGACTTACACCTCACTCCCCAGCTGGAGACTTGATGAACTACAGAACCACAGATCAGCCCCCACGCCAACCCTTTGTTGCCGATCATAGTGAGGGATTTCTTAGAAAATCTTGGTTACTCCATATTATCTTGAGAGAGAGCTGAGGAGGGCAGGCTTGCAGAAATAATTCAAGGTTGAAGGGCAAGAACGAGCCTTAGTGTGTGAGCCTGGGAAAGGAATGGTGGCCAAACCCATCTTAGCTCCCATTAGCCCTTCGAGTGTGCCAAAGAGGAACTTAGCAGTTTCCTGGCTCCATGTGAAGGAGCACAGGGGTTATATAAGGGGACAGAAACCATGGCATTGCCCTTGGAAGACTCTAGGTCAAATAAGGTAATACTTCACTCTGAGCAGGCATAGAACCACAGGCAGGGTCAGAGCAAGTAGTGATAGAAGGGATCTGATTGAAGGTGAACTTTCTCATGAAAACAACACATCTTAAGAGCAGAGCACAGCAGGAGCATATGGAACATGACTGATCAGGGAAAGACCAGTAATGCCACAGCACCACAAAGGTATTAGTTATATAAGAACTATATAGTTCCCCTTCTCCAAGTCCCTGGGAGTCCACTGAGGAAAGGGTTTAAACTTTATTTAAGATTGGAATGTCAAAGTGGTCTGGACTTTCTTGCAACAAAAGTGGCCAGAAATGTGTAGAATCTGTCCATGAAATCATTAAGGGACAAGAAAAAAAAATTAAAAAGATAGTGATCTGATGAAATATAAAGCTCTAATTCTGATATCATGTCCCTGCTATAATCACTAGGGAAAAAGTTTAAACTGCTCATTAAAATGATTATGATTAAAATTAATTTTACAGAATGGATGTAATTTATTCACATTCATATACTTTTCTCTCTCTCTGTTTTATATGGAAGTACTGTCCTTTTGTAGTCAAACACATCTGAGATCAAAAAATTATTCCATCATTTAGTAGGATGTATGACTTTATTCATTAATTCTGTCATATACCCTAGTCTCCTCATCTATGAAAAGGCTTAATAGTATCTTCATCATAGTGAATCTGATAGAATTTGGTTAACGAATGAATATAAAGTGTTTGGTACATAGTAGATATTCAATAAACATTCGTCCCACTTTCTAGCAAAGATGGAGTAACAGGGAGTAGATTTACCCTTCCATATGAAACAATTAAAAAATCAGACAAAATTTATGAAATGATGTGGTTTATTTTTAACATTGGTCATGAGGCAGATAGGATGGTGTTCCCTGCGAGAGTAGAAACAAACCAGGGGAGCTCTTATTCTCCCAGCTTACTGCCTGGAAAGAGTTTCCAGGCCATATCATAGGGAAGGGACAGCCAAGCAATGATTCCCTGAGAAGACAGAGGTAAAAGTCCAGAAAGGCCAAGGCAGCTAGGAATGACAACAATAGTACAAATTGTACAAAGTCCAGATGGGAAGAAATGGAACTATACTGTTATAAGGTTCTTATACTATATGTGCAACAGTATATAATCACTTGAAGGTAGACTGTAATAAGTCATAGCTGTATACTCTAAACTCTAAAGCAACTTCTAAAATAATATATCAAAGAATTATAACTAGTAAACAAATATGATAAAATGAAATCATAAGAAACATTGAATCTAAAATAAGACAGAAAAAGAGGAAAGAGAAAATAAGGAAGAGTTTAGATAAAAAGGAAATAGATAGCAAGACAATAGATTTAAACTTAACATTATTAAGAATCACAATAAATATAAATGGTTTTAACACCTGATTAAAAGGCATAGATTGCTAGATCAAATAAAAGAAGAAGACCACAATATATAATGCTGATAACAACCCAAACCAAAACAAAACAAATTTTTAGTGTAAAGACACAACTAGGTGAAGAATAGAAGGATAGAAAAAGATATACCATGCTAACACTAATTTAAAAAAATAGGGATGGCTATGCTAATAAAAATAAATAAAGATTAATCTTCAGAACCAAAACTATTAACAGTGATCAAGAGAGTCATTTCTCAGTGATGTAGGGACTAATATTCATCAAGGGAACATAAAAATCCATAATGTTTTTGCTTCTAATGACAGAGCTCCCAAATACATGACACAAAACTGATGGGACTGTGTGGAAGAATCTATATACCTACAATCATAGTCAGTAATTTCAACACTTATTTCTCAGTAATTTGTAGAATTTATATAAATAAAATTAGTAAGGATAAAAGAAACAAACAACACTATCAAGCAACTTGGCCAAATTGACATTTATAGAATATTCCACCTGGCAACTACAGAATACTCATTGTTTTCCAGTGCACAAGGAACATTGATCAAGATAGACCATATTCTGGGCCATAAAACAAGTTTAATAAAAGTATTGAAATAACAAAGTGTATTCTCTGACCACAATGAAACGAAATAGAAAGGTATCTGGAAAATACCCCTAATACTTGGAAATCAAATAATGTACTTCTAAATAACCTATAGATCAGCCACAGTGCTGACCTGTGTGTATGGAATCTGGCTGGTTCTGCTCCACTGATGGGGACCCGCCCTGGAGGGCCTCCCAGAGAACTGGTTGGAGAACACTGAGAGCCTTCCTGGCCCCACCTGCCCATACATAAAATAGATAAGCAATAAGTGTTTACTGTATAACACAAGGAACTATATTCAATATCTTGTAATAACCTACAATGGAAAATAATCTGAAAAAATATTTCACTGAATCACTTTGCTGTATACCTGAAGCTAACAATATTTTAAATCAATTACACTTCAATAAAATAAATCAATAACCCACAGATTAAAAAATTAAATCAAACAGAAAATTAGAATATTTTGAAATGAATGAATTATGACACAACAGATGAAAAATTGTGAGATGAACTAAAGCAGTACTTTAGAAGGAAATTTACAGCACAAAAATGCCTATATTCTAAAGAAGAAAGATCTCAGATCAATTAGCTCAGTTTATACTTTATAAGATTAGAAAAAGAAAAGAAAATTAAACCCAAAGTAGCAGAAGCAATGAAATAATAAAGAAAAGAAAATAAAACAATGAAATTAAAAACAGAAAAACAATAGAGAAAATCAATGAAATCAAAAGCTGACTCTTTGAGAAGATCAATAAAACTTTAAATTTCTGTTCTAGTTCTGTGAAAAATGCCATTGGTAATTTGATAGGGATTGCACTGAATCTGTAGATTGACTTGGGTAGTATAGTCGTTTTGACAATATTGATTCTTCCAATCCAAGAACATGGAGCATATATCAATGTGGATCATCATATTAACAGACTAAAAAAGAAAAGTACATGATTAGCTTAATAGGTTTAAGAAAAGGATATAATAAAATCCGAAATCCATTCTTGATAAAATCTCTGAGCAACTCAGGACTAGAAGGGAACTTCCTCAATCTCATAAAGTGTGTCTATGAAAAGCTGAAAGGTAACATGCTTAATGGTGAAAGACTGAATTCTTTCCCATAAGATGAGGGACAAGGCAAGGATGTCTGCTTTCATCACTCCTGTTCAACATTGCACCAGAGGTCTAGCAAGGGCAATAATACAAAATAAAAAAGAAAAATGTATCCAGATTGAAAATGGAATCAATAATGAGTGAAACTGTTTTAAAAAAGTTAAAATTTTCATTTTGTTATGGTAAGAACATTTAACATGAGATCTACCCTCTGCGAATACTGCTGCAGTGAACATGGGAGTGCTAATATCATTTTGGGATCCTGATTTCAATTCTTTTGAATAAATACCCAGAAGTGGGATTCCAAGCAAAAGTCTGTGAGAATATATTGACAACACATATATCTGACAAAGAACCTGTATCCATACTATCTAAATGGCATTTACAACTTAGTAAGGGCACAAACAACCCTGTTCAACAAAAGGGCAGAAAACTAGAATAGACAATCCAAAAGAATATACAAATGGCCCATTAGCAAATGAATATATACTTAATGTAGTCATCAGGAATCCCAAATGAAAACCACAACAAGATATCCCTTTCTACTCACTGGCATAAATTAAATTAAAAGGAGTGGCAAAACCACTCCCGGTGTTGGTGATAATGTAGAGCAATTGGAACTTTCAACATTACTGTTAGAAATGTAAAATGGTGCAATCACTTTGGAAAAGAGTTTGGAAATTTTTAATAAAATTCAACATATACTTACATATGACTAATTCCATTTCTAGATAGAAGAGAAGAGAAAACATGAAACCCATAAAAAGACTTGTATAGGAATGTTCATAGCAGCTTTATTCATAATAATCCCAAACTGAATACTCTCCAAATGATCATCAACAAATGAATTGATAAACATACTATAGTTCATCCATACAATTGAATACTACTCAGCAATAAAAAGAACAAAACATTGACACATGCAATGGCATGAATGAATCTTATAGACATTATACTGGTGAAAGAAGCCAGACACAAAACAAAAAGTGATTCCATATATTTGAACTATTAGAACAGAGGCAATGAATCTATATTGACAGTAATCGGATAAGTAGTTGCCCAGATTGAGAGACGTGAATGAAGCCTGATTGCAAAAAGGATTGAGGAAACTTCCTGCAGGAGATAGAGGTGGTGATTATATGTTGCATACAGTTGTCAAAATGAACAAACTATAGACTTAACCTGTGAATTTTAAAGTATATAAATTATACTTCAGAAGGTTGATTGGAAAAAACACCTCCAATTTTATCTTGTCAAAAAGATGCAGGAGACTTCTGCTTCCACCATGAAGGATTGACTTCTATGGGAGTTGCCCTCCTGCCTCAAAAAACTAGAACACTAAACAAAATATATTTTAAAAACATTTCTTTTCAGACATTGAAAAACAGGCAATGCAGGTTTGTGATCCCTTTGATAAGAAACATAAAAGGTGAGCTCTATGATTGCCCCTAATTAGTACCTGGAAGCAGTTTTCAGGCTGTGGTGCAGGGAGGCAGAATCAAAACAGAGCCCATCTGTCTCTTTGGGTTGACCATATGGAGAATGGAGTTCTAGCAGGTGGAGGTGGCTGGAATTTGCAGAACAGAGTACCAGATAAGAGGTAAATACACACATAGAAAGAGACAGGGAGGGGGGAATGGGCTCCAAAGATCTGCAGAGGGGTCCCTTTGGCTAAGTGCTGATCTACATTTCAGGCATGAAATGTCCAATAAAATTGTGGATGAATGAATAAAATGTGGTACATTCATAAGATTGAAAACTACTCCACACTATAAAGAACTGCTGATACGTGAAACAACAAGGATTAATCTCAAAAGCATTATGCTAAGAGAAAGATACCCATACAAAAGACTAAATCTGTATGATTTCATTTACAGGAAATTCTAAAAAAGATAAATTTAAAGTGATAGAAAGCAGATCAGCACTTGATTGGGACTGGAGTGAGGAACATGAACTGACTTTAAGGGAGAGGAGAAAAGTTTTTTGGGGTCCTGGAGATGTCCTATATTTTGATCATGGTTATGTTTACATGAATGGTTTCATTTGTCAAAACTCTTCTAACTGTAGAGTCAATATGGGTGAATTTTATTGGATGTAACTTGTATCTCAGTAATGCTGAATTTTTAAAAAAGGTACAAGAATCATTATGAAAAGTCTTCACGGGCCAACTGTTTTTGGAGGTGGCTTAAGCAACAGCTCACTATGCTAAAAATTAACCAAGGGAAAGAATCAAGCATCTATCCTGTCTTTCCTGTATAAACAATATTTTCATGGTGAGTAAAGAGTAGATGAGGGAAAGACTTTTATAAGACTTGCAGCTAATAGAGGCAGAAGGAAAGAAGAAATCATCATTTTTCAACCTCTAATGCAATTGTGGATCTAGGCAACGGTCCTCAGTGCTATTAAAACCTTAGGTGGAAGGTTGAGGGAAATTTCATAATGGAGGCTGCAGCTGTCACCACCTGAACCAAATTCATTGATTAGCTCTAGTAGTTTTCTGGTAGCATCTTTAGGATTCTCTATGTATAGTATCATGTCATCTGCAAACAGTGACAGCTTTACTTCTTCTTTTCCAATTTGGATTCCTTTTATTTCTTTTTCTTCTCTGATTGCTGTGGCTAAAACTTCCAAAACTATGTTGAATAAGAGTGGTGAGAGTGGGCAACCTTGTCTTGTCCCTGATCTTAGTGGAAATGCTTTCAGTTTTTCACCATTGAGGATGATGTTGGCTGTGGGCTTGTCATATATGGCCTTTATTATGTTGAGGAAAGTTCCCTCTATGCCTACTTTCTGCAGGGTTTTTTGTCATAAACGGGTGTTGAATTTTGTCAACACCTGAACCTATCAATCAATCTTAGAGTCACTGAAGGGAGGAAAACCAAACATTTTATTCATCATTAATACACTGAAGAAGTATACTTGCCTAAAATATTTTTAACCTGAATCTAATCAAACCTCTAAGTCTGACTGCCAATTCTTGAGAAAGTGGATCTTTCTAGAGAATTATCTGATTTCTTTGATAAATCAATAGCAAGGGAAAAAGAAAATCAAGGCAGGACCTCTTGTAATAAAATAGTCTTAGCAGAAGTAACAACCAAAGCAATGTGTGGGCTTGTCTAGATCCTGATTCCCACAAATCAGCTACAAAAAGCACCTTTGGGACAAGTGGAAATTTGCACAGAGGATAGATATTAGAAGATACCAAGTTGTTAAATTCACTGGTTGTGGGACTTCCCTGGCGGTCCAGTGGTTAAGACTTCACCTTCCAATGTAGGGGGTGCGGGTTCAATTCCTGGTCAGGGAGCTAAGATGCCATGTGCCTTGTGGCCAAAAAACCAAAAAACATAAGGAAACAGAAGCAATATTGTAGTAAATTCAATAACGACTTTAAAATGGTCCACAACAACAACAAAAAAAACATCTTTCCAAAATAATTTCACTGGTTGTGTTGGTGGCTTAGTGCTTATGTTAATAAAGTCCTTATCAGTTAGAGAGAGAGATACATACCGAGGTGTTTACAGATGAAAAGACGTAATATAGTATTTTTGTATCGGCTCTAAAATACTCCTGCGAAAGATAAAATAAAATACTAAAACAGGTGTATAAGAGTCTGTGTATGTGGGAATGGATGACACAAAAGTGACAAAATGTTGATAATTGTTGAAGCTGGGATATGAACACAAGAGGGTTTATTAGATGATTCTTTCTAACTTTGAACATGCTTCAAATTCTCCATAATAAGAAGTTAAAAAAAACTTGGAGGAAGTCAGATTGAAGGGAAAACTTATATTCAAAAGTGTGACAATTACACTTTTAGCTGACTTTTAAGCAGAAATAATAAAAACCAGAAAACAGTGGAATAACTTCAATACCCTGAAAGAAAATGTGTCAACCTCAAATTCTACACACAGGTAAACAAAGACATTTTCAGACAAATAAACAAAAAGTAGAGTTTGTTCTCCACTAAATAAAATTCGAAAGGGTGTACTTAAGGCAGAAAGAAAGGTTCTTAGATGTAGGACTGAGGTGCAAGAAGGAACAAAGAGCAAAGGAAGTAGTAAATAAATGGGTACATCTAAATGAATGCTGGCTGTATAAAACTGGGGTCTGGAAAATAAAATGTTTCATGCACAGTAATAAAGCACAGAGTCTTCAAAGGAATAGAACAGGTAAGTGTTCTAAGTTTCTTTTATTGCCCAAGAGAAGGGTAAATACATTAATTAACATTATACTTCCATAAATTAAGATTCATGTTATCATTTCTGGGGTAACTACTAAAAGGATTAAATAAGAGGGTAGGATTTACGAACTAGCAGAGGATAAGAATTGAAGTGGCAAAAAAATAATGAATCTGAAAAGGGAGTGAGAAAGATGGAGAAATCATAAAGTACAAAATAAGATGGAAGTCCAAACACATCAGTAATTATGTATACAAATGACTAAATTCTCTAGTTAAAAGTTTAGAATTGTCAGATTGAATTTTTTAGAAAAGGAGTGCTACTTGACACCAAAATGGTTATAAATATAAATGCAAATGGAAACAGTGAAATCATGTGAAATTTCTCAATTAAATGTTACTGAGATGATCCAAATATTTTAAATTGCTCCCCAAATCATGAACTTGAAATATATAACGTGAAAATTGAAATAACTATAAAAAAATACATCCAGAATCACAGTGGAAAATGTTAATTTACCTATATCAGTAATTAAGAAAATCAGTTAAGAATCAGTAAGGACATGGGATATTTGAAAAACACAATGGCAAATTCATCTTCATGGACATATATAGGAAATCACCTTGCTCTTAAGGAAGGTTTCCAGAAGCTGCCACAAGACACTTCTGCTTATAATTCATTGACTTGAACTTATTCACAAGGCCACAGCTAGCTTCAAGGGAAACTGGGCAACGTGGTGTTTTTCTTTTTCCTGGACATCTATGTGCTCATTTAAGTCTTCGGGGTTTCGTTACTTTGAAAGAAGGAGAAACGTATATTAGGAGACAGCCAGTAATCTCTGCCACAGATACTCCTACACAGGGACAGGCAGCTCTGAGTTATTGAATGCTCTTTAATATGTGACAGGCTACCATCAAATAAGCACTAATCAGTACAAACGTTATAAATGCAAAAGCAACCTCTAAAGTCATGTGGCAGTAATTACAAGGTGGTCATCCAGATATTAGAATATGTTAACATGATTTTTTTTAGGTTGTATTTGAAACCAAGCACATACATATGCATGCATACATTCTTACAGAGAAATTAAAACTCCCTCCCCTTCTATTTATGGACACCGTTTGAAAAGAGGCGGCACAGAGAATGATACTAACACAAAGGTTTTCAAGATATGCCTCCCACCTCATCTTCCACACTCTCCCACATCTCCCTTGTGCTCTTTGCATTTCTCCAAAGACAGCATGAATTCTCAAGGCTCGAGGTCTTGGCACAGACTTTTCTTTCTTTCCCTGGCCCATCATTCAGCCCACCTTGGCCTTTTATCCCCCTTAGAAGAATAGAGGGCAGGCAGGCAGGCAGGCATCCTTATCTCTCCAGAGGGAATTAGGCACACGTTTCTCGCTGCTCCCTTAATACATGTAAAACATATAGTACACTCGAAATTATTATTACTAATATCATTATTATTATGTCCTCCAACAATAACCATTCTTACACTGCACTTTTTAAAAACCGAAGTACTCTTTATTTATTTGTCTATTTCTTCCACTGGTGTGCAAAATCCTTGAAAAAAAGGATCAAAAATAAAAACTCTTCTTGGTACCTTCAGCTTGTAGCACAGGGCATGGCTCATGATAAAGTTTTCAATAGATGTTTGCTGAGAATGATAAATTAGCAAAAAAAAAAAGTCAGCAAGTTAATCTCCCCTGAAAGCTTACACAGCTCAAACTTTTAACTTACCTATTAAATTAATAACCAAGAGCACTTTGGTTCTTCTCTTATCAGACTGAAAAGATGAATAATAAAATAAAATAATTCCAAATGTCTTATTAATATTTTGAGCTGGGAAATTCATAGCCTACAGGGTATACCCATGCTTGTAAATGTTACACCATATTAGTTGTAAGTTGACTCATTTCCTCCTTACATGCTCCCTCAGCTGCCTCCTTCTAGAGTTATAGCTGAGCTTCTTGTCCTTTGTCTTTCCGTTTTATATTGAAATAAACATTTTGTGAGCTTGTCAGTTTTCTGAAAACCAGCAGCCTTTGCCTGAAAGGAAGGGATGCAGTGAGGTGCCCAGAGGACGTGTTTCTCTAGTGGGAGTGGGATATGCCGGGAAGGCAGGCTGGACAACCTCTTTATTTCTGGTAATGAGGCTCAGTTTTCATCATACAGTGATCAGATCACAGCAGTGGCCACCTTTGTCAAGGAAAAAGTACACAGAGTTATTGAACCAACACGCTCCTAATCTCCCCATCTGTTTAATGGGTAACTTTACACAGTAAGTGGATTTCCATAGTGACATAGTCGCGTAATATCTACCCCACCTACAAAACTAAACATCTACCTCTCCTCTCCTGCTCTGAGTGCTGAAGACTGCCACCATATTCGTGTTCTAGGGCTACCACAACAAAGTACCACAAATTGTGTGGTTTAAAACAACAGAAATTTATCCTCTCGTAGTTCTGGAGGATAGGAGTTTAAATTCAAGGTGTTGACAGAGCCAGCTCTCTCCTAAGCCTCTAGAGGAGGAATCTTCCTTGCCTCTGGTAGCTCCAAACATTCCTTGGCTTGTGGTAGCGTAATTCTTCTAATCCCTGCCCCCATCTTCTCATGGCCATCTTCCGTCAGCGTCTGTTTTTGTGTCTCTTGTTGTCTTATAAGGACACCGTCATATTGAATTAGGGCCCCCTAATTCAGTATGAGCTGATCTTAAATTGATTACATCACTGAAGACTCTTTTTCTAAATACGGTCACATTCATAAGTACCAGGGGTTGTTAGGACTTAACACATTGTTTCGGGGACCATGATTCAACCCATGAGAGGAACTTTTTTTTTTTTTTTTACGGTACGCGGGCCTCTCACTCTTGTGGCCCCTCCCGTTGCGGAGCACAGGCTCCGGACGCGCAGGCTCAGCAGCCATGGCTCACGGGCCCAGCCGCTCCGCGGCATGTGGGATCTTCCCGGACTGGGGCACGAACCCGCGTCCCCCGCATCGGCAGGCGGACTCTCAACCACTGCGCCACCTAGGGAAGCCCGAGAGGAACTTTTTAAAAAGCCCTATGGAGCCGTTTCTTTTGGGCCAGTGTTACCCAATTTTCATTTCCAGTTTTTACAAATACATAATTTGTATATTTTTACATAACACATTGCTCTTATCTTAATGTTTGTTATATTCTCTATTGGGAGTTATACTATTTTAATGGCCAAACATATCCTATTAGTCTATTGGAAAATTTCCAGTAACATATGTGTCTTCCTGCACCATTGTCACCATTTGATTTACTTATTTCTGAGGCCAATATTCTAATTTTTCCATGTCCTTGTCACATCACTGATTCCTCTTTTCCTGTAAACTGAATATCCATTACTAAATCCTCCTAACTCCTCCGTGAGAGTATCTCCTGCCCCTGTTTCTCCCTTACCACTCACTGTCATCATCGCTTTGACTCCTTATGCCCGAACCATGATAATCGACTCCTAATTCCTCTACTTTGGTCTCTCCTCACACTACCAGGCTGATATTCATGCCACCTCATTGTTTAAAACCTTTCTATAATATGCCTTTGTTTGAGAAATAAGAGACAAATGCTTTAACCTGAAAGAATTTAGAAGTTTGATAGGGAAACATAACTCTATGGTGTGGGTGATAGAAGGGTTCACGTTCCATATCTCTTACAATTATATTTGCAGCATGAAAAATTCCAGTTACAGCAATGTACATAATAATCTCCAACATGTCCAATCATCAAAGAAAAGTTAAATTTTGTCACCAGCTACGTACAAAGGTAGAAAGTAGGGATACCGAGCAGGGCCCTGTGGGGCTCCTGGGCACCAAGCCTTTCTGTGTCCCCCATTTCTTAGATTACAGGAAATAGGCTTCATTCAGCCTCCATGACCTTCCCTGAGTTCCAACAGGCAGATTCAAGCCCTTGCTAGTTAGGGAAGAGAGGGGAGGCCAGACCAGGGAGAAACAAACAGTCAAGAGAAACAATAGTGCAGCCTTGCGGCAAGGTCCTGGGTCTCCATCAGGGACAGCAATACCTTTGAGCTGTTTTGCAAGTACTGAAACCCCCTCCAGGTGGGAGAAATTAACAGTTAAAGATAGTATGCTGCCCACAAGCACATGACGCTGGACCGGTTGGAACCAGAAGGTTGATGATGCTGACTCCCACTTACCTCACCACCAACCAATCAGAAGAATGTCCACAAGCTGAACACTATTTTTGGTGATCAACTTTGAACCATTACTATAAAACTTTTCACTCCCCCCTCCAGGTTGGGACACACAATTTTGAGGGCATTAACTCACTGTGGCCCCCTTTGCCTGGCAAAGAAATAAAGCTATTCTTTTCTACTTAACCCAAAACTTTGTCTCTGCAATTTAATTCGGTGTCAGGGTATAGAGGCCCCATTTGGCTTCAGTAGGAATCAGTAAAACTTAGAAAGGTATTGAATAATTATTGATATAAAAGATTTTTATAGCAATGTTTAATATTTGGCAAGTATGAAGAGATCTGCTTAGAGCAGAAATTTGGAAAATACAGAAAAATATAGGGAAAATGTGGAAAAAATCTGCAACTTCATCAACCTATTAACATTTTGAAAGGCTTCTGTCTTGTCTTTAAGGAGAAAATGTTTCTAATGAAAGACATCTCTATCCAGGCCACCAGAAACTTCCCCACCCCTTCTGTCTCAGCCTGTATTTTACTTAACCAATACATGCCCATTCCATGCCCAATATTTTTCACAAATTCTCTTCTTATATTTGGGAGCTGGGTTTCAGAGGCTTCCTCTCCCAAAACAAATCTTTAGAGGAATTGGGGTCTTGAAGATTTTCCAAACCATCTCGAATCTTATCACACCACCTGCTGGACAGAAAGGAAGGAGACATGTTACCAATTAGCAGCATCTGTGAACCTTCTAGAAGCGCTCTCCCAAGATCGGGATATAATAGCATCAGAGAGGAGGGTCATGCCCACTTTCCATCAAGAACCACAGGCTTCCACAAACAACTTGCTTTAAGGGAGGCAAGTTCAACTTTGAATTCAACTACTCTGTGCAGAAAAGCTGATGTCAGCCTCTTCTTTTAATGACCCCATCTAATCCAGTTTCCGAAACTGACAAATCAAAGATTTCCTTGTCTTCAAAGCTCCATCCAGCATTGCCTCCATTAAGAAAAGAAGCCTGGGAATGGCTTTGGAGATGCAAACAGCCGATTTGGGGAGCGACCAAAGGGAAGTGGAAGCAACCAGAGCAGAGTGCCTATCAGTGCCCCCCAACTTGTAGAAAATGGACATTTCTGTTTCAGGCTCTTCCCGGCCATGTCTCTCCTTTAAGCCCATCCCATCTTCATTTCCTCCATCTTTGCACATAAACAGCAGTTCAAAGGCTGCAAACACCTGGATTGTTTATCAAAAGGTTATCTTTTGAGAAGCTAGAGTCCTTTCTTAAGATTCTTCACTTATTGCCTTCATGTCTGCTTACTTCTTAAGGAGTCTCATAGTCAGGGGTTCTGCTCCTGCCTTTGGTCATTTATTTTGGAATTCTGTCACCACCATGGTCAAGAATTGTCCTCCACATCAACTGTTATTCTTTCTAGGTTAATTTGACATACACACATTGAGCATTACACTGTGCCATCAGGAGAGACGTTGAGAAAGGTAAAAATAAGTCTTCCCTTAAGGAAGTGAAAATCAAGTAGGGAGAAGTAGCAAGATGGAGTAGCAAGATGAAGAGACTCCAAAATTAAGTTTGCTTACCACTTTAAAATATTCTATAAACAAGGAACATGAAATGAAAGAATTCACGTGTTTAAGAAAATTATGACCAGAAAGAAATAACTTGAACCTAAGTACCATATGTTCTGGAATCAGCAGGAGCATCTCAGTTAATGTGGGGACGATTTGTAATTAAAACCCAGGAAAGAAGAAATCAAATTTACTTTTAACACACACAATAAGGTCAGGGTTATTATTTTGCAAGTAAACTTAAAGACATTTTTTTTTGTTTTTACAAGGAATATACAGGTTAGTCTATATGGTCATTGGAAGAAAATGAATTTATGAGGCAGCAAACTGTGTTAACATTTTAGGTGAATTAGGAGGGAAATATGGTGGACAGGTGCCTTGAAGTTGAAGTATCTGCTTCTCTCTCTGTTCTCCACCCCATTTCACCACGCTCCCCATTTCAACAACAACACTCCCTAAGCCATCTTCTACTTCCTTTCTCCATCCCTAGGACTAAAGCGCATCCCTTCATGATTCTAAATTCAGCAAAATTTGTACCAAAAAGAATGTCTTGGAGATTCAATTGATGCCTGAGGGGGCAGAGCTTTCAAGACACAAGAAGTGTTTGCCGGTGAGGCTTTCTTATTCTTTGAGGTGTAGGGCATAAAGACGCGGATAGGGAGGGTTCAAAGACAAAGATTAAGGGCATTGAATTGTCAGTGAATGAAAGGGCTTCCACTTTGAAACACCTGAATCTTTAGGCCACTTGTGGGATCAAGGGAGTACTTACTATCACTTGATGATGGTGATGTCCAATTCCATGACTTTAATTTGCTTTCAGACAGTTTTAAAAATCATACAATACAGAACTATTAAATCTGTGTTGACATTAAGTTGCATGGGCTACAGAAATAACCATAGGCCTGAAATTAGGTTATGGTTGGAATTTCGGTTGGATGCATCTAGTTAAAGCTATTCCAGCGAAAACTTGTAGTTTCTGAATCTGACACAGGGTGGCGCTCCTAAACCACTCACTCTGCACTAAGGCCTACTGAACTGGGACTGGGTGGAATGGGAATGCCTGGCCCCTGAGCAAGAGCTCCAGTGAGTGAGTGAGAACTCAGAACGAGCCCCTGTTTGGCCCAACAAGTGGACCCTCTCTTTTTCCCTTCACCTTTGTTTTACATTTAACATTTGCTTGTCCTAGAGTCCCCCAAATCCTGTTTAGTTTAGTTTTCATTTTTTAATGTGACTTATGCTGAAACCAATTTTTCATGAGAGGAGTTAGAACACATTTAAAAATATTTTTTAAAGGATAACATTAAGCTGCATGATTTAATGCTCTCTTCTTTGATGTTAAAGTGAAACAAAGACGAATTTTCTGTATCAACTTAAAAAATGATTTCTTCAGGGTCCTGCCCAAAGGCTCATTCTGAACTAGCAAAGCCATTTTGAAGTTAATACGTAAAATAATAGAGTGAAAGGACTTTTTAAAAATCATAAAATACCAAACAAATGTGACTTGTGATGATTGCCATTATAAAATTTGCCTGGGCAAGGGGTTTAAATTGTTCTTTTAACTTGTTAAGGAATTTCTTACTATCATTTCACTTCTTGCGGTCACCGGTTCCCTCTTGATAATGTTTGTTTCCCACTTCCTAATTCAGCGATGCGTATTATCCTCAATGGAGAGGAAGAAAGTGAACAAGAGCCTCATCTCGGTCATCTGTCGAGATGACACCCCATCTTAAACTGTGGTAATCTCTCTTCTGTTTATCCAAACACTAGACAATCACCTCTTCCCCGCCCGCGCCCCACCCCCACCCCGCCCCTTGAGAAAAAGAGCTTCCTTCGTTCTCATTGGTGTTTTCCCTCTGCCCTGGCTTCCTCCAGGATTTTGCTTTTTTGATATCTGTCCTCACAGTCCCAGGCCATATTGGATTCAGACTGAGCTTCTTTCATTTTTTGGCTACATATATACATATATGTACACACACATATATACACATATACATATATGTGTACACATATACACACAGAAATATATGTACATATATGTATATATACACACGTATATATACACATATACACAGAGAGAAATATAGGTATATATATATATATCTTTATCTATTTATCTATCCATATCTATATAATATAGAGAGCAGCCCATGCACCCACTTTGGTTTGTTTTGTGCTGATCCCCTTATTACTTACTTTTCTATTATTTTGAAGAAATTCCCACTCCTTTTAGATGCACCTCTGAGTTGTTTATTTCTCTTTTCTAGATTTAGGTTTGCCTTCCTGAAGGCTCAGTTGGCCACACAGGATCACCTTCCTTTGTGCTAATAGACTCCAAGATGATAATTCTTGTACATCTCTCTCTCTCTAGAGGACCAATATTTGTCTTTATTTCCTCTTCTCCAGTTGGTTCTTTTCCTTTGCTTTAAGTCCTTGAATTTTAGTTTATAATAGCAATTTTCCTTTATGCTTCTGAAAGCCAAACTTGTGAGCTATGAAGAGAACATAGATGAAATTTAAAGAAACTGCTTATGAATATGAATAAATTTCTTAGCAACATGCCTAGCCCATAGTTACCACCCATTAGATGAAAGGTATTATTATTAGTTTCTCATCTAACTTATTCAATACACATTTTTTTCAAATACCTTTTTTTTTTTTTTTTTTTGCGGTACGCGGTCCTCTCACCGCTGTGGCCTCTCCCGTTGCGGAGCACAGGCTCCGGACGCGCAGGCTCAGCGGCCATGGTTCACGGGCCCAGCCACTCTGCGGCATGTGGGATCCTCCCAGACCGGGACACGAACCCGCGTCCCCTGCATCGGCAGGCGGACCCCCAACCACTGCGCCACCAGGGAAGCCCTCAAATACCTTTTTATGACAAACATTTTGTACTGGAGGTGTGAAAATGAATAAGTCATGATCTCTTTCCATGAGAAACTCAAAGACCAGTGCAGGAGACAGGTATCTAAACTAATAATTGAAAACAACGTGATCACTTTAATCAGGAATTGTTGGGAAGAGTGGTGAGAGAAGACGAGAGAAGAATCAGGGAGGTCTTCTGCATTTAATATCAACTAGGCACTGTTTTAAATCCTTTACAGATATTAACTTATTTAGTTCTTGTAACAACTGTGTGAAATAACCACTATACCATCATCATCCTTACATTACAGGAAAAGAAGGTGAGGGAAGAGAAGTTATGAAGCATCTGGCTAAGGGTGGCAAAGCTGGGATTTGGACCCAGGAGTTCTGGCACTCAGAGTTTGTGTTCTGAACCACTCTCCTGCTGCAGGCAGGGCTTAAGAGGTAGGGTAGAGAAGGAGGGCATTCCAGGAAGGAGGGCACAGGCTGTGCTCACCAAGCAAGCAAGAAAATATGTGGGGTCTTCACAAAAGCCCAGGTAGGTGTGGTGGGGCATAACCAGTCATGCGAGGAATGGGGCGACATTCAGGACTTCTCGGGGCATTTGTTGTCCTAATCTTCAATTTTGGATGCAAGGCTGCCTTGAGTTGAGGGCAGAACCCTGAACCATCCTGGGGAAGGGATGTGCATTTGGGCATTGTACCCTCCGGAGCACAGGAGGATGGAATTTGATCCTGTGCCTCCCATCCTGAGTGGCCATCACCCTTTTTGCTGCCATGTACGGCCTTCTACAGGGTCACAGAAAAAGGGCTGTGAGGGTATGAACAGTGTTTTTCTCCATGACCCCAGCCTGAGAACTTCAGACCAGCCTCCTCTCATCTAAGGATTGGGCAATCTGGAGCTGTGATTATTACCAGTGCAGACAGCTTTTTGCTCCTGGATATTCTGGTATCTCTCATCTGTTCCTGCTTTAAACCAAACCACATTTCTAACAATACCCCTGAAAGAACGATTCCAGGAATGTGTGTGTGTGTGTGTGTGTGTGTGTGTGTGTGTGTGTGTGTGTGTGTGTGTACGTGCTTCTTAAAGCGAGGCAGGGAAGATAACAGAGCAGAGCCAGGATGAAAGGAAGGAGCCTCTGCACCTTGCCCGGAACCTGCCTCTGCTAGCAGCCTGTGTGCCTGTGTTCCCACATTCTTCTCCTCCCTCTGTCCCCATGGGAGGGGCGCCTTGCGTCCCAAGCGGATGTTTCCTAAGTGTGTGATTTCAAGCCTGAGACAGCCAGGCTGGGAAAGGCTGTCGTCTGTAACTAGATTCAGCTGCCTGGTATGGCTATAATGGGCTTTCAGAGTCCAGATGGCTGCCCCTTGGGGCAACTTGCATCTGGCTGAGGATGCAGTGAAGCACGTAGCTATCTGGGGTGCAGGCTTGGTCCTCTGGGGAATTTGAAAAAGGGCAGGATTTAAGGGAGTGTGTACGCCACACTCTCCATGTGTCTGGGATGCTTTTCTCCACAACTCTACTCCCCCGACTCCCACCGCTGGCTCCACTGCGCAAAGAACAAAGCTAAAATGAAACCTCTGACTCCACAGCCTCTGATTTCTGCTTCCCTATCTGTGATGGTAGAATACAGGGGCTTTCCTTAGGGAAAATTTGCAGAGGTAATAATAGAACTTACCCAAAGTTACAAAGGTAGTTAGAAGCAGAGCTAGGAACCAAATCCACATTTTGCAGCTCACAGTGTAGTGTTTTTTTACCCAAAGCACACCTAAACTTACATTCTACCCTCCAGCTGCTGTGATAGATTCATTTCTAATAGGGCGTGAGGGTCTGCTGTAGCAGACACACAGTGGTCACTGGTAAAGAAAAATACACAATTAAAACCAGAAATAATTTTGAATGTCTGTTCATTCAACAAACCCGTATTGAATATCTGTTATGTGCAGTACCCCCTACACTGGTCAGCCTGGGCTCTGTAACTTGGTTCTCCGTGGTCTCCTTGTCCTGGTGTGAGCCAAGTCTGGTTTCAAACAAAATCTGAATCATGGACCTTTTTTTTTTTACTGAAAACACCTATGTCTTATTATCATACAGTATTGGATTTGGCCCATTTCTAAGTTCTTGACTCCTGTTATTGGGTCTGCCAATGCCTATGATCTCATCATTGTTGGATTTTCTATAATGTTGCATATAGTCTAGACTCCTGGTCTGTACCCCTGATTGGTACTGGTGTTTTACTTTCTCTGGTGTTTCCTTTCTGCCTTTCATTTCCAGACCAGGCATTTGGCCTCCACACTCATCCCATGACCTTTTGTTGCACAGATACTTACACCTGCGATACTCCTCTGGGATCTCCTCACTCCCAGGCCCAGCATCTTAGAATGTACCATCTTGCTGCTACCCGAGGCAAAGTAGTATATCCCTTTCTTTCTTTCAATTGAAGTATAATTAATTTACAATGTCGTGTCATTTTCAAGCGTACAGAAAAGTGATTCTTTTTCGGATTCTTTTCCATTATAGTATATCCCTTTCTTGAGGAATATAAACCATGGACTGGATTGCCTCTGACAGACAGAGTTTTGAGGTATGCTTAGAAATAAGCAACTAAGAGTCATTTTCAGTCTGAGCTACTTGCAAATTGAAGTTAAATGAGAAAGTTTTTGATTCTAAAACAATGAAATAGGATAAGTCGATGGAAGAAGAGTTAAATAGGAGAAAGTCACTGAATCTTACCAAAGACTTTTAAACTTTGCTCCAAAATATCACTTTAAAAATGTTAAAATGTCGCTTTAATATCATGTTTAAAATATTTGGTGATGTTTACATTGTTCGTTAAATATATTTTTATTTTTTAAAAAGGAGTAGCAAATTTGTGGTAAAATATCTTTTGTGTTTGAGCACAGGGTTCCCCATGGACTCAGTTAATGAGAATATATCATTTAACACCTGGTCGCAGCACGCAGCCCTTCCACCTACATGTTTGTATGAACTTTTTGAAAGGCGAGTGACTCCTTGAAAGTTTATTCTTCAAAACTGAAGTGGCTGCAAATGCCAGGTACAAGAAATGATGAGAGACCTACGTGGGGATCAATTCTTTAGTCTTATCCCAGTGGTTCCCAAACTTCGCTGCACATTAGAGTCACCTGGAGAGCTTATAGAAATCCCAGTCACACCGCATACCAATTAAATCAGAATATCCCTGGGGGTGGGAGGTGGGCATCCATATTATTTTTATTATTAATACTTTAGCATGCATCGTAATCACCTAGAGGGCTTGTTAAAACGCAGATTGCTGGGTCTCACCCTCAGAATTTTTAATTCAGTAGGCTTGGGGTGAGGCCCAGAAATGTGCATTTCTGACAAGTTTCTAGATGATATTGTTGCTGATCTGGGGACCACATTTTGAGGACCATTGGGCCACTCTACATCAAAAGCAATGGCCTTTATTATTTATAACCTTGTTGTTATCAGAAGTTGATGAATGAGCCCTGCCTTGAATTGATATCATCCTTACACCCTTTCCATGCTGAACCTTTCTGCAAAAAAAATGATTAGTCATACCTCTTACCTATTTTTCTCTCTGTAAGGTAGTAACAAATATACGTGACCCTTAAAGGGAAAAAAAAAAAACCTTCCAAAACTCAGAATTGAGCTTTCCTATCTCATGTGTATTTTCCCCTAGACGTGAGAGATCTGTCAAGCAATGGTATCACAGACTGGTATTTCTAACATCCAGTTTATTGTCCCGTAGATAACAAAGATGCATTTGTGCTGAGGAAAATGCTCCTATTTTCTAAATCTAAATGTCTTGCTGTGTTTTCAGGAATCTTGACAGAGCTCTTTCTTCAGAGGGTTTACGGCTGGGTTGTCCCTTGGTGGGAGCTGTTTTCCTCTCTCAGTGTTTGTGGCTGGAGGGGGACATCCATCAGGGTCTGATGGAAGTCTATTGACAACAATTACATTCTGGTGCCTGAGCAGGTGGGGGAAGGATTCCAGTTCAACTGGACCTGCTCCTTCTTGTTTCTATTTTGATATTTCTTGTAAATAGACTAGATGGGATTGATGGTATCCACTTTCTAATCACGGCCTGATGGAGAAAGAAATAATCCAAAAATGTGTGTCCTTTCTCCAACAGGCCAGAGCTAAATCTACTGGGCAGTTGCCCTCCACGTGTCCAAATCAGGAGAGTTTCTGAAACTGATCAGCAGTTTGGGCAAGTTCACCGTTTTGATGAATGTAGTCTCTACTGATTAGGGATTTGCAGAGTTGAGGGGTTGCCAGGCTTCCTTCATGCTTTATGGAGCACATCATTATGGTGTTTAACATTCTCAGATCTTATCTTTCAGACCCCAAAGGAAACAGTGAGTGGGAAAGTAAGTGGTTGAGAGAGATGGTTGAGCTCTCTGGCCACTGCTCCAGGCAGGTTAATCCTGTCTGGTTTGTCAGTACCTCTTGCTCTCATCCAGCTACAAAGAAGGTAGGGGTCTACAAGGCTCACCAATATGCAGAGTGTTATGGAGTTCTTGACAAAGTAGGCAAAGGGGGCTCACTAGTACAGATTTCACTCTGAGGTTAATGAAGCCTCTGGGATTTGGTCCTCGTCCTGCTTCCAAAATCAAAATCATGGACAAACAAGGAGGTCCAGTTATGCTAAAGAAGGGCTGGTGACCTGACCTGACTCAGTGCAGTCAGAGAAAGTGACACATTTTCATTTCACAAGTAATCGTTGACGGCTGACTTCTACGCGTCGGCGTTACACTCAGCAGTGAAATTACAAATGTTTGGTGCTTGACCTCAAGAGGCTCACAGCCTCCAATTAGTACCATGTTTATCTCTGTGATAAAAGCAAATTTCAGAAAAATTCCTTAAATCTAATGGAGGAGACCTCTATTTGGAGACAAAAACCCATCATGTTATTTACTTTGTTGTAATGGCTGGTGTATTTGTCCTTTCCTTCCACAAGCATTTATTCTGCACCTAATATATTTCAGCACTGTGCTAAGTGCTGGAGACTGAGATGAACAAGATGCATTTTCTACTATTGTGCGGGTACACGGTCCGACCCACAGGTAAAATGTATAACCACAACCTCTTTTGGACTATTAGGATGTTAACTTCTTCATAGGTAGAATTTGGGAACTTTCTTTTTGCAGTGGAGACCACTGTCTAAAGGGAAGAGGAATTATTTAGTTCTATTTTAACCAATGTCCCTTCTGTTCCTCCCAGCAACTAGCAGTGTTTCCATTCCTTCAACCAATACTTTCTGCCTGAGTCACACGGCTGGTCTGTGGGAAATAGAAGTGGCCAAAAGCTACAGAAAACGTAGTCAGTGCACATTTCCTATTTACCTCATCAAAAACCTTCAGTACAATTATGTAAAAGGAATAACATGTAAACATTGAGAGAGTGACATTAAAGACCATTCAAAGCATGATGAGAAATTGTTTGCCTCTGGATAATCAATAATAATATTTACTTCTTGGCATGAACAGGAACAAGAGAAATGAGATGGTTTGGTTTGAGTTACAATTCCTTTAGAAAAGCACAAGATTCCTCTCCATCGGTCCGATCCTACAGGGATAGCTGCCTTTATTCACAAACATTTTTAAGTGGAGATGTCCTGTGTAAGTAAACAAGACAAGAGCCTAAACACGTACGAGAGAACCCCGGGGAATCAAACGAGCTGAGATATTGTCTTAAGTTTATTTTTTAGAATAGGAGGTGATGCTTCCATGGCTTTACAGGCTGCCTCCTAGATAATATGGCCAAAGAAATTACCTCCTAAAGCGCACTTTGATTAAATTCTTTTATTATATTCTTTTTCTGTTTAGAAAACTATTCCCCTGCTTAAAATGTTTCTAAGGCTTTACGTGGCTTATTGACTTAATATGTCTTACTCTGGTATTCTTAACCTTCTCTATCATCAGAACCTTCCTGAATGGGCTTGCCTGGTGGTACAGTGGTTAAGAATCCGCCTGCCAATGCAGGGGACACGGGTTCGAGCCCTGGTCCGGGAAGACCCTACATGCCGAGGAACAACTAAGCCTGTGCGCCACATCTACTGAGCCTGCGCTCTAGAGCCCGCGAGCCACAACTACTGAGCCCTTGTGCTAGAACTACTAAAGCCCACGCGCCTAGAGCCCGTGCTCCACAACAAGAGAAGCCACTGGAATGAGAAGCCTGCACACTGTGATGAAGAGTAGCCCCTGCTCGCCGCAACTAGAGAAAGTCTGTGTGCAGGAACGAAGACCCAACGCAGCCAAAAATAAATAAATAAATAAGTTAAAAAAACAAACAAACCCTTCCTGAACAATGTTTTCTCTCATGGTTTCCAATTGTACAACAAAACTAGACCATGTGTGTTTCTCTGGTCTCCTTACCATTATTATTGTCATAAGGGAGCCTTGAAGCAGTGGGATCCTGAAGGGTCATTTTTTGGAATTTAGTAATATAGAAAACCCTGTGTTGTAATCGTGATTTCATATGTGCACAGTATCTGTTATACGGTAATCACAGATAACATTTAAGGACCTTGACAGAGCTGCGTGACAGCAGAGCTCAAGACTGTTGTTTGTTTAAACTATGACTCCTTGGAAAGTTAAGAAATGGAATTCATTGCAGTAGCTGGGAGAACATCACCAAGAAATTCACCATTAAGTGTTTTACTGTTATTGCTAAAAAAAAATTTAAGGACCTTGACATGTTGGGGTCATGGAATCTGAACATATTCCTGTGATGGAAGTGGGGTTTTCCCTATAGGTAATTCGTATTACCATGGTCAGTCATCCTGAGAAAGGTTTGGGGCCTGCTACATAATCTGCAGACCCAGTGCAAAATGAAAATGTGAACCGTAGCCAGGGCTGGGGAAATCATTACCCCCTTTCCATGGCCCATTGCCCCAGACACTTATGGACGGGTAGATGTCAAGGGATTGCAAACTCTGTGCAGAGACATGGCAAGAACTCCATCCCCAGCCCCCAGTCATCCCCCAAAGGCTGTTTAATGCTGCCATTCCAGGTGTGGATGTACGGCTGCTGCCTTGCCCCAGCTCAGACAACTATCCCTACTATCCTTTAATCCATGCCTAGGACCTCCTGGGGGCAAAACTCAACTGCAGAATCAGGGCCTCTCTTTGCCTATATGACCTGATAGCCCTGGGCACAGGATGGTGGCAGTACGGGGCCAGAGTGAGAAGAGGATGGCTGAGAATCTGTCCCAGGGAGATGGGGAAGTGAGAGGATAATCAGGTGGCCCAAAGTCCCAAACCCAGCTCTTGCTCCACTGTCCTGTCACAATTCACTTACAAAACACAAATTCAAAGATAATATTCTTAGGAATTTCAAGATGGTCAACACAGACCATTAGACACAAATGTGGGACCCTTATGAGCCTAGGGTCCTGTGTGACTACACCAATCACATTCCCATGGAGACAGCCCTGGAAGGGGTTGATCCTGGGACAGAAATAGCCAGGCTAGGCATCCTCCTAGCTGTGAGCTGGAACCGTGTGTAAGATTTTTTTTTTTTTTTTTTTTTTTTTTTTTTTTGGCTGTACGCGGGCCTCTCACTGTTGTGGCCTCTCCCATTGTGGAGCACAGGCTCCGGACGCGCAGGCTCAGTGGCCATGGCTCACGGGCCCAGCCGCTCCGCGGCATGTGGGATCTTCCTGGACCGGGGCATGAACCCGTGTCCCCTGCATCGGCAGGCGGACTCTCAGCCACTGCGCCACCAGGGAAGCCCCCCACGTAAGATTTGAACCCTAAGATACTGGGAAGCTTATGATGGCTCTCATTGTGTGATAGGCTGACAAGGAGAGAGACAGGCTGATGTCTGTTGAGACCCTCAAGCAGGTCTAAGCATATGCTATAGTACTATAGTTAGGTGAGGCCAGGCTATGCTTGGGATGGTGTGGTACCCACCCCACTTGTGGAGTGGAGTGGGTGAGCGTGGGCAGTGCTGATCCAAAGAGGCTACCAGCAAGGGGTAGCATAGTGTCTCCACATTTTGGCAGGTGCACTTGCAACAACGGCAGTGCAGAGATGGCCTGTTTTGGCATCTGGGACAGCTATTGTAGCCTCTTACAGTCCCCAAGGATGAGTATGTTGGTTCTATTCTTGAGCTGCGAGAGGAGCTAGGAATGATCTTGTTGTATATGCCACGAAGCACACAGGGAGATTTGGGAACATATCAAGGAAGGGAGCTCTGGGGGAAAGACTGGGCTTCTTGCGAATCTTGGCATAATGCTTAGGAACCCTCATTATGTGCCAGACCCTGTTCGAAGAACATTTTATGCATTCATTCAATCCTACGGACTATTGTTCTCCACATTTTACAGATGGGCCAGCTGAGCTATAGAGAGGTAACTTTCCCAAAGGCACACAGCTGGTAAGTGGTGGAGTCAGGAACGTGTTCCAGCATTCTGGCTCCAAAGCCTGCACTCTTAACTGCTCTCCTATACTGCCCTGTAACTGCCAAGTCCTGGGCTAGGTGCTTTCCATACACATTAGGAATTGTACTGTGATGTATGGATTTGGGATGCCATTGTTTCATCCCAAGAAGGTAAAATTGGATCTATTGATTATACACTTTATAGTTGACAAGGGTTTTCACATACCTGATCTCACTTCATCCTTCCAATTATCTATGAGAAAGGTGAGGCAGGATTACAATAAAATCTTGGCTCTGCCAGGTACTGCTCTGTGACACTAGGCAAGTTACTTGACCTCTCTGAGAATCTATTTCCTTAATTTTGCCTCCCTTTTGCAGGGCCACATGCTATTTCTATTTGCATTTCTGAAATGCAGAAAAAACAAGTTTAGGAAGCTTCATTCTTATCTTATCTTATCTTATTCTTATCTTAAGGGCCTCTTAAGCCTTGGCGCTCCAGAGTGGGGATAATTGCTCTGTTCCAAACTGTTGTGGCAATTCCATAATATTTCCAAAGGTGTTCCGTATTGTTCTTGTCTTACCTCTTGGGGGACACCGTAGAGCTACTACTACTCTCATTGTCAATTAATTGTCTTGAAGTTTCTGGATTGTAATGGTAAAACCAGGGAGTGGAGGGTACAATAGTAAGCTTTTTTATGTGTTTTAAGTGTTGCATGATAGAAGACAGGAAATCATTGAATATACCCTTAAGAATGGATTTACTGACCATATCAAATGTATTTCTGCTTTCTCCAAGTCCAAAATTCAGGCTGTTTTTCTTCTTCATGCTTAATTATAAGTTTTTAACTAGATGAATTCCATTAATGGCCAATTAAGTTTCAATTTAGAGGTCACATACAAACATTGGCAGCCCCAGCACAGCCTGGACTCTCTGCAAAGTGACCGGGGTCTGGGCTTCCACGTGCTTAATGTTGCTTTGCCCATTAAGGGAAGTTAATGCTTCCCTAATTGTTTGCTTTGGGAGAGAAGCCAAGTTCTGCCCTTCCCTCAGCAGTCTGTACTTTCACAGCTGTGACTGGAGTTGCTGGGTAGGGGAAGAAAGAGAATGAGGTGTAAGGAGAGGGGGGTCTGGGGTGCTACCAAGAGAAGAAGGAACCCAGAGAAATGAGTACTTAGAAAGATTTCAGGTGGCTGTGGTTGCGAGCTGTCAGGGACTCAGGTTAACAATGTGTCTTGAAGAGGGTGAAGATCTGGATTTCTTAGGTCAGTACCTGGTGGATGCTTATTTCTTCCTAAGTGGTTTTAACATATGTTGTGGGTCAGCCAAGAGGCCTGGGCACTGTTGGTGCCATTCTGCTGCCTTATTATTCTCAAATTGCTGCAATAGGAGGAAGAAAATTTGGGATTGATTCTTCACAGTGAGCGTGTACTTACTATGTGATAGACACTCATAAGCACTTTACTTGAGTTATCTCATTTAATTGTCACAATGTTATATGGTAGGTAATATTATTATTATTTCTAGTTTATAGAAGAAGAGAAGCTAAGGCCTAGAGAGGTTAAGTACTTATCAGAAGAGAAGAAATGGGGTATAACACTGCACTGCCATCTCCTACCACCTCTGCTGGTTTATTTGTTTTTCCTCTCCCATCAGACTACAACTCCATGAGACTTGGGACCATGATAAGGGCATCCTAATACACTGCCTGACTGATTGAAAGAATAACTGAGCCTTTTTGTCTACAGCGGTGAGATGTCTATATTTGCCTGGTAGAATCAAAAAAGCAAATGTGGCTTTTATTTCAAGCAGTAAATTCACACGGCTACCACCCAATTTCTATACAAAGGCAATGCTCTCATCTTAGATAATGGGGGAAAAAGTGATAAAAGGACACAAAGGATCAGGAACATTGTATAAAATCCTCTGTGATGTGTAAAAGATTAATAAAATGTATATCAACATTAAATAACAGTGGGGTATTTATTGAAAAAAAGAGTAAAAAGTCTCATGGAATATCTTCTCCCTTGTGTCACCATCATTACTTCTTAACTCTCCTTGTGTAGGTTTTTCAATCTGCACATAATTTTGCATACAAGAGCTCATTTAGTCCCCCAGCAATCCTGTGAGATGTGAGGCCCTATCATATTCAGTGTCCCAATGCTTTGTTTCATGTCAAGCAACTGGCAAGCGGAACAATTCATCTCATTTTACTGCCCAGTGAAGAGAGGAAGGCACTTGTGAGAGGAAGGTGAAGGGGAATCTATGGTCAAAAGGAGGTGTCCCAGGTTGTGGTGGAAATGACATGTACTGATAGGTCGGAGTTTGGGTGAAAAATCAATGATAGTTTAATTTCAGCATAAAAGGACTTATTCTATGTACCAAAAAAGGAAAGTATGTTTTTGGAGCTTGGGGATGAAAATATTCTTCTTGTTGTATAAACCTATTTATTTATAAATTATAAACATAATAGTCATTAATCCACATACTGTGATATCAAGGATGCTCAAATATTAGAATCATAGAAAATCAAAGTGTGAATGTCCTTAGAAATTGTTACTTCAGCCTTCTAGATCTTCATTTGAAGAAATGGAGTTCCAAAAAGGAAGAGTGATTTGCCTGAACTGTGAAACTAGAGAGTGACAGAGTGAGAACTAAATCCTAGGTCTTAGGACTTGAAGGCTAGTGTTTCTTCCATTTCATCAGGTTGTCTTCAGTCCACATTCTTGAATAATGCCTGTCATCTTTCTATAGACAGAAAAGAAAAGCTTATGCCTCTCTCTCTTTCTCTTTCTCTTTCTCAGCTATTGGTGGTTGATTTAACAATAATACCACGACCAGCATAAAGGACAAAGCCCAGTTTCCTCTCCCTCCTCCATCGTTTCCTCTCCTCTTCTCCTATACCTCCTGTAGCAAAGAGATCAATAATTTAAATATCCAGTAGCACACTGTTTAAAATTTATCCTAAATTGTAGATACCTGATGCTAGGCCTCTTGAGAACAGGTTTTGGTGGGCAAAGGAAAAGAGATAGAGAAGTGCAGTGAGCAGTTAGAAGGATAAAAGGGTACAGAGAGCAAAGACTGGGACACCACCAGCTTCCTTCTCCTGTGTGAGAGTTTTGCTGTAGGTCTGACTCTGGTTATTGGATCAGACTTGCGTTGTTTTTAACTGAATAGTTGATCATTGATGGAAGCACAAGCATATTTAGTAGTTAATTAAATTTAAATTTATGAACTTTTAAAATAAGATTTTATTATCCTCTATTTATAGAGCATGTTGGTTTCCTGTGCTATAAATAAGTTATCATAGGAAAAACATCAAATGTTGAGTCTCATGTTATGACTCTGCAAACATATAAGCATCACAGTGATCAAATTTATAAATTACTTTATATATTTTGGTTGCTAAAGGATATCCCTGCCTCTGATAATTCTGCATGATTACTTTTGCTTTTTCTGCATTAAAAAATGGGATAGTCAAGTCTTCAGAAGTTCAATGCTTTGCTCATGATAGAATCAGAATTTTGTGGACTAAGCATGAACTTTAGAATCAGACATCTGCATTTAAATTGTGGCTCTGCTATTTACTTCCTAGATGTGTGACCATGTTGTTTCTTAACTTCTCTGAGCCTCAGTTTTTCATCTGTAAAATGGGAATAATGAGTTGTTGTGAAGATCAAATAAGATAATATCTGATATATACAATGACTGACATAGAACACCTTTAATAAATGCTGTTTTTATTACCTTCACCTTTCTCTCTTCTTCCCTTTGGTTTATAAATGAAAAATATGAGAGTAGGTGATGCTGCGTGACTTTTTTAGTAGCTTGGAGCAAGAATCCACTCACTAGAAAGACCTTGAGACAGTGTTTGCTTAATGACTCTTAACCATCCCACTTGGCTTAGTTTCACGGCTGTTCCATTGCTATTTTTAAATGTGAAGAAAACATGCTGTCCTGGTAAACAACTACTCCCTTCATGAGACTCAGATCTTAAGATTTCAACTGGAGCTTGGCCATCAGCCATTGGGTTTCTTCAAATACATTGGGACAAATGATAGTTAGAGGTGAGACCCAACATTTTCCTAATTTTCTTCCTCTCTTCTAGCCTTTTCTCTCCTCTGCTCTTTACCTCCTGACTAACTCTGCAGTTCTCATATTTTAGGACCAGGGAATATGCGACTTCTCTGAGTCACAATAACTTGTTCCTCTATATCTTACAAACTTTTCCTGATTTTGATGTTTACCATCTGTTCTTAGGGAGATGGTGAGGTGTAGCAGAATACATGTGAAGCTTGTTCAAGTCCTGGCTCTGCCAATAATTGGTGTGATTGTGGACAATTACTTAATAACAGTGAAAACAATTTATCTAAGGCCAAGTATAAACCAGACACTGGCCATACATATCTCTTTCTCAAAATTCTTCATTTGAAATCTGGAAAAACAGGGATTTGGAAGGGGGTTAAAAAATATGCCCAGGGCTTCCCTGGTGGCACAGTGGTTGAGAGTCCGCCTGCCGGTGCAGGGGACACGGGTTCGTGCCCCGGTCCGGGAAGATCCCACATGCCACGGAGCGGCTAGGCCCATGAGCTGTGGCCGTTGAGCCTGCGCGTCCAGAGCCTGTGCTCCGCAACGGGAGAGACCACAACAGTGAGAGGCCCACATACCAAAAAAAAAAAAAAAAGCCCAACGTTACATAGCTAGAAGGTGGTAGAGTAGGAATTCCAACCCAGATCCACCTAAATCCCAAACCTACCCCATATTGTCTAATTAAAACATCTGGGTTTCAGACTCTCCAATTGTAAAATGTAAATAAAAACATTACCCTCATGAATGGAGGGAAGATGGAATGAAATATGTGAAAGTGCTTTGTAATTTACAGTGCACTATGGCAATCACAGTAGCTAATATTTATTGAGTACATATTATACACAAAACAGTATTAGCTCATTTCATCCTGTGAAGTAGGACTATTATTATATCTGTTTCACAGTTGAGGGAATTGAGGTACTGAAGGTTGAGCAATGTTCTGTGGCTTCTTAGCTTCTAGGTGATGGATCCAGGTTCTATCTGTAGGCAATGTGGTTCTTAGGCAGAGACCCTGAGGTCCTGGCCGTGATACCTTACAGCCAATGTAAGGTATTATTCCTTATTCACTGAGCTGTGGACTCGTATTAGTTTGCTAGGGCTGCAGTAACAAAGGATGTAAGTAGCTTAAACAACAGAAATGTATTGTCTCACAGTGCTGGAGTTTGGAAGTCCAAGATCAAGGTGTTATCAGCATTGGTTCCTTCTGAGAGCTGTGAAGAAGAATCGGTTCCATGCTTCTTCTCTAGCTTTTAGTGGTCTGCTGACAATCTTTGGTGTTCCTTGGTTTGTAGCAGCATTTCCCAAGCCTCTGCCTTTATCTTCATATGGCATCACATGTACGAGTGTGTGTGTGTGCACATGTGCAAATTCCCCCTTTTTTGTAAGTACAGAAGGTCCCCGATTCATGATGGTTCCACTTACCATTTTTCTACTTTACAATGGTGTGAAAGTGATATGCGTTCGGTAGAAACCATATGTCAAATTTTGAATTTTGATCTTTTCCCAGGCTAGTGATATGCGCTACGATTCTTTCTCATGATGCAGGGCAGCAGCAGTGAGCCGCAGCTCCCAGTCAGCCAGTGATCACAAGGGTAAACAGATACACTCACAACCATTCTGTATCTATTCTGTTTTTCACTTTTAGTATGGTATTCAATAAATTACATGAGATAGTCCATACTTTATTATAAAAGAGGCTTTGTGTTGGATGATTTTGACCAACAGTAAGCTAACGTAAGTGTTCTGAGCACGTTTCAGATAGGCTAGGCTGAGCTCTGGTATTTGGTAGGTTAGGTGTATAATAAATTTTCAACTTATGATAGTCTCAATTTACCATGGGTTTATTGGAACGTAACTCCATTGTAAGTAGAGGAAGATCTGTACACTATTAATATTGGCTTAGGGACCTCCCCGCAACTCCAGTGCAGCCTCATCTTAACTAATTACATCTACAAAAACTCTGTTTCCAGAGAAGGTCATATTCTGATGCATTGGGGGCTCGAACTTCAGTATATGAGTTTGTGGGGCATGGAGGAGCGACATACAATTCAATCCATAGCAGGTCTCCTCAGAAAAAATTTCAGGATAACCTTTTGCTGTTGTGATTGTTCTTCCATTACCTGCAAAAAGAGCAGATTTTTTGCAGGTAGTGGTGACAGAAGTGCCTCTCTTATTGTACTTTCAGAAATGCAAGGGTTGCTTAGGCCTTTACTGTTGGATTTTTTTCAACACTAGGAGGCCAGGTGAGTGGATCTGGTGGCTGGAGTAACACAGCTGATTGGGAGGCTGTGTAAACATCGTATGCTCTGAGGGATAAATGTGATTGACGTGTTTTTAATCATTTCTGCTTTATTGCTGTTTGCTCTGGTCAACTCCATTGCCTAAATTAAGTTCAGTCTTTACATAATGTCTCATTATGTTAAGTCAGAGAAAGCTCTTTAGGTGGGTCTTTCTGCCTTTTAGCCCGGCTCAGGGAAAAGGAACCGGACTGAATGTCTGGAGACGGTGGATTTGGACAGGACTTGCTTTTCTTTGAGCTTCATATTCCTCATCCTGTCACTTTCCTGGGGTACATATATGCTCCTTTCATCTTCTTAATCCATCCTGCTTCCTGCTGTTGCCTGCATGTCACAATTAATTACCTGCTTCCAGTTTTCTCCCCCTCTTCAGTCAATCTGGCCAATTTTCATAAATAATAACCACTACCTTTCTTTGGACCCCACATACACCTTAATTTATGGCAAACTGTCATTACTGATCTGTGCAAGGGCCTCCACGTGCTTTGTTTCTTTACTTCCTTTTAGATTAATTTCCCTTTCCCTCCACTTTCCCTTGAAACAATCCGTCTGATGTGTTTGTTACTGCACTGAATTTTTGTGTGTTTCTATATATTTGATTTACAAAGAGCATTTGCTCGAGACTCTCTTGAAACACTTTGTAGTGGTTATTTTTTGGCTCATTAATCTAAAATGAATTCTTGTTCTCTACTAAATTCAGAAATACTAGATTTTAGTGACCTCACTTCAGGTTTCAGAGGAGAATAAAGTGACTCGTTCAGTGCAGCCCATGAGGGCAGACGAGGAACTGGAGCCCAGTTTTTCCATCACCTTCCATCAGAGCTCTCTCCATTGACTCTTGATAACCTTACATCTTTGAACTTTTCCATTCAAAGAATTTGTACTTTGGAGCTTCCTCAAAGTACAAGATATCTGTGTAAGGGAAGGCACTGGAACTGAGTTGTGGGGAAGGAGAAGGAGAAGGAATAGAATTGCAGAATATTCCCAGGAAGACTGCACCAACCCCCAATTCAGTTTCATTGTTTAACAAATATAAGTCAGGCCAGGAGCTAGTAATACAGTAAGACACATTCCTGTCTTCAACCAGCTCACTGTTTTGGTAGAGGCCAACTTGAAACGAAGAGACAAATACTGTATTAGAGGCTATAATGAAGGGAGATCCGAAGAGACCATGGAGACCAAAAGGACAGAGGAATTAGAGCTCGCTGCAGGTCAGGGTAGGTGGTCAAGCCCAAGAAGGGCATTTTAGGCATGTGCAAAGCCATGGAGGAATGAAGTGGCCACAGCCTGGTGTGTTTGGGAAACACTCAGTGTTTCTTTGTGGCCGTTAGTAACAAGATGATAATCATCCCTTTTTCTCCAGCTTGAGCTCATCCTAATGCAAGCCACACATCTAAAGTTTCTAAATTTTCTGGTAGCTATATTATAAGAAGTGAGATAAAACAATAAAAATTAATTTTAATAACATTGTCATTTTAACATGTAATCAATATAAAAATTATTGAAATTTTACATTCCTCTTTTCACACAAGGTCTTTGAAAGCTGGTGTGTGTTTACATTTATAGCACATCTCAGTTGGGATTAGCCACGTTTTAGGTGCTCCTTAGTCAGACATGTGGTTAGTGGCTACTATACAGGACAGTACAGAGCAGTACATATATATATTTTTTTTAATTTTTATTTTATATTGGAGTATAGTTGATTTACAATGTTGTGTTGGTTTCAGGTGTACAGCAGAGTGATTCAGTTATACATATACATGTATCTATTCTTTTGCAAATTCTTTTTCCATTTAGGTTCTCACAGAGTATTGAGCAGAGTTCCCTCAGCACAGAGCAATATTAAGGAAACTAATGAATGAGCCCCAGGTAGACTAGACTAAGTATTAGGTATTCAAATTCCAAAACCACTTTGGATCAAGCAATGCAATAACACTTGACATATCTCATGTAGGCAAAGGGTGCCTTTGTGTAACTAGACTTTAATGTCTGCACCTTCTGAAAGTGGGAGTAAGTGAGACCTAGTGGAAAAAATTCAATTTGGACAAAACTTACATTAATTATGTGACCTGGATCAAGTTACTTAATCTCCTGAACCGGTTTTCTTCATCCATGAAAGATGGAATGAAAAAAAATCTCTTGCAGAGTTGAAATATATTTACATGCCCAGTACAAAATAGGCACTCTATAAGTAATAGCACCCATTAAATATTTTATTTTGTGATATCAGACACATTATTCATTTTCTGGAATAAAAGATCTGACAGATGAGATCCTTAGAAGATATTAGTCATCCAACAAATATCAATATGGCATCTACCATGTACTCAATCCTGTTCCAGGCACTTAGGACACATTAGTGAACAAAACAGGTGAATAAGATGTGCCGTCTCCCAAATAATCAGCACAAGGCCCTGTGGCCCATAACACTATCACTAGCCCTGGCATCGCCGTATCCCCAGACTTCTAAAAAGGGGTACAATGCTCTGCGTGTGTGGGGCAGGGGCTGCAGCTATATGTTATATATGGTGATTCTCCTTGAAATATTATTTTTTGAAGATATACAATTTAAAATACTTTAACATGAAAACCATGAGGCAAAATGCAAAATTCACATAAAGTTTTACAATAAAATATAAGATTCCAAAGAAATTGCTAGTTTATGGTGAGCATTTTGGGTTACATGCCAGAGATATTATATGATTTACTTTAATAGGGACACTTTAATGGGAAATTCTGGGAAGGGCATGTAAGAGTATTTATTTATTTTTAATTCTTTCTCCAATATACAGAAACTATTTTAGACTCTGATATTGCCATGAGGTTGTTTTTTAACTCCTCTGTGAATAGAGCTATGTGGATGCCAGATTTGGAACAAAAGGAGTGTTTTATGGCTGGTTTACGTAAATCAGATGGCATGGGTTCAAGAGAAGAGTGTGCAGGTGCTCTAATCTCTGCTTGTACTTATAAATCAATAGTCTCAGGACTTATATGAATTCAATTCCATGTCAGCTGAATTCCCTGCCTCTCTTTCATGCAAAGTCAAATTACCTGAAAGCTTTTAGAAGAATCAGAAATCATGACAATGTTCAATAAAAACAAGGTCATCAGAGAGAAGGAACATCTAAGGACTATTAAAATTGCCCAGCGCTTGACAATACCCACAACTTTAACTGCTATAAATTGACTCCCTGCTCCCAGGAAGCCAGTGGTCAGAGGACCTGGGTTTCAGGGAAACTTTTTGGCAGCAAAGGCTATTCTCTAATCTACTTTGTGGAGAAATACTCTTCTGTGCTTGTGCTGAGAGTTTGAAATCTTGGAGAGTAAATATTAAATTCAAGAAAACAACTCTTTCAGCCTTGGAGATGGCTGGTATCCCTGCCAACCTGACCAGATGAGCAATAACAATGAGTCACCTTGTATAATGGTTTATGAACAACCAAAGTCTTGATCACATATTATTGTATCTGGTTCCAACAACCTTATATGACAGAAATTAATACATGTCCCCCAATACCTATCCTCCTTCCCTCCCTCCCATAATATAATCTGCAATTTTTAGATGATCTTTCAGAATAAACACACCTCCAAGCCTCACATGATTTATAATTTCATTCTATTGTGGTCAGAGAATATACTTTGCATAGTTTCAATACTTTTAAATGTATTGAGACTTGTTTTATGGCCTAAAGATGGTCTATCCTGGATCATGTTCCATGTACCCTTGAGAAGAATGTGTATTCTGCTGTCGTTGGGTGGAGTGTTCTATAAATATCTATTAGGTTTGGTAGGCTTATATTGTTATTGAGTCTTTTATTTGCTTGTTGGTCTTATATCTACTTGTTCTATCCCTTATTGACAGTAGGGTATTCAAATCTCCAACTATTATTGTTGAATTGTCTATTTCTCTCTTTAATTCTGTCAGTTTTTGCTTCATGTATTTTGGGTTCTGTTGTCAGGTGCATGTATATTAACAATTGTTATATCTTGATAAATTGACTTTTTTTTTTAAATCAGTATAAAGGGTCCTTTGTCTGTAGTAACAATTTTTGTCTTAAATCTTATTTTGTCTGATATTAGTCTAGCCACTCCAGCTCTCTTTTGATTATTGTTAGCCATGAATATCTCATGTAATTTATTAAATAATTTTTGCAGAAAGTGTAAAACAGAATGGTTGTATGGGTACAGCATGGTTGTAAGTGTACTGGTTGTTTACCCTCGTGATCACAAGAGTGACTGGGAGCTGTGACTCTTTGCCCTGCCCGGCCTCATGAGAGAGTATTGTACTGCACATTGTGAGCTGAGGTAAAGGTCAGAATTCAAAATTCAAATTATGGTTTCTACTGAACGCACATCGTTTTCACACCATCGTAAAATTGAGAGATCATAAGTCAAACCATTGTAAGTCTGAATACAGTTCTGTCCTCACCAATAAAGAGCTAATTTTGAAAATCTCACAGTGTCTCCATTATAGTCAGCAGGCACCAGAGAGGCCAGAGCAGGTGTAGTTTTAAAATTCTCCTCACAACTTTGTGAGCTAGGTATTATTATCAGTCTTTGCAGATAAAGAAATGTAAGTTCAGAGAAGTTAAGTAGCTTGCTGGTGATCCCAGAACTAGGACATGGTGACTTTAAGATGTGAATCTAGATTCATCTGGCTCTAAAGTCTATGCCCCTTTTACAATGTCACAAGTTCTCCCAATGGAGTTAAGGACAGATGCCAGCTGAGTGATACATGTGGTGTAACAGTTCACTGAAAGACAAAATCTCTTCTAAGTACAAGAGACAGAAATGATTTCAGGAAGATTTTGATAGGCAGAGAGTAAAGGTGAGAGAATTCTGGGAAAATAGAACAAAATAAGCAAGGCTGCGGTATTAGGAATCTGTACAGCGTTATTGGAGAGATATCGAGTAAACCAATTATTCTGAGGCTGAGGATCCCCTACCACATTCTATCAAAGTATCAACTCTCTCAACTGGACATAGCTGGGCTTTGGACCTCAGGGGCCCAAGCCAGAGAGAAGTGTGGATCAGAACTTGAAGTCTTGATCGTAAGAACAGCCCCAAAGAGCAAATCAGGGAAGCAGGGCATAGGGTCCCTGCAGAGAAGATGGCTACAGGAAGACCTGCAACATATGCCAGAGGAAGCTATACACCAAGGAGCAGAAAAATTTAATGCTAATTTTAGAGGAACTGGGCAGGTAGCCATCTGCAAACATGCACAGAGTGGTCAGTATGGAAATGGGGGCCATGTAAGGTGTGAAGGGGGAAGAGAGCAGCTTCTTAATATCTCTCCTAGACTCCTGGCTCTGACCAGTATTCCTTTTTATATATGATCCAGGTCTCACCCTAAAAGGCTAGCTCATGCTGAATTAAAAGACCAGTAGGCAGTGTAGACTTTTGGATCAAACAGTAATGAGGAAATCAAGCAATTGATAACACATATTGGCAGACAGATAAGATTTTTCAGAGCAAAGTGTCTACTTCATAGAGAGAGGAGACTTCCGAGGAATTCCTGGTGATAAGATTTGGAACCAAATTATGAACTAATGATCTCTAAGATCTTTCCCATTTAAACATTCTATACATTTTTTTTCTCATCCATACCTTGTTCCTTATTAGAAATTCTGGTAAGCATTAAATAACATTTATCCATTAAAATGAATATGATTATTGTATTGTTGTAGTAATAAGTAATATAGTGGAATACTATTCTGAAATGTTGTGTTTTTTCTCCTAGTATTTCCAGTTATCTTGTAATTCTTTTTTTAATTGAAGTATAATTGACTTACAATGTTATATTCATTTTAAGTGCACCACATAGAGATTTGATATTTTTATACATTATGAAATGATCACCATAATAAGTCTAATTACTATCGGTCACCATACAAAATTATTAAAATATTATTGACTATATTCCCTGTGTTGTACATTACATCCTCGTGACTTATTTTATGATAGAAGTTTGTAACTTTTAATCCTCTTCTCCTATTTCACCCATTCCCCTACCTCCTTGCTTCTGGCAACCACCAGATTATCCTCTGTACCTATGAGTCTATTTCTGTTTTCTTATGTTGGTTCATTTGTTTTGTTTTTCAGATCCTGCATGTAAGTGAAATCATACTATATTTGTTTTTCTCTGACTTGTTTCACTTATAATACCCTCTAGGTCCATTCATGTTGTTGAAAATGGAAAGATTTCATTCTTTTTTTTATGGCTGAATGATATTCCATTGTATATATATTCCACATCATCTTTATTCATTCATCTACTGAGGGACACTTAGGTTGCTTCCACATCTTAGCTATTGTAAATAATGCTGCAGTGAACGTTGGGATGCCTATAGCTTTTCCTATTAGTGTTTTTGTTTTCTTTGGATAAATACACATAAGTAGAATTGCTGGGGCATATGGTAGTCCTTTTTTTAAGTTTTTGGGGAAAATCCATACCCACAGTAGTTGTACCAATTTACATTCACACCAACAGCGCATGAGGGTTCCCTTTTCTCCACAGCTTCATCAACACATCAGCCCAGGAGGACCAGGCACAAAGGCCCCCGTTCCAGGTACAGCAAAAGGCAGTGACAAAATGACTGCCAAAGCAGTTAGAATTATTTTCGGTTGGGCTTCCCTGGTGGCGCAGTGGTTGGGAGTCCGCCTGTCGATGCAGGGGACACGGGTCCGGGAGGATCCCACGTGCCGTGGAGCGGCTGGGCCCGTGAGCCATGGCCGCTGAGCCTGCGCGTCCGGAGCCTGTGCTCCGCAACGGGAGAGGCCACAACAGTGAGAGGCCCGCGTACCGCAAAAAAAAAAAAAAAAAAAAAAATTATTCTCGGTTTGTTTACTTGCGGTGGTTGTTGAAGGCCTAATGGAAGGTGAGGAGGTGTTCTTAGTTCATTTCACAGACCCTGGGGCAGTGGATGGAAATAGCCTCCTTTACTTCAAAAAGCATCCTAAATGGGTATTTATGTTGTAATGGGTAAGCCAGACTATCTCAACAAGTGAATGGGAGGAGTGAAGAAAAGACACTCAAAACTTAGTAGCACCTGCTTTAAGTACTGTTTTACTAGCTTGATATTGTTGTGTATGTGCATATACAGAACACTTAAAAAGTAAAACTACACAAAACCTTTGCCTTGGTTCATGGTTCAGAAAGATACTAATATTTTTACTTAGGCCCTCTCAAAATAGTAAGACTTACTTTAGGGTTTACTGCGTGGTTCTTTTTGGTTCAAATCATTGCCTTTCATAACCTTTTCCCCTATTTAATGTTCTTGCCTTCTCTACAAGTCTAGGACGTACAGGACATCCCTCATGTTTGCAAGCACACCTTCCATGGTGCTGCATTTTCTGGTTGCCAGATGGAGTTTTGCTTTCACACTAAATCAATTTCTGTGAAAGGTCTTTGTCACTTGCAGTGTGATGTTGCTTCTGAATCTATGCACCGTCCTAACAGAAGCTTCCCCAGGAGGACCATGTGCCATCTTCCTGTGAGCCCCCCTGTGACCACCCTCACGGTGTTGCCCTTTTATTTTGACATTTCTGATCATTACCTCTGAAACTCCAGTTGTAACAGCTCCATCTTACATAAACTTCACCCTCTGGAAGTAAGTCTTGGGTTTTCTTCTTATTCATTTTGAGAACTGCTTCTACCTTCTGATTTCTTTCTGGTATGTGTATGTATGTGTGTAGTTCTCATCTACTAATGTGCTCTCAAAATGTTCTAAACTATTTTTGATTAGATTCTGGTTAATGGTAATAATAGTAATAGTAACAAACTCTTTACAGTTTACAAAGCATTTTAATACATGCTTTAATACATGCTTCCTCTGGCATATGTTGCAGGTCTTCCTGTAGCCATCTTCTCTGCAGGGACCCTATGCCCTGCTTCCCTGATTTGCTCTTTGGGGCTGTTCTTATGATCAAGACTTCAAGTTCTGATTAAAGGGGGTAGCAAAAGTTCTGTGCTACTATATACAAAGGAGTTGTTAGGCTTAAAATTCCTATTCAGGGGAAATTTACTCAGGTAGCTCTCAGTTCAAAGTTGTTTTTATAATCATTCCCAAGTAATCAAAAACAGAAACCAACCAGCCAACCAACCAACACATAGACAGACTAAAAAATAGTAGCAGACAGTTTTCGAGATTGTCCTCTGTGGAAAGGTCATCCTACAAGATTTCTGGATTTGCACAATACTGTTGCTCAGAATTAATTAAGCATAGCAGTCTCAGATTTCTTCACTTCTGGTCACTAGTGCTGTGTTGCACTTGTCCAGGTATATTGTTTGCATTGTTTCTGCCATTTACATAGATATCCATATGAGTGATGTTCTCTGAATTTGTACAGCCCACCAGTTCTGCATCTGATTTACCTTACTGTGATACTGTGCCCTGTAAGGAATATATTTGGTCTTTGACCTCATTCTAGGCACAGAGTTCCTAAAACCCTTGGATTTTCCTTTGATAAAAGCAACAAAGGTGACTTTGGTTGTGTTAATGGGGTGACTTGGGAAATCCTTGGGTGGCCCAAGGATGGGGGCTGGTTGCCAGGGGAACAAACCAGTGATTAGATGTTTGGAACTTTCAGTACTCACCCCCTCTTCAACCTCCAGCCCCAAACCTCTTTGGAGAGGAGAGGGTCTGGAGGTTGAATCAATCACCAATGGCCAATGATTTTATCAGTCACGACTATGTAATGAAGTCTCCATAAAAGGACTGGGTCTGAGAGCTTCTGGGTTGGTGAACACATGGAGGTTTACCAAGAGTAGTACTTAGAGAGGTCATAGAGCTCCGTGCCCTTTCCCCATACCTTGCCCTGTAAATCTCTTATATTTGGCTGTTCCTGAGTTATATCCTGTTATAATAAATCAGTAATCTAGTAAGCAAAACGTTTCTCTGAGTTCTGTGAATTGCTCTAGCAAATTAGTTGAACTAATCGAACCTAGACAGTCAGTCAGAAGTACAGGTAAAAGTGTGGGCTGGTGACTGGTGTAGGGGAGGAACATTTTTCCCTTCCCTTCTAGGTTCTTTGGCTGGCCTAATAATTAAATTGACATAAGACAGAGTAACAGGAGAAAAAAAAATTAATTTCATACATACGGGAATCCCGAAGATATGAGGTTCCCAGACAGGCAATTGAGACCCATATGCCATCCTGAGCTAAGGAGAAGGAAGTAGGGGTCTGGGGCTTCAAACTGAAGGAAGACAATTCACAGGAAGATGATAAGAGCAAATGTTTGGTTAACAACTGTTTGCCATGCCTTGCAGGTAAGTCTTTCTGATGTAGAAAGTTAACTCTAATAACTCTCTTCCTGGTACAAGTCCCCTGTCTAAAGTCTTTTAGGCAGTTAAGGGAGAGGTAAAAATCTTTTAAGTCTGTTGGGCCTTGATCGTCTTCAGCTTGCAATAATCCACATGCCAAAGTGGCACATTCTGGGGCAGCTTGCCCTGAACCCCATCACTAGTGTCTGAAGTGGGGGGAACAGCCTAGTAGGACTGAACCCTTAACCTGTAGAATCTGATGGTATCTCTGGATAGATGGTGTTAGAACTGAGTTGAATTGAGTTGAACTGTAGGACACCCTGCTGGTGTCCAGAGAATTATTTGTTGATTGTGTGGGAAATCTTCCCCTGCACAAACACACATTCGAAATTGGGTTTCAGAACACAAAAGGCTTATGATCTAATCTAACCTTGCTCAGTCTCATAACAAACGTAGTTTGACAATTAAATCTGAGCTCCATGCCCTTTCTGGCGTCGAATCTCCAACCTCTTGCTTTTTCTTACGTGGATGAATCAGTTGTTTTCTCAAAATAAGGTTAGTTATTTATGTATAATCCTAAATTTTCTGCTTGCCTGTTCCTAAGATTGCCATTTCCTGAATTATCCAGTAGCATTTCCAGCTTAAATTTCTATAAAGGTGTGTTTTCATGATTTAATTGCATAATTCAAATTCAATATTGGAAGATTTGATCAGTCTCCCATTTCAATTAGCATCTTGCTGCATAAGCTGGGTAGATTTTCAGTATCAGACCTGTACACAGGAATTGATACTTTTTCTATCCATTAAAAAACAGGTTAGTGGGACTTCCCTGACAGTCCAGTGGTTAAGACTTTGCCTTCCAATGCAGGGGGTGCGGGTTCAATCCCTTTTCAGGGAGCTAAGATCCCACCTGCCTCGTGGCTAAAGAAGCAAAACATAAAACAGAAGCAATGTTGTAACAACTTCGATAAAGATTTTAAAAATGGTCCACATCAAAAACAAACAAACAAAACCTTAAAGCAAAAAAACCAGGTTAGTCATTTTCTGTCTCTCTCCTCTCAAGCCCCTCCACATCATCACTAATTTGCACCTCTCTTCTGGTACATATGGATGTATATATCTTGATTTATTTTCATCTGTTTCTCCCTAGAGTCTGTGCCCCCTTGAGGATAGAAGCTGTGTCTTTTACATTTTGTATTCTTGTATGGGTAGCAAAGGCCCTTGAACAATATTTGTTACTGATTTTTGCCTCTTTTGTTCATTGCTGTATCTCCAGAAACTTGGAAAAATGTCTGGCACAAATGTTTGTTGAATGAATAGATTGATGGTGTTTGAAACTGGAACTTCAGTGAGAAATTCTGATGAATAAAAAAATGTATGTAATAGAGTCAGAAAGTACACTGGTAGATGCCAGGGGTTAGGGGGGTGGGGTAGGGTGGCGAGGGGGAATGGGGAGTTAGTATTTAAAGGGGACAGAGTTTTAGTTTAGGAAGGTGAAAAATTTGGGAGATGGATGATGGTGAAAGTTGCACAACAATGTGAATGTACTTAGTGCCGCTGAACTGTACAGTTAAATATGGTTAAAATAGTATGTTTTATATTATGTGACTTTTACCACAACAAAAAAAAACATTAAAAAAATGACTAGACAGGTAGAAAACACTCATGCACTCTGTTTGAATTAGAATCCCTGAGTTACACTGAATGTGATGAATTATGTAGAAAATGCAACATTAATAATTCATATTTAGTCCAGGATGAATCCTTGGTGTCCTTCTGCATATTTTCCATTACGGAAGCCCATTTGCCTGAATGTGCTTAAGTCATGGAAGAAAAGGATTGTGAGAACTCTGTGTAATTACCCCCACCTCAACCCACACACATCGAATCGTTTTCAGGAGGGCATGGGGAAAGCCAGAGGTTATGTGTGGCATTTTCAGAAGACATGAAAGTTTCAGCTCCGTGAGGACCACCTACATCACTGGCTGAGTCTAGTGCAAAATAAAAATGCAGAGTGCCTTGTTTAAAAACAATCAATTTTAGGATGGCAACAGCAGAGCATTAAACCAAGCACAGGGCCCTTCTGAGCATGGGCACAAGCTGCAGGCCCGTGAAGCTAGCCTTCGCTCCACGTGGGGTTTGCTTCTATAGATCCTGTGGGATTAATTTGAATTAGTCTGTGGAGGAAGCAATAACTTTGGAAGAAAGAAACTGCTTTTGGTCTTCCTGTAGGTTCTAACTTTGGGAGTAATCATGGGGTTCTTCACATTGGAGCTGGTACCTGCTGAGGCAGCGCACTAGCTGCTGAGAAGAGATATGGAATTATTGGCATTATTAGAGTGCTGGAAGGAGGCCCTTAAGGCCCTTTCGGATTACACAATACCTAGAAAAGACATGGGTCTATATGAGCCTTCCTCTCAGAGGAGGTAGACATGGACTCTCACCTGAAAGCTCGGAAGTGACCTTGCTGACATCAGGTTCTCTCAGAATTGGATTCCCAAATATCGGTATAGGGGCCTGAATGCACTGTAATTTTTATTTTAACATGGGTCCTTAGTTTAATAGAAAAAGGTGTCACCTGGAAACTATGAGCTACACATAAGCAATACCTAGAGGTGATGTGCATCATGGGAAGTCTGACCAGATGGTCTAGGCTGCAACCCTGGCTTGGTCATACACAACTGTGACCCTTTGGGCAACTCTCCTCTTGGAGTCTCAGCTTCCTAAAATGAGATTGCTGACCAGATGATTCCCCAAGTTACTTTTCAGTATCAAGAGTCAAAAATAAGTCATGGTTCTTCATGGTGGTGGTACTTCTACAGTGCAGAAAACACTTTCATCCATCAGACCGCATTCTTTTTTTTTTTTTAAATTAGGGTATAGTTGTTTTACAATGTTGTGTTAGTTTCTACTGTATAGCGAAGTAGAGTTCCCTGTGCTATATAGCAGGTTGTCATTAGTTATCTATTTTATACATAATAGTGTATATATGTCAGTCCCAGTCTCCCAGTTCATCCCACCCACCCCTCTGCCCTTGGTGTCCATACGTTTGTTCTCTATGTCTCTGTCTCTATTTCTGCCTTACAAACCAGTTCACCTGTACCATTCTTCTAGATTCCACATATATGCATTAATATATGATATTTGTTTTTCTCTTTCTGACTTACTTCACTCTGTATGGCAGTCTCTAGGTCCATCCACATCTCTACAAATGACCCCAATTTGTTCCTTTTTATGGCGAGTAATATTCCATTGTGTATATGTACCACATCTTCTTTATCCATTCATCTGTTGATGGACATTTAGGTTGCTTCCATGTCCTGGCTATTGTAACTGGTGCTGCAATGAACATTGGGGTGCATGGGTCTTTTTGAATTATGGTTTTCTCTGGGTATATGCCCAGTACTGGGATTGCTGGGTCATATGGTAGTTGTATTTTTAGTTTTATAAGGAATCTCCATACTGTTCTCCATAGTGGCTGTATCAATTTGCATTCCCACCAACAGTGCAAGAGGGTTCCCTTTTCTCCACACCCTCTCCAGCATTTGTTGTTTGTAGATTTTTCTGATGATGCCCATTGTAACTGGTGTGAGGTGATACCTCATTGTAGTTTTGATTTGCATTTCACTAATGACTAGTGATGTTGAGCATCTTTTCATGTGCCTCTTGGTCATCTGTATGAATCAGACCTCATTCTGCAATTGTTGAAACCAGGCCTTATTCTTCTCATCAGTCTCCTTCCACTTCTTCTCGCTGCCTCCTGGCACACATTTTCTTGTTACAGATTGGAAATGAGCTTCACATTTTCTACAGCCCATAATTTTTTCTTACTTGGGAGTTTATACTATAGGATACTTTTGTCTCAAGTATCTTGATGGGGCAGAGACATTGAAGAGGTGTCTCTGCATCTGCAGACACAAGCAGTGTGCAGACTTGGCCTCTGTAATGGAAAGTGATCCTTTTTTCTCCAGAAGTGGGTGTAAATCAATGTGCCAAGGGAAAATCTCTGAAAACATTTAGACTTAATTCTAACTTACATTAAATCCTATACATACCTCCCAGGAAAGCAGGGAAATTCTTTCTTCCTCCTGTTACCAAAGGGGAAATAAAACAAACCAACTCCACAAAGCAACAAAGTGGTGTGACAGAAATAGGATGGCTAAACTTTAGATCTGACATGACCCATGCAGTGTAAGTGTGGAACTAGCCAGTGTCCATGACAAAACAGTAGAGCAAGGCCATCAATACTAAGATAGGGATGGAGGCAGGAGGTCTGGACCTCACACAAAACTCAGACAGTAGGAGCTGGGGTTTGCTGCAAGTCTTCTTCTGACAAATTTACATTCATGCCCAGAGTCACATTGCTGGCTGCTATGTTCAGCTGTTTTGTTGGCCGAGTGAGAAGCGATCAAAAAAAATTGTCACTACTTTAATTTGATTAGCATCATGGAAAGAGCATGGTCTTTGGATCAGACATTTTAAATCAGTGTGAATTTATAAAATAAAAACTAAAAATAATAATGATACTTGATTCACAGATTGACTTAAGGATTTTATGATAAAATGTATATGAAAGTTCCTGGAACTTGGTTACATAAAGATAGGGTTAAATTCCATGAAATATTTAAAAACCTGCAAAAAGTCAAGAGAGATTATGCTTTAAGAGAATGTATTATATATAAAAACTGCTCTGGCATAATGAAATCTTAGGACTCTGTAACCAGAATTTGGTATTAGATTAATAGAAAAGCAATGAGAGGAGGATGCAGAATCAGAGTGATTTGATGTCAGTGACCAAGTAGACCAAAGATGAGGGGCTATTAACTTGAGCCCAAGGACTCGTCTTTAATTCTTGAGCAAGAAAAAGTTAGTTAACCAGTAGGAAATGAGGGTACGACAAAGAATTGGTGGTCCTGAGAAGGATGTCTGATGTCAGGATTGAAGAAGAGAATGGATTGCTTGCACTGTCAGTTAATAAACATTTATCGGACCTGACTATGAGCAAGTCATTTGAAGTTGCCTTCAAGTTATAGTTGAATAGGAGATGCATGGCACATCATAGGCACTAGAAAGCAAAGTGCCCAAAGAAAAGCACTACAGTAGGGTTGAATGGATTAAGGAGGTTTGCCAAGAAGGTGACATTTGAGATAGTCCTTAAAGCAGGTCCTTCAGACTGTGGGTTGTAAATTTATTAAAAATATGAAAGAGAAGAGAAACTACACATGGTAAGAATAAGCATTGTGTTCTGAAATTTTCATTTCAATGTGTATACTAGGTCAAAATTTCCATTTCTTATTGTAATTCATGGTCAAAAAAAAGTTTGAAAGCCATTGCCTTAAAAGATGAGTAGGATTTGGACATGTTTCTTTGAACTCCTGTTCTTTGTGACTCAGCTATGTCATTTCTTGAGCTACCCTTGTGTTACTAGTCTCTCTTTCTTGCCCTCCCAACTCTGATTTGAGCTTCAAAACTCAGTTTAGGCACTGGCCTCTTTCCATAAGATTTACTCGATTCCCTCACACTTTCCATTTCTACTCCAGTGGGCGTCGAATGCTTCATCGCCAGGTTCCCGCTGAACCCCGTACTTACACATTTCACAGCACTTATCATATTATATAACAATTGCTTTTACTTTCTTTTTTTTCTTTTTTTCGGTACGCGGGCCTCTCACTGTTGTGGCCTCTCCCGTTGCGGAGCACAGGCTCCGGACGCGCAGGCTCAGCGGCCGTGGCTCACGGGCACAGCCGCTCTGTGGCATGTGGGATCTTCCCGGACCCGGGCACGAACCCGTGTCCCCTGCATCGGCAGGCGGACTCTCAACCACTGCGCCACCAGGGAAGCCCGCTTTTCCTTTCTTGACTACCTCCACCCTCATAATGAGCTTCCTGGGGTCAGAGCCTGAGTCTTATTCAGGGGTAACCTTGTGGGTATGGAGCCTGTGCAGTCACATAGGGCTCTGTAATTAGAAGAGCCCTGTGCTTGTATTGCTCCACTGCCGCTGTCTTAAAATTTTTAATAATTTTAAAATTAAGAGCCTGAATTTTCTTTTTATACTGGGCCTACAAATTATGTAGCCCACTGTATTCTTATTTACCCTCGTGTACCAGAGCCTAGGTTGGTCAACAGTGTAAGACAACCACAAATGAATGAATGAGTGAATTAAGGCGCATCATTTATAGAGGGCCTATTACATTAGCCCAGGCACAGATCTAAGAGCGGTCATATACATTATCCCATTTAAATGTCTGCAGAATGAGACAACATTCTGTAACACCGGTAGAGGGAGTAGTATTTAAGCAAAGATGAGTGTGCAAGGAAAACAGGGAACACAGGTTAGTTCAATTTGGTGGAAAGAGAAGGCATTAGTAGAAGATCTATCTGGAAAGTAGATTAAGACCAGATTGTGAAGCGAGAGCTGAGAGGTCAAGGAACATTTTTGAGTCATAAGATGTGGGCATGAAGGAGAGTAATTGAGCTGCTTAATAGCTATTCAGCTCTGGATGAATAAGTGGAAGACCTATTTATCATTGGGGAATGGAAATTTTGGAGGACTCCACAAAGTCAGTGCTTGCCTGCATTTCATGTATCTCTCCATAACCGTGTGAACATCAAATGTCACAAATCAAGCTCATTTAAAAAATCAAACTCATTTAAAAAAATCAAATATTTTAAATGCACTAAGAGAAGCTGTTATTTCAAGGAATCCTTTTTTTTAAAAAAAAATCAATAATCAATTTGATTTACAGCTTTGGAAATGTGTTTCTTAAACTGTGCTCACCTGTGACTAGGAAGTGGCTGATGCAGAATAAATTGGGTTATTTGTGAAATATTAATGTTCCGCTTCATAAAGGAAAAAGGAAAGGTTGCTGGAAGCACATTTTTATTGTAAACAGTGTCAGAGCATTTCCAGGTAAGGAGTGGGTGTCTCTGGCAGAGAGAGATGGGACTGGAGCCTGGTCACTCAACATGTGATTTCACCAAATAGCTCAGTGGAATATCAAACTGTATAGACATGTTGGGCTGACTCCTGGGAGAAATAAGTGGAATGGAATCTTTCAAGGTTTCATCTAACCCCAATTCTTCCTTTTCACAAGTGACAAAACTGAGGCATAGAGAGACGTATACCTGGCCTAGGCTCACACACCCAGTTAGTGGTCAACTCAACCAAGGCTGATTGCACTGAATTCTGAAGATTGCTGCTAATTTTTCTTGGTGTACAGTGCATTTCTTTCAGCGATTGATGTTGATCATGATCTCCAACATTGCCTTGGAAATAATAAAAATTTGAACCTTTAAGTTTACCCATTTGTGGTGTGTATGTTTTTTCCCTTCTTCTTTGCTCTGCCAAAATGGAATCCAAATTAGAACGAACAGGTTTTAGATAGTCAAATTGTGCCTAACTAGTAATTTATAGTTATCCCTATCTAAACATTTTGTATATCAAATATCTAAACAGAGATCAGAGTCATTTTTCTTTTCTTGTTGCCAGTAGATAAGTAAAGAGAAGGAAAAAAATAGCAAGAGAAAAAAAATAGAAGGAGAAAATAAATGCCGTTTGCTTAAAGTAAACCAGCTTTTATGATGGCCCTGTGAGATAAGGAAAGAGCATTTTCAGAAGGTTGCTCTGGTGATAAATCATGCGTAGGAGATTAGAGCTTACAAGGGATAGGATTGGTGCAAGGTGCAGGGATTTTTCTCAGGGAGGAACAGATTCATTTCTAACCTTGGTAGGTTGCATGCAGCTTCTTCAGCAAATGTTATTCAACAAATTCCAACCAACACTTTCTGAGTAATTATAAATGTTCTGAGCCTTGTGCCAGGAATTGGGGTTATAGGAGTAAAAGAGGTACATTTCCTATCTTTAGGAGCTCACAGTCTAGTGGGAAAGACAGCAGTAAATAAGCATTATAGTATGGTGTGAGTGCTATGATAAATGTGACTCTTGAATATTATTAGATGCAGAGGAAGAGCATGTTCCCAGCATTGGAGATCTGGGAAGGCTTCCTGGAGGAAGGGATAACTGTGAGATGTAGGGCCACAGGGAGGACAGGAAAATATTTGAGGAAGGAAAGTGTTCCAGACAGAAGAACAACATGTGCAAAGGCATGGAGGCATAGAGGCTTCTGCTCATCCTGCCTCTGTAGCTGGAAAAACCCAACGTGTTTCCCATCCACTTCTTTCCTGTGATAAAACAAAATGATTCCCCACTCGCTCCTGATTCTGTAAATTTTAAAGGGTTCAGTAGAGTATATTAGAAGACTGCGCTATTGAAAATATAGAGTCACAGAAAAATGCATGACCAGGAGTGAAGAGATCTGGTTTATAGACCTGACTTCAGCCCTCATCATTTATGCGATCTTGGACAAGTCACTAATCTCTCAAGTCTTAGTTTTCTTATCTGTTAAATGGAGATGATAATGCCTGCCTACATCACAGACTCCTTGTGCTAGTCAGTGCTAACAAACTACAAAGTACTATATAACAAAACAAATTTTACATACACACGTACATGTGCATGTGCGTGCACACACACATAATTATATAGTCCATTAAACAGTAAAAAGACTATAATAATTCTTATGACCCAAATGTTTTTCTCATGAATTGAGAGTAGATGTCCTCCACTTTGCAACCCACACAATCAACCAAAAACATATATCCGATCTATTTCCCTACTTAAAACCCTTTCCATGGGGGCTTCCCTGGTGGCGCAGTGATTGAGAGTCCGCCTGCCGATGCAGGGGACACGGGTTCGTGCCCCGGTCTGGGAAGACCCCACATGCCGCGGAGCGGCTGGGCCCGTGGGCCATGGCCGCTGAGCCTGCGCGTCCGGAGGCTGTGCTCCGCCACGCGAGAGGCCACACTAGCGCGAGGCCACAACAGGGAGAGGCCCGCGTACCGCAAAAAAAAAAAAAAAACAAACCCTTTCCATGACTCCCCTTTGCCTATCAATGTCCAAACCTCTGAACGTGCTATGTTGGTTTCCTTGTTCCTTTTTAATCTTCTACAATTTACTTAGTACTGTAGGAACACCAAGAGACCAGGTACCTCTTTCTCCTCTCTCCTCTCCTCCTCATTCTTCTTCCCTTTATAGCTCCAGTTAAACTTCTGCCTAGGATATATTTAATCTTTTGCCTGCACTAGGGACCATTTTGAAGTACCCATACTATCTACAACCACAACTGTAGTTCCTATTGATTATCAAAGAGTCTTTATCTCATGAATTCCTCCATATCTGTAAAAGCCTGGATAATGCTCTGTGACTAGCTAGTAAAAATGGGTCCAAATGCAAAATCTCTCTGCTCCTTCCTTTTCCCCCTGCATAAAAATATCTTTCTGCATTTCACTGGTGGCGAAAGTTTTAGATCTGTTTCTGAGGCTGATCTTATCATTATAAAATATGAAGTTAATTTTACATTTTTAAAACTTCATTTGTCTAAATTGTTGATGCTAAATATTTATGTCTGAAAGTAGTGCTCAAACAGTTCAATAAAAAACCAAGCCCTTTATAATAAACAGTACTTTCCAGACTTCATCCATACTGCGAAGTTACATTTCTAGTAAAACTCATGTGTCTAAATGGCCTCTTTGGGTTACTCTCTCAAAGGAACAGAGTGCTGATAAGAGGTGAATTCAACTCCCAGCTTTATGGAGGCAGAAATGTTTACAACTTTTCTGCAGATTCTGTTTTCTCTCCGCTGCCAAACTTTGCTCACATACTTCCTCCTACCTCTCTCCCAACTCTCATCTTTTCATCTGTCTGGTCATAGGGGCTCAGTGGTGGCTTCTGTGGTTCTACTGGAGCAAGTGAAGGGGTTTGCAAAGGCCCCTAATTGCTCCCATGAACTTGGCAATCCATGCCTGTCTTCCTTTTGACTGTGTGGGGAGAAGGACCTAAGAGAGAGAAGGTTGATTGACTCTGCCCCAAGAGTTTCAGAAGAGGATCGAAGGCAAGTCCTCAGAGGCATACACAGAAGCCTCTGGTTCTTAAACTTTGTCGAATTGAGTCATTTGGGGGACTTTTTACTAGTACACGTTCTCCACCTCACCTTTTCCCCAGGAATTCTGATTCTAGGCTACCATGGAGAGCGTTTGTGCCATGGAGGGCAAAACACAGAAATAATTGCACAAGCTAAGAAAAGACCTGCTCTATTTTCCTGAATGTCTCAGGATTTGAAAATCTTTCCATAATGGGGGTGGAAGGCAGGGGATGGAGAAGGAATAAATTCATTAGCTTAAAACTTTGCTGAACTCTTTGGGTTTGTTTTAAATCTTCAGTAGCAAGGGGTCTCTAAGCTTCCACATGAACTTGGCTCAAACCCATGTGCTTGCTCTGCCAAAGTCAGCATGAAGAGTATGTGTGTATGTGTGTGTGTGTACGTGAGCTCAGGCCCACGTGAGCACGTGTACCTATCCTTTGTTGTTTGGGAAATACAACACATCAATACAACACGTCTGTATTACTGTTCTTTGAAAGGAGCAGCCAGCACATGCATGAGTGTCACTAAGATCTCTGTCACAGGGCTGGCTGATTCAACAAGTGCTGTGTGCATGACTGGAATGTAATAGTTAATAGGTGCTCTTCTTTTTAACCTTAGCCCCCAGTTTAGCAGCATCCCCTACCGCCGCCTCACACAGAAAGAATCTTTCATCAAGCTTTATTCAAAAACATTTGTCTCCTTTCTGCCTCTACCACCAGCTTTAGCCAGCCTTCCCTACCCCCTGCCTTTCACTAGCTTCTCAGTGACCTGTCTCTCTACAGACAGTCCTTGACTTACAAATTATCATATGACCCTCCAGCCTACTAGAGTGAATCTTATATATTTCCTGAACCTTTGCTGCTGCCCTCATGTGCTACTTGTGTTATGAAGTTGGGGCACGGGGACTAACATGAAATATTTATAAACTCTCTCTATTGCTACGTATCTAAGCCAATTTAGCTATGAATGGTAGGCATTAATGGTGAGAAGGGGTTGAGATTAACTATATCTTGATAATCATGCTACAATATGATAAGGAAAGCAAAAAAGTAGACCAAGTTCTGCTTGAATTGTCCACATTTACAGTACTAAATAAACTTCTATTAGCAAGAAGGAACAACAGTTCATAAGACCTGTTCTGTAAGCTCATTCAGGATCCAGCCTCTGTTCTTTTAGATGATGTGTCTGCACCAGCAATATTAGAAGCAGGATTTTAGTCAGCATTAGGTAACCAGAATTTTTCAGACAAATGGCTCAACATAGGGTTGTTTAGGGAGCAAGCCTCACTATGCCTAAGGTCTCATTTGATGCTTATACCTCATTTCATACAAGTGAGGGGAGTATTTCTAGAATATTATAGACAATCCAGAGGCTTTGAGCACAAATTTTCATCAATAGCCACTCATTACTAATACCTGTTAAGCAAACTAAAATGTCAGTATTTTCACCAATTAAAACTTATTTTTATCATTCATTATGCTGATTAGCAAAGCCTCTTATGTTAATAAGAAATAATGAGCTGAACTATTGGTAGTAGTTTCCTACGAAGGTTGGCCTTTTAAATTAAATATCAGCTGATTGCTGTCAGGTAAATAGATAACTAATGCAACTGATAGCTCCTAAAGCATAACTTAAACTAACCAACACCTAAACCTTATGATAAAGTAAGTTACAAACATCATAGTAGTCTGGGTTCAAAAGATAAAGCAAAAAATGTCTTAGCAGAACTAACTCCGGGGTTAGAATTCTAAATAGAGCTAAGCTGCTTAGACGATGGTTTCCTTCCCCAAAAAACTTTCTATGCATTATCAGAGAAGTTGTTATATTTCCTAAGATCCCACTAATTGTAAAGATTGTCTCTTTAAAAGTATCAATATACCTGGAAGAGTTAAAGGGCCATCAATGCTTATTAATTCAATCAAATTTAGATAAATTAGCTTAGTGAAAATTAATTGGTGAAAATCAAATGGTTTTCCTCTTACAGCTCAAGCTGGGCTGAGTAAGTGGGGCAAGGAGTAAGCCAGAAATAGAGGTTGGGTCCCTGGGGCCATGTAGAGCCCTGTCTGAGTAACCTATCTGAAGTTATCAGGGTGGAAAAAGCAGAATTGTCGATGTGAGCCAAGTTCTTCAAGATCTGTAGCAAGATCCTAGAAGGCTGCTTTGGTAAGGAATGGCTAAAACAGTTTGCTCTGTGGAGACTGGTACCTTCCAATCAAATGTTACTTCATGATATTTTTATTCATCAGGTTATTCTCAAAATATACTTATAAAACTTGATTATAATAGGAGCATTTGAATTTAGAAGATAATTCGATGTTTGAAAAGTAATGGCACCCTTGACTTTAAGTCATAGATTTTAAAAGGATTGATAGATTGCTTCCACTTGAGTAGCCTAAAACCTGAAGGATGGTGGCGCTCAATGAGAGTCAGGACTATAACCATTTGACCTTATGAAGTGAAGGGTCCAATGATCATCTCCCTGGGCCAGATGGAAGCAACAGAAAATGCCAAGAGGACTTAAGGCTATATAATTAGTAAAGGGCAGCTGTGTCCCAGGCTGATTTTCTCTACCTCAAAGCCTGTGTTCTTGCATACTGGCTGATGTATGGAGGACAGACAACAGAGGAAAAATTGGTAATGAAAAGTACTTAAGAGGCTTTCCCAACGGTCTACATGACAGACAATGGTATTTGTGTTGGTAACAGTGACTTTGAAGAAAGGTAGCCATATTAAGAACAGATTTTTAAAGGTAGAATGGACAGAACTTTATCATGCTTTGGTTGTGAAGAGTGGATGATGAAGGAAAAGAGCAATTAATTCTGAACTCTAGATCTCTGGCTTGAGCAACCCAAGTAGATAATGTATCATTTTGTGAAAACGGGGAAGATTTTGGAAAGAAAGATTTTGGGCTGGGGTTGGGAGGGGACTAAGGAGAAAATGTGTTTTGGCCTTGATATGTTTTTAGATGCCTATCAGATATACCTGTGAAATGGCAAGTTGTCAGAAGGACAATCATCAATCGATGTAACATTCTTACCAAACTTCCAAGCCAATTTTTTTGCAAAATGCAATCCTAAATAATGAAACATTTATATGTAGCATTGAACTTTGGGATAGGGCAAGCACATTTTGGAGAATGTCTATTAAAAGTTATGATCTGGGTCTTAGAAAAGTCAGTGGTAAGTCCTCCTAACAGTAGTTTTGTTACAGGATGTTGAGTCTTTATTCTAGTTCTCTGGGCAGGACAAGCTAAGAGAATTTCAAATATCTTTTTTAAGGCTTTTTCCAGGTCTATTCCCTCACTTAGGAAACTTTATTCCAACTTCCAGGAGCCTGAATAAAGGCTTGTATTGAAATTTATTTTTCCTATTGTGTGAGATTTTCTCCAGTGGTCTAACCTGGAAACCTGTCTACTCCTTATAATAGTGTTTTTAAATAAAAAAGTACATTCTAAATTCCAAACAACCCATTTAAATAACCTTTGGGAAAATAGCTAGTTAATCAGACTGCTTGTACTTTTTGTTTGTTACTTCTCAACCCAATTTTCAGTTAGGAGGAAGTTTCAGGGAAGAGAATACCCTGAAAGGTCTCAGCTATGTATCTAGGCAGAATTTTAATCAGAATGTGAGTCATATTTCGATAGCAGAGCAGAACTTGATATGACCCAGATTCTCAGGAACAGAGATAACACCTGTGTTGGAGGTTTTAAAAGTGAGAGGCCTAAGGTTCCAGCACTGCACATCTGCAGGGACACCATTCACAGTGCATTCAATGAGAATTGTATCTCCTGGAGTTTTGCAGTAGAGAGGCCATGGAGATGCTCAAAATGCCATTATACAAATGGGACATATGTGAAGTGCCATGGAAAGGGTATGGAATTTGGAATTAGACAAGCTTGGGCTTCAGTCATGTTTTGCTATTGACTAGTAATTTGCCTTACCCTATATAAGAAAGTCACTTAACCTTTATGAGTTTCAGTTTCCTTAACTATAAGGTGAAGGTGGTAAAATATATCTCATTAGATTGGTTTATTTTGTTGTTGATTTTTGCATTTATTCATTTGAAAGTGTTTTTTGAGTATCTATGATGGCCCAGGCATGTGCTATCTTTAGGCATACAATGGTAAGTAAAGCAGGTATGCTTTCTCCTCTCATAGATCTAGATGAGAGATAATTACATAAGCGGTTGTCATAAAGTAAAATAATTTCTCCATTGAAGGGAAAAGGTATACAAGTACATGGCAGGAAGACCTTACATAGGCTTGGGGGATGGGGTTCTGGAAAGGCCACCTAGAGATGTGAAAGAGTTGGCCAGATAAGAAATAGATACAGGTAGACTATAACCCTGTTCTCTGTCCTTTCTATTTAATCACTGATGCCCTGTTGCTTCTCTCTTTCTAACATTTCTTCCTTCTGCAGATAGAATAATCTTAAGCTATCAGGCAATAAATCTCATGGCATGATCTTTGAGTAATATAGAGTGCATCTTTTAGAGCTGGTTCTTCTTAAGAATTCTCCAAGGTTAAGTATGCTGCCCTTTCCTCTTCTGCCCGCCAATGAACAAAACTGACTCCCACTTTTAACAATGACCTCCATACTGGTGACCCATAAATCTATATAGCAGTGGTTCTCAGCTGGGGGTGATTTTGCCTCCTGGGGGACAGTTTGCAACACTTGGAGACATTTTTGATTGTTATACTTGGGGCAATGGCTACTGTAGCTAGCGGGTAGAGGACAGAGATGCTGCTAAACATCATACAATGCACAGAACAGCTCCCAACAACAGAGTTATCCAGCCCAAAATGTCAATAGCCCCTAAGTTGAAAAACCTGCTCTATGGGCCTCCTCACTTAAGCTCCAGTTCTTCAGTTTCACCTGTGTCTAAGATGTTTCTATTTGGATTTTACATCACGTTACTTCAGAACCAAACCCAGCCTACTTTTCTTGTTTTGATCAATGATAATAACAGAAACTTACACTTATAGAGTGACTCAGAGGGGTCTGCTGGGAAGACCAGTTCTGAGAGATCCAGAGGTGTTGTTGCTTTTATCCATACACTGTGGAATACGTAGCCCTTTCACCCAGATTTCTGTTAACACCCAGGGGTTTATAATCTCATATTTCTCTCTGCTTCCTGCCTTTTTCTCCCCAAAGTTTCTGTCTGCTTCACTTTGCATCAGTCTAGACTTGACACTCAGTCTCTGAATAGGTCTATCCCCCAAAAGGCACTCATATCAGACATTCTCAGAATAATCACCCTTTCTGAGAAATCACAGAGAGGGCATCACATTGCACAATGTTGACTTTCTAATTCTTTTATCTCTCCTATCTTTGTTCCCAACCTATCCTTCTTGAATTAGCCTCCAAGAACTCCAGATTCTTTTCTCTCTGTTAAAAAAGCAACTTCCTCCTTATCTGAAGCTTTGGCATTCACTGATACCTGAAAAGCTGGTGTGTGGGGGGGGTGGTGGTGAGGATTTTGAGGCTTACCAACTAATACTAACACTTTTCAAGACTTCTTTCAAAATAAGATAGTGGTATCTCTGGGATAATTCCTGGTGTATAAAATCTCCTTGTTTTTACAATATCTGTTATTTTTACATTAATTTAAAAGCTTTTAAAATGTTTCATGCCTGTGAGATAGAAAAGTGTGTTAGTTAGGATATAGATTCAGAAACACAAAACAGAGATGCAAAATTACAGTGACTGAAACAAAATTAGATTTCTCACTCTTAGAGCTAGTATGGAGGTTCCATTCTGGGAAAAACAGGGGCCAGGGTTCCTCTTTTGTAATCTTCATTCCTGGGGTGTAGCTCCTGTCTCCACGTCCACGGCAGCCCTCTGTCACATCCCATTGCACAGGAGGAAGGGGAGAAGAAACAGAGGGCACTGTCCTTCTCTTAGGGGCAGGACCTAGAAGTTGTTCCCTCACTTACACTTCCATTCGGGGCAGGACCTAGAAGTTGTTCCCTCACTTACACTTCCATTCCATGGGCCAAACCTTCATCATATGGCCACTCCTACGGCCTATGAGAGCTGGAGAATGTAATCTATACTCTAACAGGTCATGTGTGTAGCTAAAACTCAAGAGCCCTCTTCATTGGAAGAAGACAAGAATGGCTATAATGTGACAATTGACAGCAGCTGCCTCAGAGGGGACTTAAAGTACCAGGCTGAAAACAGTGGAGATATCTGTGTTTTGCTCCTTTTTCTGTTCCTCCTGTTTTCTTTTCTTTTCTTTTCTTTTCTTTTTTGCGGTACACGGGCCTCTCACTGTTGTGGCCTCTCCCGTTGCGGAGCACAGGCTCCGGACGCGCAGGCTCAGCGACCATGGCTTACGGGCCCAGCCGCTCCGTGGCACGTGGGATCCTCTCGGACCGGGGCACGAACCCATGTCCCCTGCATCGGCAGGCGGACCCTCAACCACTGGCGCCACCAGGGAAGCCCCCTCCTGTTTTCTTGATTACTTATAACATATCTCCCCTGTGCTCCTGCTACAATCCTAATTCAGGCCTTCCTTATGACAAGACAGTATTAATGCAGTCAGTTTCTATCAGTCTCCTAATATAATTGAACTATATTGCTCCTTGGGTCAAACCCTTATCCTGAGTCAAACATTTATCCTAGCAATAAAGGCCTTTCCACTTCTCACCTCTACTCTCCAGACTTAACTCTCTTTGCTAACATGTTTCTTTTTAAACATCTTTATTGGAGTATAATTGCTTTACAATGATGTGTTAGTTTCTGCTGTATAAAAAAGTGAATCAGCTATACGTATACCTATATCCCCATATCCCCTCCCTCTTCCATCTCCCTCCCACTCTCCCTATCCCACCCCTCTAGGTGGTCACAAAGCACCAAGCTGATCTCCCTGTGCTATGCAGCTCCTTCCCACTAGCTATCTATTTTACATTTGGTAGTGTATATATGTCAACACTACTCTCCTGCTTCGTCCCAGCTTTCCCTTCCCCTTCCCTGTGTCGTCAAGTCCATTCTCTATGTCTTTATTGCTGTCCTGCCACTAGGTTCTTCAGAACCGTTTTTTTTTTTTTAGATTCCATATGTATGTGTTAGCATATGGTACTTTTCTCTTTCTGACTAACTTCACTCTGTATGACAGACTCTAGGTCCATCCACGTCACTAAAAATAACCCAATTTTGTTTCTTTTTATGGCTGAGTAATATTCCATTGTGTATATATGTGCCACATCTTCTTTATCCATGTGTCTGTCAATGGACAATTAGGTTGCTTCCATGTCCTGGCTATTGTAAATAGAGCTTCAATGAACATTGTGGTACATGACTCTTTCTGAGTTATGGTTTTCTCAGGGTAAATGTCCAGTAGTACAATTGCTGGGTGGTATGGTAGTTCTATTTTTAGTTTTTAAGGAACCTCCATACTGTTCTCCATAGTGGCTGTATGAATTTACATTCCCACCAACAGTGAAAGAGGGTTCCCTTTTCTCCACACCCTCTCCAGCATTTACTGTTTCTAGATTTTTTGATGATGGCCATTCTGACTGGTGTGAGGTGATACCTCATTGTAGTTTTGATTTGCATTTCTCTAATGATTAGTGATGTTGAGCATCCTTTCATGTGTTTGTTGGCAATCTGTATATCTTCTTTGGAGAAATGTCTATTTAGATCTTCTGCCCATTTTTGGATTGGGTTGTTTGTTTCTTTGATATTGAGCTGCATGAGCTGCTTGTATATTTTGGAGATTAATCCTTTGTCAGTTGCTTCATTTGCAAATATTTTCTCCCATTCTGAGGGTTGTCTTTTTGTCTTGATAATGGTTTCCTTTGCTGTACAAGCTTTTAAGTTTCATTCGGTCCCATTTGTTTATTTTTGTTTTTATTTCCATTTCTCTAGGAGGTGGGTCAAAAAGGATCTTGCTGTGATTGATGTCATAGAGTGTTCTGCCTATGTTTTCCTCTAGGAGTTTTACAGTGTCTGGCCTTACATTTAGGTCTTTAATCCATTTAGAGTTTATTTTTGTGTATGGTGTCAGAGAGTGTTCTAATTTCATTCTTTTACATGTAGCTGTCCAGTTTTCCCAGCACTACTTATTGAAGAGGCTGTCTTTTCTCAACTGTATATTCTTACCTCCTTTATCAAAGATAAGGTGACCATATGCACATGGGTTTATCTCTGGGTTTTTATCCTTTTCCGTTGATCTATATTTCTGTTTTTGTGCCAGTACCATACTGTCTTGATTACTGTAGCTCTGGATTGTAGTTTGAAGTCAGGAAACCTGATTCTTCCAGCTCTGTTTTTTTTTTTTCTTCTCAAGATTGCTTTGGCTATTCGGGGTCTTCAGTGTTTCCATATAAATTGTGAAATTTTTTGTTCTAGTTCTGTGAAAAATGCCATTGGTAGTCTGATAGGGATTGCACTGAATTGGTAGATTGCTTTGGGTAGTATAGTCATCATCACAATGTTGATTCTTCCAATCCAAGGACATGGTATATCTCTCCATCTGTTTATATTGTTTTTAATTTCTTTCATCAGTGTCTTATAGTTTTTTGCATACAGGTCTTTTGTCTCCTTAGGTAGGTTTATTCCTAGGTATTTTATTCTTTTTGCTGCAATGATAAATGGGAGTGTTTCCTTAATTTCTCTTTCCGATTTTTCGTTGTTAGTGTATAGGAATGCAAGAGATTTCTGTGCATTAATTTTGTATCCTGCAACTTTACCAAATTCATTGATGAGCTCTAGTAGTTTTCTGGTAGCATCTTTAGGATTCTCTATGTATCATGTCATCTGCAGACAGTGACAGTTTTACTTCTTCTTCTCTGATTTGGATTCCTTTTATTTCTTTTTCATCTCTGATTGCTGTGGCTAAAACTTCCAAAATTATGTTGAATAATAGTGGTGAGAGTGAGAAGCCTTGTGTGGTTCCTGATCTTAGAGGAAATGGTTTTAGTTTTTCACCACTGATATGATGTTGGCTGTGGGTTTGTCATATATGGCCTTTTTTATGTTGAGGTAGGTTCCCTCTATGCCTACTTTCTGGAGAGTTTTTATCATAAATGGGTGTTGAATTTTGTCAAAAATTTTTCTGCATCTATCGAGATTATCATATGGTTTTTATCCTTCAGTTTGTTAATATGGTGTATCACATTGATTGATTTGTGTGTACTGAAGAATCCTTGCATTCCTGGAATAAACCCCACTTGATCATGGTGTATGATCCTTTTAATGTGCTGTTGGATTCTGTTTGCTAATACTTTGTTGAGGATTTTTGCATCTATGTTCATCAGTGATATTGGCCTGTAGTTTTCTTTCTTTGTGACATCTTTGGTTTTGGTATCAGGGTGATGGTGGCCTCATAGAATGAGTTTGGGAGTGTTCCTCCCTCGGCTATATTTTGGAAGAGTTTGAGAAGGATAGGAGTTAGCTCTTCTCTAAATGTTTCATAGAATTCTCCTGTGAAGCCATCTGGTCCTGGGCTTTTGTCTGTTGGAAGATTTTTAATCACAGTTTCAATTTCAGTGCTTGTGATTTGTCTGTTTGCATATTCGATTTCTTCCTGGTTCAGCCTCAGAAGGTTGTGTTTTTCTAAGTGGGCCATCGTGTTTTCATTGTCATTTGTTTCTAGGTATTTTTTGATTTCTTCATTGATCTCTTGGTTATTTAGTAGCATATTGTTTAGTGTTTGTATTTTTTACAGTTTTTTTCCTGTAATTGTTATCTAGTCTCATAATGTTGTGGTCAGAAAAGATAATTGATACGATTTCAATTTTCTTAAATTTACCAAGGCTTGATTTGTGACCAAGATATGATCTATCCTGGAGAATGTTCCATGAGCACTTGAGAAGAAAGTGTATTCTATTGTTTTAGAATGGAATGTCCTATAAATATCAATTAAGTCCATCTGGTCTAACATGTCATTTAAAGCTTGTATTTCCTTATTTATTTTCATTCTGCATGATCTGTCCATTGGTGAAAGTGGGGTGTTAAAATCCCCTACTATTATTGTGTTACTGTTGATTTCCCCTTTTATGGCTGTTAGCATTTGCCTTATGTGTTGAGGTGCTCCTATGTTGGGTGCATAAATATTTACAATTGTTATATCTTCTTCTTGGATCGATCCCTTAATCATTATGTAGTGTCCTTCTTTGTCTCTTGTAACAGTCTTTATTTTAAGGTCTATTTTTTCTGACATGAGTATGCCTACTCCAGCTTTCTTTTGATTTCCATTTGCATGGAATATATTTTTACATCCCCTCACTTTCAGTCAGTATGTGTCCCTACGTCCGAAGTGGGTTTCTTGTAGACAGCATGTATATGGGTCTTGTTTTTGTATCCATTCTACCAGTCTGTGTCTTTTGATTGGAGCATTTAATCCATGTACATTTAAGGCAATTATCTATATGCATGTTCCTATTACTATCTTCTTGATTGTTTGGGGTTTGTTATTGCAGGTCTTTTCCTTCTCTTTTGTTTCCTGCCTAGAGAATTTCCTTTAGCATTTGTTGTAAAGCTCATTTGGTGGTGCTGAATTCTCTTATCTTCTGCTTGTCTGTAAAGGTTTTAATCTCTCCATCAAATCTGAACGAGATCCTTGCTGTGTAAAGTAATCTTGGCTATAGGTTTTTTCCCATTCATCACTTTAAATATGTCCTGTCACTCCCTTCTGGCTTTCAGAATTTCTGCTGATAGATCAGCTGTTAACCTTATGGGGATTCCCTTGTATGTTATTTGTTGCTTTTCCCTTGCTGCTTTTAATATTTTTTCTTTGTATTTAATTTTTGATAGTTTGATTATTATGTTTCTTTGTATGTTTCTCATTGGATTTATCCTGTATGGGACTCTCTGTGCTTCCTGGACTTGACTGACTATTTCCTTTCCCATGTTAGGGAAGTTTTAAACTATAATCTCGTCAAATATTTTCTCAGACCCTTTCTTTTTCTCTTCGTCTTCTGGGACCCCTAGAATTCGAATGTTGGTGTGTTTAATGCTGTCCCAGAGGTCTCTGAAACTGTCCTCAATTCTTTTCATTGTTTTTTCTTATTCTGCTCTGTGGTAGTTATTTACACTATTTTATCCTAGTGGAATTTACCTTAGTGGATAAGGTCTCTTATCCGTTCTTCTGCTTCAGTTATTCTGCTATTGATTCCTTCTAGAGAATTTTTAATTTCATTTATTGTGTTGTTCATCATTGTTTCTTTGCTCTTTAGTTCTTCTAGGTCCTTTTTAAATACTTCTTGTATTTTCTGCATTCTATTTCCAAGATTTGGGATCATCTTTACTATCATTACTGTGAATTCTTTTTCAGGTAGGCTGCTTATTTCCTCTTCATTTGTTTGGTCTGGCCGGATTTTACCTTACTCCTTCATCTGCTGCATATTTCTCTGTCTTCTCATTTTGTTTCACTTACTGTGTTTGGGGTCTCCTTTACACACGCTGCAGGTTCCTAGTTCCCATTGCTTTTGGTGTGTGCCCCCAGTGGGTGAGGTTGGTTCAGTGGCTTGTGTAGGCTTTCTGGTGAAGGGGACTATTGCCTGTGTTCTGGTGGATGAATTTGGATCTTGTCTTTCTAGTGGACATTGCTGTGTCTGATGGTGTGTTTTGGGGTGTCTGTGAACTTAGTATGATTTTAGGCAGCCTCTTTGCTAATGGGTGGGCTTATGTTCCTGTCTTACTAGTTGTTTTGGCATGGGGCATCCTGCACTGGAGCTTGCTGGCCGTTGTGTGGAGCTGGGTCTTAGCGTGGAGACGGAGATCTCAGGGAGAGCTCTCACAGATTGATATTATGTGGGGCTGGGAGGTCTCTGGTGGTCCAATGTCCTGAACTCAGCCCTCCCACCTCCGAGGCTCAGGCCTGACACCAGGCCAGAGAACAAAGACACTTCAGCCACACAGCTCAGCAGAAAAGGAAGAAGAAAATAAAGAAAATAAATTATTAACATAAAAATATGTTAATAACTTAAAAAAACAAGAGAACAACCAAACAAATAAACAAATCTACCATTGATAACAAGCACTAAAAACTAAACTAAGATAAACATAAAATCAGAAACAAGTCAGCTGCAGACAGCAAACACCAAGTCTACAGCAGCTTCCACAATCCACTGCCTCAATTTTGGATGATTCATTGTCTATTCGGGTATTCCACAGATGCAGGGTAAATAAAGTTGACTGTGGAGATTTAATCTGCTGCTCCTGAGGCTGCTGGAAGAAAATTCCCTTTCTCTTGTTTATTCACACAGCTCCTGGGGTTCAGCTTTGGTTTTGGCTCCACCTCTGTGTGTAGGCTGCCCTCAGGCATCTGTTCCCTGCCCAGACAGGAGGGGATCTATGCAGCAGCTGATTAGGGGGCTCTGGCTCACTCAGGGCCGGAGGAAGGAAGGGTATGGTAGTCATAATTGGAATGTGGGGCAAGCCTGCAGGCAACAGAGACCAGTGTGACGTTGCAACAGCCTGAGGCGTGCCATGTGTTCTCCAGTGGAAGTTTTCCCTGGATCAGGGGACCCTGGCAGTGGTGGGCTGCACAGGCTCCCAGGGGTTTGGTGTGGATAGTGACCTGTGCTTGCACACAGGATTCTTGGTGGCAGCAGTAGCAGCCTTAGCATTTAATGCCTGTCTCTGGTGTCTGCGCTGATATCTGCAGCTCGTGCCCGTCTCTGGAGCTCGTTTAGGTGGTGCTCTAAATCCCCTCTCCTAACGCACCCTGAAACAATGGTCTCTGGCTTCTTAGGCAATTCCAGACGTTTTCCCGGACTCCCTCCTGGTTAGCTGTGGCACACTAGCCCCCTTAGGCTGTCTTCATGCAGCCAACCCCAGCCCTCTCCCTGGGATCTGACCTCCAAAGCCCGAGCCTCAGCTCCCAGCTCCCACTTGCTCCGGTAGGTGAGCAGACAAGCCTCTCAGTCTGGTGAGTACTGGTCAGCACCAATCCTCTGTGAGGGAATCTCTCCTCTTTGCTCTCTGCACCCCTTTTGCTGTGCTCTCCTCTGTGGCTCCAAAGCTTCCCCCTCCCACCCCCCATCTCTGCTAGTGAAGGAGCTTCCTAGTGTGTGGAAACTTTTCCTCTTTAACAGCTCCCGCCCAGAGGTACAGGTCCCATCCCTATTCTTTTATCTCTGTTTTTTCTTTTCTCTTTTGCCCTACCCAGGTATGTGGGGATTTCCTTGCCTTTTGGGAAGTCTGAGGTCTTCTGCCAGCATTCAATAGGTGTTCTCTAGGAGTTGTTCCACATGTAGATGTATTTCTGATGTATTTGTGGGAAGGAAGGTGATCTCCACGTCTTAATCCTCCGCCATCTTGAAGGCCCCCCGTAATACATGTTTCTTGAACACACTGTCCTGAAACATTTTCTTCCATTTTCCCCAGTATTCCAGAGGTGTCTCTTCTCTGAACTGTAATAACAAGTAAAGGTTGCACCACAAGATTTCACAGTTGATAACTTATGTGTATGTGCATATGTTATGTACCATGTATGTATCTCTGTGTGTGTGTGTGTGTGTGTGTGTGTGGTCTTTTGGAGCTATGTTGGGAGTGAGCAGAGGTGAATATGAAAAAGATGAATGTGAGAATCTTGTTAAGAATCACTTTAACCTATAGACCCAGGGGCATTATCAAGCACTCCTGGGATGAGGGCATCAAGAATTTATACCAGAAGAGTGACTAATTCGAAAAGAGTAATGAGAGAAACTGCTCTTTGATCTTAGTGAACACTTGGTTAGCATTGAAAAGGTAAATCCTAATGAGATTCGAAGCTCAGGACAAATAGAGGCCTTGCCTTATCTAGTGGTAGCAACATTGATGAAATGTTAATTGGTTTGTTGGTTTTCTTACTTAGAAATACTTAAGAAAATAAATTATGATATTTCAGAATTCCAGAAGAAAATATTTCTTAACAGGCAGGCTATGTTTCTTTAGTCATCCCAGGAGAGGGATAAAAGTGGAGGAGAAGGAGTACAATAGAATGGCAGAAGAGAGAGAAGTGTTTTCCACTTCTTTTTCAAGGCCAGAGGGCCAGGGTTGGAGAGAGGCATGATTCTGAGAGGTGCAGGCTGCAATTCACCCCAGTCCACAAAGAACCAAGCCTGAATCTTAGAGTGAACTGGATATAGTAAAAGTATGGGTAAAATAGCTATTTTCCTAAAATCTCTGTGGTGCCCTGGGAGCCCAAGGTATCAGGAGCACTGGTGCCTGGACCTTCACCAGTAACACAAGGTGTTTCCCATGACAGTAACAGGGACAGAGGTGGTTTAACCAGAGGGATTTCAGTGTCCACGAAGCCAGTCACTGTCAGCTTTATGTGCGTGACAAAGTAGTGGGTCCTGGCAATGTGAGTGTCACATTTGGCATCAGCATTTGCAACTACAGAAGGCATTGCCTCTGAGCCCAAACATGAGAGGAGGAAAATCATGGAAGACCAAAGTAGCCAAGATAACTAATTCACAGAGCAAATGTGAGGCATAGTACAGGGCCATGATTTCCACAAATAGGGCCTGTAGGTCTGTAACTACCCTTAGTCTGTCTGAGTAAGAGACTATGGCCTGATAACACTGGACTTGAGAGAGACTTAAAACCATCTAGTTGAATCCTCTCCTTTGACAGAGGAGGAAGCTGAGAACCATGGAAAGTTAAGGGATATACTCAAGTTCAGAGGCAGAATCTAGATTCTGAATTTAGATCTTCTGGTTCTTAGAATGGAAGCTTCTTGTGACAGTAGCTTCATTTTCAGATTTTAATTGATTATTTTTTGCTCAAAGGAGTACTAAAGAAATGCTGTTTAAAAGAGAAAAAATATCTCCATATTTGTTGTGATGGGCCAGCCCTGCTTTCAGTCCCACTCAGTCGTTGCCCTCCCCTAACCCAGGATTTGAGCTATGCTCTTGAAGTTTGACTTTAGATTGGTTCTTTCCAAGGAAACGTCTCAGCCCAGCTCCTATGACCAATCATCCCACCATGAGCAGGCATGCCTAGGTCTCTGTTGAACACAATAGGCTAAAACAGAAACTTCTACACTTATCTGAGCTGCATTTGTGGCGGCCAGAAGGCCTGGACATTGAAGAAGGATGGCATTGGAAGAGGAGGTCTACATTGTCATGGGATTCTGGTAGGAGGAACTTGAGAGCAATTACACCTGGACTGGCAGGACAGAGAACCTCAGCCCATCTCTTCTGCAAGGAGGATGGATAGTGGCAGCTTTCTCCTTCCTTCTCTTGCTTTTTCTACTGACCATTGTCTAGGCTCTTCCATAAACTTTCCCTTCTAGTATCTAGTATCCTAGTATTCTAAGAAGTATCCTTACTTAGTTCTAAATCAGCAAAAATCCTTTTCAATGGAACATATCCTCTTTATCCATTAAAAATTACCATAAAACTTGGGGTTCTCACTTGTAAGAATTTTTAAATTGTGCTAAAATTGTAAAACAAAACCCCATACTTTTGAAAAGATCAAGCTGCAAGGACAGAATATATACATGCAATCAAAATATCCTTGGTGAAAACTAATAACTGGTAGGTACTATTTTTAAAATACAGTTCTAAAATATTGTGCTATGATTATATGCACTCTCACTTACTTTTCACACCTTCAGTATGTGATTTGTAATTTTTTAACAGATGTGGAAATTGAGGTTCAGAGAAATTGAAGTACTTACCCAAGGTCACACATAATGAACGAGTTCTAGAGCTGAAATTCAAACTTCAATATCTATGGAGATCTTCCACCACCCTCAAGTTGAGTCCATTGAGCTAAAGACCACAAATATGACTGGAATAATGAGGACATATGTTCTCATATAAGAGAAGAATTTTGCACTAAGCTTTGATAGTTATGAAGGTGAATATAACTAACATTTACCAAGTGCCTATTATGTGTCTATTGGTTGCTGCACATATGTCATCTCATTTAGGTCCCCTAAGCTTGTGGAATTTAATATTGCAGGTCTCATTTTAGTATTAAGAAATTGAAGGTTAAAAAGGGAAATTAAACAAGGATGGTCTCACAGCTACTAGGGACCAGAGCATGGATTCCAACCCAGTCTGTTCCCAAAGGGTGTGGCTTTCACAGAAGTGACAGAAAGGGAATCTTGGAATTTCAGGTGTACTAGAAAAAGAGTAGAGCAATAAGTCATAAACAAAAGACAAAAAGAAAAATTGGTTAGCAGAAACACTGAGTTCAAAAGGGAGAAATAAGAAGCTTCAGCATTGGGAGAGGAAGTTACTAATGGGTCTTAATGTCAAAATTGAGATTTGGGTTTGATACTCCTGCCTTTGGGGATCTACCTCATGGTCTTGCACACGGTTATGACATGGGAAGATAAAGTGCTAAAAGATCGTTTTACTCTCGTGTATAAGACATAAAGAAGGAGAGTGACTGGAAACTGGCTGACTACCTGGAAGGTCTTCCTTAATACCTTCTAATTAATGATGATGGTGATAGTTGCTTTTTTTTTTCTTTTGGTAACTGGCTATGTGCCCAGCTCTGATCAAGGTACTTCATATATATTTACCTCTTGAGTATTCCCAATTACTTTATGAAGTATTATTATCATCATGTCCATCTTACAGACAAGGAAATTGAGGCTCAGAGAGGTTAAGTAACTCTCTGAAGGATAAACAAGTGGGAGGGCCAGCGTTCAATCAAGGCATATGTGACTTTTCAGCCCTTGAGCTTTTGCTTATACCTTGCTGCTTCTCACCATTCTCCTTATCACTTGATAGCAAGGACATAGCCATCTAGAGTATTCTTATTGGCACAGCTTCCTACATAAAGCCAGTTAATGGCACTTGGAAAGAAGAACCAGCAGTGACTGCTAACATTTCTCTTGTCTCAGGTTCTCTGCCTGGGCTAAAAAGTTCTTGTCATGAGATGTTTCTGGCTTAGCTTGAGACTTAAACAGGTTGTTCTGTATACAATGGATGGAGACCTTTTTGTTTTGGACACAGCAGTAGCTTTGTAAAACTTCAGAAAAGGTGCTAATTGTGCACAATTTACCTGCAGAGGTTTTCCGTTCATAAATATTCTCTTTTCTCTCAAAGAAATTGACTAGCTCCTAAGAGCCAGATGTCATTGTGTAATGGCAGAGACTTTAAAATAGATCAAAGAGCATATCTCAAGCTTTTCCACTCTCCTAACTGCAGAGGAAGTAAATGGAAACTCCAGGGGGTTGGAAGAGAGTAGGTCAAGAGCAAGACATTTCTTTGAAGTTCCATGTTTCATCTTAAAAAAATGTGTAAAGTTTCCATTCCCACAAAATAACATCTGTGTTTTAAAATGAAAATGTTTTTAAAACTAGAAAGAGGCATCATGATAATCTGTAGTTTCATGTACTCCTAAGCACACCATATTTTAATTCTGAAGTCTACAAAATCTACGTGAGACAACAGATGTAACAATTTTTTAAAAATAAATTTATTTATTTTTGGGTGCATTGGGTCTTCGTTGCCGGCTTTCTCTAGTTGCGGACAGCGGGGGCTACTCTTCCTTGCGGTGAGCGTGCTTCTCATTGCGGTGGCTTCTCTTGTTGTGGAGCACGGGCTCAAGGTGTGCAGGCTTCAGTAGTTGCGGCACGTGGTCTCAGTAGTTGTGGCGCACGGGCTTAGTTGCTCCGCGGCATGTGGGATCTTCCAGGACCAGGGATCGAACCTGTGTCCCCTGCATTGGCAGGCGGATTCTTAACCACTGTGCCACCAGGGAAGTCCACAATTTTCAACTAGATCTCTGTGTGGCCATGGGAGCAGAAACTTCCAATCCCATGCTTTCTGTTGGCAAAGGGTATCAGAAAGTCACAAACCACAGTAAAGTCATTCAAGGACACTTGCACAATGTACAGACCTATTTTGCAACCAAATAGACTTCCGGAGCCCTCACAACACCTGAAGGTTAGAATAGTGGAGTGGTTAAGAACAGCTTTTGAATTTAAAGAGCTATCCAAACTATGATGATAATAGCTGTAGTGCCTTGAGTTAGTTATAAACCACTTTAAATCTTAGACTCAGAAAGGTTAAATATATATTATAGTATTGAGAACAATGCCTGGAATTTTATAAATGTTCAGTAAACTAGATTTAATTATCATTAATGATTTTCAGATCAATAGATTTATTTTTGAATGTAGAAGTTAAAAAATGTATAGTTAAAAGTATTGAAAATTATTGTTGTCTCTTAAAAAGAAAATAACCCCTAAAAGCAGAAAATATTCAAATATCATCTATTAGGTCTAGAAACCTGAAACAAAATTCTATTTTAAATTTTCAAAAATATAATGCTACATGATTCCTGTCCTTTAGGGTATTAAAAGAAACATTATAGGAAATTCCCTGGTGGTCCAGTGGTTAGGACTCTGTGCTTCCATTGTAGGAGGTGCGGGTTCCATCCCTGGTCTGGGAACTAAGATGCCCCAAGCCACACAGCCAAAACAAAAAACAAAAACAAAAAAACCAAAAACCAAACAAACAAAAACCATTATAATGCAGAAAAATCACTACAAGTACAGAAAAGTTATTTAAAAACCCAATCAATTAACTAAAGAATTTTCTCAGCTCCTAGAAATCTATCAAGTTATTCTTATACACAAGCCTGAATATCCAATGGTTGAAAAACAGCATAAAATTCAAGAAAAACATGAACGCAAGTATACTTAAGAATGGAAAATAGTAGAGACAGAATTTGAAAACTGAATAATCAAAGAGTGCCAATCAAAGTATATTTATCACAGTAATTGAATAAAATGAAACACAATGAAGTCCTTTAACTTAGTATCCCATTCTAGGGCTACTAACTTTTTCAACTCACAAAAATTCTTTGAACTAGGTGTTGTGTTACATTTTGGAACAGAATGTGTCAGCCTCAGTTCTCAAGGAGCTGACAATGAAAGGCTGTGACAGTATTTCTCCCTCCTCTATGTTGGGGATACAGTTGTCTGATCTAACATTTCTTTCATTAGGTCTTTGACTCTTGTAAATAGACAACGATGATGTTGAGAAGACACTTACTTTCTGCTATGGTCTGAATGTTTGTGTCTCCCCCAAATTCATAAGTTGAAATCCTAATGCCCAGTGTGATGATATAGGAGGTGGGACCTTTGAGAAGTGATTAATGTCTTTATAAAAGAGGCTCCCCCCTTTCCACCTGTGAGGACACAGCCTTCAAAATGAAACCATGACTTGATCTTGGACTTCTCAGTTTCCAGAGCTGTGTGAAATAAATTTCTCTTGTTTATAAGCTACCCTGTGTGTGGTATTTTGTTTTAACTGCCTGAACAGACTAAGACACTTTCTGAGAAATTTATTTTGCAGACCCTCAGGAATAGAGAAATTCAGGGGCAATTCAGAACCAAAGAATAATGTGTTGATTAGAGGGACTCAGGCATGCTACAGACATATATTTCTTGATTGGATTAACAAAGGTTGTTGAGAAAAAGATATTAGCACTCACTAGACTCTTTCACCATGATATGGTTAGAAAACCTGCAAGGATTGTTTGGTGAATTAAAAAAAAAAATGTTTCTGGAAAGAAACACAGATTCTGTGTCTGCAGCACTGGATATGGGAATAATAGAATTAAATTTGTATTTTTAATTGCATTTGGGTATTAAATCATATGAAATTGTCAGTATTTGGCCATCTTTGACCTAATAAATGTCAATTTCATATGTTCAACTTAATACTTCTCATAAGACATGAATCACAAGAGTTTTTTTTTTTTGTATCCAGAAGAACACTAGAAGTAAAATATCCTTGCCAAATGAGTGCTTCGTTACTAAATACAAGCATTAAGGTCAAACAGATTGCTTGTATGGGCTGTGGTGGACTAGAAAAGCTTACTGAGGGAAGAATGCATTTTAGATTAAGTGGAAAGAGGACAATCGATTCAGACAGGGGAAAGACCATGCCATAATTTGTTGCAGGAGTTAAGGGTAAGTCCATTTTCTTATAACTATGGAATATTTAGGGGAGTCAATGATGATAGATGGGGAAGCCAGAGCCTTATAATGGAGAGACTAGGATGCTGAGTTAAGGAATTTGAACTTTTCTATTAGCAGTGAGGAGCCATGAAAATTTTCTAAGGAAGGGAGTTATATAATCAGAGTGGCATTTTAGGAAAATTCCGTTAGCTCTAATATCAGCACATACTGAAGGGAATAGAGCCTGCAGCTCGAAAAACCAGACAGGGCAGGATTGCGAGATAAGAGGACTAAAACTGCAGGAGAAGACATCAAAAGTGGTGCTAATTGTTAAGGTCTGAGTGGACAGTGGCAGAAATTGAGAAGCAGTAGACCATCTTTAGGAAGGACAATAAAGAATTTATTTTAAATTTTATTAGATTTAAGTTATAGCTGCATCTATAAAGTAGGTATTAATAAATTAATAAAAATAAGAGCATTGGTAATATCTTTTGAGCACTTAAAATGTGCCAGGAACGGAGCTCAGTGATTTTTGAAGAATTATCATTTATCCTTAAAATTAGAAAAAGAACTGGACATTTTTATAAGTCCCATTTTACATATGATGACATAAAGGGTAATCAGACTCATTAGGCATCTACAGTTGTAGGATGGACTTTTAGAAAGTAGGTCAGGGATGCAGCTGTGGAAAACTATATAGGAAAGCGATGAAGATAAGGGGACCAGTGAACATTGGAAAGATGGCTTAGAAGGACAACTCCATGGGTGTGTGTGTTTGAGACGGTGTCGATTTCAGGACCCAAAGACCCGATCTTAAGGAAATTGTAATCAGTATCTTCAGTGCTCAGGAGAAGAAGAGTAATCACCCCATCATTCATTCATCTCCTCGCTTATTCAATCATGTTTGTGGAGAACTGCAGTGTGTGCAAGTAATGATACCAGGCAATAAAGAGATGAACTTGATTCAGTCACAGCTGCTAATTTTTCACTTTTTAGTTAAAAAAATGGTATCATGGCTTGTGTGATTTGGGTCTTATCAGAATGACGACATAGATAAGCAGGGATATACAAAGAAAGAAAAAAACAGATATCAGATTTAGGCTGAGACCTAAGAAGTAAAATTGTGGTGTGTAGCCAGGGTTGCATACTGAAACCTACGCTCCAAATTTTATGTGGGTGAGGATAAAAACTGGTGAAGCAGGTGAGGTACACAGAGAAAGGGGTGCAGGAAAGAGATGCTCACACAATCTAATTTACTTTTCTAGAGTGACGTCTCTTGTCCAGAGCTATTTGTCAATGGTCTCGGCACTCCCATCTTAAAGGCAAAAACCTAAGTCCGAGTGATTATTAAATATTTCTTTGGTGCCCAGGCCTACTAATCCCTGTGGGGGAGCAAAGATGTGCCAGTCATGTCCTTGCCTCTGTATGTTTACAATAAAACTGAGGAGGTGTTTACTTGTACAGAACCAATACTCAACAAAGCAGCATAGAATGAAACCAAGTTCTAAGTAGAGTGATAAAATCACTAGAGATGTAGAAGTTCACAAAAAGAGAGAGCTAGAGTAAGATGCCTTCAGAATTAAAAAAATCGGCTTAAGTCTGAGAATGGGATGAGTAGAATTAAACTCTTGATAAGGTGAGCTACACTTAAAAGAATTCACTCTGAGATACTGTCTAGAAATATGTGCCTTAGCAAATCACAATGAATAGTCACAAGGAGCCAAGAGGGAAAAATGTGAGGGAAAAAGTTAACCTAATCAATAATATTGACAAGTATTTTGCATAAGGTGCTTGGTGATACTTTGAAAACATCATCAGTCCAAGAGTTAGAACTTACACAGACAGAGAAAGACAAATATCATATGATACTGCTTGTGTGTGGAATCTAAAAAATGGTACAAATAAACTTATTTACAAAGCAGAAATAGAGTCACAGATGTAGAAAACAAACTTATGGTTACCAAGGGGGAAAGGGGGAGAGGGATGAATTGGGAGATTGACATTGACATCTACACACTACTATATATAAAATAGATCACTAATAAGAACCTTCTGTATAGCACAGGGAACTCTACTCAATACTCTGTAATGACTTATGTGGGAAAAGAATCTAAAAAAGAGTGGGTATATGTATATGTATAATTGATTCACTTTGCTGTACAACAGAAACTAGCACAACACTGTAAATCAACTCTATTCCAATAAAAATTAATTTTTAAAAAGAGTTAGAATTTATGTGAAGAAGAACATATTTAGAGAAATGGAGTGGTTTATTAGGAGCCTAGAGAAAATAAAAATAATTTACTATAGTGTCTCCATCCCAGTGCAGAGGATAGGCTGTCCTATCTGGCTAATGCAGTCCCGTTGGCAATGAACCACACAAAGATGTATGTCCCAGGCTTTTAGTGTTGTCAACCATGAAGGGAACTCACTAACTTGTTCTGAACCCATGCTCACGGACCAACTTTGTCTCTCCATGCAGATGTCTCCTCTGCTGTAATTGCATGAAGAGTTCAGTATAGATTAGAGCAATAAGGAGAGAACTTGAGGAGAATGTTGGATGTGACCTAGACTTTGAAGAGGGTGGGATTTGGATGGGTGCAGAAGAAAAAGGTTAACATTTTGGTTGGGAGAAAATGTTGGAAGGACTGAGACGTACCCAGTCAGCCTCAGAATTGTCAAATGTTCCTTCTTTCATCATTTGACAACTCTGAGGCTGACTGGGTACATCTCAGTCCTTCCAACATTTCCTTCCCCATGACCCACTGTCCCATACCCTGTTGGAGTCTTTTCTCCTTATCCTAATGATGTGACCATGCTAGTTTCCCTATCCCCTTGATGCAAGAAGAAATTATCTTGTAAAACAATGGTCAGATGAGGCTAAGGGAGCTCACCTTCAGCCAAGTTTTAGAGACATCATTATCAACTACAACTAGCTTATACCCTTAAGGGAGATGAATCAGACCTGGGGTGTTAGATGCGGCTTCCTGCCAGAGGCCGACTTCCAACAGCTCTTCCTGCAGCATGCAAATTCGATCTAATGGGTGGTAACTCAAAGAAAATAATTAATTTCTATCATTCTTTCACAGTCACACACCAGACGTGTATTCAGGGAATTGTCATAAATATTAATATTCAGGAAATTTCCATGAATATTCAGTGAACAGCAAAAAGATCTTCACACAGTCATAGTGGAGTTCTCCGGAAAGGAGTACTGCTTCTGTTTGCAAGCTCCCTCTCCATAAGTGACAGAGGAGAGGAAGGGGTGCAGGTGGATGAAGGGAGATGAAACAAACTCTGCTGGGCAGCCTCCTGAGTTGATGCTGTACCTCAGCTGGATTTGCATGTGTATAATCCAAGCCAGATGGCTGGCTGCCCTCCCTGCAACATCTAATTAGGTGTGGATTTATGCCAATTTCATTCATGAGACTTGATCTCCAATACTTATAGACTTCATAGAGCAGGCAACACTTGAAGACCTTTAGATTTTCCAGTGTAGACCTTAAGGTCAGGGTGAAGGGAAAAAAACCGACATTATCAATTGTTTAGATGCTGAGATTAAAATAGTTTTATATCCTTGAAGGCCCAAAATAATTTCATTGAGGAGGTACATGCTGGCATTTGAATTCTAGTTAATTAACATGGAAAATGGATTAATATATTAAAAATTTAAATTACACCTTTACCTTTAAAATGTTAACATTAGCATTTATGACATTAAGAAGAAAATCTTACTATAAACAATCTACCCATACTTTCAAAGTTTATCTTACCCTCTGATTCCTTTCAGTGTTCATTTAGACACACTGATACTTTTTGCATAAATATTATTATAGCATGTATATGATTTTGTATTCTATTTCTTATTTGCTTAATATTATTTGAAATATACATTCTTAATGATTCTATCTAGTGTTCATGCTTTCTGTTGTAATTGCTATATATTATTTTTTTAATTTAATGACAAATTTAAAGAAAAAATACTGCTTAGCTAAGAATTTACACTGGCATTTTATTTTGCCCAAAGTAGTTACTTTGGACAAGTTATTGATATTCTCTGAATTTTAGTTTTGTCATCTGTAAAATGTAGGTAACATAATCTATCCCACAGAGAGTGTGTATAGACTAAGTGAGATAATATATGTACAAGACTGTACAGTGTTTGGCCAATAGCAGGTGCTCAAGTCATGGAAGTGACTCTGATTATGTTAAAGGTAGATTTCACCACCACAGTCTGCAAAAAGACAGTAACACAAGGCTTGTATGCATGCAATGCAAGGCACATGAGAGAAGGGGTTATATCTGAGGTCTTTCTGTCAATAAGTCTCTATTCTTTGACTATTACAAGTGTTAGGATTTAATTGTGTCTTCTCCAGATTCATATGTTGAAGTCCTAACCCTCTCAGAATGTGACCCCCATTTGGAAATAGGGTTGATACAGATATAATTAGTAAAGTTTAGATGAGGTCATTAATTTGGGCCCTAATCCAATATGACTGGTGTCTTTATAAAAAGAGCATTATGTGGGGCTTCCCTGGTGGCGCAGTCGTTGAGAGTCTGCCTGCCGATGCAGGGGACGCGGGTTCGTGCCCCGGTCCGGGAAGATCCCACATGCCGCAGAGCAGCTGGGCCCGTGAGCCATGGCCGCTGAGCCTGCGCGTCTGGAGCCTGTGCTCTGCAACGGGAGAGGTCACAGCAGTGAGAGGCCCGCGTACCACAAAAAAAAAAAAAAAAGAAAAGAAAAAAAGAAAAGAACATCATGTGAAGGGAAAGCGACACCCACAGAGGGAAGATGGTGTAAAGAGACACAGGGAGAAGACAGCCTTTTACACCTGAGGAGAGAGGGGGGAGCAGGTTCTTCCCTCACAGCCCTCAGAAGGAAACAACCCTGCTGATACATTGATTATGGACTTCTGGCATCCAGAACTATGAGACAATAAATTTCTGTTGTTTAAGTAATCCATTTGTCGTACTTTGTTACCGCAGCCCTTGCAAACTAGTATAGTAAGGCTCTCTGTGGTGCCATTTTGAAGGACGAACTCACCACTGCTTTGTTTCGAGAAGAGGGAATCTATTCACTCATATAGTGAAAGAATTAAATCCCAGTTCACAGAGTGAGATCAGCCCAATAACATGGTATTTAGGGGAGTTGAACTAAACTTCATATATTACAACATTCACAAATGGATGTTGCCTGGTGACCATATGAATCACTGTAGCCATCGCTATTACCTCTTGCCTCTTTCCTGTAGTATATTTTCTATACAGTTGTCAGAGTCATATTATGGAAATAAAAACCTGACCATCCCTCACTTTTGCTCGAAAATCTCCAAGTGGCTTCATATCACATTTTGAACAAATTCCAAGTTTATCAGAGTCTACATAGCCCTACAGCATTTGGCCTCTGACAACTTCTCCAACTTCATCCCACCTCTCTCTTCCTAGCTCACTCCACCCCAGGTACATTGGACTATTTGCTGCTTCCCTAAACTGCCAAGTTTTTCCTACCTCAGAATCTTTGCACTTTCTGGTCTCTCTGGCAGGACCACTCTTAATCCAGTTGGATAGATAGATGATAGATAGATAGAGATTGAGATGGAGATGCAAATCTAGGATGTTTGTACAAATCAGATTTGTGTATCCATCTCTATCTAACCTAAGAGTAGAGGTTAAAGCTTTAATCTCTCATTTTATTTAGTCTTCCACTCAAAGACTGCTACCTCAGAGAGGCCTTCCCTGGCCATCCTATATGAAATAGCTCAGCACTGCCTGCACAATCCCTTTGCCATATTCTATGCCCTCCCTCTGATATATTTTTCTCCTTGACAGCTATTACTATTTGGCATTATGTTATATGTTTATTTGTTATTTGGCCAGTGCATCCTCTCCTGAGATTAAACTCTTTGTCCCATTTATCACAATATCCTCCATACCTCAAACAGTGCCTGGAACATAGCAGGTACTCAAATGCTATTTGTTGAGTGAATGAATAAATGAATGAGTTAATGATTTCAGACTCGACCTAACTCATTTACACTGGGAATGACCTACTCTGAGACATGATTCATAAAATCAGAACTAGAGGAGAGATGAAAAATCAACATCCATCTCTCTGCATTAAGATGGATGGAATTGTCTGAAATGATATAAGTAACTCATTCACTGTTTTTTATTTTTTTTATTTAACATCTCTATTGGAGTATAATTCCTTTACAATGCTGTGTTAGTTTCTGCTTTATAACAAAGTGAATCAGTTATACATATACAAATGTACCCATATCTCTTCCCTCTTGCGTCTCCCTCCCTCCCACCCTCCCTATCCCACCCCTCCAGGTGGTCACAAAGCACCAAGCTGATCTCCCTGTGATATGCGGCTGCTTCCCACTAGCTATCTATTTTATGTTTGGTAGTGTATATATGTCCACGTCACTCTCTCACTTTGGCTCAGCTTACCCTTCCCCCTCCCCGTATCATCAAGTCCATTCTCTAGTAGGTCTGTCTTTATTCCCATCTTGCCCCTAGGTTCTTCATGACCATTTTTTTTTTGATTCTATATATATGTGTTACCATACGGTATATTTTTTTCTCTTTCCGACTTACTTCACTCTATATGACAGACTCTAGGTCCATCCACCTCACTACAAATAACTCAATTTCCTTTCTTTTTATGGTTGAGTAATATTCCATTGTATATATGTGTCACATATTCTTTATCCATTCATCTGTTGATGGACACTTAAGGTTGCTTCCATGCCCTGGTTGTTGTAAATAGAGCTGCAGTGAACATTTTGGTACATGACTCTTTATGAATTATGGTTTTCTCAGGGTGTATGCCCAGTAGTGGGATTGCTGGGTCATATGACAGTTCTATTTTTAGTTTTTAAGGAACCTCCATACTGTTCTCCATAGTGGCTGTATGAATTTACATTCCCACCAACAGTGAAAGAGGGTTCCCTTTTCTCCACACCCTCTCCAGCATTTACTAATTGTAGATTTTTTGATGATGGCCATTCTGACTGGTGTGAGGTGATACCTCATTGTAGGTTTGATTTGCATTTCTCTAATGATTAGTGATGTTGAGCATCCTTTCATGTGTTTGTTGGCAATCTGTATATCGTCTTTGGAGAAATGTCTATTTATATCTTCTGCCCATTTTTGGATTGGGTTTTTTGTTTTTTTGGTATTGGGCTGCATGAGCTGCTTGTAAATTTTGGAGATTAATCCTTTGTCAGTTGCTTCATTTGCAAATATGTTCTCCCATTCTGAGGGTTGTCTTTTGGTCTTGTTTATGATTTCCATTGCTGTGCAAAAGCTTTTAAGTTTCATTAGGTCACATTTGCTTATTTTTATTTCCATTTCTCTAGGAGGTGGGTCAAAAAGGATCTTGCTGTGATTTATGTCATAGAGTGTTCTGCCTATGTTTTCCTCTAAGACTTTGATAGTGTCTGGCCTTACATTTAGGTCTTTAATCCAGTTTGAGTTTATTTTTTTGTATGGTGTTAGGAAGTGTTCTAATTTCATTCTTTTACATGTAGCTGTCCAGTTTTCCCAGAACGATTTATTGAAGAGGTTGTCTTTTCTCCACTGTATATTCTTACCTCCTTTGTCAAAGATAAGATGACCATATGTGCATGGGTTTATCTCTGGGCTTTCTATCCTGTTCCATTGATCTATATTTGCGTTTTAGTGCCAGTACCACACTGTCTTGATTACTGTAGCTTTGGTACTATAGTCTGAAGTCAGGGAGCCTGATTCCTCCAGCTCCGATTTTTTTTTTTTTTTTTGCGGTACGCAGGTCTCTCACTGTTGTGGCCTCTCCCATTGCAGAGCACGGGCTCCAGACGCGCAAGCCCAGTGGCCATGGCTCATGGGCCCAGCCACTCCATGGCATGTGGGATCTTCCTGGACCGGGGCACGAACCCATGTCCCCTGCATCAGCAGGTGGACTCTCAAACACTGCGCCACCAGGGAAGCCCTCCTCCAGCTCCGTTTTTCTTCCTGAAGATTGTTTTGGCTATTCGGGGTCTTTTATGTTTCCTTACAAATTGTTAATTTTTTTGTTCTAGTTCTGTGAAAAATGCCAGTGGTAGTTTGATTGAGATTGCATTGAATCTGTAGATTGTTTTGGGTAGTATAGTCATTTTCACAATGTTGATTCTTCCAATCAAAGAACATGGTATATCTCTCCATCTATTTGTATCACCTTTAATTTCTTTCATCAGTGTCTCAATTTTCTGCATACAGGTCTTTTGTCTCCTTAGGTAGGCTTATTCCTAGATATTTTATTCTTTTTGTTGCAATGGTAAGTGGGAGTGTTTTCTTAATTTCACTTTCAGATTCTTTATTATTAGTGTATAGGAATGCAAGAAATTTCTGTGCATTTTGTATCCTGCTACTTTACCAAATTCATTGATTAGCTCTAGTAGTTTTCTGGTAGCATCTTTAGGATTTTCTATGTATAGCATCGTCATCTGCAAACAGTGACAGCTTTACTTCTTCTTTTCCAATTTGGATTCCTTTTATTTCTTTTTCTTCTCTGGTTGCTGTGGCTAAAACTTCCAAAACTATGTTGAATAAGAGTGGTGAGAGTCGGCAACCTTGTCTTGTCCCTGATCTTAGTGGAAATGCTTTCAGGTTTTCACCATTGAGGATGATGTTGGCTGAGGGTTTGTCATATATGGCCTTTATTATGTCGAGGAAATTTCCCTCTATGTTTACTTTCTGGAGGGTTTTTATCATAAATGGGTGTTGAATTTTGTCAAAAATTTTTCTGCATCTATCGAGATGATCATATGGCTTTTCTCCTTCAATTTGTTAATATGGTTTATCACATTGATTGGTTTGCGCATATTGAAGAATCCTTGCATTCCTGGGATAAACCCCACTTGACCATGGTGTATGATCCTTTTAATGTGCTGTTGGATTCTGTTTGTTGAATATTTTGTTGAGGATTTTTGCTTCTATGTTGATCAGTGATATTGGCCTGTAGTTTTCTTTCTTTGTGACATCTTTGGTTTTGGTATCAGGGTGATGGTGGCCTCATAAAATGAGTTTGGGAGTGTTCCTCCGTCTGCCATATTTTGGAAGAGTTTGAGAAGGATAGGTGCTAGCTCTTCTCTAAATGTTTCATAGAATTCTACTGTGAAGCCATCTCGTCCTGGGATTTTGTTTGTTGGAAAATTTTTAATCACAGTTTCAATTTCAGTGCTTGTGATTGGTCTGTTCATATTTTCTATTTCTTCCTGGTTCAGTCTTGGAAGGTTGTATCTTTCTAAGAATTTGTCCATTTCTTCCAGGTTGCCCATTTTATTGGCATATTGTTGCTTGTAGTAATCTCTCATGATCCTTTGTATTTCTGCAGTGTCAGTTGTTACTTCTCCTTCTTCGTTTCTAATTCTATTGATTTGAGTCTTCTCCCTGTTTTTCTTGATGTGTCTGGCTAATGGTTAATCAATTTTGTTTACCTTCTCAAAGAACCAGCTTTTAGTTTTATTGATCTTTGCTATCATTTCCTTCATTTATTTTTCATTTATTTCTGATCTGATTTTATGATTTCTTTCCTTCTGCTAACTTTGGGGTTTTTTTGTTCTGCTTTCTCTAATTGCTTTAGGTGTAAGGTTAGGTTGTTTATTTGAGATGTTTCTTGTTTCTTAAGGTAGGATTGCATAGCTATAAACTTCCCTCTTAGAACTTCTTTTGCTGCATCCCATATGTTTTGGGCCATCTTGTTTTCACTGTCATTTGTTTCTAGGTATTTTTTTGATTCCCTCTTTCATTTCCTCAGTGATCTCTTTGTTATTAAGTAGTGTATTGTTTAGTCTCCATGTGTTTGTATTTTTTACAGCTTTTTTCCTTTAATTGATATCTAGTCTCATAGCATTGCAGCCAGAAAAGATACTGGATATGATTTCAATTTTCTTAAATTTACGAAAGCTTGATTTGTGACTCAAGATATGATCTATCCTGGAGAATGTTCCATGAGCATTTGAGAAGAATGTGTATTCTGTTTTTTTTTGGATAGAATATCCTATAAATATCAATTAAGTCCATCTTGTTTAATGTATCATTTAAAGCTTGTGTTTCCTTATTTATTTTCATTTTGGATGATCTGTCCATTGGTGAAAGTGGGGTGTTAAAGTCCCCTACTATGATTGTGTTACTGTCGATTACCCCTTTTATGGCTGTTAGTATTTGCCTTATGTGTTGAGGTGCTCCTATGATGGGTGCATAGATATTTACAATTTTTATATTTTCTTCTTGGATTGATTCCTTGATCATTATGTAGTGTCCTTCTTTGTCTCTTATAATAGTCTGTGTTTTAAAGTCTATTTTGTCTGATATAAGAATTGCTACTCCAGCTTTCTTTTGATTTCCATTTGCATACAATATCTTTTACCATCCCCTCACTTTCAGTCTGTATGTGTCCCTAGGTCTGAAGTGGGTCTCTTGTAGACAGCATATATATGGGTTTTGCTTTTATATCCATTCAGCCAGTCTATGTCTTTTGGTTGGAGCATTTACTCCATGTACATTTAAGGTAATTATGTATATGTATGTTCCTCTTACTATTTTCTTAAATGTTTGGGGTTTGTTATTGCAGGTCTTTTCCTTCTCTTGTGTTTCCTTCCTAGAGAAGTTCCTTTAGCATTTGTTGTAAAGTTGGTTTTGTGGTGCTGAATTTTCTTAGCTTTTGCTTGTCTGTAAAAGTTTTCATTTCCCCGTCAAATCTGAATGAGATCCTTGCTGGGTAGAGTAACCTTGGTTGTAGGTTTTTCTCCTTCATCACTTTAAATATGTCCTGCCACCCCCTTCTGGCTTGCAGAGTTTCTGCTTATAGATCAGCTGTTAACCTTATAGGGTTTCCTTGTGTGTTATTTGTTGTTTTTCCCTTGCTGCTTTTAATATTTTTTCTTTGTATTTAATTTTTGATAGTTCGATTAATATGTGTCTTGGGGTGTTTCTGCTCGGATTTATCCTATATGGGACTCTCTGTGCTTCCTGGACTTGCTTAACTATTTCCTTTCCCATATTAGGAAAGTTTTCTTCTTCTTCTGGGACCACTATAATTCGAATGTTGGTGTGTTTAATGTTGTCACAGAGGTCTCTGAGACTGTCCTCAATTCTTTTCATTCTGTTTTCTTTATTCTGCTCTGCAGTAGTTATTTCCACTATTTTATCATCCAGGTCACTTATCCATTCTTCTGCCTCAGTTATTCTGCTGTTGATTCCTTCTAGAGAATTTTTAATTTCATTTATTGTGTTGTTCATCACTGTTTGTTTGCTCTTTAGATCTTCTAGGTCCTTGTTAAACGTTTCTTGTATTTTCTCCATTCTATTTCCAATGTGCTGGATCATCTTTACTATCATTATTCTGAATTCTTTTTCAGGTAGACTGCCTATTTCCTCTTCATTTGTTAGGTCTGGTGGGGTTTTGCCTTGCTTCTTCATCTGCTGTGTGTTTCTCTGTCTTCTCATTTTGCTTAACTTACTGTGTTTGGGGTCTCCTTTTCGCAGGCTGCAGGTTCATAGTTCCCATTGGTTTTGGTGTCTGTCCCCAGTGGCTAAGGTTGGTTCGGTGGGTTGTGTAGGCTTCCTGGTGGAGGGGACTAGTGCCTGTGTTCTGGTGGATGAGGCTGGATCTTATCTTTCTGGTGGGCAGGTCCACGTCTCGTGGTGTGTTTTGTGGTGTCTGTGGCCTTATTATGATTTTAGGCAGCCTGTCTGCTAATGGATGGGGTTGTACTCCTGTCTTGCTAGTTGTTTGGCATAGGGTGTCCAGCACTGTAGCTTGCTGGTCGTTGAGTGAAGCTGGGTCTTGGCATTGAGATGGAGACCTTTGGGAGATTTTCTCCATTTGATATTTCATGTAGCTGGGAGGTCTCTTGTGGACCAGTGTCCTGTACTTGGCTCTCCCACCTCAGTGGCACAGACCTGATGCCTGGCTCGAGCACCAAGAGCCTGTCATCCACACAGCTCAGAATAAAAGGGAGAAAAAGAAAGAAAGAAAGAAAGAAAGAAAGAAAGAAGATAAAATAAAATAATATAAAATAAAAAAGTTATTGAAATAAAAAATAAGTATTAAAATTTTTTTTAAGTAATAAAAAAAAGAGAGAGAGAAAGAAGAGAGCAACCAAACCAAAAAACAAATCCACCAATGATAATAAGCGCCAAAAAGTATACTAAAAAAATTAAAAAACGGACAGACTGAACCCTAGGACAAACGGTAAAAGCAAAGCTATACAGAGAAAATCACACACAGAAGCATACACATACACATTCACAAAGAGAGAAAAAGGGAAAAAAAAATATATATGTATATCTTTGCTCCCAAAGTGCACCTCCTCAATTTGGGATGATTCGTTGTCTATTCATGTATTCCACAGATGCAGGGTACATCAAGTTGATTGTGGAGCTTTAATCCACTGCTTCTGAGGCTGCTGGGAGAATTTTCCCTTTCTCTTCTTTGTTCGCACAGCTCCTGGAGCTCAGCTTTGGATTTGGCCGTGCCTCCGCTACACGCAGAGGTCGCCTGAGGGCATCTATTCTTCGCTCAGACAGGACGAGGTTAAAGGAGCCGCTGATTCGGGGGCTCTGGTTCACTCAGGCCGGGGGGGAGGGAGGGGCACGGAGTGCGGGGCGGGCCTGGCCGGCGTGACGTTGCACCAGCCTGAGGCGCGCCTTGCGTTCTCCCGTGGAAGTTGGTCTTGGGTCCCGGGACCCTGGCAGTGGCGGGCTGCACAGGCTCCCCGGAAGAGGGGTGTGGAGAGTGAGCTGTGCTCGCACACAGGCATCTTGGTGGCGGCAGCAGCAGCCTTAGCGTCTCATGCCCGTCTCTGGGGTCCGCGCTGTTAGCCGCAGCTCACGCCCGTCTCTGGAGCTCCTTTAAGCAGCGCGCTTAATCCCCTCTCCTCGCGCACCAGGAAACAAAGAGCGAAGAAAAAGTCTCTTGCCTCTTCGGCAGGTCCAGACTTTTCCCGGACTCCCTCCCGGCTAGCTGTGGTACACTAGCCCCCTTCAGGCTGTGTTCACGCCGCCAGTCCTCTCCCTGCGCTCCGACCGAAGCCCGAGTCTCAGCTCCCAGCCCCGACCTGTCCCGGCGTGTGAGCAGACGAGCTTCTCAGGCTGGTGAGTACTGGTCAGAACCGATGCCCTGCGGCTCCAAAGATTTCCCCCTCCGCCACCCGCAGTCTCCGCCCGCGAAGGGGCTTCCTAGTGTTTGGAAACCTTTCCTCCTTCACAGCTCCCTCCCACTGGTGCAGGTCCCGTCCCTATTCTTTTGTCTCTGTTTTTTCTTTTGCCCTATCCAGGTACGTGGGGAGTTTCTTGTCTTTTGGGAGGTCTGAGGTCTTCCGCCAGCGTTCAGTGGGTGTTCTGTAGGAGTTGTTCCACATGTAGATGTATTTCTGATGTATTTGTGGGGAGGAAGGTGATCTTCGCGTCTTACTCTTCCGCCATCTTGAAGCTCCTCCATTCTCTGTTTTTCAGCCCATCACTTACTATCTCAGAACATCCAAAATATTATGAAGGAGGATTAAAAAAACAAATGGCAGCTATTAGTAATATTGATGACATTATAATCTAAATATACACATATATAAAGTAACTTTTAAAAAATGTTCAAGTGAGCACAGTTATTTAGAGCAGGAATAAGGTAAGAGGCTGTAACTCTCTCTTGCAGCAAAAGGTGCTAAGAGCACAAACTGTCTGGGTTCAAATTCCTGCTCTGACACCTGCTGGCTGAGTACTTGGGAAAGTTACCTAACATTTCTCAATCTCCTCATCTGTAAAATGGAGACAACAAATTATAAGGTAGCTATGCAGACTAAATGTGTTACTATTCATAAAGCAGTTAGAATAGAGCCTGCTCAATGTAAGCATAATTTAAATTTGTTAAAGTTTAAAAATAGTATTTATCTGTATTTTAAAATTATAAATACTATTTTCTACTTGTAAACATTTTTAATGTAGATTTTTGTTGAAGTAAGATATACACCAGAAAAGTGCACGGATTACAAATGTGTAGCTCAGTGAATTTTTATAAAGTAAATTCCTGGGTAATAGTCTCTTAGATCAGGAAGTAGAATATTACTAGCATCCCCATACCCATCCCTAAAATTATAATGACTTCCATCACTTTTGATTAGTTTTGCCTATTTTCGAACTTTATGTAAATGGAATCATATAATATATACTGTTTTATGTCTGGCTTCTTTAATCAACATTATGTTGTGAGATTCATTCTTGTGGTTGCATATAATAATAATTTGTCTATTCTTATTGCTATATGACATTCTGTTGTAGGAATACACCATGGAATATACTGACCTCTAGTTGATGGCTATTTGGGTTAGTTCTACTTTTTGGTCATTATTAGTAAATTGGCTTTGAACATTTCTCTATATATCTCTTGGTGAACACTTTATGTATCCATTCTATTGAGTATTTATCTAGAAGTAGAATGTTGGATCAGAGTAGAGTGCATATATACAGCTCTATTAGATATAGTTTTCCAAAGTGGCATTACTAATATTGTTTGATAGTATGTATATCTATAACTAGAAGAGTTCTGGTTAAGTAAGAACTTAAGTTCTTAAGTAAGCTTAAGTATTTTCCTCTTTTTAAGAGAAGAATTCAGCAGCAAAGGGAGGCTCTGAAGTGACAACCAATTAACTTCCGCAGACCTGCACCACCCTGGTTTCTGGCCCCGCTCCAACCCTTTTCCCCAATCTTTTCCATGAGTACCCAGTGGAGGTCCATGAAAAAGAACCTGTGAGTGAGTGTGGAACCCTACTGAGTTTGAGGCCATCAGCTATTTCAGACCAGCATGCTGGTCCACACTGGTGCCCAACAGTTCAGCCACTTGTTCCCCTCATGCTCTGCCACAGGTGACCCAGCCCGTATCTCATTTATCTTTGAAGGGGTCTATCCCTCCTTGAAATTCAGGCCACTTGCTTGCTTTGAGACCTTAGCACCATAATGGGCTTGGAAAAGTAACTTTGCAGTTTCTTCAGTTTTTTCTTGCTGTTAGTGTGGAAGCAACATTATGTTTTTTACACCCTAGGGGGAAGTATAAATGCCAAGTTTCAATCTTTTTAATGTGTGGTCAGCCTCAGTTCACCCCCACTCCTAGAATGTAGCACTCCAGGGATCCCACATGAGAGCCTGTGCTTTTTATTCCCATTCAAGAACGTGTCTTGAGCTCTCATTTTTGTCTTCAAAGTACTATGAGACTCCCTCCCCACCCCAAACTCTCCCATGCTTTTTAGTCACTTTCTATTGCCTTGATCTCTTGCTTTATATAGTTTAAGAATCACACAATTCCTCAGGGAGAAAACTGGTGGTAAGTGCTGGACTCACTTTTCTGCACTTCCCTTCTCTCAGACATTTTGGCCCTCAAGTCCTGATTGCTTTTCACAGCCAAGAGCTCCCATTTTCATCTTTTCAACCTCCTACAATTTCTGAAAGCTCTGCTACTTCTCTGCTTCTTAGCAGCTACCCTCTGCTAGCTCCTCAGCTTTCCATCCAGCGCCAAAAGTTGACAGATATTCCAAGGAGAAAAGTGGCAGGAAGAAAGTTGAGCTGACTTCAATGAGCTTTCCTTCTTCTCTGGGATATTGGCCTTAGTGGTGTAGCCCTCTAATGCTTTAAGAGAGATTTATTTTTCTATTTTTAAAAGTTTTTCTGGCTTTTCTAATTGTTTTCTCTGAGAGCATTAGGTTGTTGCATTATACTCCATCATAGCCAGGAGAGGAAGTCTTGATTACATTCTTAAATGTGAAAGACAAAAGGAATATGGCCTCAAGAAAAAAAAAAAAAGGTGTTAAAACTCTCTGGAGGTCTCTAGGTTTCAAGATCTACTGGAAAGTGGTAACAGTAATTATTTTTAAAAAATTATGTACCTTAAATAAATGTCATGTAATTTAGTTTCTTTTTGCTACATTAGTTGGCTTTAATAGGGAACTAAATAAGGAAGAAAAAGAGGATCAGACTCCTTTCCTCTTTAAAAAGATGCAATAATCTTTAGCAGAACCTCCTATGCAGTGAGTGAGCTAAGGAAGAGCGGGAGAAGGGCTGTTTGACTCAGTTATCAAGTTCACAGAGCATATGATCAAATGCAGTTCGACATGCAGATATTATACGTTTTGTGTTAACGTATTTGGAATCTTAAATATAAAAGTGTCACAATATTTATAATCTTATTTTGATATATTTAATTTTTAGTATACTGGGAGCCTCAAAAATTGACAATGGCTTGGGTGAGTCCCTCCCGAATGTTGAGCAACCTTGGTTCTTAGAGCTGAGAGGTTTATCTTAGACCTAGTCAAATCTCTCCTATTAGCAATATACATTTCTTTCCTTTAAAAGAAAGCTCTTCTAGGATATACTTACTGTGATGCAGACAAACATTTTCTCCACACTTCCACATGTCTGCTTCCAACTCATAGAAAATCTGTAGTCTGTTTCAAAGTTGATGTTGAACTTGGTCTTACACTTATAGAAGAGAGTAAACCAAGTGATAGGAAATACTAGGTTAAATAATGTGCACAGATTATTCCTTTTACTAAATGGGGATATTGAGGCAGAAGAAAGTAAGATTATATATCTTGAAGCAAATAACAGATTTGTATCTTAACAGCAATACAAATCAGTTGCCAGTGTATATGATTATTCAGCTAAATATATTTTAAGGAAAGTGTCCTTTTTAACTCTAACATCTCTGGATTAACAAGACACTCCTCAGGTCTCACGTTCCTCCCTGAGGTTTTACGTTAATTAGGAACTTGAATGGGGCCAAACGGTCTGGGGCTGTTATGCACTCAGTTGGGCACTGCTGGTCTGATTGCTTGTCAGGTGCCTGCTTTCTGGTGCATGAAGGAACCTAGAGAGGCAGGTTTGATGACGTTGCTGTCTATTGTCAAGCAGATAAAAGGAATGATGACGGGAATGGTATCCTGCAACCCTAACTGTTCTATATCAGGGGTTACATAGGGCACCTCAGGGTCAACCAATTCAGCTCTGAGCCATTTAGAGCCCCCAGTAAAATCTGGGGTTGTATTTAACAATCACTCATTAAGTGCTTGCTACATGCTTAACTCTCTATCGTTGAAAAGCTCATAGACTAGTGAGGGAGAAAAACAAACAAATGAATAATATAGGTCAATGCATTAAGTGTTACAATAGAAATGTCCCTGGGGGTGAAGTGACCTAGTGCATACGTGAGGGAACCAAAAGTGGTGAAGGAAATGAAGTAGATAGCCATGACCCAGACTGAGGTAAGTAGGTGGATGGTGATGCCCAAACAGACAGAAAATGAAGTTGGAGGAGAAGCAGGACTTATTCAGCACTGCAAACGGTGTGTTTAAGATGACTGCAGGACCTATAAGTGAAAATGGTCAGTAGGCAATTAGATGGATCTGATTCTCAGGAGGTAGGTCTGGATTGAAATGATAGCTATGTGAGCAATGGGCTTGTAGGTGATAGCTGCCGCTCTGGAAGGAGATGAGAATACAGGAGAAGTAAATAAAGTGAGAGTGGTAAGTGGCTGACAATGAATGCTCGGGAGAGAAAGAGAAATAGGGACAGTCTGATCTCTCAAAGAAACTGATATTCTCAATTCAGGAAAGAATCTAATGTTCTGTTGCCAGGACTCCCCGGAGATGCCGACTCCAACTTGTACTGACTTCCCCCATCCTCCTCCTTCATCTTCCCACCCCCAAAACCCTACATCTATCTATCTCCCCACTCCCATACTTCACCCTCTGTCCACCTCCATGTTACCTGTGTCTCTTGCTGCCCTTTCCTGATGCTGTTTGCCTGAATCCACTGTGTCATACGTTCCAGAAATCCAGTTGGCTGAGTTGTCTTCCATGGCGCAGAGTGGAGTCTTTCTAGTTGCTTATTCTCTGGGTTTACCTTGTTTCTACTCCTGGCTCCTCCACATCTGGCCTGTGACACGATGTACAGAGCTTGGAGCTGCCTAATTTACGGCTCTATTGATTGTTTTTTTTAGTTTGTCTGGCACCTACTGTGCATTTGTGCACGTTTGTGTGTGTATATATGTGAATTTTATTTAAAATAGAGATGAAAAAGTTGGGGCCAGCAATGACCACATTGAGGAATTGAGCTATGAGGACATTAAGTGACTGTCTGAAGCTCTCACAAATTATTACTGTTGGTTATTGGGGGTACTGGCATACCATCACATCTTTCCTGACATTCTTTCTAGTAGATGAGATCCTCAGCTTAAAATATGAGTCAGAAAGATGACACTATGGACAGACTCCATTGTCCCTAGCCAACAACAACAATAAAAATAATAATAAAACATAAGCTAAACATTTATTGAATACTCATTAAGGGCCATACACTTTACAAATACTTTGCCTACATTATCCTATTTATATTTCATTTGACATATAAAGAAACTGAGACGTTGAAAATTTGAATAAGTTGCTAAAAGTCATACATACAGTTTGTGGCATGATGAGGGTAATTCGATGAAATGAGTGTCTTAACAAGATTTACTAAGCAGTAATAAGAAGTGGGAAGAGATTGAATTTAGGATTAGGTCACGGATTAGGACAGGACTTTAGGTAACAACAGATATTTGTGTGATGTTCTATCAGTCAGGGTAAATCCGTATCAGTCAGGGTTCTAATAAAGAAACAGAACTAGTGGGATACAGATGCATGTGTGTGTGCATATGTATATGTGTATGTATGTATGTGAATTACCATATATATCTATGTCTATATCTCTATCTATCTATATCCATATCAAGAGACTTATTTCAAGGAATTGCCTTATATGATAGTGGAAACTGGCAAGCCCTAAATCTGTAGGGCAGCTCTGCCGTTTGCAAACTCGAGGGAAGAGCTGACACTGCATCTACTACTTCTGGGAAATCTCAGTTTTCCTCTTAAGGCCTTTTGAGTGATTGGATGAGCACCACCCAGATGATGGAAGATAATCCCCTTAAAGTCAACTGCTATTGACTTAAGATGTTAACAACAGCTGTAAAAATATGTTCACAGCAACACCTACATCAGTGTTTAGTTAAATTACTGGGTACTATCGCCTAGCCAAGGGATGATTAATATACGTTGAGTGCATAAATCTGTAATAAGTTTGCTGGTTTAAAATCTTTACTTCTTCAGAAAGTCACTGTCCTTTTATATGCCTAGCTAAACATTTTCTATCTTTACAAATTCACCTCAAACCTCTCTATCTGTCGAAGCCTTTACTGGTTAGTCACAGCTTTAATTATCTTATATTGCTGGGCCCACAGAACATATTCAATACAAGTTATTAGTTGCATGAGGCACATTCTAGTCCTCATTTCTCTATTTCTTCTCTGAGTTTTGTAGCTTTTATTATCAGCATCTCTTGCTTTTGCACTAAATTATACACTGTTGTATTTTTAAGAGTTCATTTGTTTTTAATAAACAACCTACCCTTCTTTTGCCCAAAGTCAGCTGTTGCAGGCACTGGGGCCCTGAGACTTTCAGAAGGGATGGAGGGAGGAGGGACGAACCATCGTTCCTACCAGGTGCAGCCTGCCTTCTTCCTGCTTTCTTTAGGAGGTGGGAAGGGAGACAAAGTCTACATTTTTGCAATCAAATATCTCCCTGGTTTCAGATATTATAAATATTCAGTTGTTGAAGGAGGAGAAAACTAAGGCACAGTAACCCCCATCCTCACCCCCCCTCCCCGTCAGGCCTCTGTTTGCCAGTCCAAGGTTTCATGTCACATGAAATTAACCACCACAGGTGTCTTATAGTTAAGGAAGCACTTTCATATATCTTATCACTTTCAATCACCAATAATAAATAAAACACCGTCTTCCCCTTAAAGCACTACAGATTTATTGACAGATGGTTTCACTGATGTTATAATAGAGGTATCCCAAAGTGTTACGGGAATAAAGAGAATGGCCAACCAGGAGGCCCATAGGGAGGAAAATGGGATTAGACAAAACAGTCATTTTAGCATGGCACTGGGATTTTACATCCATTATTTCATCAAATTCTTACAACTCTGTGAAGTAGGTGGTTTGAATATCACTTTACAAATGTGAAGACTGAACTAAGAATGATCAAGTAAATTTCCAAAAGTCCCCCAGCTCATAAGCAGCTGAGTTGGGATTGGAAATGATTTGGATGTCAAAATCCACACCTTTTCTACTCTACTATGATAAGGACTGTTTCATCATTGTTAAATCTCTTATGTCAATTAAAAGAGCACCCTGTGTGTGATTGACATGCCTTAGATGTTAATTGCATTGAAACAAATGGAACTGAGTTGGACCAAAATGAGTTGAACCGAGTCATCACTGAAGAGGGGGTCATTCTAGAGCGGATAAAGTTAAAGTTCTATCTTCACTGTCTTGAAGACTTTGGTATTCCCTACCTCTCCATGTCCCATTGGTAAAGTGAGTGTTTGGAGATGATGCTAAAATTCGTTTCAGCTTTGAAAGGCTATTTTTCTGTGAATTGATTTGCCTGAGGTCACACAGCTAAAGGATGACATTACAGTGAAATGTTTTCCCTTGACTTTTATAATAAAAATGTCCCATATATAGCTAGAGATGAAAAGGCAGAAAAATAAATGCAACAAAACAAAATACCATGGGGGAAAGAATGAGAAAATAAATGTTTTTCAACTGTCATTACTGTTTCCTTAGAGGCAAAGTAAAATTATGATAGGAACACAATGAGCTGCACTTTATTTTTCAAGGGATATTGATTTCAAATGTTCCTGTCCCCAGTTCCTTGGGCAATTACTGTTTTTGAGTGTCCCAATTGACCACCTTTGTCACCTGTCCCCAAAAAGGCTTGAATGAATTGGCTTCATGAATGCTTCTATCAAGAACAGCACTGCCCTCGTAGTGACAAAAGGACATATTCAGCTCCTGTTTCAACCTTTTCATCTGATTGAAGTAGGTGCTCAAAAGGTTGGGAGGACAAAAGTAATTGCTTTAGATTTTTCAGCACAGATTTTTACCACATAGGGGAACACTGACAGTGTTTATAGGATACAGAATGATGTCAAGTCCCTGGAATTGCTTAATTGACTACTCTTCTCTGAAATCATCTACTGGGAATCTCTGCCATCCTTGCATCTTAAATATTTCTTAAAGAGGTCATGCTCACTGAGAGAGCCCCTAAATTCACCTTTTCTCAGGTGGATGTCCCCATGGTGCTATTCCCTCTCACCATGCCTTTTAATTCTAGGCCCTGACTTCCTTATTTCTGGGAGGGAACCTGTATTGTCTAAATCTGGGGCATTTTTACCCGGCTGGCGTTATATTATTGGATTTCTGGTGCCATTTGGTGCTCAGTGTATAACCTTCATGGTGAGCTAAGTTGGACATTGGGTATGATTTAAGATAGGAAGGAGAATGTGTTGTAGATTTATGACTATTATGGCCTAGAAGTTATTTTGATATTCTTTTCTAGCTCTTTTTCAGAAGCTTCTTAGTGCTACCTTTGCCCTGGCTGTCTCACTGGTTCCATTTGTCCCTCCAGAGCCCTTTTCTGTTCTGTGCCCTGAAGGCAGACCATCATGGGCAGTATTATCCAGGTCCCTTGCCCTCTTGCTTCTAATTCCACCAGTGGAAAGCCCTGGCAGGAAATTGAGGGCAGGAGGGGAGAGGGGTTGGGGTATTTTTCTCGTGATCCTCCTTCCTAGGGCCTTTGATTGACAGGGACTTGATTTCTTTACTTAATGCAGTTGGTCATTTCCTTGGTCCTCTCTTACTGTTACAGGCATCCCTGAGTTCTAGTAACCATGGCTTCTCCTTGCTCTTTCAGGCCCGGGAAGGGTAGTGGTTCCCCACTTTCTCTGAACTCTGCCCCACTCATGTGTAAAGCCCCTTCATTAAATTTTCTTAAGCCACCCCTTTGGGAGGATTCTGTCTGTTTCTTCTGAGACCCTGACAGTTACAGACACATAGAAGCAGAAGTAAGTGTTGTAAAGTGTCACTCAGAATTGTGGGTCAGATTCCCCTGATGGTCTCCATTTCTCTCCTCCAGCCACATCCCTGTTGACCAAAGATTTGCCTGTTTAAGCACAGTGTTTTAAAAGAGAACTAATGTGTGGGAGCAGGGCCACCTTTGTGGGTATGCAACCTAGTCTTACAGAGCGTAGCACTCAGAAGGGCCCTGCACTTGGTTGAATGCTCTGCTGTTGCCATTTTGAAATTCTTAATAATTTTTGTTAAACTCCTCTAGTGCATTTTTCAGTTCAGTTACAACTTCTGTTTGGTACTCTCCTATATTTTATATCTCTTTGTTGAAGTTCTCGTCGTGTTCTCCTGAGTTCGGTGAACATTTTTACAGTCATGACTTTGAACAATTTATTAGGTAGATTGCTTATCTCCCTATTGTTTAGTTCTTTTTCTGAGGTTTTATCTTGTTCTTTTGATTGGAACATATTCCTCTGTCTCCTCATTTTGCTTAATTCTCTGTGTTTGTTTCTATGTATTAGGTATATCCTTCCCAGTCTTGAAGGAGAGGGCTTGATTAAGAGATGTTCTGGGGGGCTCAGAAGCACAATCCCACCTGATCACCAGAGCCAGACACTCAAAGGCTATGCCCTGTGTAAGCTGTGTGTGCCCTCCTATTGTGGTGAAGCCAAGGCTGCTGCAGGGTGATGGTGGGCGGGGTTATCATTGGACTGGCTGTCAAGCCCAGCCAAGGTACCGGGGTGGACAGGGCTCTCAGCAGTGCTAACTGGTTAGGTAGAGAAGCCCACCAGTGCCAATATTAGCAAGGTAGCCTGAGATTGCATAAAAGACTACTGCCAGTGACTCAATCCCCAGGGAGCTTCCTGACTCTGGTAGGTGTTTTAAGATTAATAAGTAGATCCCCTTCACTTATGGTCCGTAGACTTTTCAATCTCGTATTTCTGTTTTGGTTTTTGGGTCAAGTGAGTCTGTGCACAAGTCCTTAAGAGTGGATTTTTTGTTTTCTGCAGTTCTATAGTTTTCCTGGGTGTATTCCTCATTGGGTTTCAAAGTCAGGAGTTTTGGGGATTAATCTCCTGTGCAAGATCTAGGGACTGGAGTACCTGATGTGGAGCTTGAATCCCTCACTCCTCAGGGAAAAGATCTATGTCTTTGTGATCCCTCCTGCTGGTGGATTGCTGTGACTGGGGTGTGAGTTTTTCCATATCTCTGTCTCTCCTACCTATGTCAATGTTGTCCTTTTACCCTTTGCTGTGGAAGCTCTGTTAATCCAATTTTCAGGTCCCTTTCCATGGAAATTATTCCACTTGTAGTTGCAACTTTGCTGTGTTGGTGGGAGGAAGTGAGTTCAGGATCTTACTCTACTGCCATCTTGAACCCTCTCCCTGGTGTTGTCCTTTTGTATTGCTTAGTCCTCCTTTTATTTGTTTGGCTTCATCTTCCATATGATGGACCAGATGACAGTGGGAAGCTATGGATTTCATCCTCCCCAAGATCCAAACCCATTAGAAATTCTCTCTTATAAGCTCCATTAGAAAAGTTCTAATGATGATTCTTATTGGCCTGGTTTGGTTAATCTTCCCACTTTTATGTCATCTTTTCCATCATTTGTGTTGTCTTCTAAGAGACTTTTCTCACTTAATATTCTAACCCCCTAATTCCTTCTTTAACTATCTATTGAGTTTTTTCTTTCATTTTTTAAAACTATTAATGTCCAATTTCTCTATAGTTTATTTGTTATAAATATATAACCCTTTCATATGTCTCTGGAGATATTTGTATTTATTCTAATGACTGCTTCAGTTTGTCATATTTACTCTGTCTCCTCAACTATTTAGTTCTTCAATTTGGGGAAATTTTTGCCTCTTTAATGGTTTTAATTTCTTCAAGTGTTTTGTGGTAGCTGATTGCTTACTTTTGTATTTTATAATCCCTGTTTAACTTGAGGGAGATGTCATTCCTTCCTGAATAGCATGAGATGGGTTTTTCACAAATAAGGAGGGTTATTTTACTTGACTAAAGGGTTGGGATGGGAGCTGGATAGACAATAACAATAAATATCTACTACACTATCAGATATTATCTTCTAATGATTCTATGACTTACCCTCTAAATCATCTGATTTTCTACTTTTTTTTCTGAAAGACGCTGTTCTCCTCTCTACCTTCAGAGCATTGTTCATGATGATTGTCCCACCTAAAGGGGCTTTTTCCTTCTTTCTTATAAAAATCCTATACAACCTTCAGGTCCAATACAAGACTCACCTCTTTCAAACAAAATATTCCTAACCATTTTATCTCTTTTAGTTAATATGGCCCTTTTGGTTAATGGTGATTACAAGTGTGAGTTCAAGGTCATTTCAATTACAATAATTGCTACCCTTCTGGGGAATCCTGCTATGTGCTAAGCCCTGTAATGGATATGTCACACATACTGCATCATTCGATCCTTCTGTAATGGAGTGGGTGTTACTTTTCTGTTTTACAGAAGAAGGAACTACATTTTAGAGCAGGAGGTCATCCAGCTCAGAGATCCCTCGGCCAAGTCTCGTTGGTCTCTCAAAGCTGGTTGCCTAGACCATATTCCTGCAGTTCCTGTTATCCAGCCCACATAGCTGAGCCATATACATGTGGAATTTGCCAAGATTCCAAATTCAAAAAGGGACTTTACTGCCAGCATGGCAAACTCATGATTTAGAGAAAATGATAATAGCCTTTTTTCATCCTTAAAAATAAGATCAAACATACCTAATCTGAGAGGGCAAATTATTTGAAGACAACTTTTTGGAAAGGGAACTAGTACCAGAATCTTAACTCTGAGTCTGGAACTCTTTGGCACTGCTTCTCCTGATCGGTATGACTTTCTCCCTTGTCTGGTTAGAATATAGTTGAGCAAGATAATGTTCAGAACACATGATTTTAAATGAATCTTTCACTTCAGCCAAAGGTTTCTTTAGTCTGAATGTCTGAATTTAAAGCAAAGTAAAAGCACAGTTAGAAATAGTTTGCTTAGGTTCATACCCAGTGAGTCAAAAGTGCTATAAAAAAATACAAGGATCAAGATAATCACTCTGTGCACGTCAGAGGTAAAGTAAGAGGAAGCACAGGCCACTATTACGTTGCCTGGTTAGTTAGCTTTGTTCTACGGGCACCTCATTGTCTTCCTTTATGGCAGGGGCTTTAAATGCTATCCACAAGCTCAAGTTTATAAGCCAAAACATAGGCCTAATGCCAAACCAGATTCCCTTTCTTGCACATCATGTCTTCTTGGCTAACTAAATTCCCAGGTTAATCAGAGAGCATTGACAACAAATAGAATTATAAAGAAAAAAAAAATCAACACACAAAATGCTACTAAATACGGTATTTTTAGAGTGTTTTCTAGTGTACTTTCATACATATTATTTAATTTACTCTTTGCAGCTATGTGATGTAGGGATTATTCTGTGCATTCTATGATTATGGAATTGAGGCATTTGATGTGACTCACTTTGAGTTATCCAGCTAAAAATTGGCAGTATTGGGATTTAAATCTAATTGCATCCCTTCCTCAACACATACACACACACACACACACACACACACATCACTGTTTCTGTCAGTGTTTAACTTAGGACTGTCGCTAGGAAAAATAATGAGGCAAAAAATTCATTTGATTTCAACAAATATTTATTTATTTATTGGCCATGCTGTGTGGCATGCGGGATCTCATTTCCCTGACCAGGGATCAAAACTGTGCCCCCTGCAGTGGAAGCATGGAGTCTTAACCACTGGACTGCTGGGGAAGTCCCTCAACTAATATTTATTAAGCTCCAGTGTGTGCTGTGTACTGTTCTAGATGCTTAGGATAAAACAGTGAACAAAGGAAACAAAAATCTCTGCTTCCTAAAATTTATATTCTAGTATAGACAATAAAATATAGACAATAAAAATAAATGCAATAGATAAGAAAATTATAAAGTATGCTAGGAGATCTCAAGTGTTATGGAATAGAAGAAGAGGTAGATTAAGATTAGGGGAATTAGGATTTTGAGGGCAGAACGAATTGCAGTATTAAATAGAATGGTCAGGATAGGGCACTTCAAGGAGAAATTTAAGCCATGGCTTGAAGGCTGTGAATATGTGGGGAAATAATCTTCCAGGAACAGGAAACAGCTAGAGCCTGGTTGCTAAAGTACAAAAATGCTGGACGTGTTTGAAGAACAGCAGGGTGGCTGGATCAGAGTACATGAGGGAGAGAGCAGATGAGGTCAGAGGTAATAGGAGACATGTAGAGCCACATAGATCATCATATTATGAGGACTTCAATATCCTTCTGAGTAAGATAGAGCTCCATTGGAGGGTTTTGTGTAGAGAAGTGATAGAGTATGATTTACATCTAAAGGATTATTCGGGCTGCTCTGCTGGAAATAAATTTAGGGAAAGAGTAACAAGCAGGGAGACCGATTAGGAGGTTATTGCAGTGCATTCATTTCCTAGAGCTGGTGTAACAAAGTACCACGATCAGAGAGTGGCTTTAAACAATAAAAATGTATTCTCTCACAGTTCTGGAGACTAGAGGTCTGAAATCAAGGTGTTGGCTAAACCATGTTCTTTCCATAGCCTCTAGAGTAGGATCTAGGATTCTTCCTTTGTGTCTTACAGCTTCTAGTAACTCCACGTGCTCCTTGGCTTATGGCAGTATAACTCCAATCTCTGCCTGTGTCTTCACATGGCCATTCTCTCTCTGTGTGTCTCTACATCATCTTCCTTCTGTGTGCGTCTGTCTCTGTGTCCAAACTTGCCCTTCTTACAAGGATGCCAGTCATATTGAGTTAAGGTCCCATCCAAATGACCTTAATTTGATTATAGCTGCAAGGACCTTATTTCCAAATAAGGTCACGTTCTGATGTACTGGGGGTTAGGGCTTTAATATATTTTTTTTCCGAGTGGGGGCCAAATTTAACTTGTAACATGCAGTAATCTCCATAAAAAGTGGTGGAGGCTTAGAGTAAGTGGTAGAAGGGGGGCTGCTGAGGAATGGTTCGATTCTGGATGCATTTTGAAGGTAGAACCAACAGAAACTGCTTCTAGGTCAGATGTGAAGTGTGTGAGAAAAGACAAAGATGGCCTTAATAAATTTTGCTGAGCAGATGGACGAATAGTGCTATCTGAAAGTGAAACAAGTGTTTGAAGAAAGAAGAAGTTAGCAGTTTAGTTTTTGATATATCAAGTTTGAGATATTCATTTAGAAAAACAAAGAGAGATGTTGAATGGCAAGCTGGATTTATTTATGAGTCTAGAATTTGGAAGAGAGGTCTGTCTACTTGAAGGTCTAGAAGGTTTAAATTTGTAAGTGTTTAGCATAGGAAGAAAAGTTAAAGCCAAGTGAGTGATTGAGATCACTGGGGAAGTGAGTATGAGTAGAAAAGATGACCACAGTCTGAGCCCTGGCCTGCTCCAACATGAAGACATTGGGTAGGAGAAGGAGAACTGGCAATAGAGATTAAGAAGGAGTAACCAGTGAGTAGGAGAAAAACAAAGAGTGAGGGATCCTGGAAGCCAACTGAAGAAAATGGAGCAAAATAGGGGAAAGTGATCTATTGTGTTAAAAGCTGCAGATAGTTTAGGTGAAATGAAAACTGAGAATTGATCATTAGATTTAGAAACACATGTTTTCTTGACCTTGACAAGAATTGCTATGGAGTGATGATGGAGAAAGCCTTTTTAGAACAGGTTCAAGAGAAAATGGGAAGAGAGGATTTAGAGACAGCAAGTATAGATAATGAAGTGCTAGCACATAGAGACAGTGGGGTCAAGAGAGGTTTTCTTTTTTTTTAAGGATTGCAAACACAGTAGTATCTTTGTATATTAATGTGGTGGTCAGAAGAAGTTTATCCCGTCTTCTTTTCTGATTATCTCTTTGCTCTCCTGATGCTTCCACATCCCCTTACCCTGAGGCATCCTTGCTCTGTCCTTATCTCTTAGGTTGTCTATGTGGAGTAATGGCCCATGCTTTGGACTACCTCTTCCTTTTGTTTGTTTTTTTCAGTTTCTTCTGAGCATTTCTCTCTAAATTAACATCATTAGATAATTTCTCTGCCTATCTTAAAAAGTTTAGGGAATGACTGATATCAAATTGTTACCAAACCAAACTTGGGTCTACTCACCCAACGTGCAGTAAAGCCCGTCTACTGACACCAGGTTTTGGTGAAGGAAAGTACAGCATTTATTGCTGAACCCAGAAAGGAAAATGGGTGGCTCACGTTCAAACAATGTGAGCTCCCCAATAGCTTTCAGGAAAAGGTTTTTAAAGGCAAAATTTGGGGTGTGGGCTGCAGAGTGTATGACTTTCTTCTGATTGATTGGTGGTGAGGTAAGAGGGTGGTGATTTAGGAATCTTAATCATCAACCTTCTGGTTCCAACCAGCCTGGGGTCTAGTGTTTGTGCTCAGCATGCAGTCACCATCCTCTACCTGGGTAAGGGTCTTAGTTCCCACAGAACAAATCAAAGATATGTGCCAGATTGTTATGTATATCCTTTGAGGAGGAAGTAGGACTGTTTTATCATTGAACTATTGTTTCTTGACCTTTTCCTTTGTTTCTGCATTCCTTTATTTCCCTAATTAGTGACTACTTGAGTCTGCTCTTTGGAACTCAGGGAAGGCATAGGAGACCAAAACCTTTTTCTACAAAAAGAGAAACAGGAGACACAGAGGGGTTTTTGTACCTGGGAGGGCCCTGCAGGGTCCTGCTCAGTTTCAAAATCATGAAAGTGAAGTGCTTTGCAAACTCTGAAACCACATGCACATTTAGTTCATTTTTAAAATGTGATTAAAAAAAAAATCTATCCAAAGAATCCAGTGTCTACATGAGACAGGAGTTCTCTGCACTCATCCCCATGGCCTTTGTCCTGGTCAGGTCTTCATCTCCTCTCACCCAGTCTACCAGAGTAGTTTTCTGAATGGTCATCCCTAGCTCAGATGCTTACTTATTCTAATCCATTTCCCACACTACCATCAGAATCCCATTTCTAAAATGCAGAGCCGAACCCATGCCTCCTCCTGCTTAGGACCCTTTGTTGGCTGAAGCTATTCTAGAGTACTCATTATCCTCTAAATATGTACTTTTGCATCTTTTTGTCATTGTTCATACCTTTCCTTTGTTTGGACTGCCTTTCCCCTTGTTCTTCTGTGCCTGGAATGAGTTTATATGCATCCTTCAATGCCAAGTTCAAGTGACCCCTTATTGGTGAAGACTTTTCTGATTTCTTCATCCAACCCCAGACAGAACTGATTGCTCTTGCCTCTGTACTCCCAAAGCATTTTATAAATAACATTGCAATATTTTTTGGAAGTATGTATCTGGTTTCTCCCTTAGACTATGCCATCTATGAAGACAGAGACTGTGACTGATTCTTTTTGCTTTCACACTACCCACTACAGTTTCTGTCATACGATAGAGGTTTAACAAAATGCGTTAAGTGGATACTTATCATGGCCTGAGTTGACACTCCTCAGGGGTACTTATTTTGCTGGGCTGGTAGTGGCTGTTGTGGATACTTCCCTTCTGTTCACTGTATGCTCCTTCCCTGGAGATCCACTTTATCTGGAGGTAAGTATTCGTATATATAGGAATCTTCTCTTCTAATAGAAACACCCCCACCACTACTGTTCTGGCTTCTTATGTTGTAGCAGCATTGTCAAAATGTGAAGGTAAGGTAAGATATTTTTGGTGTGATAGCCTGCCTGCCCCTTTGCAGGGAAGCAGAGGCTCATTCACCCTTTCTACAATTAAGAAACAGGTTTTCCTTGTCCTTTGAAGGGTTAGCAAATGAAACTCCTTTGTTGGAGTTCATACACCGAGATATATAGACGTTCTGCCTGTTAGTCAACCTGCAATTTCCAAATACGATTCATAGCTTGAGTTATTTTTACTACCCAGCCCTTCTTCCATTCCAGATGATGGGACTGACCACTCTGGGTGACCTTCAAGCCAACCCTGATAATTAGCAAAAAGTCATAGACCCAGCAACCCAAACGGAAGCACTTCAGACCCCCAGAATGCCCACTATCCTGGGAAGGTCTAAAGTTAGTCCTCATGTTAGTGTAATTGAATTATTATAGATCCCTGGTGCCCTCAGTCATTCAGCCACTGTCTGTATAATTCCTGTGACCCAGGGGAAATAAGGAAAAGGGAGATGCACATTTACTAGAACCTTCAGGTTTCGGAGCCCAAAGAATATTGTGATCTTTCCATCAGTTCTGTATTAGAATGTGGTCCAGTCACAGTTTTTTCAAAGTATTTTTAGCTAAGGAACTTGGAAGTTGTTGGCATCTATTTATCTTTAGAAATGGAAATTTCTTATGCTGATTTTCCTCTTGTATCTGGATCTTGAATCACTGAATTCTTTCATGCAATGAGAGGAAGCCATGTGGTGTAACAGAGAGCCCTTGATGTGAGTCAGGGGATTTGGGTTTGAGAACTAATTCTGCCTCTTTCTTAATGAATGATTTGGAACAAATGACTTAAATGCTATGAACTTCCATCTTCTTTTCTTGAAATGGTGATTAACATGCTTGCCTATCACAGAGATTTGTTATGGATCAAATGTTTCCCTGTTTGGGGGCTGTGTAGTGCTGTTCTTACCTAAGCTGTCCTGAATAAGAAATGGTGTGCTTTTTCTGGCAGGATATCCTCTGTCCATATGAGGCAGCAAGGGCTTGGGCATTACTGTGCCCATCTAATAATAAAGCTTGAGTCACTGATCAGAGAGGCTACCCACAGGGGTTAGACTATCTTTCTGAACACCATATCGTTCTGCCTCCCAATTCACCCATGGGTGCGTGAGGGTAGAACGAGTCAGCCAAAACCATTTCCTGTGAATCTATTCTCTGTCTTTTGGAGGAGTCAACATTATTTTATACTTGTCCTTGAGGATCTGTAAGTGTTGAGACACAAATGGTAAAAGCACGTCAAACAGTGAAGCCATAAAATTACTTCACAAACTGAGCACACGAGGCACAAAGTACTAATTGAGAAAGCCTTCACCTGAGAGGTGGACTTTAGGCTAAATTAGAAAAAAGGTCATGATAACTCATAAGCTGTGTGACCTTGGGCAAGTTACTCAACTTCTCTGAGCCTTGAGTTCTTCATGTGAAAAATTCAAATATGAATATATTCTGATGAGAGTTATGAGGTTTAAAGAGGATAATGTTGATAAAATACTTGTTAGGGAGCATGTAATTAAAGCATAAATAAGCATCTACACATAAATTAAATAAATAATATAAATGAAATATTAAATTAACAAATAAACACAATGGATGGAAGCCCTTATTGTGAGCATCAAACAGCTTTAGTTAAGTGCACTGGGGTAGGTGACAGTCTGCAGGCTGAGGAGGAACTTGGTGCGTTGGAGATCAGTCTACAGACAGTAGATCCCTGGGTATTGGCTGAAGTTGAGGAACAGGGAAAAATGAGGGGTGACTGAATCTTGTGAGCAGGATAACTCAGCCAGGACCTAAGAGCAAAGACCAAGACAAATGATGAATTCTAGGGACAGGGCCAATACGGCAGGTGAGAAGACGTGAGTTATGGGCAGCCCCACCAGCCCAGATCAGAGAGTACACTGCTGGGATTTATAGGGGGATGGAGAGGTGGGGCAGTGCTGTTTAAATGTTGTCAACCTCACTCTGAGCATCCTCATTTCTGTGTGGAGCTAAGTGGGCCCAGCTGAAGAGAGAGGCTGGGGCAAGGAAGTGGGCCTGTTAGGAAGATATTTGTAGCTGGAAGGAATGATAAAAGCAAAGGGGTGTGTGGCAGTGAGCCAGGTAGGAGGGACTAACAAATCAGTAAGCTTCACTGGGGAGGAGGGGTGTATCCCGTGTTTGTATTTTATCAAAATGAGTTGGGAAACATTTTAGTTATTGAGCAAAGAGGAAGAGAGAGACAATGAAAAACCGGGCTTGACAAAAACTATTTCAGTGATTATGAGATGGATGGATTAGAAGTGTGGAGATGATGAACAAACAAGGGACTGCAAGTGAAGAGATCAGGGAAGATATTGCCTCAATTCTAAGTACTGTGTTAAGTATGAAAAATAAAGCTTCCAGAATCCAGGCCAGAGTTGGGGCAGGGCAGGCCTCTGGGAGTTAGATTGAGATCGCTTCTTGGCCTAGGCTAGTTCTTATTCCATTCAGTGAATCTTGAACAAACAGAGGCTTTCAGAAAGGTCTTCTTTGAATCTGCCAGCCAAACGGAGGTTTGCAGAACTAGGTAAGAAACATAATGAAGAATGCAGGCTCCAGGGAGTCATCTGTGGCTCAGGGGGAAAGAGGCCTGAATCAAGTGTGAGCCTTTCAACATCTCTTGAACAGGCAGGACCCATTTCTATTTGGCAAGATGCTTGAAAATGCAATGGGAGAAAAGAGAAAATTTGGCAGGAAAATGGGTTAACTGCAAGGGCCCCCTATCAGCACGAGTTAGATGGTGGAGGAGAATAACTGTGGAATGGAAGTATGCCCTGGAGTGGGAGATAACAATGATTGTAGCCTCCCTCAGATCATAGGCATCTTGGGAAACTTCTGTGAGATGCTGTCAACCCATCACATCACCTATTTGTTTTTAGCAGGATGTGGGGCAGCTGAAAAATGATTCAATAATATCTTCTACCCCCTCACTACAAAGAAAAATTCTATTGAAGCGGAACATGATGAAATGTCAGATTCTCAGTAAAGTTAGCTTAGTGTAATAGAAAAGACAGAAAATTATGACTCAGAAATTACTTGAGTTCTAATCTCACCTGTATCCTTCCTGAATACTGGGACCTTGGTCATGTCACATCACCCTTCCAAATATTGGCCTTTCCTTAATCTATAAAATCATGTTGGAAGAGTTCTTCTAATTTTAACATTCTATAATTCTGAAGTCTATAACACTACAGAAAGAAAACTATAATGTATCAATATTTCCAACATGAAAATGGGTGAATTTGCCTTGTTTTAATGAAAAAAAGAAGTTTGAGACTTATCAAAAGCCCACTGAATGAAAGGAGTCTAGGTTACGTCTTTGTCTTTGTGCTCTGGGGTACTATTTTCCTATGACTCACTGGAATATTAAATACACCATAGAGATAGGATGATTTAATTTTTTTCTTGTTTTTGATTTTTCACTCTCTCTTCTTTTAGGAGATATATCTTGATTTAAGCTGATTCTAAACTATCCGCAAGAATCTTGGTCGAGTCTCAAGTAGCTATGGATTTCAGTTTAATTATTTCCAAATTGATTACTCTTCTTTTTAGCTGCTATGACCTAAGTTCAAGTTATTGGCCTTGTGGTTACCATGGTAATGATAGATGACATCATTGAAACATCTCTGGCAATTCCCCCTATACTAAGAGTTAGCGAATACTCAGAGAAGATGTGAACTTTGGGACTAAGCCCTGGAAGATAAATGTTTTTCCTACACAATTTTCTACTTTAAAATTAAATGTATTAAATTTATTGCCATGACATCTTTCTCTAAGTAATATAAAGTATTCAATATTTTACAGAAACTCAGTCTTGATTCTTGCCCTTATCGGAAGGAAGCTGTCTCTGCATTTTTTTTTTTTTTAACATTCAAAGAGAAATAAACTCTACTGATTTGAATGCCAGAATCTGTACACAGTGCCTTACAAGGGTTATCTTATTTAATCCTTACAATAGCCCTAGAAGATAGGTAATTGTTTAAAAAAATCATTCTTATTTACAGTTAAAAAACGAAAGTATAGAGATTTTAGGTAACATGTCCAAGGTCACATCTAGTAACTGGGGATGCTGGAAACCAGGCATTTTGTTTCCACTGACCAGAACCCATGTACTTAACTAGCTATGGTACTGCCTCTGGTGAAGGGAGATGCCCAGCACCTGGTCTTCAATTCAGCTATGATTCACCAAGAACTCATACTTCTTGGCACCTTCTTGCATATGATATAGTATAATAGTGACTTAGCAATAGAGAACAATTTTTAAATGGATTCAGAAATCTTCTGAAGAAGTCAAAGAGCCCAATAATTTGTGTTTTGTGTATGAATTAATGTTTTCCCTTATCAGGAAGCTCTTACCGTAAAAGTTTTTTTAAGACAGAAAATAGCTGGCTGGCAGTCTTCATGGTGTGTGTGTGTTTGTTGCATGAGGAGTTGGAACATGAAAAGAGAAGAAAGACTGAGTCTCTCTGGGGAAGTTGAATGCCAATCACATTTATAGTAGCTCAAATTGTGCATCTCTTCCCCGAGAATCAGACAGGAAGAGAGCAGTCTAGAATGCATGTGCAGAAAGGATGCTGGTCTGGGCTTCCGGATGTACAATTCCCAGCTGTGCCATAAATTGCGTACAAAACCAAGGATAAGTCTCTGTACCTCTTTGAACCTCAGTAAAGTGGAGGATGCAATTAGCTGGAGTGCAAGTTCCTTTTTATCACTAACACTCCCCTTTATCCTTCTAGATACCCTCCCCCTTACAGCAAAGATGATAGGGTGATGAATCATGAGTGAGGATAGGCTTGAAACCCTGAGCCTTTTAACCAGCTTCCCTCCTGGCCTCTTTAAAAATACCCTTCCAGATGCCAGGTCAGGCATACTCATCTGCCTGTTGATGTTATTGTGGACCTATTTGTTCCTCAAAACTTCTGTGAGGCTGGAGACAACAGTTCCAGTAAAGAGAGCAGTGAACTGAAATGAGAATTTGGGTTCCAATTTCTAACTTTGAGTTAGTCCCTTCCTTCAACAAGTGTTTTTTCTCCCAACTGTATGATAAGGAGTTTGACCAGATGCTGCTGTGAATGCTGTAGAAGTTTTTCTTGTGAGAACTGAATCTCTACTAACAGTCCAGGGAGGTGGATGAGATGTATCTTTGCAAATTTTCTCTTTAGAAGTGTTGAAGAGATGGGTTCTGATACCTTAGTTAACCGTCCCAGTACTTGGATGTGGGGTACCAGTGATCTGTTACCTAAGGGATACATTTCAGAAAAAGATGCATAGTCATTCTAGAGCCCCACTATCTCTTATGTGGCCAGTTTGTTTAGGCTACTCACTTATCTTCTTGCCTTTAACTCATCCCAACTTGTGTTCACCCTCTACATTGCCACCAATCCTCCTTCCCTAAATACAAATCTGATCATGTTACTTTCCTTATTAATTCACCATTACTTATAAGGTAGACTTCTTAATTTTCTTGGGTCACCATAACAAAATACCATAGGTGGCTTAAGCAGTAGAAATTGGTTTTCTCATACTTCTGGATACTGGGGGTCCAAGATCAGGGTGCCGGCATGGTCAGGTTTTGGTGAGAGCCCTCTTCCTCACTTGCAGACAGATGTCTTCTTGCTGTGTACTTCACATGGCCTTCCCTTGGTGCATGCCTGGGAAGAGATCTCTCTCTCTCTCTCTCTCTTCTTTTTCTTATAAGGCCAACAATCCTATCAGATTAGGATCCTCCTTCATGACCTCATTTAACCTTAATTACCCCTAAAAACCTTATGGTCAAATACAGCCACATTGGGGGTTAGAGCTTTAGCATATGAATTTGGGGAAAACACAATTCAGTTCACAGCAGTAAAGTTCAAACTCTTTAACAAAAAAGAGGGTCTTCACCAAAAAAAAAAGACCCTTCACTATCCATTTAAATGTAGATTTATCTCCTGCCACTTTCTTTTTTGCACTGAAATATTCACCATTTTTGGAACCCACTATTATTTGTCACTTCTCTGTACGTGTTACCTGAATTAGTTTTCACATCTGAAAAATGGGAACACAAATACCCATGTTCCATGATGGTTAAAAACTTAGCAGGTATGTAATAAGTTGTTAACTTTCAGAGCTGAGTTTAAAATTCCTTTTAGTGTAGGAACTCTCATAATTTAAGCCGATTATTATGGGTGGAGTTTGAGGATGAGCCTCTGGACATAACTTGGAAAGGCTAGAGTGAAACTAGGATAGCTAAACCTTACTTAAGAAGTGAAATGGAATATGAGGCATAAGGATAAAAAATAAAGGAAGGAGAGGCAATTAAAGGAGAGAGAAGAGGTATTAGCAGCAGGTATGAAGACCAGTCCTGGGACTGAGGGATTTCCCAGGCTTCTGGGCTTTCGGTGCTAAGACAGGAATGTCCCAGGAAAACTGGGACAAGTTGGTCACCTTAGTGCCAAGGCAGGAGCTAGGAACTTAAGTGGGTGTAGTGTAAGCCCTGGCAGGTTTGTTTGTTTTTTCATTTTTTTGTTTATTTTTGTAATGCAAGTGCCTTACTTAAGCTTTGACTGCTGAGGCACTCATTTCAAAGAGGCAACCTCACAACTAGATAAAGAGCTAGGCTGCCTTCCCCAAGTGAAGCTCCTTTGTTTTAGAGATCTTGGTCGATTTCAATTGTTGGCCATTTGGGGTACTCGGTTGTTTTCTTCCCATGATTTAAAAACTCACTGTCAAGTTTTAAATTCACTAACTGTGAGTCTGTGAAACCCTTGGCACCCACCATCAACCCCAATAAAAGCAGAACCCCAGGCCATGTTCTCACTCTCTCTCTCTTTCTCCATGACCTTCCTGTGTGGTCCCAGATGTGCTGTGTAATACTCAGGTCTTGTAAGTAATTAAACTCTATTTTTTTTTTAAGTTTCCTCATGGTTACTGATGAAGGGCATCTTACAATAATAATAATAACTACAGAGCTGATCTAATCACAACATTGATTATTGGTAGGCTGAGACGAGCACAAAACAATGGACGTAGTCAGCAGGATTACCTCATTGCCCTTACAATTAACTGAAGGGAATGCCCTTTACCTGTAACTTAATTATATACCACTTCACCCAGGCATGCAACTCCACCTGGGAAAGGAACACTACTTGCTGGGTGTCTGTCACGCTGCTCTTTGCTTTTACATGTTGCCTCTGTCGCGTGTTGCCTGTAGTATCCAACCCCAACAGTGACAGCTGCCATAATAGTCCCATGATCTCCCCAGATCAGTGTGATCAAGGCCATATGGCCTAAAATGCCTTAATTGACTATTAATGTGCATAAGGGTCCTCCACCCCTCAAGGACAGGGAGCTAAGGAGGGTGGGTTGGATTGCAAAGCTCTTGACACTGCCCATGGAGAGGCTCTGGGCTAAAGTGAGGAAGAAAAGATTCCTATAGGAGAGGAGGATGGGAGACCTCCACCTGCCACCACTGAGTCAGCCGGCTATGCCCACATTATACGACCTAACACAGAACAGTGAAATAGCCTTGCAGACAGAAACCTAAGACACCACAAAAATATAACAGTGGTCTACGGTTTCTGTGTCACCACTTCACTCACTACCGTCACTCTTCATGCCCTGACCTGATGGGATATTGTGGGTCCAATCTCCCGTGTTGTGTTGCTGCATATCACAGTACTGTAGGTAAACCCCAGTCCTGGGACTCCTGAGAAAGGAAGGTGGCTACCTACAAAGAGGACTCCCAGTGACCTCATCCAAAAATTTCCAGTAACATTACATCAGATTAAGGTAACAGGGTAAAATCAGAAAACAGAAACTAAGATCAGAAACTATCCTTTAACTGAAATTAAAACCTGTCGAATATTTTACGCAGCAGGAAGGAGAGAGGGGAACTAATTAGCTATTGCAGGGGTTTTGTTTGTTTGGAATGGGCTCTGCATAGCTGCCAGAAGGCATCAACTGGCCAGTATCTCTAAAGACCCTAAAGTCTTTAACTTAAAAAAGAAAAAACCATTTAAGCTGTATACGTATTGCCTCTGAGATACCAGAGATCCTAAGCCTGGCTTTCCCCTGAATAGGACAAAACTAAACAACGCACATCACAAGGCATGCCCGTTGCTAAGGGAAAAGCTGACAGTGTTATCAAGGCTTCTAGTGGAGGAGGAAGAGAGAAATGGGAAGACAAAGGCTCTGAGAACCACTGATATTTGTGCCAGAGCCCTCTCTCTCCTCACCTGGATATTTATTGCCTGGCATGTGACCATCCTTCCATCACAATAATCACTGCTAAAGCTCACGGTGAATGGAAAACATAAAGATGAAGCCCATCTCCTGCTGCACAAAATTGGCATGAACCCATTTAATTCAATTTGGTTCAATTTGGCTTATCATTTCCATGTTCATAGTGACCCAAATGACTCCTTCTTCATTTCCAGCCCTACAGAGGCCCCATTTGACCTTGAGTTCAGAGAATCATTTTTACAGGGCACCCCCCCCCCCCAATCACAGAGAGGCCCTAGTACATTTTATTGGGACTGCCAAAACCATTTAAAAGGCACTAAAACTCCTAGGAGAAAACTTCCATTTTCTTTCTCAGGTCCTTGAAAATGTAAATCTTATCATGTCTTTCAAATGTAAGCACCCCAGGGGGTAACTAAAACTCTGTTGAAATTGAAGGGAAAAAAAGAGAGGGAAAGGTCTTTTAAAATACAAACTGCTCAAAGGGCTCTCTTGCCCAAACTCTAAACCACATCCTCCTTAAGATTGCTGGTCAAGAACAAATACAAATCTTAAAAGTCTGCTCCATTAACAGGACACAATTGGAAACATTGATTATATTACCAAGGCTTTGTTTGGGATGTCATTTTTGAGAGAGATTTGCATAGACTAAGATATGACCAGACAGCTTTTAGGAGCTAAGGTTGACTTTATGGAACCATAAGGCCCCTTGGAAAAACAGCCTGGTACCTTCCTTAGAGGGTTCCCAGCAGCCTTGTCAAGTGAGTAAGGAAGGTCACTTCTTTGCGGGTGCAGGAAACTCAGGATATTTGGGGGGCTTTGAGAAGAGGGAAATTCACCTAGGTATTGCAGGTGAGTCTGATAGCAAATCTTTGTCTTGGCTTTCTAGCCTCAAGAGGCATTTAAAAGTCTAATCTGAAAAATTTTAACAAAGCGGAATATAAGATCCTATATGGTCAAAAGCTGTTCTTGCTCTACTTATGTAAATAAACAGGCCAAGTTTATGGAAACTAAACATTTTGCAAACAAAGTAGTCCTACTATGGCTATCTTTGATAGAAATAATTTTAGAGAGAAAACGTGTTTCAGTAGAAACTATAAGACACACTTGTGGGTATCAGATTCTAGTTCTGTTAATTGTCTTGAGGTTTTGTTGTCTGCCTGTAAATTGGACTGGGTCCTGAATTTTTCTAGTTTCCTGCAGTATTTCACTACCATTATCCAAACTAACATTTCCAATTTTTTTCTCCCAACCTTCTGACTTGGAATTACTAAAAAACTAAAACTACATTTCTCCCAAACCAAGCAAGGTAAAGTTGAACAACTTGAGATAAACTTCAAAGCAATCTCCACAATAGCTCATCTATGGACAATATTCACGGTTGTTGCTATGTGGACCACTGAGATCACCAGAGACATTCAAACTACATATCAGAGAAGTCTATCAAACTGTCACTGCCTGCCCTCACTCCATCTGAAAATTCTTCAAGCCAGGCATCTAAAAATCTTCTCAACTGGCTGCCTTCAGAACTCAGAAACTGGGATTATGGTCTGCTCCAATCATTTAACCATTGTTTTTGTTTGTTTGTTTGTTTCCATAGAAATGCCTCTTATTAAATAACCTGAAGTAAATACTTTACCATATATGCCTAACTTTGGGAGCCCACCTGCATCACTGCCTTCTGAAGTGAGACACAAGTTTAACCAGACTGACCTATTCTCAGAATTAAGAGATTGGTTCAGTGAGATATGGAGTGATCCACTAACTCAGGACAGGTTCAAACCTACTCACACCAGATGACCCAAGATGTTAAAGTATTCCACAATGTTACCCAAATCTTTGATTAGATTCCTACGGCCCCTGAGATCACTAACTTAGTTTTCAAGTTTGGAACAATGACTACAGACTGGACTTCAGACTATTGCCTGTATAATTATTACAAAATTTGCTACTATAATCTATTTAGATGTATAAATAAGTTATAGGTTAGGTTACAGCATGCCCCACCCCAGCTTTTAGCATATCAACTACCCAGGCACTTAGTGTCCTCACCATTGACTCTAATGCTTGGGCATCACAGGGTGGATTGTAGTTTCAGTCCTGATGGTTTTTTTTTTTGTTTGTGTGTGTGTGTGTGTAATGCAAGTGCCTGATTAAGATTTAATTGCTGAGACATTGATTTCAAAAAGGCATCCACTTCAAAAAAAGTTATCTCAAATAAACACCTTGCCAGCAACATGCCCACACTGAGGTTCCCTTTTTTTTTTTAAGAGATCTTGGTTGATTTCAAAAACTGACCATTTGAACTACTTGGTTTTTTTTTTTCTCTTCCTGTGTTTTAATTTCCCACTTTTAAGATTTAAATTCACCAGTAAAGAGTGATCTGGATCATATGGTAGTTCTATTTTTAATGTTTTGAGGAACTTCCATACTGTTTTCTATAGTAGCTGCACCAATTTACATTCCACCAACAGTGTGCTTGGGTTCACTGTTTTCCACATCCTCACCAACATTGTTATTTGTGGTCTTTTTTATGATAGCCATTCTGACAGGTGTGAGGTAATATCTCACTGTGGTTTTTTTTTTATTTTTTTTATTTTTTTACATCTTTATTGGGGTATAATCTCACTGTGGTTTTGATTTACATTTATCTGATGATTAGTAACGTTGAGCATCTTTTCATATGCCTGTTGGCCATCTTTTTCATATGTCTTCTTTGGAAAACATGTCTATTCAGGTCTTCTGCCCCTTTTTTTTGTTTGGGTTGTTTGTTTTTTGATATTGAGTTGTATGAGCTGTTTATATATTTTGGATATTAACCCTCATCGGCCATATCATTTGCAAATATTTTCTCTCATTCAGTAGGCTGTCTTTTCATTTTGTTGATGGCTTCCTTTGCTGTGCAAAGCTTTTAAGTTTAATTAGGTTCCATTTGTTTACTTTTGCTTTTGTTTCCTTTGCCTTAGGAGACAGTTCCAAAAAAAATGTTGCTACAACTTATGTCAAAGAGTGTTCTGCCTATGTTTGCTTCTAGGATTTTTATGATTTCTAGTCTTACATTTAGGTCTTTAATGCATTTTGAGTTTCTTTTTGTATATGGCATGAAAAATTGTATTAATTTCATTGTTTCATATGTAGCTGTCCAGTTTTCCCAGCACCACTTATTAAAGAGACTGTCCTTTCCGGATCCAGCAATTCCACTCCTGGGCATATATCCAAAGAAAACAAAAACTCTGATTTGAAAAGACACATGCACCCCAATGTTCATAGCAGCATTAATTACAATAACAAGTTATAAAAGCAACCTAAGTGTCCATCGACCAATGAATGGATAATGAAGATGTGGTATATGTATACAATGGGTTATTAATCAACCATAAAAAAGAATGAAATTTGCCATTTGCAACAACAAGGATGGACCTGTAGGGTATTATGCTTAATGAAATAAGTCAGACAGAGAAAGACAAATACTGTATGATAACATGCCATTTATATGTGGAACGTGAAAAATGAAACAAACGAATGACTGTAACAAAACCAAAACAGACTCTCAGATACAGAGAATAAACTAGTGGTTGCCAGATAGGAGAGAGAAGGGGGAAAGGCATGATAGGGGTAGGGAATTAAGAGGTACAAACTACTATATGTAAAATAAATACAAGAATATATTGTACAGCACAGGTAATATAGTTATTTTTATAATAATTTTAAACAAAGTAATATAATCTATAATAACATTGAATTGCTATCTTGTACACCTGAAACTAATATTGTAAATGAAGTATACTTCAATTAAAAAAAAAGAATGAGTCCATGAAACTCTATTCCCCTACAGTCAAATCCAATAAAAGTAGAACCCCAAGCCCATGTGCATTCTCTAGCTCTCTCTACCTGTGACCTTGCTGTGTGGCCCCAAGCCTTGTAAGCAATAAACCTCTATTTTTTCAATGTTTCCTGATGGTTACTGCTGAAGGGCATTTTTCAAACATTATCAGAACCACAAGGGCTGGTCCAACTACAACACTGGTTATTGATAGGTTGAGACCATCACTAAACATTGAATAAGGTAACAGCAAAGGCTTTAAGAACAGAGATACCTAATTTCTAATTTTAAGCTATTTGCTTTGCTGAACTGCAATTTAACTCCTCTTCCACCAATCTTACCCTGAACTTTCATTGAAGTTTTACACACTCACAACGTTGAGTCAATAGGATTATGGGAAATGAAGGCACTGGGATGGTATCCTATAGAGAGAGCAAAGTGGTGCAGGAAAGAGAAGTACATGAAAAAAGAAAGCAATGGAGTGAAGAGCAATAATTTATTTTTATTGTTTTGTGACCATAATGCAATAATGAATCTAGGCAATGATCATCAATGGCAGCTAAACTTCTTAAATAAAATGTTGGTAAAAAACTATTATGGATGGATCAAGCTGACAGCACCTGAACCCAGTGATTTTTCTTAACATCACAAAAAAGTGGATTCTAGACATTATGATTTCCCCAGATGATGCAGTCAGACATACACAGCATTATGTAGGAAGTAATCCTACACCCTCAAAAAAAAAAAAATCAGAATATGATCATTCCTCTGAGTCAATTTACTGGTAATATAGGGGCTAAAGGACCATGTTAACACTGCTGAGAAGCAATTAGCTTTAAAGATTCCAAACGTGAAAAACTGTATAGGACAAATGACCCAGTTATTCAATAAATAAATGTCAAGAAAAGAAAAAAAGAGGGAAAGGTAATCCCCCAAATAAAAGAGATTTAAGAAACATTACCACCAAAAGTAACATGTGGACTCTAAATCCTGATTGTCATAAATCAACTGTATAAGAAAATTATAATTGGGGAAATTTGGAGAGCTTTGGATACTTAATCACATTAAGGAAAGATGTCATCAAGGAAAGCCATTAAGGAATTATCTTTTGATGTGGTAATGTTATTGTGGTGATAAAAAAGAAGTCTTTATCTTTTAGAGATGCATACTGTATTATTTAACTAGTGCTATATATATGATAATGTGTTAATTATCACACATTTAGAGGCTTAAAACAACATGCACTTATGGTCTCACAGTTTCTGTAGGTCAAATATGAATACAGCAGCTGGGTTCTCTGAAAGGCTATAATGAAGGTGTCCACCAGGGATGGAGTCTCATTTCAGGCTCCCCTGGGGTAAGGTCCATTTCCAAGCTTATGTAAATGTTGTCAGAATTCAGTTCCTGGCAAGTCACCAGACCTGAGGGTCTTAGTGTCTTGCTGGCTGTCAGCTGGAGACCACCTTTGGTTCCTTGCCATATGGCCCTTTGTACAGGAAGGCTCATGACATGGCAGCTTGCATCTTCAAAGCCAGCAAGGGAGAGAGTCTCCTAGGAAGATGGATATTGTAATCTTACATTATTTAATCATGTACAATCTGTCACTTTGGCCATGTTCTGTGGATTAGAATTAAATCATATATCCTGCCCGCACTCAAGGGAAGGGGATCACACAAGGGTGTGAACACCAGGAAATGGGAATCAAGGGAGCCACCTTAGAGTCTGTTCACCACACACATTGAATAAAACATTTTATATATATATACATATATATATATTTATACATATATACAATACTATTTCTGGTAATAATCTTATGGCTGGGATTTTCTTTAAAATGACTCAGGGTAGGAAGTGGGGGATATTGATTAAATCAATTTAGCCAAGAATTGGCCATTGCTGAAGCTAGGTGATTGACCCCTGACAGTTTGTTACTCTTTTCTTTTGCATACTTTTGCTAATTTTCATAATAAACTGCAAGACAATAGCAAATACATTATTTGGGAAAAGGAACTCAGAACCAGGAAGAAATAGAAACACCTCAAGAATCCTTAGAGATACTGAGAAGGACTGAATTTCCTGATAGACTTAAGATAGATATTCAAGTCATTTTTTCTTAATGTTAAGACAAGCATTCATCAAGCTGGAGAACTGAAAGACAGTCAGGGGCTGACATTTAGGTTTACAGGATTAAAGAAATCTATGAGAATTATGTGGCATTTGATAGGTGTTAATAAAGAATATATATTGTAAAACTCTTGTTACAATGTATTCTACAAGGTGCCCAATAGGGAGCATAGCAGCAAAACCACACAGATCCTCTTGTTCTCGGAGGCTTTGTCCCTGTTCATAGAGGCTTTGCGCTTATTCTTTTTCTCTCTCTGTCTGCCAGTCCCCATGCCATATATCGTTTTTATACCACCCTTAGGATCTACATGACATTAGACTATTGTAAAAACTTGTATTAATTGATTACATATAAAAATGCCAGGAGAGCTTCTCCTGCCCCACAAGTGACATTTAATAGTGTCCTCTCTATCGCTGACCTTCTCACTAAGATGCAAAGTATCAGAGATGAAGGTCAGTGATAAACTCTGGCCCCCCACTCTGCCCTCTAGGTCTCTGGAAGGCCAGCAGATGGGATCCAGATGGCCAAGTTAGCCCACAATGCCTTCAGTAAAAAATGGTTTAATTAGTGGCAAAAACCTGCCAGTAGAGGAGGTAATGTTATAGATATTCCTTAGAAGGCTGGAGTTAGGGGAGGAGAGGAAAAGCAATGGGACCTTGCTTCATCACAGAAATCTCTCTCAAATTGGCAAGAATACAAACATGGATAATTAGAGGAAATGCATGTTGGAGTGTTTGTTGTTATTGCTGTAGCTGCCTCTTAACTTGCTGCACTTACCTCATTAGCAGGGTGATGAGAGAGAATACTCTGTCCCAGGGTCTTGCACATTCTGGAAGAGATATGCTCCTGGAAATCAACTGGATGCTGAGAAAGTGATCCAAACAAGAAGGAATCAGATGTCTTCTGCCTGTGACCAGAATCACAGGTGTTTTCCCAGGTTGTTTCATTACTTAATAGTAAGAACCAGAGAGTCAGATGATGGGAAATGAGCAGGCTGGGTCCCCATTTTCAGAAACAAAGTCATTAAGAGCCCAAGGGATCTGGAAGTGAGTTCAATCCCATTGAAATCCTCAATTTGGGCTTTCAGATTGGTTAATCACATGTGATAATAATGGAATAGAAAATAGTCTTCAATGATCTAGAAAGAATTATTTAACGGCTTCTGCCAAATAAATGTTCAACCTGGGCATAGAAGACAATTTGATGGAGGGTCCACAAATATCTCCTCTGATAGTTTCATCCCTTATCTCTCTCTGTCTCTCTGTTCTCTCTTTGTCTCTCTGTCTCTCTCGCTCACACACACACACACACACACACACACACACACACACACACACGTACACTTTTAAGGGTGAAATAATGTGCCCAACCAAAATAATGGCTATCACTTACTGTATGCCTACTATAGATCAAGATGTCACGTTACTTCATTTAATCCCTAGATGGTAATGCAAAGTGATAATAAAATGATAAATGATTTCCATTTTACACATGAGAAAACAGAGATATGTCAATTTGGGCACTAGTACTGAGAACAGTGACTGATATTTTAAGTGCTTATAAGAATTAACTGAAGGAAGTTCATGAGTGAGATCACTAAGTTAATAAGTTGAGGATTCTGGACTTGAATCCAGGTCTATATTCCTATGCTTATATTATTACTTGACTTTGCCTCTTACACTGTCATCTCAATGTTTAGAATGCTTGGGGACTTAATCAGAAAGAGAAAGGTGTCCCTAACATCCTGATCCATCCTATAGAAATATGTGAGCACTCATGTGCCCAGCAAATCCAACATATAGCCAGTTGGGGTGATGCTGTGTGCTGTGACTTGATGGGACACTTTTGCTGTAGATAACTGGATTTAGAGAGGCATCCAGCTGGGGAAAAGAGGAGTTAGTTAATTTGTAGTAAAACAGAATTGAATAGTCTATAAACACCTTGTCAAGCTCCTTCAGCAAAAGACTGCCCTCTTTTTTCCACATCCACAGCTCACATTGCTCTTTAGTGGCAAGTGTTTTCCCTTGATATCCCTGATAATAATTTAACCAGTTTACACCCTAGGATGTATGTGAATATGTAGGGGGAGAGAGTTGTCTACAGTAAGCTCTGCTCAGGGACTCTCACATCCCATGAAGTTCCTGGGCTTGAACCAGGGAAGAGCTGTTCAATCCTGACAGAACTTGAAGAGTCTGTTTGGGCCCCACTTATATATTTTTTGGCTCTGATTGGGTGTCCCTCATTGGTCCCAATTTTATTCCTTTAGAGTCTTGCTCTTTAAACTGATTATTAACAGGGATTAAGGTAAGAGTTGATAAGACTTGGGTTTCCTAAAGTTTTGGCATAGAGAGACATGAGAACAGAAGGCCTTGAGACCTCAAGGGTAAAACTCCAGTGATGAACTAAGAAGCACTAGGATAGGTATTTGGGGCAAGGGTTTTACCCAGCACTTCTTTAAATCACATCATAAAGATGTCTGTTTAATTATAAAGTAGTCCATCTCGTGACTGGGAATAACTTTCACATGGTCATTTTCTGAGCCCAGAGAAAGAAAAATGATGATTATGCACTGCATTAGAAGTCAAGACAGCTAGGTCTAGTCCAGACTCTACTTCTAACCAGCCATATGTCTTAAGCACTGTGAATTAATTTCCATAAACCTTAGTTTCTTACTTTGTTGAGTGGATTTCACTACATGCCTTTAAAGTGACCATGTTCTCAAATCCTTATTGTCAGAGACAACTGACAAAAATTATGGAAGCTGGCTCTATCTTAAATCATAACTGATGCTTTGAAATCATCTCTGTTCCACCATGCCTCAGTTTTCCCATCTGTAAAGTGTGTGTCAGGCTCCTTTGCCCCCTGTCTGTATCCATGGACTGTTGGAAAGGGACCTGTGTGATGAAGGACCACAAATCATTCTGAGCTGGCTGACAGCTCTGTTAACAAGCAATCATACAAGTCTGGCAGACTCCCTTGTCCTAGATGCCTACATAAGAGAGACTGAAGAGTCCTTGCTTGAATAAATATCTGGCAGAACTGCCATTCCGCTAATGCGCAGGAACATTTAATAGTAATCTAAATGTTCTACTTGATAAAGACCAATTCACTTCCAGATGATTTTGACTACATAAGACTTCTGCCTATTGCATTAACAGAGCATGTTCTGCCCCAGAAATCCTTTAATGTCTACCTGAATTCATCAGCTTTCAAATCCAAGCTCGGACCAGAGCTCTGGCAGGGCTAATGGGAGAGACATGCTTTTGCATAAACAAGAGCTTATATTTGGAAGGAATACATTAACCTTTCCCAATGCAAATGATAAATACTTTCAACAATCTCGTGATAGTCTGAGCCCTTAAAGGGGCAAGGGACAATAACTACCCCTAAAGCATACTCTGTGCACTGCAAGATGACCTTAAGCCTGAAAAGGAAAAGTCCCATAATGGCATGTCACTGGGCCCATTTCACTTCCTCCTTTTTATTCGTGAAGAGTCTATCAGTCTACAAGCCTCTAACAAAACTTTCAGGAAATTTTTAAAATTCAGATACAGGGATTTGCAAGCCCTAGTTTTAGAAAAATAAGAGAGCAACTAAATATGCTTATTAAGGAATAAAGAAACCCTTCTCTTCTACAGAGTTGGCAATAAAATTAGTTCCAGGTGCATAAAATTAGTTCCAGGTGCATAAGTGTGTTTGGATGTAATATTTAAGAAAATTAGCTCTTGATATATTTGGTTAAATTATTATTAAGAACCAAATAATCTGACATGAGCACAATTGTCAAATTCTGATACAGTCAACCATTTCATGTCAGAGGCAAGGGGGTAACATTTACACTCATTTCCCCATTCTAGAAAGTCCACTCTATTGACCTTTCTGCTTAACTCTTCCATCATAGTTTTCTAATAGCAATGAAAAGTAGAGGGCTGATATGGCATTTGACTGCCAGGAGTCTCTCCTTCTTTTTGGAAAAGAGAGGAGTATCTAAGTGTGGTGTGTTTGTTTGGTTAGGATGGGGGGAATGGGATTGCTAACTTCTCTCTTCTGGGTAAAAAGTACAGAACAGAAATGGATGACATCATACCCTGGACATTACTGAACAGAATATAAATGGAAACTGTAGGCTCAGATAAATTTTTATTATCATATGTGTCCACAGATTAGATCAGGGTCTCTCAAAATGTAGTCCCCATACCATAGCAGTAGCATATGCATTACCTAGAAACTTACAAAAAATGCAAATCCACAGTCCCCACCTTCTGAACCAGACGCTCTTGCAGTGGGGCTTACAACCTGTTGTTTAATAAACTCTCCAAGTAATTCTCATGTTTACTAAAGCTTGAGAACCACCGGCTTAGACCATATCAATCCCAAGGCCCAGAGAGGACTCCTTATATAGTGGAGGAATTGAGATTCCCTAAAGAGAGGTCAGTATTTTAAATTACAGTGTCCAAAGAGCTGTGTTAGCAACCTTCGGTCAAATTCAGAAGTATGCTGATACAGAATCAAATTGATCTGAGAAGACATGAGATATCCAGTCTCATTACTTACCTCCTAGTAGATAATGACTTTTGGTTTGGATTGAGGGTCCATGTGGGTTAATTAAGAATCCCAGGGCTTCCCCGGTGGCGCAGTGGTTGAGAGTCCGCCTGCCGATGCAGTGGACACGGGTTCGTGCCCCAGTCCGGGAAGATCCCACGTGCTGCGGAGCAGCTGGGCCCGTGAGCTATGGCCGCTGAGCCTGCGCGTCCGGAGCCTGTGCTCCGCAACGGGAGAGGCCACAACAGTGACAGGCCCACGTACCGCAAAAAAAATAAATAAAAAAAAAAAAAAAAAAAAGAATCCCAATTAGTGGCTAAGGGAATTGGGAGGAGGGAAATCCACCGAAGAAAAAGACTTGAAGACCTAGACATTGGGTTTGGGCCTAGATGACAGAATTGATCAAGTTTCCAGCCCTACAGAGAATTAAAGTGGGAAGTACCAACAGAGAAACTCACTCAGGTAGGTACAGCCATGTAGTGAAAGTTACAGGGACATGGTTGCAAACTGATGTACAGGAATCTAGAGCCTAACCCCAGGATTCTGATGTGATACCAAGCCAGGGCTTTTGAGGTGAAGCTTAGAGGGCATGTGGCAAACTTACTGGGCCCAAACTATCAGGGTGGAGGCATATGAACCTTGGAACTGATTCCTGATCAAGGGTATCCCATAGACTCACCCATGACTCTTTCATTCCATTTATTGCCCACTTCCTCTTAAGGCTCTAATACCAGCTGTCACCCATGTCATACAGTTAATTAATGAGCTATTTCATCAATTCAAACATACATTTATTGAGTATCTACCATGGGCCACACATTACAATAGGCACCAAGGATACTGAACTAGTCAGGATTCTCCAGAGAAACAAAACCAACAGGATGTGTAGATAAATAGATGATAGATAGAAGATAATAGATGATAGATAGATAGATAGATAGATCGATATAAAGGAATTGTGGAGGCTTGGTAGGCCCCAAATCAAAGAAATGGTTAATAAAATGAAAAAGCAACTTACAAAGTGGGAGAAAATATTTGCAAACCACGTATCTGATAAGAGGTTAATAACCAAAATATATAAGAAACTTATATAACTTAATGATACAAATAAATAAATAAATAACCCAATTAAAAAATGGGCAAAGGACCTGAACAGATATTTTTTTTCCAAAGAAGACATACAAATGGCCACAGGTGCATAAAAAAGGTTCAACGTCAATAATCAGGGAAATGCAAATCAAAACAGTTATTAAGGAAAATTTGATTATATTAAGATGCTCTTGTGTATTAGTTAAGGTAACTAATTACTAGCTGCTGTAACAAATAAATACTAAAATTTCACAAGTCTTTTTTTTTATTCATTAAAAGTCACAGTTGGTTGCAGAGGAACTCTACAAGTCAATCAGGGACCCAGGCCAACAGAATGTCTTCCACCTTTAATACATGGCTTCCAGGGTTGACTTGGGCACTGACTACTGGGCAAGAGCGATAGTCAGCAGATAGGGGAAATAAAAAGTGGAGGGTGTCCCAGGAGAGTTTTGTGGACTACGCAAAATTTCACTGGCCAGAAATCAGTCACATGGTCACATCTAAGTGCAGCTAAGGCAGGGAAGTTGGGAAATAATCTAGGCCCATCTAGGCCCAAACCCAACTAGCTGTGTGTCTAGAGGGAAAAGGAAATGGGTTTGGTGCACAGCTAGCCACTTCCTACCACACCAGGGTTTCTACATTTCTCAAGTCACTAGACTGAAGGGAATCTTGTAAATTATCTTGTACAGGGTTCCCAAGATCATCAGAACCACCTAGGAGATTTTTAGAAATATCAATTGCTGACTTATACTCCATATCTCTGAGGTAGGAGTTGGACATGTATAATTTTAAGAAGTTGGGTGATTCTGTCGCTCAGTTAGTATGGGAACCACTATTCTAGTTCATTCCACTGTCTTGACTGCTAAGAAAATTGGGGCACAAAAAGGTGAAGTGACATTTCAAGGCCTCATAGCCAGGATGGAGCAGAAAAGGGATGGGAGGTCAGCTCTGTCCATACACAATACCATCTCTGGTTTTTCTTAGGAAGACTAAACTATATTCCACTTGCCAATATCCAAAGTTACCTTTCTGCTCCAAACGTCTGAATTCTTACCCTTCTAGCTTTTCACATTGTCTCTCTTGTCATTCCTCCTACTCATCACCGAGGTTTATGCCACACAGCCTGGGAGAGTGGAAATCAGGAAAGTTGGACTTCAGCACTTGTTTGTTCTCTAACTAGCTCTAAGTTCTTGAGACAGATTATGCAACCCTCAGTTTCCTTAGTGCAAAATAACATTATGATAACATCTGCTCCACTGAACTTGTAGAATCAAATTAGATAAGTATAAAATAAAAAGATGAAAGCTTTTTACACTGAGAAGAATGACACAAATAGTCAATAAGAAAGATGCTAGTGGTGGTTGGTGTTACATCTGTGTTTTGCTTACATCAAGATCCAGAAAAATCCTTCATAGGAAATCAACCTGCAACCTTCATATGGCATCTATCCTTTTAAAAGACTGTGTTAAAAACTAGGGATTCTGGGAATAAATAACAGATATGATTCTTGCCCAGTAGAATTTCAAAATTAGTTAATGAGATACACTATGAACACTTACAATGTATCCTCCAGAGACTCACATCAAGGCATAAATATTGAGCAGATGGTATGTAGAATCAGATGTGACTCATTCTTGGAAGGATGTATAGGATTTCCTGTGATGTAGCCTTTTCTGGATCAAGGATCCCTTTGAGAATCTGATGAAAGCATGGGCTCCTACCTCAGAGAAGTGTACATATGCATCAAGACTCAAAATTTGTGTAAAAATACAATTTCTGAATATCGATAGACTCTCTTGAAATTCACCTGTAAAAACTCTTAGTTTTGAAGAAGGTAAGATACAGCCATTGGCAAAAGGAAGGAAACTGGGTGTTTCCAGAGGGCTTTGTGAGAACCCTGTGGTTGCTAGAGTCTGCACTTCCCTTGTGATTCACTTTAACCAACAGAATATGGTGGAAGTAGTGCTGTGTCAGTTCAGGAACTAAGCCTTAAAAAGGTGTGGTGTCTTTAATTTTGTGGTTTGGAGAGCTCTGAGTCACCATGGAAAAAGCCTACCCTACCAGCAAGAGGACTTGGAGAAGCCACAGGGAGAGAGGAGAGAGGGGAGGGGGGCATGGCCAGTTCTACCAACACCCCAAAAAGCCCAGCTCTCCATCCACCTTTGCCAAGGCTTATACAATGACCCATCTTGAATGCTGCTACCAGTCAAAATAGCAGATGCCTACAGACCCAACAGACTTGATGTGAAGTATAAATGTGCAGTTGCAGACCCAGTGAACCCATAAAACCATGAGAGATACTAAAATTTTCTTGTGTTATGCCACTAAGTTTTGGGATGATTTGTTATGGAGCAATAGATATCAGAAATAAATGACTAGAACAAAAGTAGGGAACCGGGAATTAATAAATTGTGTGCAGGGAATAGTGTGATGATTAACTAGGCTAGAACAGTCAATGCAGAAATGTGTGTGAGAAATGGGGCAATAAAAATGAGGAAGCAAAGCTTATGCCAGGCTTTGAGAATTACAGCAAATTATTATGTTCTCAGGCAGCTCTAGTATGCAGGAACAGGATACATGTCACTTTCTAATAGACTCATCTTTGGGTGAGATGCAGTAGGGATGCTAGGGGAGGGGCAAAAACAATGACAGTGTATACCCACCGATACCCAACTGATTCATACAGGAAACATGAAAAACAAAACCAGACTTGCTCCAGCCTAGAGAGAGCATTGCTTTGTGAGTCCTGAGAAGGCAGAAAGCATTTGACACCTCCTTACGTGCTTGTCATTTTCACTTGTTTATTCATATTATTATTTGGAAAAAGCTTTGCCTCCAGCTTTCAGAAAATGAGAGAAGTGTTCCTGTTTAGAGTAATTCACAATGACTTATCCATTGTCCCCTAATAGGGGCCTTGAGAGAGGAGAGAGGAAGGGCAAAGACTAGAGCTAGCCTTTCCTTTCAGTTTTTTTTTTTTGTGATACGTGGGCCTCTCACTGTTGTGGCCTCTCCTGTTGTGGAGCACAGGCTCCGGACGTGCAGGCTCAGCGGCCATGGCTCACGGGCGCAGCCGCTCCTCGGCACGTGGGATATTCCCGGACCGGGGCACGAACCCGTGTCCCCTGCATCGGCAGGCGGACTCTCAACCACTGTGCCACCAGGGAAGCCCTCCTTTCAGTTTTGAATGGAACTGTTGCCAGCTACTTTCATAGGCCAGTGGAGCACTCCCAAAATTGGTGTTCAAACTGGCCAATCTGGGTACACCAGGACCAGCAATACATGCAAATTTAAGGTTGGAAGGGACATTGCCTAGGATGGCGTACAACTAGGGACAAGGCTAGAAATTCATAGATGCCACTTCTAACATCCTGCCCCAACCACAGCCTCTGAGAAGCTGTGTGGAGTAGTGGCAAAAGTCTCACCCTTAGAGATAATGGAATTTTGTTCTGGTTCTGTTACTGGTCCTCAGCAAGAACTTGGGCAAGTCACTTCTCTTTTTCAGGACTTTAGTCGCCTTATCTGTAAAATTAAGAAGTTGGACCAGAACAGTGCTTCAATATGCAAACTAATCACCTAGGGATCTTGTTAATACGTAGATTTTGATTCAGTAAGTCTGGGATGGACTTTGAGATTCCACATTTCTAACCCCCTCCCAGGTTATGACAATGCTGCTGGTGCATGGGCCATATGTTGAATAACAAGGGGCCAGTTGATCCCCAAAGGCTGTTCTTCAGGCTTGTGATTCTGATTCTGTTGATTCTTTGAACACTGTATCCATGGGCACCCTTTCCCCCACTACCTCCTCTAAACTATAAGCATTTCATTGAGTAAAGATGCCAGTGGGTGGAGTTTCCAGTGTCTGTCAAGCACGCAAAACCAAGCTGTACACTCTGACCACATGCAAATGTGCAGCTTCTAGCCTGACCCAGACTGTGAGAGAATCGTGTTTGGAGAGAGGTGAATGTTTGGATCCTCTGCCAGGCCGTGCAGTCGTACAGGACTGCAAAAAGAATTCAAATCCAGAAACAACAGTGGAAATTTTTTCCTTTAGCAAATCAGCTCAGTAGAGCAATACCCAGCACTTCAAGTTTTCCTCTCAGCAATTTGCATGAGAATGACTTTTGAAACCCATTTGCTAATACCAGCTTAATGCAAACATATGGGAGGATATTGAAGTAGAGAGCTGCCCTTTCAGATGACAGCAATTATTATTGCATTTCTAGCAACTTCTTTCTCTGTTCCCATAGCAACTGAGATCAAATTAGCTTTACTAACACTGAACAGTTTTGGTTTGGAGAGGGAGTGGTGAGACCATCCTCAAGTAGAAATAACTAGTTGGCTGCACATCTGTTATTTCATCCCTACTCACCTTGTATGAAATTTATTAGAATTTGTGGGGTTCAAAAATGCTGTTTTCTAGTTCAGGCCATATATATTTTGGTTTTGTAAAAACACGCATCTTTTAATCCATAGCCAATTAAACATTAGTGTGAAGGGTCCTGACTCAGAGGCTGGGGTTCACCTTCCTTAACACCCCTGTTGGAGTAGGGACTATGAAAGAAAGGAGTTTCTAATAACACTAAATAGAGAATGAGTGGTGAGTATGCAACACACACCTACAGCCACCCACACCCAGGTGGTCCACACACAGCTGCAGACACCCACACCCAGGGGAGGGGTGGAGTGGAAGAGGGGTAGAGACAGAACAATTTGTTCCAGAGGGTTTTGCTGCCATTTCACCAGCACGTTAAGAAGCTACTAAATTGCATTAGTGTAGACAGAATACGAATGTCTCTGCCTTATTCTGTCACTAATTGAACTCCCATAGTTTTTATTTCATTTCTTTGGAGCTGAAGGATTTTCTGGCCTATAAGAGTCCCTATTTCTGTTGTAAATGCACCTGAGAAGAGAGATGCTGCCTTAGAGAGGGCTCACAAGTCGAAATCTGAAGATGCTTTTAACTTTGGTTTCTGACTGAGGAGTTGTCTGACCTTCATGGAGTCCTCCTTCTTTCTAGGCCTCCTGCAAAATGGAAAGATAAGAATAGATTTTGTGGGACTTCCCTGGTGGCACAGTGGTTAAGAATCCGCCTGCCAATGCAGCAGACACGGGGTCGAGCCCTGGTCCAGAAAGATCCCACATGCTGCGGAGCAACTAAGCCCATGTGCCACAACAACTGAGCTTATTCTCTAGAGCCTGTGAGCCACAACTACTGAGCCTGCATGCCACAACTCTGAAGCCAGTGTGCCTAGAGCCCATGCTCCACAACAAGAGAAGCCACTGCAATGAGAAGCCCGTGCATCACAACAAAGAGTAGCCCCTACTCACCGCAACTAGAGAAAGCCCGTGCAGCAACAAAGACCCAACACAGCCAAAAAAAAAAAAAGAATAGATTTTGCTAGAGTGCCTCCTTACAGGTAGTAATATCCCTTGACTATAAAACAGCAAATCTTAGTTGATGAAGTTAGAGTATGCCTTCTTAAGGATGAAGAAATAAAGGAAAAGATTCTACACCATCCTCTCTGTTTCTCTCTCTCTTTCCCCTGCCCCTGTTTCTCTAACTGAAATTTCTCCCTCTATTCCATTACACAGCAAAAACTCCCATGTCTACCAACAGAAGCAGACTTAACTGAGAAGGAAATGTATGTGGAAGAGGGGTAATAAAGATCATATGGACCCCAGCTGAAAATGCCCTGCTGCATTTAGGTGTTTGGAAAATCAATTACTCAAACGTAAATCTGGCTTGAGATATTGAATGGTATGAGTATGGGGTGTAGGCTCCATCATTTGGGCTTCCTTGGTCACTCATTGAAATATCAGGTTTCCTGTCTATTTTATCCCTGGCTTGGCATAGATCTAGGAAGAGCTTTTTAAGTTCTTCCTCCAAATCTTAAATGGGTTTGTGCTTCCTCTGGAAACTCAATTTCATTGTTAACCTTTATTTGTTGTCCATGATTTGAAACTGACATGTGAGTTAGACATCCTCCTAAAGTTACCAAACCAAACTTAGGTCCACTTGCCCGATGCCCAGCAAAGCCAATCTGCTGACATCCGGTTGTGGTGAAGGAAAGTACAGTCTTTATTGCAAGGTGCCCAACATGGGGCCAAGCAAGGAGAATGGGCAGCTCATGCTCAAAAGACCCAGACTCCTTTATGATTTGCAGGGAAGTGTTTTTAAGGCAACACTGGGGGGAGGGTTGTGTCTGATCAGCTCATGGACATTCTTCTCATTGGTTAGTGGTGGGGTAACCAGGTGGCATTTCAAGAGTTAATACCATCAATCTTTTGATTCCAGCTATTCTCTGGTATATGTGCTGGTGGTCATCATGCAGTTAACGTCTTTCCCTGACAGGGATTTTAATATTTGCAAAACAGCTCAAGGGTATGGCTCAGGATAGTATCCATAGCCCTTGAGGAGGAACTAAAGGTCCTTGACTTTGTTTTATGGCTAAAGTATTATTATTTTGTCTTGTTTGACTTTCTTTGTTTCTGCATTTCCTCACTTCTCTGATTAAATTTGCCCTTTGGAACTGGAGGAAAGTCTAGGATACTAAAGCTTTTCTATAAAAAAGAGGGGAGGGACACAGGGGTCTTTCCCTGTCCCTGGGAAAGCCCAGTAAGGTCTTGCTTAGTTTCACTAACAAGGAACTCAGGGCATATTGAGAACCAAAATGACCTGTTTTGTAACAAACTAAGCCAGTATGATAAAAGGATTCAGTCAACTCTCCTATATGCATAATTATTTGTATTTTTACGTATACCACTAGGCCTAGCACAGTGAAGCAAACTCTGGCCCTTACCTGCAGTGCTGCTCACAGGTACTTGGAGGTGGGGGGGGGGGGTCTGGGGGCTGTGGAGATAGATTTCCTTTCTTTGTTTGATCCTTATGGCAGCCTTTCAAGACAGTGTGCTTTTCTTTGGCCTCAAGGAAGTTCAGGATACTTAAAAAATTAGGTCACAAATTGCTTTCATCTCTTAGAAGAAAGGAGTTAAATTACATTGTCGTTCTCCCTGCTCCTCTTATCCAGAGATAACAGTGAGTATGTGCTGCTTCAGAAGAGAAATTATGAATGTGTGAAAATCTACTGTGATTCAGTACCAGTGCACATTACTCAAAACCCTTTAATGGAGCTGAAGCTTATGGCCTACCTAAAGCCCAAAACTTCCAGAGCTGGAAACTGAACTTATAATGAAATTTAATCACAGTCATCCTGTGGGCCAGAGGCAAATAAGCTGGCAGCCCTGGGAGTGATCATGGTGCTTATGGTCTGTCTCAGGCAAAGAAGGGAGACCTTTTCAATAGCTGTGCGGTGGAGAAGGGATTCTCCAGCTTCTCCTCTGATGAATTCTCACAAGTACCAGCACCACCCCAATGATAATGAGCTCTCTCCTGATATTGCAGATGAAGCACCTGCTAACCCTTGATATTTTTGATATATCTTAAAAATATATCACGGGCCCACTTTAGAGCCCTAGTTTGAGAAAAGTTTCCTGTGTGGGAGAACTTCAATAACTCCTGAGGATGAAGAAGGAAGAGGATGGTGAAGTGTCTTAACCACCTTCCTTCTTCTACTCCTGCACAACAGAGCTATACCTGGCTGCTGAGCAGAGGGTTCAGGATCCTCCAGATAGCTCACTCCTGGGCCCTAGCCACAGCTCCCCATTACAGCCATCTTTGTGATTCATTCTGGACAACTGCAATTACCATTCCCAAACCCCTAAAGGGATCCTGGAAGAAGAGGGTCAAGCAAGTTGGAGGAGCCATGCCTTGTGGAAAGATGTGTGTGTATGTGTGTGAGCACACTGAGCTATGCTATCTCAAAAGCCAGGTTTCTGTTTGCAAGCAAGAGCAGGGTGTAGCAGACTCGGCAGGTGACACAACCATGGCACTGGGTTTTGGTGAATCAGGTAGGGAAGACGTGCATCATGACAGAATAGCAGCCTGTACAGCTACCTTGGATTTCAGGGATGCTCAGAAGGTGGAAGGGAGAGAAATGAGCAGGAATTCTAAGCTGCTTGAAAACTATATGGTCTTTAAACAGCCTCAACCCAACACCCCAAAGATGGGAGGGGAGATAGATTAATCACTTCCTTTACTTTCATGGGAGAAATTTAGGGGCAGCAGTGTTCCTGATCTAATACCAACCAGGTACCTAAGAGAGCTTTTAAGGGACTTTTTCCAAAGTAGAGCACCCCCTGTAAGTGGTGAACTTGTAATGACATCTTCCTTTAACATCGCCAGGGCTGTCCCATCTGAAGTGGAGGAAGCAGGGTGTGACAAAGGGAATGCAAAGTCTGGCTTTGGAAACAACTACCCAAATGGGACAGAGTAGGTCCCTTCACCCCATTCCTCAAAGCCATCTTGCTGTGGAATGCTCTAAGCCAATACAAATTAAAGTTCTAATGCAAACCTTACAGGATACTGAGTCCAAGATTTTCCCTGACTAGTTTAAGTGCAGCCACTATTTACTCAGTCACCTTGAATAAGTCATATACTTTTCTGAAACCATCTATAAAATGTAAAGGTGGAAGATTAGAACAGAGCTAAAACCCTTATCACTTATAATATCCTATGTACCTCTTACAATCCCCTACAAACTCCCACCATGACCAAAATTCAACTAAGCAAAAGGAATTGGCCCATACTTAATATTTCTTCCTCCTTTGCTTTTTTCTCCTGAAGAATCATGAATTATAGAACTTAATGGTTAAACTGGGTCCCAGGAAGAAAAATGGTGGCAATAGTGGAGAAGATAATTCCCTGTGTAAACAAAAAATTTTCTGAAATCGAAAAGGTAAGGGGGTGGTCATCATCGCCAGTTTTCAAATAGGAATTTGGAGTATGTTAGAAGAAAGCATGGGCCCTTTGTACCCCTAGGACCACTTACAACACTTCCCTCTGTTAATCCCAGTCTCTGGTTGAGCTTTCCCCCAAATAGTGTTTCTTCCTCTCCAAGCTATATTCACTTGTCCTCTGCCCTGCTCCATCTAAAATCTGCTCTCAGGCTCTCCCTGCACAGATTTTTCCTTCAGACTAAAGCATATGCATTAAAAGGTCACTGCGTGCAGCAGCTTAGGAATTTAACTGTGTTTCAGTCCTAGTAAACTCATTGCAGGAATAGATCCACAAACTGGGTGTGGACGCCTCCACAGAAATCCTCCCCATTCCAGCCAAATCCTCCCCATTTCAGCCAAATCCTCCCCATTCCAGCCAAATCCTCCCCATTTCAGCCAAATCCTCCCCATTTCAGCCAAATCCTCCCCATTCCGGTCTTGGTCTTGCCATGAGCCATGCAGCCAAACATGGCTCCAATGTGAGTGCTGTTTTTCAACAAGGATTCTACTGAAAAGACAAAAGGACCATGTTGCCTTTTTGACAAGTTCTCTTAAGCTGAGGGGAAATTCTTGGACCTCTGGTAAGTGTAGTTATTTCTTCGGCACTTTCCACACCAAAAGGAAAATTGCTGACTTGGAAGCTCTCCATTTTCCAAAGACTGGAAATATTCTTTTTAATATCATTAAATATGCATTGGAAGAACCCGGGGAATTCTGAAGAGACGAATAGCCCTTGTCCCAAATCCAGTATTGCAAGTTTGTGTACTCCGCCCATCTTTATTCTCTTTGTGTGTCATCTCTCAGTGGGATTTCTGGAGCCAAGGTGAGGGCACTCTTTTTAAGCACTTGCCAAGCCTCCCTTGAAGAAAACTGCATCAATGGAAAGCTTGTCCGTGAAGCAAGAAAGGTGACTTCTGGAGAGAATCCAATACAGTTCACAGGGCTTCTGGCTTACTAAGGAGCCATCACAGAGCTCCACAGAACAAGGAGCACCTTGCTCTTTCCAGTGTCCTTCGAGGCATTATTCTTTTCTCTAAACTGTTCTCACAGTCTCACACTTTATAGCCATATCCTTTACAACCATGAGTGTTCAAGGAGTTGGTCAACATTTTGCCTAATCTTCACAACCATGCCTTCTAGGATTCTTGCCCATTAATCATCATGACTCCTTGGCCCTCATCCTCTTATTTCATGAGAGCAGAGTGCAACACATATCAAACCTCAGATGTTCATTCATATTAATTGGCTATTGGCTATTATTGGCTATTCCCCCCCAAATTTATGACATCACCCTAGCCCCCGCCCCCAAAGCTTATACTCAGTTGGAGACAGCTGGCATTTAAAAAAATGACAAAATAATGTGTTGAGTGCAAAGGGAGGTAGATACTCTCATGTGGCACCAGAAGCAAATCAGTCAGCTGCATGTGTTCAAACGTGGAGAGGGTCAGAAGGAACAGCGTTGAGGGAGGTGGTGGGGCAGGGATGCTGGTTAGAAAAAACCATTAGGAAAGATGCAGTAAGAGCTGAATTTTGAAGGTTAAAAAAGAAATTGTCAGGCAGGAAAGAGCATTCCAGCTAGAGGAAACAGCATGTGCAAAGAAGTTGAAATAGCCCTGCAGATGTTCAGGAAACCACAAAAAGCACAGCATAGCTAGAGGGTAGGGCTTGGTGTAGGATTGGATAGGGTAGCAGG